>NC_134362.1:83072343-83672343 GCF_048569485.1 Anomaloglossus baeobatrachus
CAAGGATTGCATTGCAGTCCAGCTTAAGACTCCACTAACAAGTGCAACAGGAGAACATGTAAAATTTCTGTATTAGTAAATCATGATGATGATAAATCATGATCAAACTAAAGATAAAGTGGACAACCTCTGTAAGAAAGAAGATGTGCATTTATTGACAAGTAAAACTGCTTTGTGAGCTGAATAGGTAGACTTATTGCTCTCAATTCACTGACATTGTAATAGGAGGTACTTATCAGCTGATCCGCCATTCCTATCCAAGTCCAAACAATGAATGAAGATTGCATGGAAGAAAACTCCAGCTGGCTACCAGAGGAAATAAGGTTAGTGAAGGAAGTGGGTATCTAGCAATCCAAAAGATAATAAAAACTTTATTTCACAATTTAAAATCCAGCATGAAAAAGAAAGAACAAAAAGATAAAAATCCATGAGACAACGCGTTTTGGATTATGCAGGATCCTTAAGGCCACGTCACACTAAGCAACATCGCTAGCAACATCGCTGCTGAGGTACAACTTGCTAGTGATGTTGCTGTGTGTGACATCCAGCAATAACCTGGCCCCTGCTGTGAGGTCATTGGTTGTTGCTGAATGTCCTGGGCCATTTTTTACTTGTTGCTCTCCCGCTGTGAAGCACAGATCGCTGTGTGTGACAGCGAGAGAGCAACAACTGAATGTGCAGTGAGCAGGGAGCCGGCTTCTGCGGACACTGGTAGCCAATGTAAATATCGGGTAACGAAGAAGCCCTTTCCTTGGTTACCCGATATTTACATTCGTTACCAGCGTCCGCCGCTCTCACGCTGCCAGTGCCGGCTCCCTGCTCCTTGCACACATAGCCAGACTACACATCGAGTAATTAACCTGATGTGTACTGTTGCTAGGAGTGCAGGGAGCCAGCGCTAAGCGCTGTGCGCTGGTCACCAAGGTAAATATCGGGTTGGTTACCCAATATTTACCTTAGTTACCAAGCGCAGCATCGCTTCCACGCGTCGCTGCTGGCTGGGGGCTGGTCACTGGTTGCTGGTGAGATCTGCCTGTGACAGCTCACCAGCAACCCGTGTAGCGACGCTCCAGCGATCCCTGCCAGGTCAGGTTGCTGGTGGCATCGCTGGAGCGTCGCTTAGTGTGACGGTACCTTAAGTCATATCCTCATGGATTTTTTTACTTTTGTTTTTCTTTTTTTTTACTGCTGAATTTTAAAAGGTGAAATAAAGTCTTCTTTTATCTTTTTTTATTGCTGGATACCCACTTCCTTCACTAATCTTATTCTCTGACAGCAAGCGATATCAACCTAGTGAATAATTGAAACAAAGTATAATTGAAGGGTATTATTTAAAAAAACTCAGCTATGGCACACAATGTGTTTTTCTAGGGCACACTTTACATTTTTCATCTAAGTTGTCTTTCTAAAATCAATGACAGATTGAGGTAACAGGTAACAAAGACTTCAAGATAAATATTTAGTCATCTGGATGAATCTGAAATGTGGGGAGTCAAAGTATCATGCTCGCGATTAATCACTTCACCTCCTGTTAGATATAATAACTGTTGCCTTTTTAGAATCAATATCGGAGGTTGTTTGCTCGTATATTGACTTTATTTTTGAGCTGGGGATAATGGGTGTATAAACATTTTCAGGATTTTACAGTATGGAAAGAAACTTAGATGTTACACATCCCTTCCTATACGGCCATCGTTCTCTGCTATGCTCCATAATGGGTTTCACACATTGCCCTCATATTTCAGTGAGATCATCACCCAAGGCCTTTTAAGGCAGATTCTGACATGCCTTTGTGTTTGTGTATTGACCTAGTTTAGTGTTTCTTACCCTTTGCCTGGGAATTTGTCTAATCAGTTTGCTCAGTTGGAATAATTTCTTCAAACTCTAGTTTTCTTCTGCAATTTATGTTTTCTTCCTGGCTCGGACCTGCTGGTTTTCTCATCATCTGCTGAAAGTATTTTTTTTTCTCAGTACTTGTTCATATTGCAAATTGTGCCACTATTTCTGGACTTTTTATACATTTTGCAGTTCTTCTCCTTGTCTATATTTTTGGCTTTGTGTCCTCTCGTGTGCATTGATGGGAGAACCCGAACTGTAAAGTTCTAGGTCCGTATCGAACACATGGTGTTTGTACACATGACCCCGAACACAAGCTTTCTGGGAAGCTCGTGTTACAGTTCGTGTTACATTTCGGGTCCAGGGGCTGTTAAAAAAAGCACATTTTAAAAAAACAATAGGATCATACTTACAGGTCTCATGACACATCCTGTAGACTCTGCCTCCCAGTGCTTCTGCTTCCACGTCTGTCCGATCATTGCTGTTCCCCCCGGTAAGCACCTCTGGCTAAAAGGACCTGCCTTGACTGTGACGTCATACCCATGTGACCAGTCAGGTGTGAATGTTGTATTACCTCATTGGCTACAGACTGGTCTCGTGAGTATGATGTCATGAAAGGTCCTGGTGCACCGTGATGCGAGTGTCATCGCATCATGGCGCACAATCTCCTGACGGCAGTGGGTCAGCTGCATGTATTTCCACAGCTGAGGCGCTGCTGTCAGGAGAGTGGGGTGATGCAATGCACGACGCAAATGCAATCATCCCCTCACTGTCAACATCTGCTTCATCGCTCTGTCCAGAGCGATGTAGCAGACCTGACATGGCTCTCTGTGCTTCTCACTATGTATAGACTGTCTGTGTACAGTGATGAAGCAGAGTTGACATTGCGCTTTGCTTCTCACTAGGTATAGACTGTGTCTGTGCACAGTGATGAAGCTGACATTGCTCTCCCTGTGGATTATGTCGGACTAAGAATTTTTTTATAATAAAGATGGAGTCTCTAAAGGTTTTTTTGTTTTATTTCTAATAAAAAAAATTCTCTGTGTTGTGTTTTTTTACTGTTTCCTAAAAATTCATGGTGCACATGTCTAATTTGGCGTGACCCCATGAATTTTGTGCTTAGTACCATCTGAGAAAACAAAGCTGGTATTAATCCCTTTATTACCCAGCGAGCCACTGCCAGCACGGCCGCTGGACGAGCCGGGTAAAGCACCTGGAAATGGTGCTAAGAATAAATGCACAATTTCCAGGGGTGGCTGCGGGCTGCTAAGAATCCCAGCCCCCAACTGCCTGGCTTTACCTGACTGGCAATCAAAATACGGTGGGAGCCCACACATTTTTTTTTTAAGAATTTTTAAATAAAAAAAAATTAATGGGCTTCCCTGTATTTTGATTGCCAGCCAAGGTAACGCCAGGCAGATGGGGGTGGTAGCCCATCTTAATCTGCACTGAGAATCAAAAATACTGCGGAACGCTACATCATTTTTTTTAATGATTTATTTCTTTTTACAGTACTGTGATGTCAGGCAATCAAAATACAGGGAAGCCCATTTTTTTTTTAGTTATTTAAATAAATAATTAAAAAAAAAATGCGTGGGCTCCCGCTGCATTTTTTGTATTGCTAGCTAAGGGTAATCCAAGCAGCTACTGGCTGCCAACCGCCACTGCTTGGTGTTACCTTCACTGGCAATGGAAAATCCAGGGAAGCCTTTCTTTTTATTTTTTCGCCATATTTTTGTATGCTAGCCAGGTACAGCAGGCAGGTACAGGCTGCCCCCAACCCCCAGCTGTACCCGGCTGGGAACCAAAACTATACTGTAGGGAAGCCCTTTTTTAAATTATTTCATGAATTCAAGAAATAATAAAAAAAAACAACATGGGCTTCGCGTAATATTTGTGTCCAGCCAGGTACAACTAGGTGTAATGAAACCAAAAAGGGTGTTTCTGCACACAAAAATTTCATCCAATAACCATCATGTTTTTAGAAAAAATATCAAATTTTATTCCATCATAATTGAAGTATAACATTATATTACTTTATTAATTGCTGGTATACACAGAGTTAAAAAACCCTACCCCATAAAAACAACCAATTAATGTGGGTGAGGTTTATAGACGATGTCTTTGCTATCTGGCAGGGTGAGCGGGAAAAGCTTGATTCATTCATGCTGGCATTGAATGATAATGCTTTTAATATAAATCTGACTTATCATTCCAGCATGGATTCTATTGAGTTCCTGGACGTAAGGGTTGTGAAGGATGAGGGCGGTCTACTAAGAACGGACATCTACAGAAAGAGTACGGCGGTGAATTCTCTCCTGAGCGCCAAGTCATCCCACCCGCCACAAGTCATCAACTCAATCCCAACAGGTCAGTTCCTTAGGGCTCGACGCATATGCTCAAATGTTGACCTGTTTGAGGGGCAAGCCCTGGATTTGAAAAAACGTTTTAAGAACAGGCATTATACTAATAGAGCAATCCAACAGGGATATGACAGGGCTAGGGCGACACCTAGGGATGACCTCCTGGTTCCATCAAAAAAGAATAAAGTGGATGACCAAGTGAGGTTAATTACACCTTACCACTCTCAATGGCGCAAAATGAAGGAAGTTGTAGAGAGGTATTGGCCCATTCTACTATCTGATAAAGATTTGAAATCTGTCTTATCAGACAGACCACAAATCACCCCTCGAAGATCTAAGACACTGGGGGATATGATAGTGCGGAGCCATTACACACCACCACCCTCGAATTTTTTGGAGAGGACTGGGGGTCCTAGATGGGGCTCCTTCAGTTGTGGAGATTGTGGGGCTTGCTCACAAATGGAGAGGACCTTTACCTTTCATAATTCTGCAAACAACAAAGAGTTCAAAATCGTCCATAACATCAACTGTAGGACTACATATGTGGTGTACTGGGCAAAATGTCCCTGTGCACTTATTTACGTGGGACTTACCTCTCGTGAGTTTAGAGTAAGGATCCTGGAGCACATTAGGGATATAAAGAGGGCTGCTGGAGTGGTGAAACCTGAGGAACTTGAGTTGTTGAAGAACATCCCGAAGCATTTTAGGGAGAGTCACAATTGTAATTGGCGGCTCCTCAAGTTCCGGGGGATCGATAGAATATATCTGAGTCCCAGGGGGGGTGACCCTAAGAGAATTTTGGCGCAGAGGGAGGTCAGGTGGATCACGGTTTTGGAGACGGAAAAACCGAGGGGGTTAAATGATTCCATCTCCTTTAAACCTTTTTTATAAGATCCCCTGGGTTCCCTCTCCGCCACATGGTCCCCCTGCCCTCATCCCCTGTTTTGCTGACTTTTGTTACAATTGCTGGTCTCCTCGACATGATCATATATATACATACAATATGTATTTTTGACTTGGCACTGATTATTGACTTTGTTACCGGATTGCTTGTCACTTTATATCTTGCTTTTTAATACAATTTTTGTGGTCACTCTAATTATGTTTTTTGTATATGTTTATTCCTTTTATGTTGAAGGTTCCGTATGTTGTATAGGGACGGAATGAAGTTAGAACAGCATGAGAAGGTTTCCGTGGATTATGAAAATTATACCTTGAGGATGTATACATCTAGAAGCGGAAATCATTACCTCATTACATTTATATTGTGAATGTTTTTATATATGTCAATGCGGTGGGTGAATACCTACTAATATATGGGTTTTGGTATTTGTGCATCAAAACCCCCCCTTTTACTTATCACTGGAAACATTTTTTGATGTTGTTTGGGGGTCTGCCCACTAGAGGTCAGATGTTTATAAACATGCCTGATTAAGCTTTTCCAAATAACTCATATTGAATTTGTAATGGTTTTTAAGCTTCTCCTTCTAACATGCGTTTAGATTGTATGTTATATACAATTGGTAATCAAAACCGCCGCCCTGAGAGTTACTACATACATGTGGATTTGGTTTGACTGTTGCCAGTACTTGTGCCCCCATCTAATATGGCCACTCGGCCACACTGACGTCAGAGCGCGCTCTGCGCATCGGAGACTGCCTCGCCCCCTCTGCCGGCGCCCAATTGTGGGTTGCTCTCTGCACATGCGCAGAGCACCTTCCGGGACGCCGGCGGAAGTGGGCGATGCGATCTCCGCTGTGCGGCGTGCGCCGCATTAAGACATCAGGTGGGCTTCTATTATATAAGAGTGACCCCACGGCTACCCCAGCACCTCCTGACGAAGCGAGAGGCGAAACGCGCGTCGAGGTGCTGGGCGTTGTGGTCCGTCACCTGGGTATATGAATATGGCTCTTTGAATTGTACCAAATCTCAATGGAGGTGTTTTTTCCTTTAAACTTAAGATCTTGTGGGAAATCTCCGGAGGTGTTTTCACCTATTTACAATTGTATCTAGCAACTCACAATTATATATGTGATATGGGAAGCACTATCATCGTGGTTGTTTCTTTATGTACCAGTGTACATTGAGGTGCTGGTTGTTGTGACTCACCTGCCGGGGATATCAACCTTGGCCCTCTGAATTATTTTCAACTCTGATGGGGGTAACTCATTTACAATCCAAGGCAAATATCTGATAAAATATGCAATATGTTTAAATGTTGGGAGATACTCTATGCAATAACACAATTTTGTCAACATTTGAAAAGGTCTTTTTCCCTTTAATAGGAGGGATTGCATCATATATATATATATTGGTTTTGAATGATGTCCCCTATAGATGATGTATATATCAACTCTGTCAACTAGGAAATAGCCTTATTTCACCCACATAGTTATAGATTTGGTCGCAATATGGAATGCAAATTGCAGGTTTAAGATCTAAAATATTTTGAGCCCCTTTTTTGGCACTTTAACACAGTAGTGGGCAATCACTGGATGTGCCCGTGCCCATTTATACCCAGGAACTCATATGTGTGCATGATGCATGAATTTTTTGATATTATGTCCTGTTCCACAATGCACCAGTTGTTTTCATTGGTTGTTTTTATGGGGTAGGGTTTTTTAACTCTGTGTATACCAGCAATTAATAAAGTAATATAATGTTATACTTCAATTATGATGGAATAAAATTTGATATTTTTTCTAAAAACATGATGGTTATTGGATGAAATTTTTGTGTGCAGAAACACCCTTTTTGGTTTCATATATGAGTTACATGGTGGAATCTGCGTTGTTTAATGTGTAAACAGATATGGATCTTTGGTCCTTCTTTTTGGTTAATACAACTAGGTGTAATGCCTGATTGGAGCCACAGACTCAGACTGGCTGTAAGGGGAGTCTAGAGAAAAGCTGCTCACAAAGCAGGACCCCAAGAACTCTGCAACCCTTTAACCCCTATGCAGGGATTTGGAATTACACAGAGCTCCAGAGATCACTACCTGTGGTAGGCTGTAGTCCGTGGTCGTCAGGCAGGGTCAAAAACCAGGAGATGCAAAACAGGAACCGAATCGGTAGACAAAGACGTAGTGAGGAGACAAAGCTGAGGTCAAATCCGGAACTGGCAACAAGGTACAAAAACGACAGGCAGGAGGGTAGTCAAAAAACAAGCAAAGGTCAGCGCACAGGAATCAACATACAAACAGCACATGATCCAGGAGTACAGAACTATCTCTGGCAGTGGTCATGTGACAGGATGGGGAATAAGAAGGGTGTGGTGTCTTCCCATTGGCTGCAGGTGAATGTTGGCAACTTCAGCTGGAAGACACACACACACCTACAGTCAGCCAGTGGTACTGCAGGTTCCAGGGAAACCCAGCCTAATGGATGAGCGGAGCCGGTGCTCCGCAGAGCCACGGGCACTGACTCCTCTCCCATCACCAGCACTATCCATGGTGGGAACATGGCGTCGTCTGGCGATCAGAGCAGAAGTCGCAGGAGCGGGCACCGGTGGGGACGTGACACTAGGCATCTGGGGATTGGAATCCACAGCGCAGCTTGGCCCAAGCTTTCTGCCCCCCCCCTCACTGCAAATTGCAGTCCGCAGCTGCCCCAGAAAATGGTGCATTCATAGAAGCGCCATCTTCTGGCGCTGTATCCAAGTCTTCCAGCAGCCCTTATTCCGGGTGGCATGCTGGGTAATAAGGGATTATAACCAGCTAGTTTTAAGCCAGAGATTCTTAATGACAGGCAAGTTTGACCTGGCCATTAAGAATCTCCAAAAAAGGGTTAAACAAAGACATCACAAGGAGAAAAAATACTTTATTTGAAATAAATACACAGACACACTCAATAACTCCATCTTTATTATTCCCTCTCACCCCTCCACAATCCAGGTCTTCTGTCTTCTTTCTTCTTCAACCCATGCAGCTCTGCTATATCAGACAGCACAGGGGAGGAAGAATGCTTCTGCTCCCCTGTGCTATGTAATCACTCAATGAGTGAGCAGAAGCTGTGGGTTGGTAAGCGGTGATGTCACCGCTGCCACCGTTGCCATAGTAACCTGACGGATGAGGTGCTGCAATTCACCGGCTGTTGCAGCCAATCCCTGCATGTGGGCTGACTTTGTAAAGAGCGCCGACATGCAGGGACGGGGAGCTGACCATGTGCCCAAGCATCTCGCTGGTTCACGGCACTCGCCGAGTATACCAAGTACAGAGATGCTTGGATGAGCCCCGCGTACCAGCGAGATGCACTGACAGGACCTAGCATGACGTCTTAGCCATGTGACCAGTCTGTAGCTAATGAGATATTACAAAATTCACAGGTGACTGGTCACATGCTATTGTGTTGCCCCTGTGCCAGCAGCCGACGCTGCTCAGATCCGGGCCTTCAGGGGTGTTGGCTCGAGGGTCTCCGGACCTGGGGATCTCGAATAAATTGGGGGACGTAGATGTACGGGCTAGGCCGTAGTGAGTTTGTGACGCCACCCACGGTGTGTGGTGAGGTGGGACACCACCGCTGCTGTTATGGGGCACCCGGGGAAGATGTTGTGCAGAAAGTTGTTAACCCCTCCGTGGGCAGGGATGGTTGCCCTGGGAACCGGTGACTCGGTGTAGGGGATAGCGACCGCAGGGAGTGTTGGTGTACTCACTGTTAATAAACCACACAAGTCTCTGGTAAACCAAGGTGATGGCGGCCGGTGCCGCGGCTGGTTGCGTTCGGGTCCCCCACCCGGCTGGTGGTCTTTATCCTTTTCCTGCACTGCTTGTGTAAGGTGGACTTTCATAGTGTAAAACTCAGGAGTCCACTCCCAGCTGGATGTGGCCTAAGGAGCCATGCCCACAGATGCTGGCCCGTGGGATCTATGGGCCCTGGCGGTGATCTCTTATCCCTATCAGTGGGCTGCTGTCTTCTATGAGGGACTTTGGGTGGGACAGGACCTTTAGTCCTGGCCTCAATCGGTTAATTAACCAGTTCCGCTTGGTTCTGGTCCTGGCTTCAGGATCCAAGTACCTCCCTTTGTGCTACGGTTTCCGGGTCGTTCCCTCGTGTCAGTACCGGCGGGCTACAACCCTGTCCCAGTCCACCTCGGTTCTGCTGAGCCGTCTTCCCGTCTCCTGCTGACGGAGACCACCGCCTGCCTCCTAGCCAGTGGCACCAGGGCTCCTACCCTGGCACCGTTCAACTTGAACTTCACTGCTGGAGCTACACTTAGCTCCAGCCCACACTCCTCTCCAAACTGAATTCTCAGCTCAACTGCTGTCTTTCTCGCCCTGGGCTGTCTGGACCCCTGGGTGAGCATGTCCCAACCGCCTGGTCACGCCCACTTGTGTGTCTATCTTTCCCTAAGGGGGGGTGACTAGGGTTTCTGGTTGTCTGTGTGTTTCCTAATGAGGTAACGGTGTAATGTGGAGGCCTATTTGTGACTACCTGGTTTTGCCAGGGCGTCACACTATGACGTCACGGAAGGTACTTTAGTTACCGGGCAGCACAGCGATGATCATACTCGGAAGGAGAAGCGGTGGGAGACAGAGTGCAGGACGCATCGCGGGACCTGTAAGTATAATGACAATGTTTATTATTAACTATATCCTTTATTTTACAGCCGCCCTGCCTCATCACATAACTGTAAAGTCCAAGTTTGGGATTCGGACGCAAGTTTGCGTTATATCAGAACCTGAACGCGAACTTTACAAAACATTCGGGCGATGCTCCTGAACACCGAACATCGGGGGGATCGCCCATCACTATGTGTGTATCCTGCTTTTTTCTCTGCCTGCCGTCTTGCTCGCTACTGGTTCACATGCTATCCTACAAGTTCAACCCATTTTCCTTTCCTTTTGTTTCTGACCAACTTTGTTAATTGGTTCATTTGATAGTAGAATTGATTTTCTTTTTTTCAGTTTTCTTAAGTATATTTGGACACAATGTATTCACTGCTCCAGTTGAGATCTGCAGGTTGTGATGCATTAATAGAAATCCAAGGGGAATCTGTCGCCAGGTTTTTCCTATGTAATCTGAGGGAAGCATGATGAAAGAGCTGAGAGCCTGATTCCAGTAATATGTCACTTGCTGTCATGTTGATACAATCACTGTTTGCTGAAGACTTAGCAGTGCTTTGAATACTGAGCCCTGTATAGCATCACCCACACCACTGACTGGCAGCTTCCTGTGTAAACTGAACATTAGCAGAAAGCTGCTAATCAGTGATGGGGCGGGGTTACACAGAGCACATGACCAGGAGGCAGGAGTCCTATAGTGATAATCTCTAGCTGAGAAAACACTGATTTTAATTAAACAGGAACACATAGCCCAGTAAGCGAACCATCATTGGAATTAGGTTTTCAGCCCCTTATCCATGCTGCTCTTAGATTACATAGCAAATACATGTTGACAAATTCCTTTTAAGCTTAGTACCTAAGATGACAAAGGTGCAATGGAAAAAGAAACCAATAAAAGAACTTCTGCTTTATATACCTAGTTTTTAGGGAATATTTATCCTATGAGACATTACTGTATAAGCCAGTCAACATCATACAATATGTAATGTGCAATGAATGGAGAAAAATGCTCAACGCCATGGGATAAGCAGAGAATTACTAACTGTCTTCCTGTTACATGGGGAATACATTGCTTAATTCAAATCTGTTCATTGTAAAGCAGATTTAACAAGTTACACTAGATAATGTTATTTTATCAGCATAAGTGCATTTGTGGGCACATCAGGAACACAAAACAGTTATATCAGCAAGTATGTTCCTTCTCCTATTGCTGCACATTCGCTCCCAAATCCCAAAGCGTTTTATTAAAACCATTTTTCATGTAAGTGTATGAGACAGCTATGTACTAATGCTGCTTCCCTGCTATATGGTGATGTCACACCGCAATAACAGGGCTTTCTGTGAAAATAAACAGGTTTTATTGAAAATCTATTGCACTTCTATCTAAAGTGATGTCCTCGTATTTTCGAATCACCTTTTAAGCTGATTTTATATTTATCCTACCAACATCTCAAACAAACAATCACACTAAATATAACCCTGTGTAAGGTGCTTCCTACATTCCTATAGAAATAAATGGAAAGAGTTGAGCGTGCTTGGCCACCGTCTGGGATTAAGATTTTTAAGATCAGGTTCCGTGTTTGTATGCAGTATGTCCATAGTGTAGCATGCCACAAAGAAAATGTCAACAATTAAAATATGCTAAATACAGAAGAAGCAGCTGCCATTATGACAATACAGGTTGTGCACATTTGTTATATGCATAGAGGATCATAAAAGGAGAATAGTAGCTGCTGTATCTGTAATCTGGATATTAATATAGAATCCAAACAGTCACATACATAAGTAACAGTAATTTTTTTTAAAGGGAGCCAATCACCAGGATTTTCCTACATAAACTAAAGCCAGTGCTATACTGGCGCTATCATGCTGATTCTATACATACATTTAGTTGTGAGATCGGATGTATACTTTCTGAAATACAGGCAAGTAAAGTTTGTGCAATGCATTGTTTTTTGATTGATAGCAGCTACAGAATATCTAATAGGTGAGTCGGATTTTGCTAGTTATTCCCACCCCTGTCTGCCTGTCCTTCTTCCCTTCTTTATCCCCTTATAATAAGAGAGACAGGGGGAGGAAGGACAGACAGACAGACAGGGGCGGCAATAACTAGCAAAACCTGACCCACTTATTAGATATTTTGTAGCTGCTAGCAATCAAATAACAGTGCATTTCACAAAATTTACTTGCCTGTATTTCAGAAAGTATACATCCGATCTCACAACTAAAGGTATGTATAGAATCAGCATGATAGCACCAGTACAGCATTGACATTAGTTTTTATAGGAAAATCCTGGTGGTTGGTCCTCTTTAAAACTCGTGTGACCCTCCAACCCATTAAAAGGGTCTGTGATTGGACCCTTAAATGACTGTTCAATACAAATGAGCGAATCAGGCAAAATTCAAATTCATTTATTTGTGAGTTTTTTTGATTAGCAGAGAAGCAATCCTTCAAGAATTTAATGTCTCTTATTATACTCAGGGAACTTGATGCGTCCCAGAGCATAATAGCCATAATATGTAAAAAAAAAATCCTTATACTCACCTCACCCCTAAATTCTCCGGCCCCTGCGTTCCTCACCGCCAATCATCTGGTCTTCGTCACATCTTCAAATCGACACTGAAATCTTTGGGCCATCTGGGTTTGCCAGGCTTTGCAGGATTCTATGCATGCGCCCGCAATGGTCATAGCCCAATACTTAATGCGTTTCTGGCCTAAAAAGCCTCTTTTTTATCTCTATCACTGAAAATAGATGCCTTTAAGCCCAGAAATGTATTATTGAGATTTTATGACAAATGAATAATATCACTTTGCGCATTAATCTGTTTATAAGTTTTTTTCTGCAAACACTTTATTACCCCATAGAGACATAATCCCTAGATAACACTGATTGGCCTTAAAATATATCTATATATATATATATATATATATATATATGAGGCTTTGGTCTATATTTTGGTGAAAATATGCAAGCTGGCATACCACGTATGACTTTACATATTTTGGCAAAAATATCGACCTCATGCATTTTACTCATATTTTTCATCTTTCTATTGCACATTTTTCATTTTTTTACAGGACGGAGCCAGGCCTATTAGTATTGGGTTGGGGAATTGGGATTTCTCTCCTGTGGGGTGCACTTATATATTGCTGGGCAGCTCAACTGATCTAATAGTATGCACATCACTAGTAGACTGGAAGCCAATCACTGTGTACCACATGTGTGTGACCAGCGTCCTATGCAAGACTTATCCTTGTGCAATTTTGATACTAAGCAATATCCCCCGTCTGCATGAATTTGTAGGTTGTGAGTCGTTGATTTATCTGTATTTTGCACCTTTGTTGCCTCCACCTTCATCAAGGAGGGCTGTTTCATCTTGTAAGTGCATTAGTTTTGTGACCATACGTTTTTTGCTGCTTTGTAGATTTTTTTGTGTCCTTCTACTGTGTTTTTTGATTTTGCATCATGGATAAGAATTTGCTTATATTTCTTAGCATTGAAGTAATTCTGACCAATTCCTTAAATCCATTAGCTAAAATTCAACCCAAAACTTGCATGGAACATCCACCATGCTTAACTCTTGCCTGACGTCACTTATTTTTGTACTGCTCTTCATCATAACAGAGAATTAACCGTCTCCATTACAACCAAATATGTAAAATTTTGACTCATAAGTCCAGATCTACTGCTGCCATTTTTCTGTATCTAGTTCTTATGTTTTCATGCGTCATTGAGTCACTTAGCATAGTTTCCATGTCGAAGGTATGACTTTTTTGGCTACTTTTCTTCTATGAACAGCATTTCTGGCTAGACGTCTCCAAACAGTAGATGGGTATAGCTGGTTCATAGTGGTCGCTAACACTTTCAAGCTGATGACATTTCTGACATTCTTCCAATTTTGAAAGCAGTAACTATGTTGTAGTTCCATCTGAGCATGTTTCATTAGCTGACTACCGCATTGATGTTCCTCAGTGTTGCCCATTTCTTGACGCCTCTTCAAAAGCTTAAACAGCAGCTCTTGAAACCTCAGGCTGCTTTAAAATGTTTCCCTGGGAGAAATCTTTCTGATGCGCTATAAATACCTTGTGTCGTATTAACTGTGCTTGTTCTTGTGTATGACAAGATCCTCACCTTTGTAGAAGGGTTTGGCTGTTCCTCACCCAGTTTTAAGTTACCTAAATAACCATTTCTGTTTGCGTTAATGACTGTGTTTCAACCTACATGTGTAAGTGGTGATCATCAATGATCAGTGACGATCACTACCACCTGTTTAGTATAATTGGTTACTCATACACCTGACTATCTGTCACACGAAGATTTTTACAAACTTTGCTGACTGTCATGGTGGTGTCAGGTTCTGTTCAGACTACAAATTCTGACACTCCGCTTGATAACTTCTCTAGTGTCTATGATCAATGCAGGCAAACGTGGGCATCGACCTGCAGAGTGGTAATTTATAGGCAGTCTAGCAACAGTTAATATCTGCTAGTCTGCTTGTTGGTCTCCTTTCCCTCCTATATATGCTGCCTAGATCCTTCCACCTATGGCAGCTATAGTTTATCATAGTTAGTCTGGTGAGGTGTTGTGATCCATACTGGTGATTGTTATACTTGTTGCTGAGTGCGGTTGTGGAGTTGCAGTTGTGAAGTTGACCCCTGTTCCCTTTTTGTTGTTAACTTTCTGCTCTTGCTTTACTCCTGAGTCTCTCATTGTCTATTCCTAGGTTTATGCAGTGTGTCAGAGTTTTGGTTTTCCCTTGACTGTCTTTATTTGTGAGGTTTCATCACACTCCTGACCCATCCCTCCATAAGGGGTGAGGAATTAGATCAGGACTAGTCAGGAGCAGGGCCAGAAAGGAGACTCAGGCCTCTCCATCATTAGGACTATCTCTGGGATTAGGGATAGCATATGGTTCTCTAGCTTGAGGGACAGCTTAGGAGCCCCAGTTTCTTGCTATCCCATAGTCACTATGGCAGCAGGCTGTACAAAGTAGGAGACAAATGTAACTTGGCAATTTAATTTTGAAATACAGTTCCTTGGATACCTTGGACAAATGGCCATACCACTAGTTCTCCCACCAATTTAGTTTAATGACGAGCTGTTAGTGAATGTGGAATGAAAATAACAGGGGTCCAGTTACATACATTATATCACCACTCACCATAATTCTCAGAGTAGGGCTAGTGATTTAGTTCCCTTATGAAGGTATCTTCAAGGTGTTGACCAAGTAGTCCAAGTGCTGAAGAGGATAGACCTCTACTGGTATCTTGCGTTGCACTAGGACAGCATTTGAGTGCAGTGGTATGAAATCAATACCTTCATGGTGGAAAGTCACACTGGTCCTACTAGGAAAACTTTATTGGAATAAAAAGTAAGACACAAGGAAAAACTACTGATGCGTTTTCATACACTTATGACTAAGAACCTAAGTTAGGTTCAAAATCTTTCAGAGGCTTTTTTGCATTTGATATGATTCCTCCATACTTAAATATTAAATATATTTGTGACGAGTTTGTGATTTTGACTTAACATAAACTTGCTTCAGATAGGCTGACTATCCTTGTATTGTATAGTGTAGCCACTATTTTATACCTTGTTTCTCTTTTATTTGAGAATTATTTGTATGGCCTTTGGAACACAATTCCTTCCTATAACATCCTAAATAGACATAGCGCTAGATTTTTCAATTGTGCATTTTGCTAGAGTAACTATCTACCTATTTGGATGAAAAAGAACAGATGACAGCAGATTGGAAGTCTTATTTTGTTTTACACATGCTACTCGTATATGAGCTGTTCAGTTCTCGGTGCCAAGGTCCACATTTTCCATTGAGTGATCGCAAGCCATAAAGCCCCAGGCTGCCCACAACAAACTGATCTACTGAACTGAAGAAGCATCTGCCCTCATTGAGCACTGAAAAGCATCAGCGCCATTTGTTCTTACGAGAGTCTTTGACGGCTCTGTTGTCCTCATTACAGGTTGTGCTTAATGAAGCAGCGCAGAGGTAAGTGTAGTTAGACATTTGTTTTACGGAGTGCCTTGACTTTGAGAAGAAATCAGTTCATCTATTGCAATCTGGCCACCTG
The DNA here is from genome assembly GCF_048569485.1 of Anomaloglossus baeobatrachus. Classification (NCBI taxonomy): domain Eukaryota; kingdom Metazoa; phylum Chordata; class Amphibia; order Anura; family Aromobatidae; genus Anomaloglossus; species Anomaloglossus baeobatrachus. Next base: position 83,088,191 of record NC_134362.1, read on the forward strand.
CTGCCTATAGCAGCTTAAATGCCTTTTTATTATAATTAATTCTATGGGTACGGATGGCTGCATTTAATTGGTTTATACTAGGCCAGCGTGCCTCCTGTACAGCTGCTTCAGAGGGCAAAGCCCAACCAGCATGCACGAAACAGAAAACAATGGTCTTGGGCAGAAGAGGTAAACTAGGGGAGAAAGGACAGCTGGAAGCCATGTGCATATATTTTCTTCATTGACAGAGGGTGAGGGACTAAACTTTGCAGAAAACACGAACAAGACTGTGTTGGGATATTAATGTAACCCATACCTGTCAATAGTCTCTATCTTTTTGGAAAAGTCACACAACTTAGGCTGCATTCAAAATAAAGTTTTTGATCATTTGCATCACAATAGGCCATTACCCATGTGTTTTAGGGGTATTTCCTGTTAGAATATGGACAGGACTTCAAGGGGTGGTTCACTAGTTAGTATTCAAAGGGATATTGATATTATGTTGAGAAACAAGGTTTCCCTCAAATACCTTGCGTTGCCAATAGTGCCTGTGAGGGGCACTATTGCGGTCAGCTCATCCCCTTCGCGTGACCCCCCAGGGCTCCGTGACCTCTGATGTCTGGTGATATCACGCCAACTTCCACTTGACCTGACATCAACGCGGCCAGCTCCAGTCTCCGTGAGTCACTGGGCTGTGGGCAGCATTTCACTGCTCGTCACAGCCCAGCGTCACAGCCCAGCGTCACAGCCCAGCGTCACAGCCCAGCGTCACAGCCCAGCGTCACAGCCCAGCGTCACAGCCCAGCGTCACAGCCCAGCGTCACAGCCCAGCGTCACAGCCCAGCGTCTCCCTGCTTTCTCCTTCACTTTAGAGCAGTGAAAGCAGGAGCAACGCTGGGCTGTGGCGAGCGGTGAAATGCTGACCACAGCCCTGTCACTCAGGAAGACTGGGGCCGGCCACGGTGATATCAGGTTAACAGGAAGTCAACATGATATCACCGGACATTAGAGGTCACGGAGCCATGAAAAGGGGATGAGTAGAGCACAATAGCACCGCTCACAGGCACTATTAGGAACACAAGGTATTTGAGAGAAATCTTGTTTCTCAACATAATATCAATGTGCCTATGAAAACTAACTACCTCTTTAAAGGGAACCTGTCCCCAGGTTTTTGCCACTTACTGTAATCTAAGATCAGTATAATGTTGTGGCAGAGATTCTGATTCCAGTGATGTGTCACTTACTGGGCTGCTTTTTTTAGCTTTGATAATAATCTCAATTGTATTAGCAGGAGATTATAACTACAAAACTAGTAAACCTGCTGCAAGTGAGTCAAGTATATCCATGAGAGCTGAATAACCTCACCCCCATTACTGATTGGCAGATTTTTGACAATCTACAGTGTACATAGAAACTGTAGGCGGGGTTATACTGAGCTGAACAGTCACAAAACTGGTGGATATGCAGCAGATAAATCCGTGATGTCATCAAAACTGCAGCAGCCCAGTAAGTAATATGTCACTGGTATCAGGTTCTCTGTTCCTAAATCCGGCTGCTCTCAAATACAGTAGACAAAACCTGATAAATTTCTTTTAAAGAGGCTTTCACTGTTTCATTTTTCCACTCTTACTCTACCTAAAAATGAGAACATGATTATGCTTCACATGTTTATATGTTGAGAGTTTTGCCACCATGTTGCAATAATGCATATAATGTGAATCATAAGTAATTGTAGTCCGGAACTGGTGCTGGAAGCGGGCGGTCGCGTGACTACAAGCATGCAATTCCGGCCACATTCCAACTAGACATGTCTGGCTTCTCTTAAGTCACTTGTGTTAAGCAAGGTCAGTCACGTCAAATCGGCACGAGATCGCATGTGTGCAAATCACAAATTTGCAGTCACAAACCACCCTCCCCCACCTCCAGTAGTGGCGAATCCTGTCAGCGCACAGTGTGCGCTGGGAGGATTCACAAGTGTGGATTCACATAATTTGACTGCAGACTTGAATGCCCAGCTTGGACAACCCCTTTAATGAAAATAACAAAAAGGTAAAAGAAGACACATTTCAATCACACTGTCTGGAGCCTGATAAACCCAGGCCCATATTATTCCAGGGCCTTTTGAATTCTACTTGCCTTACACAGCTAATATAATATGATAGCGATTACGGTGTATATCCACTTGTAAGTATTTCCATTTTGCAATCATTTTTAGCTGTACTTAATATTTCCTGTTCCGGAAAAAGAGTTAATAAAACATGTTTACATATGGAAGGGATTATCCATGAAATAGTCACACAAATGAACTAATTGATTATGACATATGAACACTTATGGATGTTCATTATTTATGACCTTGTTTGCTTGTCACTTTTTTAATTGGCTTTTTATTATCCTGGTTGCTTTTTCTTTAACATCAAGTTAAGCTAACGTATTTTTTTCTCACACAGTGTTGATGTTGCTGATAAATGTGTAATATACTATTCATAGAGAGCAAACAAAATACATAAAAGAGTAGTGATAAATGTATTCTAGCTCTCATTTTCTTAAAATGTTGGTAACCCTAGTGGTATGGAGGCAGGGCACCCAAAATGCTCATATTGGCTGTGACTTTGTCTGATTTGCACCTATAACTACAGAAAGGAGACAGCTGCACTCTGCAGCGCTAAGATATGGGGAACAATGAATATAGGAATATAGACATGCATTACTGCTACAAAAAAAAACAAGCAGAAACTAAGATACTTAGCACACAAAAATGGCCAGTTTTATGTGAGCCCAACAGTCAATGCCAAGGTGACCTCTTTGTGTTGGGTCCTTATCAAACTGATGCCTTAACCCAAAAAGAGGCATTAGTTTGATAGGGACCCAACAAAAAGAGGTGACCTTGCTGTTGGCTGTTGGGCTCACATAAAACTTGCCATTTTTGTGTGCTAAGTATCTCAATTTTTGCATGTTTTCATAGCACTAATGCAGGTCTGTATTCCCATATTCATTGTTACACATATCCTAGCGCTGCAGTGTGCAACTGTCTCCTTTTTGTTACTATGTTTCATATTCAGTTTACATCTGCTCACATTAGTAAGGTAGGATGTGCCGTCAATCTTTTTTTTAGATTGCAGGGTATACCTATATCAGCCTATATGAGAATTTCACTACATAAAGAGTTTTACTGCTTCCATTGTGTTCACGTGAAAGTAGAAAAAAAAACAAAACAGATGTTTCCCTATGTGATATATGTCCCTCTTAAATTTTTATAACATCTTGAATTATTCAGCATGGAATATGAGAGCCATGTGCAGAAATCCCCGCACTTACACATCTGGCTGGTATCATTGAGGTTATAAGTGGTTGTATGAGGAATGTTCTACAATACTGCCTGCATTTAGTCCCATAAGTCATCAAAATCCGCTGCTGGCAGATCCCTTTACAATTACCGACAAATGATGTCCCAGATATGCTCAATGGGAGACACTGGAGGCCATGGTAGCAGTAGCACGAGCAACAATAATGATTTCAGCCTATGCATCAGATTATTTATAGGTAAAGAATATATTTTTTGTGACTAACTCTACATTCTAACTACAACTTTACAGATTATCTGAAACCGTTGTGCTACACATAAATAAACAACCATGGTACACTGTGAAATTAACCATATGTTCTTATTGGGGCAAGTTATATATATGATGCAACTGCATTAAAGTCGTTTTCCCAATTTACCTTCAGGAGAATGAGACAAGCATCCCTCTCATCACACCAATATACTGTTCTTCTATAAGCATAGTTGTGGTATATGAATTGTGCGGTGGCCAAGGATCAATAAACAGTTGTTTTTCTTTTATCCAAGCCTTATACTTGCATATACAGTGGAACCTTGGTTAACGAGAACAATCCGTTCTGGGAGTGTGCTTTTTAACCAAGTTACTCGTTTAGCAAAACAAGATTTCCCATAGGAAATCATTGCAATGCAGAGAATTCGTTCCACAACTTGTTAAATGTCCCATCCTGGTGCCCTATTGTGCCATTCCACACATGTACAAACACGCACAAACACGCACAAACATGCACAAACATGCACAAACACGCACGCACAAACACAGATTATGCTCGCCTTACCTTCCGTTCCCTCGACGGTCTCCTGGAACTTGCAGTTCACCCGTACAAGACGTGCATCGGGTAACCAAGGCGACCGATGCCAAACCTTCCGCACTTGGCGCGCTGACGTCAAAGGCAGGAGCTGCTTGCCTCTGATTGGCCTTTGAGTAGCGCCTGACAGGGGAAGTTCCTCCCTCGTCGCGATGGTTACCGGATACACATCCTGTGGAGGGAGGACCTTCCCCTGTCAGCCGCTACTCAAAGGCAGCGCGCTGGCCAATCAGAGGCAAGAGGCTCCTGCCTATGACATCAGCACGCTGGGAGCTGAAGGTCCGGCATCGGTTGCCTTGGTTACCCGATACATGCAAGTTCCAGGAAGCCGGCGAGGGAACGGAAGGTAAGGTGAGCATAATATGTGTGTGCGCATGCGTGCGTGTTTGTTTGTGTGTGTTTGTGTGTGCTCGTGTGTGTTTCTGTGGACTGCAAAAGCGGGTTAGAGCGCGGTGGATGTACGGAACCGGAAGTGTATGCAGTGAGTATTTTGCTCGTACATCAAGGCTTTCTCTTAAACCGAGTTACAAATTTACAGAAAGCTTTGCTTGTTAGGCGAAATACTTGCTACCTGGGTTACTCGTTAAGCGAGGTTCCACTGTAAACAAATCCAAAAAAAAGCCCCCCACAATAAATACTAATAAAATAATTATCTTTATTACATAACAAATATATAAAAAAAAACCTTTAAAAACATTTGGAGAATGGAATTTGATACAAATTGGATTTATTGATATGGAGACTCCCAATTAATCTACAAGTAGATTAGATTAAACTTGCATATAAACAATAGAACAGATATTTGAAAATTCGAATTGGCCAGCTTCATCAAATTTTCGCCCGCTCACCTCCGCCCCTCTGCTTCTATTGGACGGCTGCCGTTAGTTGTCGCTGTGACGCTGCACGACCTGCCTCCTTAGAAAGGTAAGTCCGTGTGATGGGGTAAGCGAGGTTGTGCGCGACGGGCAGCGATTTGCCCGTGTTGCACAACCGACAAGGGCGGGTACGATCGCTTGCGATCTCGCTAGCGAGATCGCAGTGTGTAAAGCCCGCTTAAAACATATAGGAGAGGGAAGCCCCTACTGACCAAAAGAGCTTATGCTCTACAGGAGAGAAAAGCAGAGAATCCAGCTAACCATAAGAGCTAACAACTTACAGGTGTAATACTATTGTATGTACTGAGGATTTCGATTGCGTTAGGGCAATGACAACCAGAGACGAGTTCTTGGTGCAAAAGACGTTTTATAATATGTAACCGCAATATGTGCACAGAACAGAATATACACAATAAGATGTAACCGCAATATGTACATAGAACAAAATATACACAGTGGAACATAAACACAGTAAATACCTGCTGGGTTCAGAGCAAAGGGGAATTCCCGGGGCTGCGCACTGGACTCCCCCAGGGAGACCGCCAGAAGCGAACCCCTATACAGGGGCTGTCCGGCAATCACCCCAGAAGGCCCAAATGTACAGCAGCCGGGGCACAAAAGGGCAACAGAAATAGTCCAAAAAATGTCCGTACGTGATGTGAGTCCTAGGGTGGATATGAACGGAAGGGACCGGGCAGAAGTGCCGACCAGAAACGGCAGACAGAGTCCGAGCACAGCTTGATGAGACAGGTGAAGTCCAGAGCCGCTGTTGGGTGTTTCAGCAGGATCCAAACAGCAATCAGGAGATGAGAGCAGCAGGGCAGGAGTACACAGGAAGCAGTATACTCAGGCAACTAGACTAAGCTTAGGGGCGGGCTTTTAAACAGATGAACAGGAAGTAGGGCAACAGAACAGAAAACTCCAGGTTAACAAAGGGCAAGATCCTTCAGAGGAAAACTGGAAATCCCGGAACTCTGACAACAGGAGAGAGAGGACCCCACTGACAATAAGAGTTTACTATCTATAGGAGAGAGAGAGGCAGATAATCCAGCTGACCATCAGAGCTTACAACTTACAGGAGAGAGAGGAACTTACTGACCATAAGAGCTTACACTCTACAGGGGAGAGAAAAAAAAGACCCTGCTGATCATACGAGCTTACACTTTATAGGCCAAAGAGATAGAGAGAGAAAAAGAAAAGGACCCTGCTGACCATAAGAACGTACACATTAAAAGAGGAATAGAGAGGGAGAGACCCCGTTGACAACAAGAGCTTACACTTGTCACGTGTGACAGACAGTCATGGGGTTTCTGGCTATGGAAGGTCACAGTGTTTGGCTGTGCAGAATTCTCCCTGACTTTCTATTGTTCCTGGTGTCAGTATTCATTGGTATAGGTAGCTTTCCTGCTGGAATGTTTTCTACCACCCTTTGGACCCAGCAGGAGCTCGCCTTCCACCCAGTATTCTCTTGGTGCTTAAATATCCACTTCTTCTCTGGGCTGGAGCTGGTGATATTATTCAGTTCATTCTAGCTCTGGCTGAAAGCAGGTGGCTTGCTACCATCTGTAATATTATTGCTGAAGTTTTGCTGAATGCCTGCCTGTGTCATCTGTGGATATGTAGTTCATGCTTTTTCCTCTGTGTGTCTCTTTTGTGTTTTCCTTTAGCGTGACAACACTCTACTGGAGAGTGAGAGAGAAGACTCCGCTAATGATAAGAGCTTACACTGTAAGGCCCGTTTCACACGTCAGTGAAAAACACTGACGTTCTTCACTGACGTGTAAAACACGCACATGTCCCTCCGTGTTCCGTGATTCACGGCACACGTGGGTTGTCCATGTGCAATCCGTGATCCGTGATTGAATATGGATATTACACACCTGCCTTCGCTCCTGCTGTCCATGGTGCTGAACTCCTCAGCTCTGCAGCGTCCGCCCACCGCTCTCTGCAGCTACTTCCTGATCGGCTATTCCTGCTCTCATGAATATTCATTAGCCAGGCAGGAGCTGCCGAGAGTGGAGGCTGCACAGCGAATCGCAGGCAAGGTAAGTTGAAAATATTTAATATTTATTATGTCTGTGATTTTCGGGTACATGTTTCACGGATCGCACCATAGTGTAGTCTGTGGGTCATCAGTGACGCCAGAAAAAAACTGACTTGTCTCCGTGAAGAATCACGGCCACGGGTGTATGCTGCACGGAGACACATTCAGTGAAAAATCACTGATGTGTGAGCAGACCCATTGATTATAATGTGTCTGCGTATGTCAGTGATTCTGGTACGTATAAAAAAAAGCACTTACATACCAGAATCACTGACGTGTGAAGTAGGCCTAAAGGCGAGAGGGAAGACTCAGCTGATCATAAAGGGAGCTAGAATGGGATAGAGATAGAGTGAACCCTGCTGATCATAAGAGCTTAAACTCTATAGGAGGGAAAAAAAAGACATTACTGACCATAAGAGTTTACACCTTACAGGAGAGAGAAAGATTTACCTAGTGACTCTGCAATCAAGTTCAAATGATATGCTTGAGAGGCCTCTTCCTGAACCCTGGAAGGCAGACGGCACCAGATTCCAGGGTAGGTATCATTGAGGCTTCAGGTATCAGACATTTCTTGCAGCAATTCTGCCCCCAAATAAAGCACTTTTTCAGATTTCCTGTCAAGGGCAGGCTTGTGAGCCAATGCAGACCCAGGACTAGTAAACAAGAGAAGTTTGGAAGCACCTGAAAAAATATCTTCTCCAAATGCAAAGCTCCCATTTGAAGTTCCACCTGTTCGAAAATGAAGCATGTTGGTTCCCTCCAGGGTGTTCCAACCACTACAGACACTATCAAGGGAGCTCAGAGGTGTTGGACGGAGATCTGGTACCGAGCCACCACAGCCTGTTGAATAAAATTCCCATCAGATCAGGAATCTAGGTGGAATGTCTCAGAGGACTGAATACCTTTATGCAAAATGGACACAAACAGAGTCAACGAGGATTTGTGTTTAGCAAGGGTGACCCATCCGACTGACCGTAGGTAAGAGAGTCCCAGCCTCATGAGACATTCAACAATGCAGTGTTCCGCACCTACACTGCAGATACACAGGCCCATGGCTAGAAGGTGGTCTAAATGTTGTTCAGACATCTTGATATGCTCAAACTCTATGTGTTAAGGAGCAGGAGTGAAACTGGAAACTGGGACACGGGTGGCCTCTGGAGGGATAGAACCAAATGTATCAGTCTCCTATCATGTTTCACATCCATGGATTGCTCCTGGAACCTGAGGTCGACCCGGATAGCCAAGAAAATCAAATCTAAAGGTGCAGGAATATCACGCTGTTACAGTTCATCTATAATTCTCCCGGAAAAGCCTTCCGAAAAGGCAGCCACCAGCACCTGATTATTCCATCCTATTTCCAAAAATAGAGTGCGGAACTGAACTGCATACTGCGCAACAGTTTGAACACCCTGCTGTAACTGCAGAAGATAGGAAGCAGCTGCCGTAACACAACCCAGCTCATCAAAAACCCTCCAGTAGGCTTCCAGAATGTCTAGGATGTCAGAGGTGACCGGATCTCTACTCTCGCAGAGAGGGTTGACCTAAGCAAGAGCCTCCTCGCCGTGGTGCAACATTAGGAAAACCACTTTGTCAACTCCAAAGTGAACTGATGTGGCAAAAGTTCAAAGTGCAAGGAGTAGAGATGAGCGAACCGGTCGCGGTTCGGCTCGAGGTCGGTTCGCCGAACGTTCGACGAACCGAACTCGAACGTATAGGCTATAATGGGAGGCAATCACAAACACATAAAAATGCATTATAAATGTACACAAACAGTTAATAAACATTGCCATAACACTTACCGGTCCCCGCGATCCCTTCTGCACTCTGTCTCCTGCCGCTATTCCATCCGATGATCGCTTAATCCTCCCGGTGACCTGCACTGCCAGCAGAGATGCAGGACCTATCGTGACGTCAAAATAGCCATGTGACCAGTCACGTGGCTATTATCTCATTGGCTACAGACTGGTCACATGACTATGACGCGTCATGTAGGACCTGCGAATGCATCTCTCCGGTACACGGTGCACATATGTGTATCACCGTGTACCGGCGACATGCTCTAGCACACGGTCGACTCCCCGTTCCGTTAGGGACTGGCTGACACAACCGGTCATTAACGGAGATCACCGTTGCCATAGCAACGCAGTTAGCGGTGACGTCACCGCTAACCGCGGCTCCGAGAGCACCATTGCTATGGTAACGCGTCTGTCAGCATTACCGCTGTTACCGCTGACAGCCAGCACTGATCACTCACGGAGTGAAGGCTGCACGCTGCTTCACGATTGTAGTGAGGATTGTAGTGAGGATGAGGTTCCCCAGCCCCAAGTGATGAGCTGGTGAACCTCATCCTTCCTCACTACAATCGTCACTACTACTACACTAGAAAGAAAGAAGACAGAAGAGCAGGATCGTGGAGGGCTGACAGGGGGTAATAAAGATGGAGTCTCTAATGTGTCTGTGTATTTATTTCTATTAAAGTATTTTTTCTCTGTGTGGTGTTTTTTTTTAACCCTTTATTGGAGATTCTTAATGGCCGGGTCAAACGTGGCTGACATTAAGAATCTCTGGCTTAATACTGGCTAGTAAAACAAAGCCAGTATTAACTCATGATTACCCAACAAGCCACCCGGCTCCAGGGCTGTTGGAAGAGTTGGATACAGCGCCAGATGATGGCGCTTCTATGAGAGCGCCATTTTCTGGGACGGCTGCGGACTGAAATCCGCAGCAGAGGTACCCAGAAACCTCGGGCTAACCTGTGCTGCGTATTCCAATCCCCAGCTGCCTAGTTGTACCCAGCTGGACACAAAAATGGGGCGAAGCCCACGTCATTTGTTTTTTAATTATTTCATGAAATAAGTGAAATAATTAAAAAAAACGGGCTTCCCTATATTTTTGGTTCCCAGCCGGGTACAAATAGGCAACTGGGGGTTGGAGGCAGCCTGTGGCTGCCTGCTGTACCTGGCTAGCATACAAAAATATTGCGAAGCCCACGTCATTTTTTTGGTGGGCAAAAAAATTCTGCATACAGTCCTGGATGGAGTATGCGGAGCCTTGTAGTTCTGCAGCTGCTGTCTGCTCTTCTCCATACAGACAGACAGCAGCTGCAGAACTACAAGGCTCAGCATACTCGATCCAGGACTGTATGCAGAAGTTTTTTGCCACCTGAAAAAATTATGTGGGCTTCGCCATATTTTTGTATGCTAGCCAGGTACAGCAGGCAGGTACGGCTGCCCCCAACCCCCAGTTGCCTATTTGTACCCGGCTGGGAACCAAAAATAAAGGGAAGCCCTTTTTTTATTATTTCATGAATTTCATGAAATAATTAGAAAACAAATGACGTAGGCTTCGCCCCATTTTTGTGTCCAGCCAGGTACAACTAGGCAGCTGGGGATTGGAATCCGCAACACAGGTTGGCCTGAGCTTTCTGGGCCCCACTGCTGCGAATTGCAGTCTGCAGCCGCCTCAGAAAATGGCATTTTCATAGAAGCGCCATATTCTGGTGCTGTATCCAACTCTTCCAGCACCTGCCTGCTATACCTGGCTAGCATACAAAAATATGGCGAAGCTCACGTCCTTTTTTTGTAGTTTTTTGGCAAAAAAAATAAAAAATGCTTCCCTGGATTTTCCATTGCCAGTGAAGGTAACACCAAGCAGTGGGGGTTAGCAGCCAGTAGCTGCTTGGATTACCCTTAGCTAGCAATACAAAAAATGCAGCGGGAGCCCATATATATATTTTTTTAATTATTTATTTAAATAACTAAAAATAAAATGGGCTTCCCTGTATTTTGATTGCTGGACATCACAGTGCTGTAAAAATAAATGTTTAAAAAAATGACGTAGCGCTCCGCGGTATTTTTGATTCTCAGCGCAGATAAAGCAGACAGCTATGGGTTGCAACCCCCATCTGCCTGCCGTTACCTTGGTTGGCAATCAAAATACAGGGAAGCCCATTAATTTTTTCTATTTAAAAAATAGTTAAAAACAAAAATGACGTTGGGTACCCCCATTTTTGATAGCCAGCTAGGGTAAAGCAGACGGCTGTAGCCTGAAAACTACACCTGGCAGCTTTACCGTGGTTGGGGATCCAATGTGGAGGTCCCCTCAGGCTCTTTTTTATAATTATTTTATAAATATTAATAATTACACAATAAAAGTAGGGTCCCCCCCAAATTGGATCACCAGCCAAGGTAAAGCGGACAGCTGTGGTCTGGTATTCTCAGGGTGGGAAGGTCCATAGTTATTGGGCCTTCACAGCCTAAAAATAGCAGGCCGCAGGCACCCCAGACATGGCGCATCCACTAGATGCGCCAATCCTGGCGCTTCACCCCAGCTCATCCCGTGCCCTGGTGCAGTGGCAAACGGGGTAATAAATCGGGTTGATACTAGCTGAAAAGTCACCTGAGATCAAGCCCAGCAGTTTGTGATGTCATGGCGTCTATTAGATACCCAACATCATAAACTGTCAGTACTAACAAAAAAAAAAATCGACAAAAGAAATTTATTTGAAAAAACAGTCCCCAAAACATTTCCTCTTTCACCAATTTATTGTAAGAAAAAAAATAAAGGGGTCCCACGACGACTCTGGACCGTCTAGAATATGGGGGGGAGACACTCAGGGAATGTATCCCCCATTTTCTAGGAGTTCGGACCCTTCATGTGAGGAGTGTGGGTGCAATGAATCTGCACTCACTCTTCTCGGGTCCACAGCAGCAGAGTCCATGTCGTAATGGTTGCTACCAAAGCTGCAATGCCCTGCTCATGAGGTAAGGGCATGCCTAATCAGGAGAACTACTGTAGAGGAAGCTCTGCTCACTGGTATATAGGTGCTCAGAGGTAATAATAGATAAAATTAGTGAGTAACCTCGGCACTCTAAATCTCCCAGACTAAGTCAGTAAGTCACAACGGATAGTAATGCAAAATCACTCTTTATTGGTCCGTATTAAGAAAAAAAAAATTTCATAAGCATATATGTTTTTGTCCAAAACAAGTTACAAATGAAATTTCGGCCTGAGCCTTCGTCAGATTGGACTTATCTGCATGTAATCATGAAAAATGACAACAATCAGTATCACATAAGAGTGAGAGAACAATAACATAAACTCGAACAATGTAGAGGTACAATTGGGATGCAGCAAAAAAATTGCAACACAGCAAGAAATGAAACACATGATACAAATGTCATAATACAGTACAAGGACAATATAGTAATGACAAATATGGGGTCAGAGTAGGCTTAGACAGCTCTGGTACGAAAGAGATGTCAATCATAAAGTAACATGTGCAGTAGGTGTAGAGCTACAGTATGCATGGCAGAGCTAATGGGTAGACCAACTATAGAAAAAGAACGGAGAAAAAGTGGAGAAAAAGTGGAGAAAAAGTGGAGAAACAAATGGATAAAAAGTGGAGAAAAAGTGGAGAAAAAAATGGATAAAAAGTGGAGAGAAAAAGTGGAGAGAAAAAGTGGAGAAAAAGTGGAGAAAAAGTGGAGAAAAAGTGGAGAAAAAATGGAGAAAAAGTGGAGAAAAAGTGGAGAAAAAGTGGAGAAAAAATGGAGAAAAAAATGGAGAAAAAGTGGAGAAAAAATGGAGAAAAAAATGGAGAAAAAATGGAGCAAAAAGTGGAGAAAAAGTGGAGAAAAAGTGGAGAAAAAAATGGATAACAAGTGGAGAAAAAGTGGAGAAAAAAAGTGGAGAAAAAGTGGAGAAAAAAATGGATAAAAAGTGGAGAAAAAGTGGAGAAAAAGTGGAGAAAAAGGGGAGAAAAAATGGAGAAAAAGTGGAGAAAAAAATGGATAAAAAGTGGAGAAAAAGTGGAGCGAAAAAGTGGAGAAAAAGTGGAGAAAAAGTGGAGAAAAAGTGGAGAAAAAATGGAGAAAAAGTGGAGAAAAAGTGGAGAAAAAGTGGAGAAAAAATGGAGAAAAAAATGGACAAAAAGTGGAGAAAAATAGGAGAAAAAGTGGAGAAAAAGTGGAGAAAAAATGGAGAAAAAGTGGAGAAAAAGTGGAGAAAAAATGGAGAAAAAGTGGAGAAAAAGTGGAGAAAAAGTGGAGAAAAAGTGGAGAAAAAAATTGATAAAAAGTGGAGACAAAGTGGAGAAAAAATGGAGAACAAGTGGAGAAAAAGTGGGGAAAAAATGGATAAAAAAATAGAGAAAAAGTGGAGAAAAAAATGGATAAAAAGTGGATAAAAAGTGGAGAAAAAAAGTGGAGAAAAAGTGGAGAAAAAGTGGAGGAAAAAATGGATAAAAAGTGGAGAAAAAGTGGAGAAAAAAATGGATAAAAAATGGAGAGAAAGTGGAGAAAAAATGGAGAAAAAGTGGAGAAAAAGTGGAGAAAAAGTGGAGAAAAAGTGGAGAAAAAATGGAGAAAAAGTGGAGAAAAAAATGGATAAAAAGTGGAGAAAAAGTGGAGAAAAAAAGTGGAGAAAAAGTGGAGAAAAAGTGGAGAAAAAAATGGATAAAAAGTGGAGAAAAAGTGGAGAAAAAATGGAGAAAAAGTGGAGAAAAAGTGGAGAAAAAGTGGAGAAAAAAATGGAGAAAAAGTGGAGAAAAAGTGGAGAAAAAGTGGAGAACAAGTGGAGAAAAAATGTAGAAAAAGTGGAGACAAAGTGGAGAAAAAGTGGAGAAAAAGTGGATAAAAAGTGGAGAAAAAGTGGAGAAAAAAGTGGAGAAAAAGTGGAGAAAAAGTGGAGAAAAAGTGGAGAAAAAATGGAGAAAAGAATGTAGAAAAAGTGGAGAAAAAATGTAGAAAAAGTGGAGAAAAAGTGGAGAAAAAATGGAGAAAAAGTGGAGAAAAAGTGGAGAAAAAATGGAGAAAAAGCTTAGCTTTGTATTTAGCCAAAAAAATGAAAAAAAATTGACGTAGGGTTCCCCCTAGTTTTGTAGCCAGCTAGGGTAAAGCAGAGGGCTGCAGCCTGCAGACCACAGCTGGCAACCTCACCTTGGCTGGTAATCCAAAACTGAGGGCACCCCACGCTGTTATTTTAAATTAAATAAATAATTTAAAAAAAAAAACACGTAAGGATCCCCCAAAATTGGATCACCAGCCAAGGTAAAGCAGACAGCTGGGGCCTGATATTCTCAGACTAGAGGGGTCCATGGTTATTGGACTCTCCCCAGCCTAAAAATAGCAGGCCGCAGCCGCCCCAGAAGTGGCGCATCCATTAGATGCGCCAATCCTGGTGCTTCGCCCCAGCTCATCCCGCGCCCTGGTGCGGTGGCAAACGGGGTAATATATGGGGTTAATACCAGATGTGTAATGTCACCTGGCATCAAGCCCTGGGGTTGGTGAGGTCAGGCGTCTATCAGATACCCGACATCACCAACCCAGTCAGTAATAAAAAAAAATAGACGACAAACACATTTTTATTTGAAAAAACACTCCCCAAAACATTCCCTCTTTAACCAATTTATTAGAATGAAAAACAAATCCAGGTCTGGTGTAATCCAAGGGGTTGCCATGACGATCCACACTGTCCCAGTCAATGAAGAGCAGGATGTTCCCCATTGGCTGGGAGAGCAGTGAAGTGACCTGAGCTAACATCAATGGGTCAGCCCAGGTCACTGCAGGGGATGACAAGTGCTGCTGTCAGCGAGGTACATTACCTGCGCTGATCTCCAGCACACTGACAGCCCCTGTCACTGAGTTCAATGACCGCCGCCTTCACACCAAATATCGCGAGAGGCCCGTGACGTCACCGCTAGTCAGTCTCGGGTCGGAAGCGAGAGGTGATGTGACAAGCGGCGGCCATGGAGGACAGTGACAGCGCTGAGGTCGGGATGGCGGGACTTCATCACCGCAGGTAAGCTGAGCGGGACCATGTGTGCAGAGTGTGTGTGAGAGTGCGTGTGTGTGAGTGTGTGTGTGTGTGTACAATACATGCCGCGGGCAGGAGGGGGCGGAGCGAGCTGAGCGGGGAAGTGTGGGCTTCCTGCACGTAACTAGGATAAACATCGGGTTACTAACCAAAGGGCTTTGCTTGGATACCCGATGTTTATCTTGGTTACCAGCTTGTGGCAGGCTGCCAGCGATGGCTCCTGCACACTGTAGCTGTAAAAAGCCCTGCTTTTTGCTGCTAGAACCGTTCTCGAACGTATCTAGAACTATCGAGCTTTTGCAAAAAGCTCGAGTTCTAGTTCGATCTCGAACAGCCCCCAAAATCACTCGAGCCTAGAACTGGAGAACCTCGAACCACGAACCGCGCTCAACTCTAGCAAGGAGCTCTGAATAATGAACAATCAATATTGGTTAGGATTTCCATCAAAACCTAGTGGAGCAGACAAACTAGGAAAGATTCTGTTAGTGCAAAAAACGCAGGCTGCCAATAAAACAAATGGACCCAGGCCATTCAGATGGGTATTGATGATCCGCAGAAAGCACAGTATCTGATCTTGCTGTTCTTGCATCTGCGACATTATCTGGTACAGCACTGGCAGCGAAAGGGTGTCAGAGTCAGCGGAGTCCATGGCCTGCACAAACTGTAATGCTCGCTGGAGTTGAGGCAGTGAGCAAGAGTGTACCCACTGGACCACAGAGGGAACTCGGGCTTACCTTTTAGTGGAAGAGCTAATGTAAAAGGCTTTACTAAGCACCTGCCACAATACAGAAGCTAGATACCACTTCCAGGGCCGTGCTCAGGACTAGCTGATCCCCAGGGCAGGGACATTCTCAGGTATGGACATAGGCGCTGGCAGGTAAAGGCAGGATGGTTGAAGCAGACTGGGAGGCGGTACGAATAGGAAAAGTGGATATGGAAGGGACAAATAGGTATGGGAAGTTGGACCCAGGAAGAGGTAATAGGACAGGAGAATGGCCCTTGACAACTAGCTAGCAGACAGATGACTGACTAACTAAGGATGTTGCACAGGCACCTCACCTAGCTAGTGGAAGGATGCCTTAAGTATTTAGTGCCTTTCAGCACACACTTTTTCATGTTCCCGCCAAGGATGTTGCCATACTGGCAGCACTCGAGACAGAACACCCTAGAAAGGACTGCTAAGATTACTTTGGAGCAACCAAAGGGTATTATACTTTTGATCCCAATGCAGACACAGCCTCATTGCCTTCCTCTGCTGGAACCGCTCATCATAGCGCAACCCTGCTCTACCACCACAAATGTGGTAAGCTTCTTCAATCAAGTCTAAGTAACAAAACAATGCTGAGGAATGCTTATGTGTCCTCTCCTTAATAGTACTTGTCCATCAAGTAAACCCCAGTAACCAATTTTGAAAAGTCAGAGGAATGAGGTAATGCTTTCATTCCTCCTCATTTTGTTTACTTTTGTCTTGCTTAACCTATCCAGATTAAATTTCTCAAGTGGCAATAACAAAAAAACCTCAACATATTCATCCTCCCATGTCTTATCCCTGACTTCTTATTTCAAATGAGCACCTAAGGTACCATCAAAACATAAACAGACTTCTTTCCTAGCTCTATTATTCAAACTCAACAGTCAACAGCAGTGCTTATGGTCGCCACAGGATTAATGCTAATGGCTGTTGGAGGGTCCGCTGAAACAGCTGCTCCCCCCACTAGAACACTACCTTGCCACATGCCATTGGGTCGTTATCTCCCACCTGAGGCAAGCAAACACCTAACAAGCCTTTCAAATTCGGCTGCCACATCAGTAGTTCTCACTTTACCATTGTAGTGTGTAAAGCCTTGATGATACGATTAACGAGCGCAAAAGCGTCGTAATCGTATCATCAGTGTAACGTCGGCGTAATCCATAATTACGCTGACGCGACGGTCTGATGTTGTTCCTCATTCCTGCGGCAGCACACATCGCTGTGTGTGAAGCCGCAGGAGCGAGGAATATCTCCTACTGGCGTCACCGCGGCTTCCGTAGGATATGCGGAAGGAAGGAGGTGGACGGGATGGATACATCCCGCTCATCTCCGCCCCTCTGCTCCTATTGGCCGCCTGCTGTGTGACGTC
This sequence comes from Anomaloglossus baeobatrachus, assembly GCF_048569485.1. Lineage (NCBI taxonomy): Eukaryota > Metazoa > Chordata > Amphibia > Anura > Aromobatidae > Anomaloglossus > Anomaloglossus baeobatrachus. Next base: position 83,105,173 of record NC_134362.1, read on the forward strand.
ACAGTGATGCCGTACGACCCGCCCCCTTAATAAGGAGGCGGTTCGCTGGCCAGAGCGACGTCCCAGGACAGGTGAGTCCATGTGAAGCTGCCGTAGCGATAATGTTCGCTACAGCAGCTATCACAAGGATATCGCATCTGCGACGGGGGCGGGGACTATCGCGTGCGACATCGCAGCATCGGCTTGCGATGTCGCCACGTGCAAAGCCCGCCTTACTGTTCTTCTGCTGCCAAGCAAGGTACACCACCTCTGCATTCTACACACCTGTCCATTTTTGCTACACAATTTTAATTCAAACAGTGCTGACACTTTTAGGGGCATAGTAAAAGTGTCTGGGATTGTCAATGTTGGTTCTTCAGCTGTAAATAAAGCTAGACCACCTCTGCAATCTACACCACCTCTCCATTTTTGCTACGACATTTTATATGTCCAATTAGTTCACAAACAAAATGAGTGGCAAAAGGACAAATGCTGGTGGAATGGAGAGCAGGTGTGTTGGAAAGGGAATAAAAGTTTGTGTCCATGCGGTAGGTGGTAAAACTACAGTAACATCTGCTGAAGAAAGACCATCTTCCAGCAAAAGTAAGATGTCTACTACTTTCCGTGGACAATCTGATGTGATCCTTTTTTATGGAACCAAACAACTCTAACAAAGGTAGATGATGCACAAAAAAAGAACATGATTGAATGGATCTCAAGTGCTGCAACAAGTGGCCTCTCCTCCACCTCAACATCAACATCCAAAAAACAACAGTCCTCTGAGTTGTCACCCCAATTGCACTTGCTTTCTACCAGCTCTCAAGTCTCCACCTGCCCTGCAGAGTATGGTGTAACAGAGATGGGTGAGTCTGCAGTGCTGTTCAGTCACACTATAGCCTGGGAATCAGAGGTCTGCTCCCAAGCTACAGTGAGTACAGACCAGGAAATGATCTGCTGTGATGCCCAGAAGCTTTGTGAGTCAGATTCAGGCCCTGATGACCAAGTTTCTGAGCATAATGTAGACCAGGGGTCTCAAACTCGGCTGGGTGTATGGGCCGCACAGGGGAAAAAAAATAATTTGGGGGGCCGCATTCTTTGCAGGACAAAGTGGCATTTTTATTGGTACCATATATAATATATATATATATATATATAGATTTTTTTTACACACCTTTGGTTCACTAATTTTGAACATTTTCACTTGTTCATTATAGCAAACGTGCACATTCTTTGTTTAAATATAAACATATTTATTTATATCACACTATGAAGAAAAAGACATGGATCGCACATCCCAAAAATACATTGATCTAATAGCCGCTAGGCAAAATATTAAATAGAACATGAGGTTCTTTTGTTACCATTCTGATCAGATTGTATTAAGCCCACTGCCACGTCACGGCAAACCTCTTGAGTGGGTCCCTAACCTGACCTTTTTGTGTGGCACCGTGCACCGACCACCGCCGTAGCGACAAAGCGCCAGCAGGGCGGGCGACCTGGCGCCTCACAGCACCCATGCTGCAAGGCAAAGCCCCCAAGGCTCCAGGCCGCGCCGCCCCACCGACACCACACCACCACAACAGCAGCCACCACACAGCACCAGCACACAGTGAGAGGAGCTGTGCACTCACCTCCCACTGGCTCCCATATGTGAACTGGGAGCAAAAAGAAGGCTGACCCCTCTTGCAGTTTCCTGCTGATTAAAATCACCTGTGCCAAATGGGGAGAGTGCAGATCCAAGCAAAAAAAAGAGGGGGATAGAATGTTGTATAACACACTATGAAGAAAAAGACATGGATCGCACATCCCAAAAATACATTGATCTAATAGCTGCTAGGCAAAATATTAAATAGAACATGAGGTTCTTTTGTTACCATTCTGATCAGATTGTATTAAGCCCACTGCCACGTCACGGCAAACCTCTTGAGTGGGTCCCTAACCTGACCTTTTTGTGTGGCACCGTGCACCGACCACCGCCGTAGCGACAAAGCGCCAGCAGGGCGGGCGACCTGGCGCCTCACAGCACCCATGCTGCAAGGCAAAGCCCCCAAGGCTCCAGGCCGCGCCGCCCCACCGACACCACACCACCACAACATCTTGCCCTGATGACCAAGTTTCTGAGCATAATGTAGACCAGGGGTCTCAAACTCGGCTGGGTGTATGGGCCGCACAGGGGAAAAAAAATAATTTGGGGGGCCGCATTCTTTGCAGGACAAAGTGGCATTTTTATTGGTACCATATATAATATATATATATATATATTTTTTTTTTACACACCTTTGGTTCACTAATTTTGAACATTTTCACTTGTTCATTATAGCAAACGTGCACATTCTTTGTTTAAATATAAACATATTTATTTATATATATATATATATATATATATATATTTTATCCCTTTCTTGTAACTAATAGTCTTACAATTAGCACTATACAGAAATTTAGACCAACATCTTTTAGTAATGTTCCCCATATTGTTGTAACGTGCACATCCTTGTCCCCTTGTAGTATTGTGCCCCATCCCACAGTAATGTGCTCATCCTTGTCCCCTTGTAGTATTGTGCCCCATCCTAGTTCCCATCCCACAGTAATGTGCTCATCCTTGTCCCCATCCTAAAGTAATGTTCCCCATCCTTGTCCCCATTTTGTAGTAATGTGTTCATCCTTGTCCCCATCCTATAGTAATGTCCCCAATCTATGTTAATGTGTCCATCCTTGTCCCCCATCTTATAGTAATGTTCCCCATCCTTGTCCCTTTGTAGCAAGGTCCCCATCCTATAGTACTGTCCCCATTCTATAGTAATGTGCCCATCCTTTAGTAATGTGCCAACCTTGTCCCCACCCTATAGTAATGTCCCCAGCATTATCCCTATTCTATAGTAATGTTTCCCATCCTTGTCCCCTTGTAGTAATATCCCTATCCTATAGTACTGTGCCCATCCTAGTCCCCATCCTATAGTACTGTGCCCATTCTAGTCCCCATCCTATAGTACTGTGCCCACCTTGTCCCCATCCTATAGTAATGTCCCCAGCCTTGTCCCCATTCTATAGTCATGTGCCCATCCTAGTCCCCATCCTATAGTAATGCCCCCAGCCTTGTCCCTATCCTATAGTAATGTCCCCATCCAATAGTATTGTGCACATCCTTATCCCCATCTCATAGTAATGTGCGCACTTTGTCCCCATACTATAGTAATAATGTCCCCATCCAATAGTATTGCGCCCATCCTTGTAATGTCCCAATCCTATAGTAATGTCCCCAGCCTTATCCCCATCTCATAGTAATGTGCGCAGTTTGTCCCCATCCTGTAGTAATGGGTCAGCAGCTCACCTCAGAGTCACAGACTCCGGAGTGAAGCTGAGAGGAGTGGTCTCTGGCCCCAGATCCACAGTGATTGGAGAGATTGGTCACAAGGCCGGTCTCTCCAATCAGAGCTGGGGGCGGGTGAAACACACGTCATTCAGCTCCAGCCAATGATCAGGGCTACAGCTGCCCTGATCTTAGCTAGATTTCAATGTTTCAGCGATTTTCAATGGCTGAAACATTAGTGGCTGTGATTGGCTGAGCGGCGTTCGTCAGCCAATCACAGGCTCCGTAGGTCCGGGGAGGAGACACCACCACTCCTGAGGTCCCCTCCTCCCCAAACCTAAGGTATTTGCAAAGCAATTGCTGCCACCGGGGCCGCGATTTCGCCATGACGTACTGGGTACGTCATGGGTCCTTAAGTACCAGGGAGCCATAACGTACCCAGTACGTCATAGGTCGCTAAGGGGTTAACGTCCAACACACACACACACACACACACCATTCTTCTCACCTGTCCCGCGCTCCCTCCGCTGCCTCATCTGTGCTTCGTGCGGCCCCCAGACCCGTGCAACTGGTCACTATCGCGGCAGCTGCAGTGTCACTGTCAGTGAATTCTGTGAGATGATTGTATTGCCGGCGCGAGAGCGGAGCACCAGCAACACATTCATCTGACATAAAGAGCAGACAGTGGCTGCGGCCCCTGCACCGATAGTGAACAGGGGCACGGGCCTGGGGGCCGCACGAACTACCCTGAGGGGCCGCATGCGGCCCGCGGGCCGCGTGTTTGAGACCCCTGATGTAGACCCTCATTCCCAAACTGTAACACCTCTTGGTGGAGACAATGAGGAACATACTGATGACGATGAGACTCAGATACCTAATTGGAATGACAGCTTAACTATTCAGTCAGGGCAGGAAGAGGTTAGGTCTGAGGGCGAGGGGAGTGCAAACACACAGGTCGATGATGAGGTTGTAGATCCCACTTACTGTCAACCCACAGTCAGGCACTCGAGAAGGTCAGCAGAGGCGGTGGAGAAGGATGCGACTGACGATGAGGTTAGCTTGCGCCTTCCTGGACAGAGACGGAGTACTGGAAACATGTCAACAACTGCATACTCAGCCACAACTCTGCCTCTGAGCACAAGTCGGGGTGGCTCTGCAGGTCGCATGGGCTCTAATAGTTGCCTAGCCTTTTGACATCGCAAAGGATCACCCAACTCATGTGATCTGTAAGATTTGTCACCAATCTGTAAGTAGAGGCCAAAAACTCACTATTTTGACTACTTCGTCCATGAACCGTCACATGAATAACAAGCATAAGTCCCAGTGGGAAGCTCACTGTGCTACAATGCGGCCTAGCGAGCGGGCCAACCCCCATCTGCCCCTTCCAGTGCATCCGTGCGCTCTTCATCCTCTATAACTGTGGGGACAGCTGTCACACATGCTTTACCACGCAGACCTTCCACCTCTTTAACTGCAACAGGCAGTTTGATTGGCAGGTCGTCAGTTGTTTTGGAAGGGGAAACAGGTGCTGGTTTAGAGCTCTCGCAGACATCGAGAGCACCAACTTTGGATGAAGGCAAAATCATGTCTCCGCCTGTACTTTCCTCACAGACCAGCAGTTTTCCAGGGACACCCTACTTAACGCCATCTCCGCACAGCAGCCAGATCTTGGTCCCTCAGATGTGGACAATTAGAAGACAATTTCCTCCGAGCCATGACAAAGCTAAAAGGTTGACTTTCACCCTCTGCAAGCTGTTGGCTACAGAAATGCTGCCTTTCCGCCTGGTGGACACAGGATTTTTGAGACCTTATGTACGTCGCAGTGCCCCAGTACCAGATGCCCAGTCGCCACTACTTCTCCAAGAAAGGTATGCCTGCGCTACACCAGCATGTCGCACACAACATCACCGCTTCCTTGAGAAACATTGTGTGTGACAGGGTGCATTTCACCACCGATACTTGGACCAGTAAGCATGGACAGGGGCATTACATGTTGCTGACTGGGCACTGGGTAACTATGGTGAGAGATGGAGAAGGGTCTGCTTTACAAGTCTTGCCGTCCCCACGAGTTGTGCGTCAATCCTCTGTATGTCAAAGTTCCTCCACTGCTTCTGCTTCCTCAACCTCATCTGGGTCCTCTACCTCCGCCCAAAGCCTGTCTGGTGAGGCCACCCGCGTTGTAACTGTGCACAAGGAATCCCGCACACCTCATTACTATGCTTGCAGCAGAGCTCAATGGCATCAGGCCGTCTTTACGTTGAAATGTCTGGGAAATAAGAATCACACAGCTGAGGAGTTGTGGTAAGCTCTGGAGACCGAGTTTAGTAAATGGTTGTCTCCACTCAACCTGCAGCCAGGGAAGGCCATGTCGGACAATGCTGCAAACCTGGGTGCGGCCCTTCGCCGGGGCAAGGTGACACATGTGCCTTGTATATCTCACGTGTTGAACCTTGTTGTCCAGCAATTTTTATCACACTATCCCGGCCTAGATGGGCTTCTGCACAGGGCACAGTCACTCTCTGCTCACTTCCGCCGTTCAACCGGTGCAGCTGACCGACTTGCATCACTCCAGAAGTCTTTCGGCCTGCCGGTTCACCGCCTGAAATGCGATGTGGCAATACGCTGGAATTCGACTCTCCGTATGTTGCAGTGACTGGGGCAGCACCGCCGAGCCCTGGTGCAATACGTTATGACGTATAGCCTGGGCCAACGAGATGCAGAGGTGGGGCATATCACGCTGCTGGAGTGGTCTCAGATCAAGGACCTATGCACCCTTCTGCACAGTTTCGACATGGCGACGAATATGTTTAGTGCTGACAATGCCATTATCAGCATGACAATTCCAGTCATTTACATGCTGGAGCACACGCTAAACACTATTCGGATTCAGGTGATGGGACAAGAGGAAGGGGAGGAAGTACAGGAGGATTCATATGTGGAAGGGATACCAAGATCTACAAGGTCCAGACGTTCAGCATCACCAAGGTGGCAGGCATGGGACGGTGGGGGAGAGGGATTAACAAGGGCGCATGGTAGCAGCCAAACTATTGAGGAAGGTGTAGCAGCCCAGGAAGAAATGGAGGACGAACTGTCGATGGGCAGGGAAGACTCAGCAGATGAGGGAGACCTTGGTGAAATTTCAGTTGTTCGAGGTTGGGGGAGATGTCAGAGGATGGAAGCACGGCTATCACCTCACCGCCACAAACACAGCAAGGACTTGGTCCACATGGATGCGCAAGACACATGAGCGCCTTGTTGCTGCACTACCTACAACATGACCCTCGGATTGTCCGAATTAGAAGTAATGCTGACTACTGCGTTGCCAAACTCTTAAATTACCTGTACAAGTCCAAATTTGGCGAAATAATTCCAGCCATAGAAAGGAACGCACGTATGCAGGAGTATCAGCAGAAGCTGTTATACCATCTTAGCTCTGCTTTTCCACCAAACACCAGTGGTGCACGGAGTGAATCTCCCAGTTGTAACTTGCCAAGCATGGGACTGTCTCGTCATCATAAGTCTAACCGTACCAGCAACACCGTATCTGGTGGTAACAGCAATTTTATGGAATTGTTTCATAATTTTTTTAGACCATCCAATGTAAGGCCACAAGAGACAAGAAGTCTGACACATAGTCAACGGCTGGAGAGGATGATACAGGAGTATCTCCAAATGAGCATTAATGCCATGACTGTGCAACTGGAGCCTTGCTCATTTTGGGCTTCCAATCTTGAAAAATGGTCTGAGCTCGCCACTTATGCCTTGGATATCTTGTCGTGTCCTGCATCCAGCGTTGTCTCGGAACGTGTCTTCAGTGCTGCTGGGTGTGTGCTGACAGATAAGCGCACGCGTCTGTCCAGTGACAATGTGGACAGACTAACGTTCATCAAGATTAACAAGTCATGGATCATCAAGGACTTTGCTACCTCTGTGTCATCCTGGGGGGAGTAAAGGCTGGCGTATTTTTGAATGTGCTTGATGCAAATCAACATGTCAAATTTGCAACTGGGGCACAAGTGATGTCACTGAAGTGGTGTGTGTGGCCCAATTTTTGGAAAAAAGGGAGACTCTGCTTGGAGTCCCCTTGCTGTGTTTTTAAAAATGATCCAAGATGAACAAGTCATGGTTCAGCAAGGACTTTGCTACCCCGGTGTCATCCTGGGGACAGTTAAGGCTGGCTTATTTTTTAATGCGCTTGATGCAAATCAACATGTCAAGTCTGCAACAGGGGCACAAGTGATGCCACTGAAGTGGTGTGTGTGGCCTAATTTTTGGAAAAAAGGGAGACTCTGCTTAGAGTTTCCTTGCTGTGTTTTACATGATTTTAGAAGGGCATGACATGCCTATCTCTGTGTCTCTTCCTCTTTTTACTCATCCAGCTCTTTTGTTTTCGCATGAGTATATGTCCTTGTCACGTTTCCATGTGTTTGTGGTGTCTTGTGAGTTGTTTGTCACCTTTTGGACACCTTAGAAGGTGATTTCTACGTGTTTGCATGTGTTTGTGTTTGCCTGCCATTGTTTTCAATGGGGTTCGAATTGGTTTGTCGAACGTTCGTCGAACGTTTGATGAACTTGTCCTCCGTTTGACGAACCCAACCGAACCGAACTCGAACTCTAGGGGGGTGGCTCATCTCTACTGCTGGCATTCCTTTCTCTATCTGGCTCTGGTGCTGATACTGTTTTCTGTGCTCCACCAAAAACCTCATCCTTTGAAGCAAAGCACCCATCTTCCAAGGCTGTATGATGTTGTGAGACAGGTCCAGCTGTAGAATAACTGACCTGTCAATGACGCTAACTATATATACCCCCCTCTTTAGGCTCTCCCATCCACCATTAACAATAGCCCTAAACCCAATTCTACCTACAGTTCTCCAAGATTTTTCGCACAATATCTGCTTGTTACTTAAAGGGAATCTGTCACCCCCTTTGATCGTTTTAAGCTATTACTATGGGCATACAGGTAATAGGATGGAAAAAGTAGTCTTACCTGTATGTATCATAGTAGATGCCTTGTTCCAGAAATATTACTTTAGATCGATATATGCAAATTAGCCTACCAGGCTACTAGGCGTTGTGCTTCGGCTACTGGGTGGTTGCTTCCCTGTAAGAAATCCCTGCCTGCTTGCTTCATTATCCTTTCTGTCACCACCTCTTAGCATCATAGTCAGAGCTCCACAGCTTGCAAATCCTGCACCTGCATTCATTCACGCCCTCTATTGAATCTACTGCGCATGCACTGGTGAGTCAGCTTCACTTTCGTTATTGGTGCGCTGTTCTAAATTGTTCTCCCAACTTCCTGCCTGCAAAATCACCCAGGTATGTGTGTGTATGTCTGTCCGCCTGCCCTCCCAAAGGCAGAAAGTAGGGAGGACAACTTAGAACAGCACACCCATAATGGAAGTGGAGCTGACTCACCAGCGAAAGTGCAGTAGATTCAATGGAGGGTGAATGAACGCAGGGTGAATGATAGCAGGCTGAAGAACACTGTACTGTGCACATACGGAATTGCCAGCTGTGACTGTGATGCTGAGAGGAGGTGACAGGACAGATAATGCAGCACGGAGGTCGGGATTTCTTATAGGGAAGGCCCAGTAGCCTGGTAGGCTAATTAGCTGGTTGCGATCTAAAATAATATTTGTGAAACAAGTTATCTACTATAAGGCATACAGGTAAAGCCGCTTTCAACATCCTAATACCTGTATGTGCATAGTAATAGCGTAGAACGGTCAAAGGGGTGACAGATTCCCTTTAATCCCTTAACAGACCATCAGGACCTAGCATATATCTAACTCATGATACCCTCCCCTAAACCCTCTGGAGGGGTATGCAGTCTGGGCTATTACTGTACATAAAGGCAAGAGGGATTCCTGCTCTCCTGTGTTTATTTAGCACATGTTACAAAATAACAGTACCTGTCATGCGGCGTGCTGCTCTGCTTGCACCAGGTGTCATGGTGACTTCAGACTCTGTTCACATGGCAGAGTCTGATATTCCACGTGGTGCCTCTGAGTTGCTTAGTCGGAGTCGGGCGTCGACCAATTTTGTGCTTGCTGTTGATCAGTCTGGCAGGAGTTAATTCCTGCCAGCCTGTAACTTGCTGCTTGGGTCACAGGTTACTGAAGACCTATCATAGCCACCTCCTCCCTTTAAAAGAGAGTGGATCCTGCTTCTTCATGCCAAATATAGCGAAAGCGATATCCGTCTTGGTGCATGGTGATCCAGCTGCTGGAGCACTGTTGTATGCTATTGTGGTGTGTTGTGGAGATACCCTTGTTGTTGTAGATTTCATTCCTTTTCTTTATTTCCCCCCTGTGCCCATATCATCTTTACCTTTGTTATTGACTGATGTGAGTGGGAGTTTTAGTTCCTCCCTGTCTGTCTATTTATGTGTGAATTTATCACTTCAGTTCAGGCCCCCTCCCAAGGTGGGAGTGAAGAAGGGTATAAGATAATGGCTTCTCAGGAGTTAGGAGTTATGGTTACGCTGGGTGTCCAAACCTCACCACCATCAAGTGTACTTCTGGGATGAGGGACAGTTAGGGGTTCCCCTAGCCTGAGGGTCAGCTTAGGAGTCCCAATTCCCAGTCACTCTGATACTGTTGTTACAGTAGTATGGAGGACATTATACAGCAGTAGTAAGCAGTGTGGCTGTGAATCCAGCATTGAGCTTAAGTTAGGTACTTAGAGGAAAGCTGAGGGGGGGTCAAAACTAAGTGACTCAAAAGTGTCGAAATTATTATATTTATCTAATTAAGATATATCAACAAAGTTTATATTTCTGTGTACTTTTCCGTTATGCTAAGTTTGTTGCAAGAACAGAGACAATCTAAGAAATTGTATTAATTGTAATCCATGTACATTACATGAAGAGAAGGAAGATCTTCTCTTCCTTGACCTGAAACTTGTCACATTTTCATACTGTGTTCCAAGGTTTATTATATAAATTTACTTCTGTTGTGATTTTTTTATATTCTGCATTAGTATATTGAGGTAAAATGAATCATTTTTTTCCCTTCTTGTTTCTGACTTCAGTTATTATGTGAACCCTTTCTATATCAGAGTCTATAAAACATTCCCTTCATGAAGTCACTTTCCCTCCATGACACACTCTTATAATAAATCTTCATGGTGCTAATGTAGGTGGAAGTAGTTTAAATAAATGTAGCTATTTTGAACTCGTAGCTTTAGTCGCAAGATAAATTGCAAGGCTGTTATTTTGCTACAGTGTATAAACTCACCTTGCGAGTCTTCTTCGCATCAACTAGTGAAATTGCTACATAGTTTCTCATACAAAATAGCTTCATGTTCAAGGACATTTGTATACAATTTTCTTCTTAAATGACTTTCATTTCCTCGGTAAAGAAAAAAAAAATGTATATGCCTTTATTCGAATATTTGACCTTATGATATCTTATTATATTGTCTATCAATTAATTAGCCTTTGCATTTTCTTTTATGCAGCTTTATTATTTGCATTCATGTACTATATTCTCTGATCCAGTACATGTTCCAACTATATATTATTCCTTTTTATACTTGTTTGTGAATAAGGATAATCTCAAAAGATGAAGAAGGATGATTTCATAAGAATGCGCTGCAACATTTTGGAATATTTAGATAGTTGTTTGCTCAGCATAAATGAGTACACCACCCTTGAAAATAAAGACTAATATCAAAATTTCACTGAACATGAACAATTTTCAAAATTTTGACAAAATTGAGTTTCATAGAACATTTTTTAACACATAATATAAAAGTAAGGTTTATAGTATAACTTTCAATACAAAATCTTCAGTTATATTTAACATAGTTGATGCAAAAATAAATGCACCTCGCATCAAAAATGACTACATCTAGTATTTTGTAGGACAGGTAATTTTTATGGACTGCACCAAGTCTTATAGGCATGGGAAAATTTTGTGCAACATGGAGCAGTGCAAAAATGTTGCAACTTTTGTCTTTTTTCGTGCTAGCTCAAGTGGAGCTAGGGTGGTAAGTGGGCACAACTATGGATAACTCTAAAACTCATCATCTTGATGAGCTGACACCTTACAGCAGGAATCTTACTCCAGTCATAAACTGGAATAAGGTTAATGTGGAGGAGCACACAGTGGAACACACCAATTGTCGAACACTCCTAATTCATTTGCTCGAAATTTTACATACCCCGGTAGTTTTTTTGCTTCCTTGGCCTTTTTTCAGAGAATATGAATGATAACACAAAATCTTTTTTCCACTCATGGTTAGTGGTTGGGTGACTCCATTTATTGTCACTACTGTGTTTTCTCTTTTTAAATCATAATGACAACCAAAATCATCCAAATGACCCTGATCAAAAGTTCACATACCCTGGTGATTTTTGCCTCATAACATCCACAGAAGTTGACACTAATGGGTTTGAATGAATAATAAAGGTGGTAACATCCTCACCTGTGACCTGTTTGCTTGTAATCAGCGTGTGTGCATAAAAGCTGAGTGAGTTTCTGGGATCCAGACAGATTCTTGCATCTTTTATCCAGCCACTGACATTTCTGGATTGTGAGTCATGGGGAAAGCAAAATAATTGTCAATGGATCTATGGGAAACTGTATAACAGTAAAGGGATAACACAGTAAAGGGATACAAAAAGATATGCAAGGAATCGATAATGTCAGTCAACAGTGTTAAACCTGAGATTAACAAATGGAAAATCAGGAGTTCTGTAAAAACCAAACCACGATCAGGTAGACCAACAAAATTTTCGGCCACAACTGCCAGGAAAATTGTTCGGGATGCAAAGAAATACTCAAAAATAACATGAGCTGAAATACAGGACTTACTAAAAACTAGATGTGTGTCCGCTTCAAGATGCACAATAAGGAGGCATTTGAAGAAAAATGGGCTGCATGCTCGAGTCACCAGAAGAAAGCCATTACTGGGCAAATGCCAAAAAGTATCTCTCCTACAATATGCCAAACAGCACAGAGACGAGCCTCCAAACTTCTAGAACAAGGTAATTTGGAATTATATAAATGTATTTGCATTTTGCAGAGAGAAATAAATATTTGATACCCCCATTAACCATTAAGAGATCTTGCTCCTATAGACCACTTAGACGCTCCTAATCAATTTGTTACCTGCATTAAAGGGCACCAATCACCAGGATTTTTGTATATAACCTAAAGCCAGTGCTATACTGGCACTATCAGGCTGATTCTATACATACCTGTAATGGTCAGCTCGGATGTTTAGATTTTTGAAATCCAAGAAAGTAAAGTTTATAAAATCATCAGCTTGTTGAGTGAAAGCAGCTGAGGATCAGATAATATCTGTGAGGTATTCATAGTTATCCCCTCCCCCTGTTAGCATAGACAAGATCAACGAGATCGACATCGATCTGCGGCACCATGATAGAAGGTGATAGATCAGCCTAAAACTACACAGAGGAACTTGTAAATTATCTCAAGGCAGCAGGGACCACTGTCACCAAGAAACCAATTGGTAACACATTACGCCGTAATGGCTTAAAATCCTGCAGTGCCCGCAAAGTCCCACTGCTCAAGAAGGTACATATGAAAGCCCATCTGAAGGTTGCCAATGAACACCTGGATGATTCTGAGAGTGATTGGAAGAAGGTGCTTTGGTCAAATGAGACAAAAATTAAGCTCTTCTGCATTAACTCAACTAGTCTTTGGAGGAAGTGAAACGCTGCCTATGACCCAAAAACCATCGTCCCTACTGTCAAGCATGGAGGTGGAAACATTATGTTTTTCAGGTGTTTCTCTGCTAAGGGAACAGGACTACATCACCGCATCAATGGGATAATGGATGGAGCCATGTAACTTTCTTCTGCCACGACATTAAAAATGGGTCATAGCTGAGTCTTCCAGCATGACAATGACCCAAAACATACAGCCAAGGCAACAAGGAGTGGCCCAAAAAGTAGATTATGGTAATGGAGTGGCCTAGTCAGTCTCCAGACCTTAATCCCATACAAAACTTATGGAGGAGCTGAAGCTCCAAGTTGCCAAGTGACAGCCTCAAAATCTTAATGATTTAGAGATGATTTGCAGAGAGGAGTGGACCAAAATTCCTCCTGACATATACGCAAACCTCATCATTAACTACAAAAAATGTCTGACTTATGTGCTTGTCAAAAAGGAGCCACCAAGTATTAAGTCTTGTTTGCCAGAGGGATCAAATACTTATTTCTCTCTGCAAAATGCAAATAAATTTATATAATTTATACAATGTGATTTTCTGGATTTTATTTTAGATATTCTATCTCTCATTATTAAATTTAATCTAACCTTAAAATGATAGATTGTTCATGTCTTTGTCAGTGGGCAAACATACAAAATCAGCAAGGGATCAAATACTTAATTTCTTTACTGTACAGGGATGAAAAAAAGCACACAAATAGAATATATACTGATCAGTCTAAACATTAAAACCACTGTCAGGTATTCCAAGGTGCGTAGACACCTGAAAAAGGATGGGATATATAAGGCAACAACTGACTGTTCTCAAAGTTAGTGATTCAGGATTAAGGAACTTTGCTTACTGAAGACAGGTATTGTGGTTGTTTCCAGTATATGAAGAACACAGTGAAAGAACCAAAGAGATAAACAATATTATCAATGTTACCTGGTCAAGAGGTACGCCGTTTACATACCTGACGTACGTTTCAGAGCATTTCCTGATGAAGAAAAGGCTACGAAACGTAAGTCTGGTGTGTGAGCAGCATGCCTTGTGACCAGGTGACATTGATAATATTGTTTATCTCTTTGGTTCTTTGTCCGTGCTCTTTAGCCCAATTTGGGTCACAGCAGCCTGATAGGTAGTGACTGTTATTAAGAGACTGGGATGTACATGTGGAGTGCCCTGTCATCTGCTAATATGTTCAATATGTTATGTAGATGGACACATACGTGGATACTACGTTGATTGAGTAGGTTCCCTGGACATTATCCCTGGGTATGATGGTTTTTAGTGAATAAGGGCAAATTCCTTTTTTTTTCCCTCTGTACTAGGTTACTTACTAGGTTTAATTAAGGTTTCACATGTGCACAGTCACTTTATTTGCTCCCATGAAGTCTTCTTTTCATGGTAGACTTAGATACTGAAACTCCTACCTCCTGGAGAGTGTTCTTCACATGGTTGGATGTTGTCAATATATTTTTCAATTATCCAATACTGTTGTTTTCCTTAGATGTTAAGGCCTTCTTAAGTTCCGAAGCTCACCTGTTATGCTAGGTATGGGGAAGTAAACAGCGCACGGCTAAGGGGAAGAGAAGGGAAACCCTGTGTTTAGGGAGAAGGAAGATGGTGACACCCTGACCATACCTACTGCTAGTCCCTGGGGTCTTTCATCACCCTAGCTTCCACACCTATGCACCGAGCCGGATACCTGACCTTAGGAATCCCTAATGCTGGGCCTTAAATAGGGAACGAATGGGATGAGTTCTTTGTTAACTCCACTCGACAACTATAGAAGACACAAGGGGGAAAAGCATGAACTACTTATCTTTAGATGACTCAGGTAGGAGTTCAGCAAAGCTTTTAGCAACGATACCACAGGAGTACAAGCCACCTGCTTGCAACCTCAGCTTGAAGGAACTGAAAATATCACCAGCACAGTCCAAAGGACTTAAGTGGTATTAAAACACCAAGAGAATACTAACAATCAAAAGTGGGGTCGAAGTCGAGCTCCTGTTGGGTTCAAAAGGGAGAGAAATGAATCTAGCAGGAAAGATACCTATACCAATAAATACAGAGAGCAGCAACAATGGAAAGTCATAGAGCATTCTGTGCAGCCAACTGCTATGACCTTCTATGGGCAGAAACCACATGACTGTCATTCACACGTGACACACCTGTGATATGAACTTCTTTTTTGCAGAATGCACCAACTGATAATTTTGCCAATCCAAACATTTCTGTAATCTCTTTGATGAATTTCTTCTTTTTTTCAGCCTAATGGTGGCCTTATTCTCTTCCATTAAGAGCTCCTTTGACTGCATGTTTTCAGTCTGCAGAAACAGCTTTCAAATGCAAATACTACACCTGGAATCAGCTCCAGACTTTATACCTGCTTAATTTATTATGGATTAATGAGGGCATAGCGCACGCAGTCCATTACAGCACTTTTAAGATAAATGTCCAAATACTTTTGGTTCCTTGAAAAAGAGGCAGCTACATAATAAACTGTAATTCCTAAACTCTTACTCCAATTAGGATGTGAATTACCTCAAATTAAAGCAAAGAGTCTGCACTATCAGCACATATTGATTATATAACTGTATCTTTAATATGTTTTGATAATCGCCATAACTTGCATCACTGGCCAAATATTTCTGGACCTAAAGTTATAATCACTTATTAGTATACAAATAGTGCTTTATATTTTATATTTTTGTATAAATGTGCTAGGGCTTTTGTATACAAAGTGTGTTATAAAAATTACACAATTATAAAAAGTTATACAAGTGTGAATACTAGAGATAGGAGAGCACTAAAATGCTCAGGCGCTTGCTCCGCAAATTGAGCAGCTCAGACGCTCTGAAAGTGATCAACTTAAGCAATGAGTTTAATGAAAGTTAGTGATTGAGCGGTTTGGCTCTTTACCGATATACAGCCAGCTATAAAGAGAGCATTTCCATGGGAAGGAAGGGCATTTTATTTTTTTTTACACACTGCAGGCAAAAATGTTGCTTTACCACCAGTGAGAGCCATTCACAGACTGTGAAGGTGTCACGCCCAAGTTACCGGACAAAGTGGATGCGGATCTGCTGGAACAAGGTACCGTTCACTGACCCGGAGGAATGGATCTTGGCAGCCATCGCATCTTTAATACTACCGCCAGAGGTAGCAGCAGGTACATGTGCTGTTAAGTGTCCTTCCAGAGGCAGCTCCGGGGATCCCGATACCTCAGCAACTGATGCCACAGGATGTGGACCCGGGACAGATTGAGCAGAGTCTGGTGTGGGCAGGGTCTGGCTGGCACTATTAGTAGGTTTCTGCAGGAATGGGAGGTACAGATGGAAACAAGCAGGAACAGCGGCACTACTAGACAGAAGCAGAGACAGAGTCACAAGCAAGACAGAGTGCGGAATAGCATGGGTGACCTGACAACTAGCATGGGCAGACTAGGCTATGGGGACACATTAAACAGGTGTGATACCCCTGGACTATCAGGTCGCCACAGGGTATTGCACAATCTGCCCTCCCGTGCAGTATCCATCTCCTTCTTGGTTTTGGGTCCCTAACTTCATGGTGTGGCCTACATCAGCTAATCAAATCCTAGATACACCCTGCACCAAACCCACGAAACACACCAGTGGACGGCTTGAGTGGAATAGAGTCGCCCACCTGGGGGGTTGGAGAAGGAGGAGTGAGTAGTGTCAGAGGAAGGAGAGTTGAGCTTGAGAAGTGAAAGTGAGAGGAGGTCAGGAGCAGGGCTCCTGGGAAGCTATCTAGGTGGCAGACGGTGGTCTAAGACTAGAGGAGCTGGACCCCTGGTCACAGGGGATCATGGCAAGGGGCACGGATCTGTCGAGGACAGACAGTGACCTTGCAGCATCACCGGGCTGGGACCAGGGCACGACGGGGTACGTGGACTCTAGGTCAGGGAGTAGCTTCAGGCATCCTGACAATTTACCCGAGGAGAACGAGGTCTTCAAAAGCCGTTCCCACCCACTCCAAAATCAGGGTACTAGCGCAATGAGGGGGATAGGACTTTCCACTCAAAACGGTCCGGAAAATCCCAAGCGTGAACCCTGAGAGCAAGCTCCCACACTTAGCCATAGTGGGGAGCGGGACCCGGCAGGTTTCATACTACCGGGACCAACAGAGAAGTAACTTAGTGCCAGGAGGCAGGTCACGGATCACCGGGCAGCACCATTGGGGACGGGACCCGAACTAAGCTCCCCTCAGCGGCAGCGGTATCCAGAACTTTGGTTTATCCAGTTGTCGGTGTCAGCTTAATGGACTGAGTGAGTACGCAAGTGACCCCTTTGGATCTAATGGCACTCCTCCCTTACCATCTCCGAGCCCCGGGGCATCCCCTCTACCTGTGGAGGGTCACAACACCAGGCTGTCCCATTCAATCATCCCCGGGTACTCCCAACTGCAGCATTGGTACTCCTAATTACCACAAATCATGATTGGCTTCACGAACTCTAATACATCCCCTGTAAATACCCCCCTTCCTTTGAGTGGCCGCACAACCCCCGGGTCCGGAGACCCTCGAGCCACCGCGGATCCGGATCCAAGCTGCTCGGCTGCTGGCACAGAGGCGGCACACAGGCACTTCCAAAAGGGGAAGGTGCCTTAAGTACCTAGACCCTGCAGAAATCAAAGGAAAAACATCCGGGGCCAGTGGTGCTGCACTTTAACAAAAGGGGAGGAAGAGCGGCTACGCCCTAGTGCTTATTTGTGGACCTCGGGATCCAGATGCTAGATGGGCATGTGGGGGAGTCTAGGAGTCTATGGGACCAGGAAAAAGGCACGGGCACCTTAGCGGTGAGTGGGGGGTGGCGTCGGCGCTCCTGGGCTGGGAGTGCCGATGGTGTGATAGAAGGGCTCTCCCTGGGGTGCCTGAACACATCATGCAGTGAAGTCAGCCTGTGAGTTGTGATCTTTTTTTCAAGGATGAAACATCCCAGCACCTGTGCTAGTAGACTTAGCTATTCAATCGACTGAGCTACTCGATGCTCAATCGAGTAACTAGCAGTGATGAGCATGCTCGCTTATCATGAGTGAATACCAAACAGCTTGCATAAACTCTGCTTGCAGTCCTGAGACAGTACCAGCATTGATTACTTCCATTTGATGGTTATGCATGCCGGTGCATGGCTTGTTACATTTACAATACAGATATCGGAGCTCCCTCACCTGTAATGAACCACCCATCTGTGTGTCCATCATATGACAGTGATTTGTATTTGCTGGAATAATAATGGTTCCTATCAAGCATAACCAAACAGAGATCTCAAAAAAATAAAGAAAGAAATGCATATGATTGACCATAATAGATTGACCATAATATTGCTTTATTCATGAGCATATTTAGAATTTAGCTCTCTCCTCTTACATGTCTAAATGATAAGCCAGATACTCCAACAACATATACTAAAGCCATCACAGGCAAAAGCTTTGATAATATAGATCACATTTAAGTTATATCCATAAAATTGCCATTTTATATTGAAAATACTGCAGGACATATTATATAACCATTATAACTTTATATAAATGATGAATTCCCTACTATCAGAGATGTTTGTGCTTCGTAGAGGGACCGATGAATTAGAATCAAGACAGAGTAATGACATTGTATTCCTTTGACTTTTGCCAGAGTTGTTGAGAGAAGGAGAGAGATCTGCATGAAATTCCCCAATGTCACACTTCACAGCTAAATTTAGTGATGCCAGCTGGAACAGCTCCTTAAAGTGCAGTCATTTTAATATCTTAGCACTCACTTTGATAGGGTAAGTGAAATCACCTCCATGTATGTATTTATGAGCTCATCCTATCAAACCACCATAAAAAACACCTTAAATAAACATTTTAGAATCCAATGTTGTTTACTGGAATTTTCTTATTATAAACTGATGTCGGATTACTGCTATTATATGTCATATTTCTTAAAAAACTGCCAGTTTTATCAGTTGCTTCCAAATTGTAAGCTTTACATACCTGAGGTTATCAGCAGAACATTTCCTTTTTTTTTCCTTTTCTGCCATGAATAATTCATTAGATTTATTTTCTTACTTTAGACATGGAAAAGTGTGTGTCTTACAGAAATCTTAGCATTATTAAGAATTGCAACATTTCCACTGGATCAGAAATCACAGCTTAACAAGGCTGCTGGAAGCTGATAATATAGAAGGGGCACAATAGAGACTGGATTAAAGATGGATCACATTAGAAGAGGGGTCAGATGGAACAGGAAAGAACCTCCGACACTAGTTTTCCAGTAGACCTCCAGAAAAATGTCATTTTATTTGTATTACTTTCTTTTCATATTTTTAAAAGTTTCATTATTTAAAGACAGTTCAAATGGCGGTTAAGATATTTAAAAATATATTTTTTATAAAATATAAAAACGTATCAGTGATTTTAGGATTCAGTATATATAATGACATGAAATACATAATAATAAAAAAATCACTGATAATTTTACAGATTATTTATGTTACATTAAAAGGGGTAACCATGTTTTGAACTTTTGACTTGTAGACTCCAAATCTCACCGTCCAATATAGTTCGAATTTCATTCTATAGACAATTATCTTGGCTATCTCATACATAAATTTGACTTGCAACTCTTTAGCATATGATTAGTTATGCAGATTCTTGTCATTTCCTAGTGGTGGAAACATCTTTTCTACCTGTATACTACTAATTACAACCTGTTCTCACATCCCCTAATAGATCATTGTGTTATTAGGTTGATTCACAAGTGAAAGGTCACTGGTTCGAAATGAGGAGCAGCTATAAAGAAGATTTCCAAGAAAAGAGAAACAGCATCATCCAATTCATCAATAGCGGTCTCAGCTAACAAATTTGCTAAACTGCTTCATGTGAGTGCCATGACAGTTGGAAGAATATGAAATGAAGTCCATCCATTCAAAAGCCAAGAGGTGGACATCGAGGAGAAATATAGGCATCAACAACTCATCACGAGGTCTATTAGTTCTGACATGACAAACATGGCAGTGGAGGCGGCTCGTATGCTTCTTAATAGTGAGATCACAGACGTCCTTGCAAGCACCGTGCGATGCACATTATACAAGTCTGGAATGGTGGCCTGAAAAAAAGGGGAAGAAGCCTTGACTTCAATATCACCATAAAAAGTGTCGTCTCCAGTTTGGAAAAAAGTACAATGTGCACCTCTTGATACCCTATAAAAATTACCCATATGATACATTAAATAAGTCATCTGGTGTGCAACATACATACACAATGAAATAGGAATAACATAATAGCATGTGACAAGTGCACATCCCAGTAGCGTCATGTGTTAAATTGGTCACCAAGGTACACAAGCAGATCACCCCCAGACTCAAAATTCTGTTAGACAAATTGTTACGCTAATGGGTTTACCAAAGTTGGAAATGTTTTAAGCAACAGACAATGTTAAGCAACTCAGTAAAATTGTGCAGCCTAGAAACAGATATCAAACTTTATCAGTTGGCTGTATAATGCATTTATGTGATTAGGCTCTATGAGTTAAAATATAAAAATATTAATTATAGTGTGGACTCTAGAAAGCACTTATAACGTTAATACATAAAAAAGATACCAAGAGATGCCAAAAGATACAAGAACCATAAAATACCATAATACACAACCAGGAAATATTTCCATATATATACGACAATAAATATTTCCATAGGGCAGATCCTCATTCCAACACACTTCAGACAAGTATTTATATGGGAAAAAATACAAGCATAATACATCTATACTAATCCACGTGGGCTGATTCCTGCAACTGGATCACTAGATATACTCCTAGTCTCTTAAATTCCTTGGGAAATAATGATCCAATAATGGGGTTACTATCCAAAATGTATTACATTATGGTTGATACTCCAGGAAATAGAAAAGTAGGTTTGGAAGAGATAGGATTTCCCATCTCACAACTTTTTGTGTAAATCACTGCACTTATAGGGCTCATCAGATTGCCTAAATATAAATGTACAATGACAGAACACGTGAACACACACCAATGTTTTGGTCCCCCCAGACCTTAAAGGGAACCTGTCAGGTGCAATATGCACCCAGGACCACGAGCAGTTCTGGGTGCATATTGCTAATCCCTGCCTAACTGTCCCTATATCTAGTAGCATAGATAAAGAGATCTTTAGAAAAACTATTTCTAAAAGATCCTTTATGATATGCTAATAAGGCCAGGGACTGGTCCCAAGGGCATTCGTTCCTAAGCTCATTCCCCCTTCTTAGCATGTTACTACGCCCACAGGGATGTGCAAATATGTTATTCAATGCCCACAGCCAGAGTCATTACCAGTGGTGATGTGCCTACCTGTCCGCTGCTGCAGCTTCAGACGCCAGGCAGTGCACATGATCAGAAGTCCATGACACTTCCGGTTAGGTGTACTAGACCTCTCTGAAGCCGGGACGTATACACCCAAATTCATGGTGTACATGACCGGAAGTGCAATGACTTGATCATGCCCAGTGGCCGGCGTCTGAGGCTGCAGCAATGGACAGGTGCACTCATATTTGCTGGGGTTGATGCTGGCAGTGGGCATTGAATATCATGTTAGCTTGTCCCTATGGACATACTAACATACTAAGAGGGCAGAATGAGAGCAGGAACATACGCCCTTGCAGCTGGTCCCTGCGCTCATTACCATATAATAAAGGATCTTTAGAAATATTTTTTCTAAAGATCTCTTTATCTATGCTAGTATATATAGGGACGGTTAGGCAGGGATTAGCAATATGCACCCAGAACTGCTTGTGGTTCTGGGTGCATAATGCACCTGACAGGTTCCCTTTCATCATGATGATATTCTACCTACAAGAAATGAAAAAAAAAGAAAAAACAGCATTTAGCAAAGTAGGTAGGATTGTCAAGACTGGATAACTCCAAGGAAGATGGAGCTCCTGTATAATTGTGATATTCTGACAACATGGTGGCACTAGTTACTGTATAGTAGTATTATTTAGTTCAGGAGTTCACAAACTTTTTACACAGGGGGCCAGTTCACTGTCCCTCAGACTATTGTAGGGCTGGACTATAAAAAAAAAACTATGAACAAATCCCTATGCACACTGCACATATCTATACTGATCCGCCTATGCTCCCACTTATCCATACTGCCACTCTATGCTCCCACTTATCCATACTGCCACTCTATGCTCCCACTTATCCATACTGCCACTCTATGCTCCCACTTATCCATACTGCCACTCTATGCTCCCACTTATCCATACTGCCACTCTATGCTCCCACTTATCCATACTGCTATGCGCTGCATGCTGACGTCAGTGCTCGGTGCATAGCAGTGACATTTGATGGCCCATAGACCCGTTGAAACAACCACGGTTTCTGGCAGCGGGCCTCTCTACATGAAGCACAGGGGGCCTGCCGATGACTGGGAGTCCAAGCTGTCTAGCCAGGCCAGTGAAACCCTCTTTGTAATGGGCCTCCTACCCCCCTGGGCCCCTGTGCAGCCGCACCTGTTGCACCAGCTATATGTCTGCCAGTACCAGGAGCACAGGATGTGGATACATCCTGTCCTCCTCTCACTGACCCCCAATGAAAAAGGTGCCCTTTTTATAGTGTGGCGATAACCGAAACAATGGCCTCAGGGGGCCGCATGTGACCAGCGGGCCATAGTTTGAGGACCCCTGATCTAGTTATTTGACATTCTCTTTCAAAGGTCAGATATGTTAACTGTGGAAGATAACATAACAAGTAATACAAGTAGACTTTCTGGAGTCCTGATTTTGGAAAATATTGGGGTAGACATTTTTTTGTGTGGGTGGGCAGCGGGGAGTGCTCTGTAGGAAGATAAGGGGCTAATTGTGATTAAATATACTTGAAATTTGGAGCTGAAATAAAATGCTATTTTTACTTTAACCATTTTTTATGAATCTGTGTTCTCTTTGTACTTTACATTTTGAAATGTAGATAAGCAGAATATTGATTCACAATTCATGTAGCCCTAAATAATTTAAAATACAAATACATACCCCTCCTTTAAGGGGAGGTAAAGGGGTAATGGTTGCATTTAATGTTTAGAAAATACGATAACATATTGCTTCTTTCGAATCTCTCCATTCTTATGGAAACTCTTTCAAAACAGAAATAAAAGATCTCTTCTTCGATAAAAACTCATTTTCTATAAGTATGACAGCTTCCCTCATAAATATGAAATAGTTATACAAATAATGAAACAATATATGTTATGTATTCTGTTTATCCAACAGATTTCTTCTTAATAGAAAGCTACATTCCATTTTGGATTTAATTCTAGAAAACAAATACATTGTGAAATATTGCCTAGTGTGTATAGTAGATACAAAATGATTTATACTACACAGTACACTTCTGAATTGTCTCTGTGGAAGTGACTGGGCATGCTTTGTAATCTCCATGCAGAGAATTTGGCTACATCAAAATGAAAAGGGGGAAAGCCAGAACCATTCGGTTAATTAGAAAATAAGGTCAAGAGGTTAATTTGACACACACCAAAAGAGCTAATAGCTGACTGACTGGCCAAAAATTCACATAGACTTAAATATGAACACAGGATATTACATTATTTACTAGGAAATGTTTATCTGATAAGATTTTTTTCAACTCTGATTTAATTTCCTGGCTAGATGTCTAGTTCTTTATTGTGCAGAAACATGTATTGTTTAAGAGAGTTGTACGAGCTTAGAAAATCATGGCTGTTTTCTTACAGAACCATCTGGAAAAAAATGAGATACTACACACAACGTGTAGATCCATGTGGCACTGTTTTAAAACAATTTCTTTCCTTAATTTTGAAAGCACAAAATGGAATTTTTTCCAGTTGGTGCTTAATTTTATCATCTACTTTCACCATGTTACTATTAATTGGAGATAAAGGGATCTGAAAATAAGATTCAATTTTGCCAGATTACCAGCAAATGTGACTTTCCCCAAATTGAATGTTGCTTGCTATGCTTTGGGGTCTGGGGAGACCTCAGGACTAGAGATGAGCGAGTACCATAATATTCATATTGTCTATACTCGTAACGAATACTTTGTAATATTCGTGTATTCATTACGAATAGCGAGTACAATGCATGCTAATGGGAAATGCGAGAAATTTTCTGCTGGACCCAACAAAGAGATCTGGTAGCCTGAGGAAAAGGCTGAAGTGGATGGGAAAGTGATGAAACTGAATGGGGAGAGCCTGGAGAATATACCTGCATTTCTGACTCACATATGATTTCTGGGAATGAGGATGTTACAGTATTACGTCACTTATTCTCTTTCTCTCTCTGCCTCTATCTCTCTCCAAGCGCTTCATACTCACCGATCACTGTCGTGGGGCGGCTGTCACACTGCTCCCGCTGCTTTTCATTTTTCTTCCCTACCCACTCTTTAGGCTCATACATACTCACTGCACTCGCTTATTAGGCTCATACATATTCACTGCTTCTCCCGACTACCGGCGTCTGTGAATGGTTGCAGTCAGAGCCGCCGCCATGTTGAGTGACAGCTGTCTGACTGCAACCAATCACAGCCACCAATAGGCGGGTCTATATCATACAGGAAAATTAGTAAATAATTAAAAAACAATGACATGTGGTCCCCCCCTAATTCCGATACCTAGCCAAGATAAAGCCTCACAGATGGGGGTTGGTATTCTCAGGCTGGGGAGACCCACGCTATTGGGAGCCCCCAGCCTAAAAATAGCCAGCAGCCACCCGGAATTGCCGCATCCATTAGATGTGACAGTCCGGCCACTTTACCCGGCTCATCCCGATTTAGGGCAATCAGGGTAAAAAGGGGTTATAACAGCACACAGCTGTCATCAAACCCAGAATTAGTGATGGGAAGGGGTCTTCTATGAGACCCCCCATCACTAATCCTGTAAGTAAAAATAAATATACACATACACCAAGAAAAAACCTTTATCTAATATATAAAGCTCAGTGTATGTATGTATGTATATGTGTGTATGTAGGTATGTATGTCCATTAAAAAGGTTTTTGCACCGTCGCATTTACAATCACGAAATTTTGCACAGACGCCCCATGTGACTCAGGGAACGTCATAGACTATGCTTGGGCGGGAAAATTTAACCCCGTGCTTTCCAGTTACTCTCCAAAAATCCTGCAGCCATTAAACTGAATGGAGCTGGGAGCTGCAGGCTATAAATAACAACTGTCATTGGTTGCTATAGAAACAAAATAAACTGTTAGTATAACAAGCTTATGTGTGAGGTAAAAAGATGTTGGTGGTGTGACGGATAAAGAGAGACAGAGACACAGACAGAGACAGCAGGGCAAAGAGACAGTCCAGGAAAGAGACAGCCGGGCAAAGAGACTGACAGGGAAAGAGATAGCCCTGAAAAGAGACAGCCTGGCAAAGACACAGCCGGGCAAAGAGACAGACGCCTAAAGAGACAGACGCCTAAAGAGACAGATTGGCAAAGAGACAGACGGGCAAAGAGACAGACCTGGAAAGAGACAGCCCTGGAAAGAGACAGACTGGCAAAGAGACAGACTGGCAAAGAGACAGACGGGCAAAGAGACAGACCTGGAAAGAGACAGCCCTGGAAAGAGACAGACTGGCAAAGAGACAGACTGGCAAAGAGACAGACTGGCAAAGAGACAGACCTGGAAAGAGAGTCAGGCATGGTCAAACCATGAATTGAGGAACAGGAACAGAATGGGATGGCCAGGACTTAATCAGAAAACAAGCAGAGGTCAAATGCAGGTCGGGCAATGAGGTACATAAACAGCAGGCAGGAGACGTAGTCAGGAAACAAGCACACAAAATTACAAAACAGAACTGGGCGGAACAGGAACCAGAGATTCAGAGCTATGTCTGGCAGTGGTCAGCAGACTGGGTGTGCCTAAAAAAGGGTGTGGTGTCTTCCCATTGGTTGTAACTGAATGATGGTAATTCATCTGTGAGACACCCACCACCTACATTCAGCCAGTGGTTCTGCATATCCCTAGGTAATGCAGCCCAGTGGGTGAGCATAACCTGCGTCCACCGGCACCGCTGGCATTGACTCCTCTCCCATCATCAGCACTATGCACGAAAGGAACACGGTGTCACCTGGCGACCGGAGTACAAATTGATGGAGTGGACTCCGGTGGTGACTTAACAGCCGTGTGCGGCAATGAGGCAAACCTGGCTACGGCTTTTCGTCAGGGCAATGTGACACACGTGCCTTGTGTGGGTCACGTGTTGAACCTGGTTCTCCAGCAATTTTTAAAACACCATCTTGGCTACATGGCGTTCTGCAGCGGGCACCCTCACTATGTGCTCACTTCCACCGTTCACACCCAGCAGCTCAACAACTTGCATCGCTCCAGAAATCCTTCGGTCTGCCGGTTCACCACCTGAAATGCGATGTGCCGACACGCAGGAATTTGAATCTGCACATGCTGCAGTGTCTGTGGCAGCACCGCCGACCCCTGCTGCAATACGTTATGATGTATAGCCTGGGCTAACTAGAACCAGAGGCGGTGCAGCAGATCACGCTGCTGGAGTGGTGTCAGATCAAGGACCTATGCACCCTTCTTCATAGTTTACAAATGTTGACAAAGATGTTTAGCACTGGCGATGCCATTATCAGCATGACAATTCCGGTCATCTACAAGATGGAGCACACTGTAAACATTATTCGGAGTCAGGTGGTGGGACAAGCGGAAGGGGAGGAAGTACAGGAGGAGTCATATGCGGAAGGGATAACAAGATCTACAAGGTCCAGATGGTGAGTGGCACCTTGGCGGCAGGCATGGGATGGTGGGGGAGAGGGGTTAACAAGGGCGCATAGTATCAATAAAACTGTTGAGTAAGGTGCAGGAGCCCAGTAAGAAATGGAGGACGAACTGGCGATGGGCATGGAAGACTCAGCAGATGAGGGAGACCTTGCTCACTGTTAGATCCCTGGTACAAGACAAAATTTGGCGAAATAAGTCCTGCCATAGAAAGGGACGCACGTATGAAGGAGTATGAGCAGAAGGTGTTATGCAATCTTAGATCTGCTTTTCCACTAAACACCAGTGGTGCACAGAGTGAATCTCAACGCTTTGTCACGGCTAGGAGGAAATTGTCTTTTACTTGTCCACGTCTGAGGGACCGAGGGCTGGCTGCTGTGCTGAGACGGCGTTGAGTACGGTGTCCCTGCAGAGTTGCAAATTTGTTCATATACAAAATGAGTTGAAAAAGAACAGATGGTGGAAAGGGGAACAGGTGTGTTGGAAAGGGGAAAAAAGTTTGTGTCCGTGGGTTTGGTGGTTAAGCAACAGCAACATTTACTGAAGAAACACCATCTGTTACGGGGGGACTGGCAGATTTGGATAAGGTGGTATATACTATGTTAGTGCTATAAAAAAAATAAAGAAGAAAAGAAAGAGAAAGGTAGATATCCCAATCGCCAGTCGGTGTCCACCATGCTCCCAGATGGAAAAGGAGATGTTGGCAACTCAAAGGTTAGGTGGAGGATACAGAGCTGGGTGGCTCTGAAACTAATAGTAGCCTGAATCGAGTTAGACGACACTTATATCTGGAGACTGGGATCCCTGTTAGCGTCACAGGGTCCACACATACACCCAGCCCAGGAACTCCCTGTTAACAACACAGGGGCCATTGGATATGCTGTCCGTGTGCGTAGGGGCCACACCTGTGGATCAGCAGCAGCAGCAGCCCAGTTAATGCCACTGGGCTCCACTAGCAGGACTGGTAGGACAGGAGCTGGTCTTAACCGTTCTGCGTTACCAACTGTCGTGGCGGCCTGCACCGATGCCCTATCCCTACCTACATCTGGCCTAAAGCCGCAATGGGTTGAACACATGGAGGTGTGCTCTTTCAGGACATAATAGAAGACTGCGCACCTCCTTCTTGGCTCCAGCCCCTTTTATAACCTGGGTCTGCCACAACCCAGGCTGGACCACAATGCACCTCCTGGAGACAAAAGCTGAGTGACACGTCATGAGTGGCATAACCAGCGGCCTATTAGGAACCTCCACTTCAATGATGACCTCATGGCAGCCACGACCCAAACACCTCACCAGTCACCGTCTGACCAACAATAATGAGGTGACAAGTCATGGGGGCGGGCCTATGCAAGCCAGTCCAGAGTGGCCTGGCCACATCGTCAGGACACCTGATGCCCTGTGGTCTATATGGGCCTGCCTTGTCAGGGACAGGGCCAAAGAGTTCATTACTGACCTAGCCTCTGATGCATTAAGTGCCTGAGCATGCTCAGTAGCATGAACAACGGTCTCAGAAAAAAGACTATCAGCTTCAGCACGCTGTCTAGGCACAACACAGGAGTTAGACATGGCACGGAGTCCAAGTACCTGTCCAAAGAGGCTTTTCGCAATAAGTGTGGAGCATGCGCTGTAGCCCGAACTGAGGACTTTGCCTCAGGAATAGCACAGTCAGGCAGAGCATACTCACTAGGCGAAACACTGGACTTAGGCTGCGGCTGGGGTAAATCTGCACACGCATGCGCACTAGCCGCCTCTCCACACTTAGACATGGAGCATAAACCAGCCAGCTGTACAACCCGAGGCACAGACCAAAATGGCAGCTGACGCCTGGGCCCAACTGGAACTGCAGCAGGCTGCTTGCATTTATGGCGACACCGATTCATAACAACAAAAAGCAGCCAAAATTCAGGTGTACTTCTTCCCGTGGATAATCTGATATGATCACTTTTTTCACGGACACGACGATCGCTAACAAATGTAGATGAGGCACTAAAGCAGCAGCTGCTTCAATGGATCTCAAGTGCTCCATAAAGTGACCTCTCCTCCACTTTAAGTTCAATATCCCAAATACTACATGCTTCTGTGGTGTCAACCCAATCGCACTTGCTTCCTAACAGCTCTCAAGTTTCCACCAGCCCTGCTGAGTATGGAGTAACAGAGATGGTTGAGTCTCCAGAGCTGTTCAGTCATACTATAGCCTGCGAATCAGAGTTCTGCTCCAAAGCTGCAGTGAGTACAGACAAGGAAGTTATTATTATTATTATTATATTTTTATAGAGCACCATTGATTCCATGGTGCTGTATGGGAGAAGAGGGTTACATATAGAATACATATCCAAGTAACAATAGACAGACTGGTACAGAGGGAAGAGGGCCCTGCCCTTGCGGGATTACATTGTAAAGGATTTCAGGGAAGAGACAGTAGGTGGGGTGTAGGTTGGGCGGCAGCTAAGCACAGTGGTGATGTCATTGAAGGTTATAGTCATTTCTGAACAGATGAGTTTTCAGGTTCCGTTTAAAGCTTGCGGGTGTAGCAGATAATCTGACGTGTTGAGGCAGCTCGTTCCAGGAGACAGGGGAAATGATCTGCACAGATGCCCTGAAGCTTTGTGAGTCGGATCCAGGCCCCGATGAAGAAGGTTTTGAGCATGATGTACACCCTCATTCACAAACTGTAAATGCTCCTGGTGGAGACAATGGCGAACGTGCGGAGGAGTCTCAGATACCTGATTGGAACGACAACTTTACTATTTGGTGCAATAGCAAAACGGTCTTCGGCGGTGGACTTGGAGATGCTGTCTATGAACAGAAGGAAAAGCTAATGGTGTGTGTTACAGCAAGGAGCCACCGCGGAAACACTTCGGTCAATTGTGAGGGGAGTTGTGTTTTAGTTTGGTGAGGAGGACCGTCGTAATGCCTGTGAGCAGCATCCTGTGCCACAAACCGACATTCTTCCGGTGCTGTCTATACTGTTTACCGTGAGAGGAGCGTAAAGTCTGTATTTATGGCAACTGGACACCACAGTACCGGGTACGGTTGGCTGGGCCCAGACAGTAATGCGTGCACGCAACACTTTGTTTTATTAGCAAAACACATATCTGTTCTGGGTAGGCCGACTATATAGACAATAAGACTTGCTGCCTCTGCACTGTCAAATTGTCACTCACAGTTTAAATCATAGAGGGACATCGACACATGTTTTCATTGACTGTTGCTTTACAAGATTTTCATGACTGTTGCTGAGCTGTGTGGTTTGCATTCACACTGCTATCATCTGCCTTATCTGTGAGGCTTCAGCTAACAAGGGTATTCAGGGGGGGTAATGGGTTTTGTCTATGTTTAGGTAGATAAGTTGTAAGGTCTTGTGATGCGCCACTGGTAAGTCTTGTTCGCACACACACACACACACACACACACAATTACTCCTGCTATGCAGAGGGATTACCAGGTAGTAGGCAACTGAATAGATTGTTCTATTCTTTCAATTTTATGCATGGTTCTTATTGTTTGTTTTGGGAAAGTTAAACAATCATTTATCAACCAAACTGCCTAGAGTCCTTTTCCTGTTGCGTGGTGTTGCTGCATACTGGGGAGCCCACCCTGTACACAACTTTAAATGAAGCATAAGTCACAATGGGAATTTCACTGTGCTACAATGCGGCCTAGCATGCCTGTGCAACCACCGCCTGCCCCATCAAGTGCATCTGCGTGCTCTTCATCCTCTGTGACTGTGGGGACAGCAGTCACACATGCTTTTTCACGCTGAACTTCAACCCATTTACCCGCAACAGGGAGTGTGATTGGCAGGTCGTCACTTGTTTTGGAAGTGGAAACAGATGGTATTGTGGAGCTCTGTCAGACATGGAGAGAACTACCATTGGATGAATGCAACATTATACCACGCCTGCACCTTTGTCACAGATTGGCTAGACTACCTGCAGTTAATAATTGCGTAGCAGAAATGGAGGAGTGTAGAATGCACATGTGGTGTACCTTGTTTGGCAGCAAAGTAACACTAACTTAGTATTCCAGACACTTTTAGGATGTCAGAAAAAGTGTCAGGTCTTTGTGTAAATAAAATAGTGTGGCAAAAATGTGCAGGAGGGTAGAAGGCAGAGGTGGTGGAACTTGCTTGGCACCAGCGGGACACTAATTTAGTGTAGCAGACACTTTTTGGATGCCACTAAGTTTCAGCACTGTTTTCTATAAAAATAGCGTTGCAAAAGTGGTTAGGTGGGTACAGTGGCCGGGTTCTGTGGGTACCAGGACAGGAAAGGAAACCTCACTTTCTATCCCTCCTAATGATGAAATGCAGCAAGGAATTCCCTGAGCTTAGGTACACAGACGCTGTTATCTAAAGCTGTATACAGCATTTGCACGGACTTGCCTAGCAGCTATGGCTCTGAGCGCCAGGAAATCAGCCCTGAAAAGGGCTGAAATAAACAGCAGTCCCTAATCTCTACAGCGCTGTGTCTATAGCACACACAGCAGGAGCGGCGGCAGCAGCAGCGTGAGCGGTGACTGTCACCCACACGCAGAAGGCAGATAAAATGGCCTTATTTATAAGGCAAGGACGTGTGACATTCACAGCCTATGACACATGCCCGTGCTTGTCTGGCAAAAAGTACACTTAGCTGTGTGTGTGTCTATGATTGGCTGACATCCTGGCCCGCCCCACTGCACGCGCGCTTAGGAAAAATAAAGCAAAAAATAAAAAAAAATGGCGATCGGCATTGTCTCAGCACCACAGATCTAAACCGCTTCCGCCCACACACACTCTATACACTTCCTCTCTCTCCGTATTGTTGCAGTGTACGCATGCGTGGCCTGTCTGGGATTCTCGCGCTCCCAGCCGCGTCTCTATGGCTACTTGGACGCCGGGTTCCCCGGCGCTCGTGTATCCATGACGCGTCTGTGAGGCGGGACTTCCGGCTGACCGGCCCCATATGCGTCATATTGCTGTCCAATCGAAGAGAGCGGTGGCCTATAATTACCTCACTTCTTCCGTGTTAGTTCACGCCCCCTGACAAAGGTTTACACCGAAATGCGCATTGGGCGCATTCCACTGCAGTTATTGTCATCTCTGAGTAACATGTAAGTCTTGAGTTGTTTTTTATTATATGTACCTGTCCTCTGCATAATTGGTTCTGGGCGATGCTCGTGCCCTGTGCACCACATGAGTGAATGGTGGATATTATATTGCAACAAGTCCATGGATTGCCATGTGCTCCATGACCCAAGCTTGAAAAAAACCCATGTGGTATTTTCATTATATACAATTCTTGAATCCGCTTGTGTACATATGAGGATTATTGGAGTTATAACTCCTATATTGTATGGATATTGGACACTGTTCTTTGTAACCATCACTAATTTAGTACTATATCGAAATTCAACTCTGTTGCTGAGCATGGAATTCTTGCTCACCAATATATGAATAGTGCCCTTATCCTATATATCTTATCCTCCGTACACTGTAATAGTGGAGGAAGGATATTCTGTGTGTTTGTGCCATCATTTCATGGACTGCTCCATGTTCTGTACCTGGAACCATCTATGTGATCTTTTTATGGTCACCATATATATATAAGGATAATTGAGATTTATACTGTAATCAATGGACATTGATGCCTTTTCAATATAGTGATCTATGGAGAATGGTCTCATATTTTCTGGGCACGTGTTCCATGTTTTGAGCCTGGGGCAGTTCATGTGTTTTATGGATATTGAGCATTGGTCATTGTAACCACCATTTTCTAAGTATTATATGGAAGCCCCCTTTTTTTGCTGAGCATGTAATTTTTGCTCACTAATTAAGTAATTGTGCCATCATTCCATAGACTGCTCCATGTTTTGTACCTGGAATCATTTACTTGATCTCTTTATTATATATGGTCACCATGTGCATATAAGGAGCGGTTTATGGATGGTGGTCTCATACTTTATCCTCTGGGCACGTGGTCCATGTTTGAGCCTGGAGTAGTTCATGTGACCTCCACTGTTTCTATAACATTGTACTCTCTGTATGTGCATGTATGGATGAGTGAGTCCAGTATATCAGTAAGGGATATTTGCTGAATAAATATTTCATACCCTATGCAGATTGTATTTTTGTACATATGTGTTCACACTCTTGACTCTATATAATGCCTTGCACAATTGGTGCATGATAACTGTAGTGATGTATACCGGGTTTGACTCCCCTCACCTGTCCGCACTTTTATTGATAATAAAAAATAAATAGACCTATTTGATCGCCTCTTGTTCTTTGTCCTTGCCACACTGAAATTTGATAATAGTGTGAATCACAGTGACTCACACTATTACAGTGAAAAGCCAGCTAGTAAATAGCTAGGCTTTTTGCTGATCAAACCGTTTTCGAACGTAACTCGGGTTATCGAGCTTTTAGCAAAAAGCTTGCATTCGAGTTCGATCTCGAGCACCCCCCAAAATCACTCGAACATGAATTTGGCGAACCTCAAACATCACTCATCTCTAGTAGTGACATACTTCCACTTTATCCGATCACGTGATAACACCCGGAAGCAAGACCTGAGCGGCGGCCGCGTATGCTAGCATGGGTTCCACCAGCTCCTGCAGACTATTCTATTTACCTTAACTGGGGTTATGCAGAGGTGCACAACCCTAATAGGTGAGCAGCCTTTTTGGCACAATTGTTTTTATCTCCTGCCAACAGGTACCATCACAGCGCATCCCTCTCTTATCTTCTCATAAAGAACAGGTAGGGATGAAGAATGAGTGGCAGCAGGAACAGTGTGACAGCCACGCAGCGCCGGGGATTGATGAGTATGAAGCGCTTGGAGAGAGACGCTGGCAATGTAATGTGCGCAAAATGGCAGCAGAAGGGCTTTTATAGACCCTATGACGCTGCGGGGCCTGCCAATTACAGTAATGCAATAACCAAGATGACTGCAGCCTTACTGTGATAGGTTAAGAAGCCCAGCATGTTTAGTGGCTGCAAATCAGCCGCCAAACATGCTGAGTGGGACATCCAAATATAGCTAGCAAATACACCATTACTCGCTATATAATGAATATCCAGAATTACCGCACTATTCTGCGAATAGCGGATAGTGACGAATACATTCGCTCATCATTATTCAGGACATAATAAACATGAGATGTAGAAAAAATATTCAACAAATCCTGACCTCACCACCTCACCACTCTACTCACTGTTTCTCGTATACCCTTCGTGTCTCTTCTTACTGCCGGCCATGATTGGGACTTCTTTCTGCATGTTCGTTGTCCTTATTTAGAGTATATTTCATAAGGTTGCAGTGATTACTTCATCAAACTGTGAAAACTGTGCAAACCGTGCAAACTTTACCAACGACAAACTGTGCAAACTGCACACTGCGCAAGGTGTGCCAATGGCAAACTGTGCAAACTGTGCAAATTGTGCCAATGGCAAACTGTACAAGCTCTGCATCAGGTTATTATACCCCTCTTCCAAGTATCTGGATGCATTTTTTTGCATATTGTCCAATACCCACCTCTCCTTAAACTAGATGCACAATAAATTAAGTTAATCATTGATGGGCGACATGCACATTTCCCTCTCTCTCCAATTGTATGTAGCTGGCCTGAGCCTGGATCTATTTAAAAGTAGTGAGCTGGCAAGGAAACATTAAAATGAATTCTGAATATAATCTTAATGCTACTATACCAGTACTACTGCCGGGCCTGGATCACATCACCAGAGGCAGCTCTCCCTGCAAATTTCAAGGCACAGGGTGCACTAGCAACTGAACCACCTTTGGCTGAGTTATGAGTCCATTGTAAATCTCCTCTCTGGCTGTAAAGCAACTGTGGCGCCCCTGAATATATCAGGGTGCCACAGAGTACTGCAATCCTCAACCAGGGTGCAGGGCCTACCCTCCCATGGTTCTAGGTTCTCAACAACGGTGTCACTAACATCCGCACTTCAAATCCCAACCACTCCTCACACCATGACCTGTACAGACATACCAGTGGGTTGGTCAAGTTGGAGCACGGCCGCCTACCTAGGGGTCAGGCAGACTGGTGGGAGGGGCGACAGGGTTGTTGAGTAGAAGCCCTCAAAGAGTGAGGAGCTGGGGAGTTGGAGCTCCCAGGGAGGCAACAGGTTGGGTCGCAGACGGTGATCGGGGACCAAAGGAGTCGAGGACCGGTATTAGGTACACTGGACAAGAGTGTAACGGACGCAGTCTTGGAGGATTATCGGCACCAGAAAGCCCAATTACCTTACTGGTACCGAGCACGGCAGGGTACAGGACCCTAGATCAGGGAAGAGCTTCAGGCGCCTTGATAATTAACCTGTGGAGGATAGTCTCTTTATGAACTTGTGACACCCTGGCAAAACCTGGTAGTCACAGAGGTTGTACAAATCTCTCAGGTACAAAACTCCATCCTCCCTGGCATCCAACACAAAACCCACACCCAGGTGCACAACACCAGCCACAAAGCCTAGTCACCCCCTCATGACAATAGGGACACACCAGTGGGTGGGACCAGGCGGATGGGAGCACCCACCTAGGGGTCCTAAGGTGTCAGGGGTGGGAATGCAACAGTTCAGTGCTGACAGTTGACAGTAGAGGAGTGTGGAGTGCAGTGGAGTCAGGGGTTGGGGCCCCTGGACTACCGGACTAGGTGGCAGATGGCAAGCAGGACCACAGGCGATGGAGATCCAGTCGCAGGAGACCTTAAGTGGACTGGAGCAGGGTTGTAGCCCGCCAGTGCCGATAGCGGGAATCCGGTCCGGAGGCCGTGCACAGTCCGGGTATCTGGACCCTAGGACGAGGAAGGTTGCAAGCCACTTGTTAATTGACCAGCCAGGAACAAGGTTTCAGGCCTTGTTCTATAGAAGCCCAGAGAGCAAAACGGAAGCCCAACGTGGGGGATAGGGTGTCCGTCAGAACCCACAGAGATCCCAAGGGTCAGATTTCGCTGGCCACAGCTCCCAACATACCCAGTACCGGGAGTGGACTTCCCCGTTCCAAGTGGAGTTGTCCCAGTGAAGACACAAACACTGAGTACAGGAGGAAGGGACCCCTGTTTGCTACACCCAGGTGTGGGACCCGAATACACCTGCCGGAGGTGACCGGTCACTGGCAATTTGGTTTACCACTGGACTCTGTGTGCAATTTTTTTGAACTGTGAGTACACCATTAACTCCAGGTCCAACTCTGCATGTCACCTTTAGCAGCCATTGCTCCCGTACACCTGGGCCCCGGGACTACACCTCCCCTACCCGTGAAGGGGATTCCATCCTGCTGCCCCGCTCCATCAGCCCCGGGCGTCCCATCACCAGGCAGCGGCGGTGCTACCAACTCTCACCGCAACCCACGGGTGGCGTCACCGACAAATCAATCCCCTGTAAATTTTCCATTCCTGCGGTTGTGAGGACGGATGGCCGTACGAGTCCGGGTCCGGCCACCACTCGAGCCGCAGTAACATATCCGGATCCGAGCAGCCCCTGCAGTGGCCCGACCCCCGTCCGCAACAAACTTTCCCCAAGAGCTCACAGATTGAAGGCATCAGCAGAACGCTAGGGATAGGGTTCTCCAAAAAGTACACAACCCACTAAAATCCCAAGTGCCAGCTATCAAGAGCACAGCTGCCATACACATGGGTAGCAGGGCCCCGAATGCTTCTGGCCGAGGGGCCACAAAGGTCAATCAATTTGTGCACGGAGGCAGGGCTCCGGACTTACCAAGTGACACTGTTGGGAGCGGGACCTGGACGGGCTCCACCCGCAGAGACTGCGGTACCTAGAGACTTTGGTTTACCATCTCTGTGAGTGTCTGCTTATTCTGCCCGATCCAACACCAAGACTACCCCAGTGAGTAACCTGACCCCTGCGCCCTGTTTCCCAAGGCCAAACCACCCGATTAACATACCTCCTTACTCTCCCCACTATCCAGGGCCATCCCAACCTGCAGAGGGACTGACACCTTGCTGCCCCAACATCATCAGCCTCGATACTCCTATCGGCAGCGGCAGTACTCCCCTTACCACAACCCGCAGGTGACGTCATGAACATTTATCCCCTGTAAATACCCCCTTTTACATTCAATAGGCCGCAAACCCCCGGGTCCGGAGACCCTCGAGCCACAGCAACCCCGGATCCGAGCAGTTCGACTGCTGCAGGGGCGGCACACGTCTGATTCCCTGGCGTCATGAACAGGATAAAAACTGGGCCTGCTAACTTGGGTGACGTGTGCCTTACAGAACTGTCCAGATCTGAAAAGTGACTGTAAAATTACCTTGCTGCCATCTTGCCCACTATATTTTGGCGCCAAACAACAACTGCGCCATCATCCCCAAGAAAAGGGCGCGAAGCTGAAGACCACCCCTCGTCCAGAGAGATTGATGACAAGAACCAAGGGGGGTGTAACAGGATGTAAATGTGGAGATTGGTGCAAGGACACCAAGAAAAAAGTTCCTGGAACTTGCAGCAAGATGTTGGCGCCAAGGGACTGGTCACCAGAATGTGCTGTTCCTGGGACAGCTACCTGAATTGAAGAGGAGACAAAGCGACTCTGCAGGAGGATGCGGACGCAGTTCCTTTTCCTGCTGGATGACTGGAGAGTGGAGATGAGGAGTGTGGCCATGGCGGTGCAGGCCCGTGAATCGGATGCCCTGCGTGTGGAGTTTGCAAGCAGTAACCCAGTTTCGGTTGATGCGGTCTACCCGGCCACCGCAATAGCCATGCTACTTCCTCCACCCTCGGCTGCGGCTGCAGCCAAGCTGCTAACCCTGACATTGGCAGCGGAACCTCCATCCCCAGCGGAAGACGAGCAGGTCACAGCACCTCCGGCTCTACCACCGGCCAGACCAGACCAGGCCGCAACCCTTCCAGTCCCATTTACGGCCAGAGCAGACCCGGCCGCATTACCGGATCCATACCTCGGTACGGAGCACCCAGCCGCTCCTATCGGTGCTGCGGAACAGTTGGTTCTTTTGTCCCACGCTGCAGAGGAGGAGCCTGCCGATATTCCGGTTCCTCCACCGCATGGCCTCCCGGTAGCTGCCGGAGCCGCCGGAGTCCAATTGCAGCCGGTTCCCCAGGAGGAGGTGGAACCAGAGGTCCGCGTCCCATACTGGGAGAGACAACACCAGCAGCTGCTTGCAGAGATGTCCGCCAGAGAGCAGCATCATGCAGAGGTTGCAGCCCACACACACAGAGAAAAGGCGCACCTGAGAAAGGCTACGTTCCAGGTTAGAGGGCTGTGGTACCGAGGCCTGGTGGAGCGTTTTGACCCCGTCAAGAGGTGGGGTTTTATCTCTGAGCCGGGCCTTGCTGCTGGGGTGTTTGTTTCAAGGAGGGTTGTGACGGAGCACCTCCCAAAGGGACACCCTGACTGAAACCTAACATCAGGGTATATGGTCTCCTACTGCCGGCATTGTGGGGAGTGGGGTTGGTACGCCCTGGAGGTTAGAAAGCATGTAATGGAGGGCGAAAGAGTGGTGCCAGCTCCTGCAACTGCTCCCTACTACCTTAGAGCGTAAAATGGTAGCTTAACCCGGCTATCTCATTAAAAGAAAATGTTATGTTATGATGTGTTAATGTTTAAAAAAAATTCATAATCAAAATTGTTGAAAGTATTAATTAACCGGGAAAGTCACCTGATTTTCTAATGAATATAAAGTTAAATATGGACCATGGCTACAGGAAGTTGGTTCTTCCCCATAAGTTCTCAGGGGAGAGTAAAGCGTGCCGTGGTTTCTTTAACCAATGTTGCAACCATTTGGTGCTGCTTGAAAAAGACTACCCCACTGAGGAGACCAAAGTGGGATTTATTCTCGACCTATTGGAAGGAAGAGCTTTAGACTGGGCTACTCCATTATGGGAGAGAGAGGATGTAGTAGTTGCCACTGCAAAATCATTTCTTGAGGCCTTAAAAGCAGTATTCATGGGTCCTCAAGTCACGCATGATTCAGCTCAACAATTACTGGAACTCTCTCAGGGGTCCTCTAGGGCTAGCCTATACGCCATTAAGTTCAGGACTCTGGCTGCTGAACTGGATTGGCCTGACAGGCTTCTTGTAGCTATTTTCTGGAAAGGATTAGCTGGGTTCATTAAAGATGCCTTATCCACAAGGGAAATTCCCACTACTCTAGAGTACTTAATAACTATAGCTACTAGAATTGACGTCAGACGTTCTGAGCGAAAATTAGAAGTCGCTCAGGCACGTCCTAAGGTGCGACTGGCTCCTTCTTTTTTGACTCCCATAGCTCCTTAATCATCTGAGTCTTCTATTACTCCTATGGAGATAGCTCGGACGGGTGCCAGAGTTCATCGACAGGCTCTTCCAACTATCTGCTTTGCCTGTCGCCAGTCAGAACACTACGCTAACAGGTGACCTTCCAGTCAGGGAAATGCTTCCATCTAGTGACCCTTAAGGGGGTGGGGGGTCACTAGATGTGCCTACTTCTACCTCTAAATTGACCTTCATGGGCTCTTTTTCTTTTGACACCTGTAAGATAGAGATTGTGGCATATGTGGACTCTGGGGCTGATGGGAGTTTTCTATCCTCCCATTTTGCTCGTCAACATGCTATTCCTTTACTACTACTCCCCAAATCTATTCCCATATGTGTGGTGAATGGTTCGGTGCTACCCGAGATGGTAACCCATAGAACCGTACCCCTTACCCTACGTATGCCTCCTAACCATCAGGAGGTCATTTCATTTTTGGTATTACCAGAAGGGGTAGATGCCATTCTTTTGGGACTACCATGGCTTAAACTCCATTCTCCACACATAGATTGGGCTTCTGGTAATGTGTTTGCTTGGGGTTCCATGTGTCAAGAAAGTTGCCTGGCTCGTACAATAGGGAATATTTCTTCTAGTACCCCTTCTTTGCTCTCTGAGTTACCATCTCCATATCATCAGTTTTCAGATGTGTTCTCCAAAAATGGTTCTGAAGCACTACCTCCCCATCGTCCATACGATTGTGCTATTGATCTCATACCAGGGACAGAACCACCTCGGGGTAGGGTGTGTCCTCTTTCCATTCCGGAGACTGAGGCCATGTCAGCTTACATTAAGGAGAGTCTTGAGAAGGGGTTTATTAGAAAGTCTGTGTTGCCTACTGG
The DNA here is from genome assembly GCF_048569485.1 of Anomaloglossus baeobatrachus. NCBI lineage: Eukaryota > Metazoa > Chordata > Amphibia > Anura > Aromobatidae > Anomaloglossus > Anomaloglossus baeobatrachus. Next base: position 83,145,013 of record NC_134362.1, read on the forward strand.
AGCAGGATTCTTTTTTGTGAGAAAAAAGGATGGGGACTTGCGTCCGTGCATTGATTATCGGGGACTCAATGCCATAACCATAAAAAACAAGTATCCCTTGCTTTTAATCTCTGAGTTATTTGATTGCTTAAGGGGAGCTCGTATATTCACGAAACTGGACCTGCGGGGGGATCTAATTTAGTACGAATACGAGAGGGTGACAAGTGGAAAACGGCATTTAATACTCGTGATGGAAGTACATGCGTGAAGGCATGAGTACATGCCTTTCGGATTGTGTAATGCCCCCGCAGTTTTCCAAGATTTCGTGAATGATGGGTTTCGCGATCTGCTGCTTACATCAGTCGTCGTATACCTAGACGACATCCTAATTTGTTCCCCAGATCTGGAAACACACCGCCAGGATGTGGCACGAGTCCCGACCCACTTGCGAGCTCCCCCCCTTTATGCCAAATTAGAGAAATGTATCTTCGAGCAACCGTCCCTTCCCTTCTTAAGGTTTATAATTTCTCATAAAGGTATAGCCATGGATCCATCAAAAACCGAGGCAGTGAAGAGCTGGGCAGAGCTAAGGTCGTTGAAGGCTATTCAACGCTTTTTTGGCTTTGTGAATTATTATAGGCAATTTATACCTCATTTCTCTACCCTGGTGGCTCCTTTGGTGTGCAGAAGATAGATTACGGTGCCCTGCTCCTATCTTCTTTCCAGGAGACTATGTTTGGCTGTCTGTAAAGAATATAAAACTCTCAGTGGAGTCACCCAAATTTGCTCCACGGTATTTGGGTCTTTTTGAAGTCATTAAACAAATGAATCCTGTAGTGTAACAGTTAAGCTTGCCTGCCCACCTCCGGATCCATAACACCTTCCATGTGTCGCTACTTAAGCCACTGCATTTGTCCACTAGTCCTAGACAGGATCCTTAGTCGCCTACTTCGTCATCATTTAAATATTTAGTTCGAGCCATTCTGAAGACCAAATTGGTCAATGGCAGATGATAATATTTAGTGGACTTGGAAGGTTATGGTCCCGAGCATCGCTCCTGGGAACCGGTTGAGAACATTCATGCCTCTGACTTAATTGCAGTATTTGAGCGTCAGAGGGGAGGGAGTGTTAGAAAGGGGGGTGCTGTCAGGAACCGGGGGCGCGGTCCAACCAGACTGATTGAGGGCCAGGAGGCAGGTTAGGCTGAGGCATCACGATCACATCTAGACTGAGTTAGGGTCAGAAGCCGGCTCAGGGTTCCAGAGATATCAGGGTTGTGCCGCTAAGGGACCGGTGGTTAACTGGCAACACCCTAATACATCCCGATATAGGAGCTGTATCCTACACGCTCACGCCTGCATATACGCAGAGCATATTCTAGCAGAATACGGGTAGTGTTCTGCAGGCTTATCCCTATCAATACTGTGTATGCTATATATATATATATTAACTTCTGTGAAGTCACAGGAGAGCAATGGGCCATATTTGGTCCTGTGAGTTAACAGGGTCTTGTCTAGAGTTGAGCGCGGTTCATGGTTCGTGGTTCGTGGTTCTCCAGTTCACGGTTCGAGTGATTTTGGGGGGTGTTCTAGATCGAACTAGAACTCAAGCTTTTTGCTAAAAGTTCATTAGCTCGAGTTACGTTCGAGAACGGTTCCTTTCAGCCAAAAGCCAAGCTAATTACTAGCTGGCTTTTCGCTGTAATAGTGTAAGTCCCTCTGTGACTAACACTATTATGAAATTTCAGCGTATAGTGTGCATGGACTGCACGATCAGATCACTGCTGCTGGGATAATGGCGATCGCCATTTTTTTTTCTTTTCTTCCTTCCCTAAGCGCGCGTGTAGTGGGGTGGGCCAGCATGTCAGCCAATCCCAGAAACACACATAGCTAAGTGGACTTTTTGCCACACAAGCAAGGGCATGTGTCATAGGATGTCCATGTCACATGTCCCTGCATTATAAATACGGGCATCTGCCCGTCTGGACGCCATTATCTGCCTTCTGCGTCTGGGTGTCAGTCACCGCTGATGCAGCTCCTGTCGCCGGTCCTGCTGTGTACGCTCTACACACAGCGCTATACAGAATAGAGATAGAAGTTTCTTTCACCCCTTTCAAGGGCTAATTACAGCAGGCTCAGAGCCATAGGTGACAGTCAGGTCCGTGGAAACAGTTTTTAACAGCTACAGATAACAGCGTCTGTGTAGCTAAGCTCAGGGACTTCCTCGCTGCATTTCACCATTAGGAGGGATAGAAAGTGAGGCTTCCTTTCCTCTACACTGACCCACAACCCGGCCACTGTACCCTCCTTCCCTTTTTAGCAAAGACATTTTAATTGCAGAGTGCTGTTAGTTAGTGCCATCCAAAGAGTGGCTGCTGTCCTCCATTATTGTGGCACTTTTGCCAAGCAAGTCCCACCACCTCTGCATTCTCCCCTCCTGCACATTTTTGCAAAGCCATTTTAATTGAAAAGAGTGCTACCAGTTAGTGGCATCCAAAAAGTGGCTGTTGGACTTCATTAGTGTCCCACTGGTGCCAAGCTATTTCCAGCACCTTTGCATTGCACCCTCCTGCTCATTTTTAATTAGCTATAATAAGAGCAAAAAATGCTGCAAGTTAGTGGCATACAAAAAGAGGCTGTTCTCCATTTCTGCCCCACTGGTGGCAAGCAATTTCCAGCACCACTGCATTACACCCTCCTGCTCATTTTTAATTAGGTATAATAATAGCAAAAAATGCTGCAAGTTAGTGGCATACAAAAGGTGGCTGTTGTACTCCATTTCTGCCCCACTGGTGGCAATCAATTTCCAGCACCACTGCATTACACCCTCCTGCTCATTTTTAATTAGGTATAATAATAGCAAAAAATGCTGCAAGTTAGTGGCATACAAAAGGTGGCTGTTGTACTCCATTTCTACCCCACTGGTGGCAAGCAATCTCAAGCACCTCTGCATTACACCCTCCTGCTCATTTTGCTACGCTATTTTTATAGCAAACTCATGGAATTCGTTGCTGCATTTCATCATTAGGAGGGATAGAAAGTGAGGCTTCCTTTACTTTCCTGGTACCCACAGAACACGGCCACTGTACCCACCTGCCCACTTTTGCCACGCTATTTAATTTGCCCAAAGAGCTGACTCTTTTTCTGCCATCCTAAAATTGTTTGGAATACTAAGTTAGTGTTCCTTTGCTGCCAAGCAAGGTGCAACACATGGGCATTCTACACTTTTTTCCATTTGTGGAACGCAATAATTAACTGCAGGTAGTCTAGCCAATCTTTGACGAAGGTGCAGGCGTGGATATAATGTTTCCTTCATCCAATGATGGTTCTCTCCATGTCTGACAGCTCAACAATACCATCTGTTTGCACTTACAAAACAAGTGACAACCTGCCAATCACACTCCCGCTTACGGGTAACGGGGTGGAAGTTCAGTGTGAAAAAGCATGTGTGACTGCTGTCCCCACAGTCACAGAGGATGAAGAGCACGCAGATGCACTTGATGGGGAAGGCGGTGGTTGCACAGCCCCACTAGGCCGCATTGTAGCACAGTGAAATTCACATTGCGACTTATGCTTCATTTTAAGTCTTGTATTTGGTGGGCTCCCCAATATGCAGCAAAACCACGCAACATGAAAAGCACTGTATGCAGTTGGGTTCATAAATGATTGTTTCACTTTCCCAAAACAAACAATAAGAAACATGCATAAAATTGAAATAATAGAACAATCTATTCAGTGGCCTACTACTTGCTAAGCCCTCTGCGTAGCAGCAGTAATTGTGTGTGTGTGTGTGTGTGTGCGAACACAACTTACTAGTGGCGCATCACAAGAGCTTCACAGTTATCTACCTAAACATAGACAAAACACATCACCCACCCTGAATTCACTTGTTAGCTGAAGCCTCACAGATAAGGCAGATGATAACAGTGTGAATGCAAACCACACAGCTCTGCAACACAGTCATGGAAATCTTGAAAAGCAACAGTCAATGCAAACATGTGTCGCTGTCCCTGTATGATTTAAACTGTACGTGACAATTTGACAGTGCAGAGGCAGCAAGTCTGATTGTCTATATAGTCATCCTACCCAGAACAGATATGTGTTTTCATAATAAAACAAAGTGCTGCGTGCACGCATTACTGTCTGAGCACAGCCTACCGTACCCGGGTAGAGTGATGTCCATTTGCCATAAATACAGACTTTACGCTCCTATCATGGATAACAGTATAGACAGCACCGGAAGAAAGTTGGTCTGTGGCACAGGATGCTGCTCACTGGCGTTACGGTACTCCTCGCCAAACTCCAAAATGACTCTCCTCACAATTGAACGAACTGTTTCCGCGGTTGCTCCTTGCTGTAACACACACCTTTATCTTTTCATTCTGTTCATATACAGCATCTCCAAGTCCACACCCGAAGATCGTTTTGCTATTGCTATAGTGAACAAACAGACAAAAGCAGCTCCAAAAAAACTGCAGCCCCTTGTGTGTAGTCTGCAAAAATGCATGCAATGAACGGCAAATAAGCATGTTGCATTGACAGTGGCTAAAGCTGAGCAATACATCCTCACGCTATCAATTCATATCCATGTGACACTTCATGGTGGTAGTACTCAAAGTTGAAATTTTTTGCCTTCTACTTAAAGATTGTTACAGATTACATGACTTATGTGTTCCTTTGCTATGTCCAAAAAATTCCCAGGCTAGGCAAGGCTTACAGCCCATGCGAACTGCATAGCCAACATGACTTATGCTCATAGGCAGAGTTGTGGCCGAGGATTCAGTTGTTGACTTGCTTCCAGTACTTTGTCTTTGTCCATGAAGACACAATGGAAACTCATCATCAGTAGCATCCTCCTCCACCTCCACTGCTGACGTCATCGATTGGCTCACTTTGGTTTGACAGTAAGTAGTGTCTCCAGCCTCATCATCACCCTGTGTGTTTTCTTTCCCCTCGTCCTGAGTCCTCCGTGACAACCTCTTCCTGCCCTGACCGAAAAGCAAAGTTGACGTTACAATCAGGTAGCTGAGTCTCCTCATCATGTTACCCATTGTCTCCACCAGGATGATGTACGGTTTGGAAATGAGGGTGTACTTTATGCTCAGCACCTTCTTCATCGGGGCCTGGATCCGACTCACAAACCTTCTGCCCATCTGAGCAGATCATTTCCCCTTTCTCCTGTAACTCGCTGACTCAACACGTCAGATTATCTGCTACACCCACAAGCTTCAAACAGAACCTGAAAACTCATTTGTTGATAAATTACTATAACTATTAAATGACACCACCACGTTGCACAGCTTCTGCCCAACCTACACCCCACCTACTGTCTACTCCACAAAATACTTTACAATGTAATCCCGCAAGGGCTGAGTTTTCTGCCTTCTGTACCAGTCTGTCTATTGTTACTTGTATATGTATTCTGTATGTAACCCCCTTGTCATGTACAGCACAATGGAATCAATGGTGCTCTATAAATAAATATTAATAATAATAATAATAATAATACTAATAATAAGAACTTCTTTGTCTGTACTCACTGCAGCTTTAGAGCAGACCTCTGATTCCCAGGCTACAGTGTGACTGAACGGCTCTGCAGACTCAACCATCTCTGTTACCCCTTATTCAGCAGTGCTGGTGGAAACTTGAGAGCAGTTATGAAGCAAGTGCAATTGGGTTTACACCACTGTGGAATGTAGTATTTGTGATATTGAACTTGAGGTGGAGGAGAGCCCACTTTATTGCGCACTTGACATCCATTGAAGCAGCTGCTGTTTTGGTGCCTCCTCTACTTTTGTTAACGATGGTCGTGTCTGTGAAAAAATGATCATATCAGATTATGTACGGGAAGAAGTACACCTGTTATTTTAGCTGTTATTTGTTGTTACGAATTGGTGCCGCCGTAAACGCAAGCAACCTGCTGCGGTTCCAGTTGCGCCCAGGCGTCAGCTGCCATTTAGGGCTGTGCCTTGGGTTGTCCAGCTGGCTGCTTTCTCCACCACGTGTAAGTGTGGAGAGGCGGCCAGTGCGCATGCGTGTGCCGATTTACCCCAGCCGCAGCCTAACTCCAGTGTTTCGTCTACTGAGTATGCTCAGCCTGACTGTGTCATTCCTGAGGCAAAGTCTTCATTTTGGGCTACAGCGCATGCTCGTTTGGACTGTGCCTGAATCATTCTGCGACCTGCGGCTCAACACACTTACACTGGGCCCTGAGGCTTGACTCACTCTCGGGAGGCCACTAAAACTAACAGCACCCAACATCAGCCCCAGGTGTCCCCTTACACTGCAGTGGCGGTCCCCACTGACCGCAATACTGAGAGTGGCGTCACGAAAATACATATAAAGAAGCAACCTAAGTGTGACCAGACTCTTCCTCCACGTGGAGTCCCTGAAGGTAATGCACCGACACAACACCTGTGGGGCTTCACACTTACTGCGAAAAGCCTCTTTACACAGGTACTTGCACTCCGTGCCGGGTCTAAGTCCTGTGTTGTGCCTAGACAGCATGCTGAAGCAGATAGTCTTTTTTTCAGAAACTGTATTTCATGCTACTGAGCATGCTCAGGCACTTACTGCATCAGAGGCTAGGTCCGGTAATGAACTCTTTGGCCCTGCCCCTGATGTGGGGGGCCCATATAGACCACAGGGCATCAGGTGTCCTGAAAATTTGGCCAGGCCACTCCCAACAGGCTTGCAGAGGCCCACCCCTATGACTTGTCACCTCATTGTTGTTGGTCAGATGATGACTGTTGCGGTGTTTAGGTCGTGGCTGCCATGAGGTCATCATTCAAGGGGCAGTTCCAAATAGGACGCTAGTTATGCCACTCATGACGTGTCACTCTGCTTTTGTCTCCAGGAGGTGCATTGTGGTCCACCCTGGTTTGGGGCGGACCCAGGTTATAAAAGGGGCTGGAGCCAACAAGAAGCTGCCCAGTCTTCTATTATGCTGCGAAAGAGCACACCTCCATGTGTTAAACCCATTGCGGCTTTAGGCCAGAGGTAGGCAGGGATAGTGCATCGATGCAGGCCGCCACCACAGTTGGTAACACAGAACGTTTAAGAACAGCTCCTGTCCTACCAGTCCTGCTAGTTCAGCCCAGTGGCATAAACAGGCCTGCTGATGGGCCTGATGTCCACAGGTGTGTCCCCTATACACATGGACAGCGTACACAATGGCCCCTTTGTTGTTAACAGGGAGTTCCGGGGCTGGGTGGTCGTGTGGACCCTGTGACGCTAACAGGGCTCCTAGTCTCCAGATCTGAGTGGCGTCTAACTCGGTTCAGGCTACTATTTGTTTCAGAGTTAACCTGCTCTGTGTCCTCCACCTAACCTTCCAGTAGCCAACCTCTCCTTTTCCATCTGTGAGCATGGTGGACACCGAATGGCGATTGGGATATCTACCTTTCTCTTTCTTTTCTTCTTATTTTTTTTATATAGCGGTAACATAGTATATACGGCCTTATTCAAATCTGCCAGTCCCACCATAACAGATGTTGTTTCTTCAGCAAATGTTACTGTTGCTTAACCACCAAACCCACGGACACAAACTTTTTTACCCTTTCCAACACACCTGTTCCCCTTTCCACCAGCATCTCTCCTTTTTCAACTCAGTTTGTATATGACCAAAAGTGCAACTCTGCAGGGACACCGTACTCAATGCCGTCTCAGCACAGCAGCTAGCCCTCGGTCCCTCAGATGTGGACAAGTAAAAGACCATTTCCTCCTATCCATGACAAAGCGTTGAGATTCACTCTGTGCACCACTGGTGTTTAGTGGAAAAGCAGATCTAAGATTGCGTAACACCTTCTGCTGATACTCCTGCATACGTGCATCCCTTTCTATGGCAGGAGTTATTTCGCAAAATTTTGTGTTCTACTGGGCATCTAACAGTGTGGCAACCCAGTAGTTAGCATGACTTGGAATTCATACAATCCGAGGGTCATGTTGTAGGTAGTGCAGCAAGTGTGTCTTGTGCATCCAGGAAGACCAAGTCCTTGGTGAGTTGGTGGCGGAGAGGTGAGAATTGTGCCTCCTACCTCTGCCCTCTCCCCCCAACCTCGCACAACCAAAATGTGACCAAGCTCTTACTCATCTGCTGAGTCTTCCATGCCCATCGCCAGTTCGTCCTCCATTTCTTCCTGGGCTCCTGCACCTTCCTCAACACTTTTTGCTATTACTATGCGCCCTTGATAATCATCATGTGCAGATTCCAATTCCTACGTGTCGGAACATCGCATTTCAGGCGTTTAACCACCAGACCTTAAGATTCAGGAGCGATGAAAGTTGTTGAGCTACTGGGTGCGAATGATGGATGTGAGCACATAGCAGCGTGCCCGCTGTACAAGGCCATGTAGGCCGGGATGTTGTTTTAAAAATTGCTGGAGAATCAGATTAAACACGTGAGCCATACAAGTCACGTGTGTCACATTGCCCTGATGAAGGCCCGCAGCCATATTTGCATCATTGCCGCACACGGCTGTTAAGTCACCAACAGAGTCCGCTACGTCAATTTGTACTCCTGTCACAAGGTGACAATGTGTTCCTTTCGTGCATAGTGCTGATGATGGGAGAGGAGTCGATGCCAGCGGCGCAGGTGGACGCAAGTTATGGTCACCCACTGGGCTGCGTTACCTTGACAGATGCAGAACCAATGGCTGAATGCAGGTGGTGGGTATCTCACAGATGAAGTACCATCATTCAGCTACAACCAATGGGAAGACACCACACCCTTTTTTAGACCCCTCCTGTCTGCAGACCACTGCCAGACATAGCTATGAACCTCTGGTTACTGTTACCCCAAGTTCAGTTTTATGATTTTGTGTGCTTGTTGCCTGACTACTTTTCCTGCTTGCTGTTCATGTAAATCGTTGGCCGATTCGCATTTCACCTCTACTTGTTTTCTTATTAAGTCCTGTCCCTCCCATTCTGTTCCTCTTCCTCAATTAATGTTTTGACCCTGCATGACTACTATTCTCTGGAACTGCAACCTTCCACAAGTATTGATCAACTTGGGCCCTGTGTCATTCAAAATCACTGTATAGGGGTTAAAGGGTTTCAGGGTTCTGGGGGTCCAGCTTGGTGAGTGGCTTCCCTATAGCCTATCCTTTACAGCCCATTTGAGTGTGTCGACCCAGGCAGGCGTTACACCGTTCCCTCTGCAGAAGGCCATGTAGGCCGGGATAGTGGTTTAAAAATTGCTGGAGATTCAGATTCAACACGTGAGCCATACAAGGCACGTGTGTCCCATTGCCCTGAAGAAGGGCAGCAGACTGTTTTGCATCATTGTCACACCCGGCATTCCCTGGCTGCTGGTTGATTGGAGACAACCATTGATGAAACTCGGTCTCACTCTACAGAGCTAACCGTCCACAACTCCTCAGCGGTGTCTCACATTTTCCCTACATTTCAAAGTAAACATTTGACCACCTGATGGCCTTGAGCTCTGCTGCCAGCATAGTAAGGAGGTGTGTGGGATTTCTTGGGCGCAGTTACAAGGAAGGGTGGCCTGACCACACAGGGTTTGGGCTGAGGTGCAGGACTAATGAGAGGTTGGTGAGGCAGAAGCAGTGGAGGAACTTGTACATACAGGGGAAGGATTGACACACAGCTCGTGGGGATGGAAAGACTTGTACAGCAGACCCTTCTCTATCTCTCACCATAGTTACCCAGTTCCCAATTAGCAACATGTAACTCCCCTGTCCATGCTTACTGTTCCAAGTACCTGTGGTGAAATGCACCCTGTCACACACAGAGTTTCTCAAGGAATCGGTGATGTTGTGTGCGACCTGCTGTGGTAGCGCGGGCACCCCTTTCTTGGAGAAGGAGTGGCGAATGGCCATCGGCTCTTGGGGCACTGCAATGGGCATAAGGTCTCGAAAATCCTCGGTGACAAAAGGGTGTAAAGGCAGCCTTTCTGTAGCCAACAAGTTTGAGATGCTGAAACTAAACCTCTTAGGCATGTCATGCACTTCGAAAATCATGTAAAAATCAGCGAGGGGACTCCAACCACAGTCTCCCTCGTTGCCACTAATTGGGCCACACAACCCCCCCCCCACTTGACTGGCATCAGTTGACCCCCATTTTCAAGATGAAAAAGATGCTTTGCATGAAGCACTCAAAAATACACGTGCCTTTCGCCTCCCCTGGCTGACCCAGGGGAAGAAAAGTCCTCTGAGAGCCATGACTTATTCATCTTGGTTCTTTTTTCAAAAGCAAGGGGACTCCAACCACAGTCTCCCTCGTTTCCACTAATTGGGCCACACACACCCCACTTGACTGGCATCAGTTGACCCCCATTTTCAAGATGAAAAAGATGCTTTGCATGAAGCACTCTCAAAAATACACGTGCCTTTCGCCTCCCCTGGATGACACAGGGGAAGAAAAGTTCTCTGAGAGCCATGACTTCCTCATCTTGGTGAACGTTAGTATGTTCACATTGTCAGTGGATAGATGAGTGTGCATATCTGTCAGCACACCCCCAGCAGCACTGAGCACATGTTTCGAGAGAACGCTGGCTGCGGCACACGACAAGATCCCCAAGGCGTACGTGGTGAGCTCAGGCAATTTATCCAGATTGGCCTAAAACGAGCAGGGCTCAAGTTGCACAGTAATGGCTTCAAGGTCCCCTTTGGATATACTCATATATCTGTGTCTCCTCCTCTTTTTCCTTGTCCAGCTCTTTTGTTTTCGCATGAGTATATGTCCTTGTCACTTTCCCATGTGTTTGTGTTGTGTTGTGAGTTGTTTGTCACCTTTTGGACACCTTTGAGGGTGTTTTCTAGGTGTTTTTATGTGTTTGTGATTGCCTCCCATTGTTTCCAATGGGGTTCGAGTGGTTTGCCGAACCGGTTTGCCAACCCGAACTCTAACCAGATCTCGGTTCGGCGAACTGAGTTCGAGCCGAACCGCGACCGGTTCGCTCATCTCTAGTCTTGTCCTTTATGTATTATTACCCGTTTCGGGACCTGTGAGTTAACAGGGTCCAACTATGTTATGCTACAGTTTCTGTGTGGCCTAGAACACAAACTGTACATGCAGGTTCTGAGTACTTATTATACCTGCGTTAACACCTGTGTGACCTGTAACAGAGGCGTATATTATTACCTGGGGCTTTGTTTAATATCAGTAGAGCCTTATTCTATCAGCTGCAGTTTACCAACACTGCACGGTGGACCCTGACCACTGATATTGGTTTACTCTCATCCTTTACCATCTCAGTAGGTCCATCCGTAACACTACAAGAGTTGTCCCCTGAACCATCAGGGTTTTGAACCTTGTCACCACGGACACTACAAGGAACTCGGAGTGGTGTGACACCATGGCTAGCAGTGGCACCAGAGTTCAGGTGTTTTGGAAGACGGGTCGAAGGAAAAAGGGACAATGGGAACGGACTGTCGCAGGAAGGAGTTGCAGCAGAGTAGGCTGAGCTACCAGCTACCACTACAACCGGTAGCGTTCCCAGTTGTTCTTAAGTAAACTCTGAGAGTTTGTAAGTGTGTTGCCTCCCCTGTGTGGGAAGAATGTTTAACCTATTATCTTTTCCAGTTCCTGAAAAATAAAACTCTAGGTGATCTGTAGCTCGGGGACGAGCTACGTTTAACCAAGGGGGAATGTGGCACCACTGAATATATCAGGGTCCCACAGGGTACTGCAATCCTCAACTAGGGATCAGGGCCTACCCCCCATGGTTCTAGGTTCCCGACAATGGTGTCACTAACATCTGCACTACAAATCCCAACCCCACCTCACACTATGTTTTGTACAAACACACCAGTGATTTGGTCAAGTTGGAGCATGGCCGCCCACCTAGGGGTCAGGCAGACTGGTGGGAGGGGAGATGAGGTTGTTGAGTAGTAGCCCTCAAAGAGTGAGGAGCTGGGGAGTTGGAGCTCCCAGGGAGGCGATAGGTTGGGTCGCAGACGGTAGTCGGGGACCGGTATTAGTAACACTGGACAGGAGTGGAACGGACACAGCCTAGGAGGACTGTCGGCACCAGAAAGCCCAATTACCTTACCGGTACCGAGCACGGCAGGGTACAGGACTTTAGATCAGAGAAGAGCTTCAGGCACCTTAATAATTAACCTGTTGAGGATAGTGTCTTTATGAACTTTCCCCAAGAGCTCAGAGATTGAAGGCATCAGCACAACGCGGGGGATAGGGTACTCCAAAAAGTACACAACCCACTAAAATCCCAAGTGCCAGCCATCAAGAGCACAGCTGCCATACACACGGGTAGCGGGGCCCCGAACGCTTCAGGCCGAGGGGCCACAAGGGTCAATCAATTTGTGCACGGAGGCAGTGCTCCGGACTTACCAAGTGACACCGTGGGTTCGGGACCTGGACGGGCTCCACCTGCAGAGACTACGGTACCTAGAAACTTTGGTTAACCATTTGTATGAGTGTCTGCTTATTTTGCCTGATCCAACACCAAGACTACTGCAGTAAGTAGTCTGACCCCTGCTCCCTGCTTTCCCAAAGCCAAGCCACCTGATTACTATACCTTCTTACTCTCCCCACTATCAGGGGCCTCCCTACCTGCGGAGGGACTGGCACCTTGCTGCTCCCACACCATCAGCTCCAGTACTCCTATCGGCAGCGGCGGTACTCCCCTTACCGCAACCCACAGGGGATGTGACGGACATTTATCCCCTGTAAATACCCCCTTTTACATTCCAGTGGCCGCAAGCCCCAGGGTACGGAGACCCTCGAGCCACAGCAACCCCAGATCTGAGCAGTTCGACTGCTGCAGGGGCGGCACACAATGTCAGCAGAGAAGCGTGGTGTGGTTATGAAAATTCTGCCAGAGAGTGGAGCCAGCAGAGCTCCGGAGGTACACAGTGCTGACATATCGTCAAAGGCGCAAGCACCGGGCAGCCACTAGACATCACCGGGGCTGGGCCCTCCCAGCTCACAGGTCCCATAGCATCCCAGCTTACAGGTCCCATAGCAGTTGCGGTATTTGGCTCCATTGCCAGTAGGCCACTGCATGATGTATTAAAATAGAGTAACATTGTGTTCCATGCTTTATCATTAGCTTACATTTGATACGAGTGTAGAATTAACTTACATGTAGCAGAAAAGACAAACTGCTCACAAAGTTCTAAATAAATCTTGACAAAGGCTATATATAATAAATTATATTCTACAGATTTTTTTCTAGGGAAAAAATGACAATTTTTGAAGGCTAAAATTAAGAACTAATGTTGGTTGCAATGTTTCAATGCATTCTTGCGAATGCACGTAATCATCTTAATGATATATTTTCTGTGTTTGCAAGGCAAGTTTAATTAAGTGTCTAACTGTCTGAAAATAAAGGAAGTACGAAACAAGTGAGCCATGTGCAACAAATTCATTTTTTTTCTACAACTTCTGTTGCCTTGGAAACAGAATTCCCAAAAACAAGTGCAGTAATATGATTACAATGTCCAGAGCATTACTATGTCATAAAACAATATGAGCACAAGTAAACCTCAAAATATAAGTAGAGAAATACAAATTATTCTCCCGGGCACTCATTTCCTACCAATGAATACATTCCTTCCAGTGTTAACCACCGTGCTGTATTAAACAAATAAAACTTACAGACAGACGAGCTCGGTAAACATGTGGGCTGCTTTGCTTCCAGCTATGTAGAACATTATAAGCTAAACATCATGTCATTATTTTAAATTGACAACTTAAATATTATGAATATGAAGACAGAATACACAAAAAATGTGAAATACAAATATCAAATGTATCACTGGAAACAGTATTGTAATTGTAGCTATTGGAAACTGCTACTAATTTTTATAACGGTATAAATATGAGATGAGCCACCCCTCTGGCATTCGAGTTCGGTTCGGAACCATTCGACGAATCACTCGAACCCCATTGAAAACAATGGGAGGCAAACACAAGTGACTGGCCTTAGGTGACTCGGTGTCGGGCCGTACTAGTCTGGGGTAGTCAGCGGTGGCGCGGGCCGACTCCGTGACCCTGGTGGAGTCAATTAATGTGGCTCATGGGGGGGAGGTGATGATGGGAGTTGTAGTTTATTGAAATTCGTGACACCACCTGTGGAATTGTGCGGCTATGAAGCCACAGCTGCTGAAGGGACCTCCGGGGCTGATGTTGTGGCAGCTGAGGTGTTTCTTGCTCCCCACAGATGGAGCGGGTACCCCGGGGAAACCTTTGGAAAAGTCTATGGTGTTTGTTGATGAGGTACGAGACAGAGCAGACAACACGGGGCTTGCAGTCAAGATGTTTACTCACTGTTAGCTTCTACACTGCAGCTGACCGGTTACCCGCGGTATGCCAGGATCCGCTGTAATGGGCCTACGCCGATCCAGAATAGTTCAAGGGTCAGTACTGGTGAACCCCTCAATGTGTCCGTTCTGGCTTTCTCGCTAGTGCTGAACTGCACCAGGCTGTCCTGCGCCTCCACCACCGAGCCTGTCCAAAGGGTGGCTGACCTAGGTCTTTTATTGCTTCCCCTTGCAGGTGATCTGTGGCAGGTTTTGGTCTTGGGCGCCTGAAGCGATCTCCCGGGCTGTCGGTTTTGCTAAAAGTAATGTCTTCTTTCTTTCAGCCTAGGGACCGTCCCTGTGTTGCAGCCAGATTCCTCCACCCGGTATTTCTAGTGGAACAAGTCCATGGGGCATTCGCACACCCGTGGTAATTTGGAATCCCTTCAATCGGTGTCACCTGGGCCTAGCAAGACCCCAGGATCTTCACCAAAAAACCTCCTTCTGACTAGGTCTTTCTGTCCGCTGTCACTTTCCTGACAGACTCTCTGTCTAGAACTGGCTGGTTTAAACCAGTTCTCCTCGACTCCTTCAGACTGTCTGCGCTTGAACTTACTGGTCCCCCTCTCTACCCCCTGACTCCTCCCACACTCCCCTTTGCTAGGCTCCACCCCCTCTTAGGCCAGCGAATGGGACTTAAGGCCCCATAACCAAGTATACTGGTCGCTATTCTCAGCATTAATAGTATCCTGCCCTAAAGCGTGAATGAAGAAGGAAATTCAGCTCACCTGCCAGCCAGACTGCTCAGATCTCCAGGGTGCACGGATCCGCTGGTAGGTCCAAACCAGCCTAAGGTAAGTGGTAACAGTGAAGGAGAAGAGGGGATCCAGCACAAATTCCTTTGGTTAAAATAATTTCTTCCTTTATTAATATATTAAGAACGTTTTGAGACCGAAGATGAAGACATGTTATAACGCATAGGTTCTCTTAACGCGTTTCGGACTTAAAAATTAAAACCAACAAAGTCCTTAGTCATAAGTGACCTATGCCAAACTGGAAGCTGTTCATATAGAGGAGGTGAAAGCAGCCCAAAAAACAGGAAATGAACAAAAAAAGGTAATTATCTGTGGGGAGGGTATAATTAGTTAATTCAACAGCTTAGCTAATTAAAATAAGGTGGAATAAAGTGTTGATTTTTTTCACATTAAGGAGGTTATTCTCCGCTTTCTCCCCCTTCTCCGGCAGGATGTGGTATTAGATTCTATCCTCTCACAGTGGGTTAACAAGGTAGCGAAAAGAGCATGCACAGTGGGTAACATGGTTGCACCAAGCATGTGTCGCAGGCGGAGGGGACGCGCTCGCCACGCTCGGGTCCGGGGCTTCTGCTGCTGCTGCTCGGTAGCTCGAGCGGTGGCCCGGACCCGGGGACTCGAGCAGCGCTCCTCACCCGTGAGTGAAAAGGGGGTGGTATGCTTAAGGAGATTGTTCGTGAGGCCACCCACGGGACGTGGTGATGATGGCACCACCGCTGCTGGTAACGGGGATCCCGGGAGAGATGGTAGGGTGCAGCTGGGATGTTGTCCCCTCCATGGGTAGGGGGGTTGGTGATCCCGGGACCCGGTGATGTAACGGGCAGGCTGGATGGCTGGGGTGCAGGGACTGCATGGCGCGGTGCTGGACGGCACTTGTGTACTCACTCAGACAATCACTGACAGAGTCTCTGGTAAACCAAAATGGCCGGATGGACGGGTCCCGCAGCCGGCTGCAGCGTTGTTGTTGTGCTCCCCCCGGACGGCTGATGGTGGCTGTCTTTCCCTGCACCTTTTGGACTGTTCTGTCTCCTGTGGTTGCCCACCGGTAGTCCGCTCCCCGGCGTATAGGTGCCGTAGGAGCCCGTTTTGCGAGCAGGCACTGGCCCTTGGATCTCTAGCCTGTGGCGGTGGCTGTATATCCTCTTTGGGTGGACTGTTGCCTTCAATCGGTACTTGGTTGTTAGGAAAGCCCTGGGGTTCCTGTCACATTCAGATTTGACTATTGACGGCGGCTCCAATCCTGGTCGGGGTCCGATGGCCCTGCCTGTGTGCTTAGCTTCACTCTGTTCCCTGGTCCGGTACCGGCGGGCCGACACCCGACCCCGGTCCTTACGGCTCTGCGGAGTTCCACCAACTCCTGCAGACGGCCACCACCATCTGCCAACCTTGCTGTCCGTGCCTGGGCTCCTACCCAGACACCTCAAGTGTTTACTCCTCTCACTTCCCCTTCCAGAACTGATCTGACACTTTTCCCGCCTCCAAGCCTGTGAACTCCTCGGTGGGTGGGACCAACAGCCTGGCTCCGCCCCACCTGGTGTGGACATCAGACCCTGGAGGGAGGCAACAAGGGTTTTTGGTTGACTGTTGTTGCTGTCTAGGGTGGGGGGTGTGTATGTTGGTATGTATGTGACTACCTGGCTAGTCCAGGGCGTCACACATGTATACAGCCCAAAAACTGAAAAAAACCTGGCTTAGTATCACAGGTTCTTACAAGTGCAGTTCCACCCGCTGCGGCTTATGCAAATTCATGCACGCAATTAAAACAATTAGCGACAGTAATAATAAAATTCATAAAATTAATTCTTTCATAAACTGCTCTACCACACATGTTGTGTATAAAGCCACATGTACTACTTGCGATAAATCTTATATACGCTGCACCTCCAGACCCCTGCGAGTTAGGATATCTGAGCACACCAGAGTTGCACAAAGTCAAAATTCATTCACCTTTAGTGAACTTCCATCGCAAAAACGATCCTTATCAGGCCTTACTAAGCATTTTATAGACCATCACTTAGTCGATTTTTCCTCTCTCACAGTCATGGGTATAGAATATGTTCCCAAACCGCCCCATGGTGACGATTGGTTCCAAGAGTTGTTACATACTGAAGCGGAATGGGTCCTTAGGCTGAATACCAGACACCCGGGAGGTCTGAACTACAGTTCAGACCTACGTTATATTTTCTGAATGTATAATGAGGATTCTTTCACAAGGCAATGTGGTATTATGCAGGTTGTTACGAACGAATGACAAAAAGCCTGAGGGAAGTAGCGGCCTTTGCGATTTATATAGGCTATGTGAACTGTGGAATATATGACTTTTTCATGTAGGAATGTGTTTTGTTTGTTTTTTTGTTTGTTTTTTTCTTGACATGTTTGTTAGTAGGAGGATTATATTACATTATACCATTATATGTATGAGTGACTACAGGCTTAACATAAATATATAGTTTTGATCATATATGACCATTTTTTCAAATAATGGCAAAAGGGAAAAAAAAAAAATTTGGAGCAATTAATTCCTAATGTATAGTCCTTTTGAAATAAATATCTAGTACATCATCTGATTGATTTCAATCAATTCATAGTATCGATTATCCCTTCTTGTCGTTATATTCATTAGTGTTTTTTGTTTAGCTTCGCTATTGCCTGTTTTTCACTCATCCATAGAATTTAAATTAAAATTATATAAAACCAAACTATATTAATTATCTACTTATATATATGTTTCGACCCCCCCTACACTTTTTTTTTTCTTTTTAGATTTTTTCTATTTGCATGTTATGAATATATGTGCACCTATGGGCATTTTCATTTATTTATTTATTTATTTATGTATGTATGTATCCTTGGAACCTTATTATTATTAGATCTGGGGGGATTATACCTCCATCCTATTCTTGTATCCATCTTTTTTTGACTCAGTTAAAATTTATGTATATTTATATTCATAATTATATTTATATTGCGGTATTTCTACTCATTTATTTATTTTTTATGTTATTGGGAATTGGTATTGAGTCAAGTCTGTTTCCTTCCTTGGGAATAGGATTAAGGTTCCCACCCTTTTTCTGATTCTGGTTTGATTAATGTTATGTTTTGATATTTCTGATACTATTTTTTTATATATATATATATATATATTTTTTTTTTTTTGCCTTTATTCCACCTTATCCTAATTAGCTAAGCTGGTGAATTAACTAATTATACCCTCCCCACAGATAATTACCTTTTTTTGTTCATTTCCTGTTTTTTGGGCTGCTTTCTGCTCTATATGAACAGCTTCCAGTCTGGCATAGGTCACTTATGACTAAGGACTTTGTTGGTTTTAATTTTTAAGTCCGAAACGCGTTAAGAGAACCTATGCATTATAACATGTCTTCATCTTCAGTCTCAAAATGTTCTTAATATATTAATAAAGGAAAAAATTATTTTATCCAAAGGAATTTGTGCTGGATCCCCTCTTTTCCTTCACTGTTACCGCTATCCTGCCCTAAACCCTGACTCGGTGTATGTCCTACCAATTGGTGTGTGCAGGGTTTGGTCTGTGAACTGGTAGAGGACCTCCTTCTTACCCGGGATGGGATACCACACCTCTGGCTGAGGTGCAGTACCTCTGTGGTGACGGAAGCCTCAGGGGCACCACACAAACACATAAAAACACATTATACATGTACACATATAGTTAATAAACATTGTTTTAACACTTACAGGTCCCCGCGACGCATCCTGCACTCTGTCTCCCGCCGCTTTTCCTTCCGATAATCGCTGCGTCCTCCCGGTACCCAACACTGATGATAGGATCTATCGTGACGTCAAAATAGCATGTGACCAGTCACGTGTCTATTATCTCATTGGTTACAGACTGGTCACATGGCTAGACGTCATGCTAGGTCCTGTCAGTGTATCTCTCCGGTACGCGGTGATCGTTCCAGCATCCCCGTGTACCGGCGAAATGCTCTGGCACATGGTCGGCTTTCCCGTCCAAGCATGCGGGCGCTCTTTACAGAGTCAGCCCACATGCAAGGACTAGATGCCACAGCCGGTGAATTGCGGCACTGGGAATCACGTGATCGGAGCACCGTTGCTATGGTAACCCGCCTGTCAGCGGTGATGTCACCGCTTACAGCACGCAGCTTCTGCTCACTCACTGATTGAATAGACTGTACGGGAGCAGCAGCATTTTTCCTCCAATGCAGTGCTGTCTGATATAGCAGAGGTGCATGGGTTGAAGGAGAAAGAAGACAGAAGAGCAGGATTGTGGAGGGCTGACAGGGAGTAATAAACATGGAGTCTCTAATGTGTCTGTGTATTTATTTCTATTAAAGTATTTTTTCTCTCTGTTGTTTCTTTTTTTTTAACCCTTTATTGGAGATTCTTAATGGCCGGGTCAAACTTGCCTGACATTAAGAATCTCTGGCTCAATACTAGCTAGTAAAACAAAGCTAGTATTAACTCATTATTACCCAGCAAGCCACCCGGCTTCAGGGCAGCTGGAAGAGTTGGATACAGCGCCAGATGATGGCACTTCTATGAAAGCGAGATTTTCAGGGGCGGCTGCGGACTGCAATTCGCAGTAGAGGTGCCTAGAAAGCTCGGGCCAACCTGTGCTGCGGATTCCAATCCACAGTTGCCTAGTTGTACCTGGCGATTTTTTTTTTAATTATTTCATGAAATTCATGAAATAATTAAAAAAAGAGCTTCCCTATTTTTTTAGTTCCCAGCCGGGTACAAATAGGCAGCTGGGGGTTGGGGGCAGCGGTACCTGCCTGCTGTACGCAGCTAGCATAAAAATATATGGCGAAGCCCACGTCATTTTTTTGGGGGGCAAAAAACTCCTGCATACAGTGCTGGATGGAGTATGCTGAGCCTTGTAGTTCTGCAGCTGCTGTCTGCTCTTGTGCATACACTAGTGAATGGAGCATGCTGAGACTTGTCGTTCTGCAGCTGCTGTCTGCTCTCCTGCATACACTAGTGAATGGAGCATGCTGAGCCTTGTAGTTCTGCAGCTGCTGTCTGCTCTCCTCCATACAGACAGACAGCAGACAGCAGCTTCAGAACTACAAGGCTCAGCATACTCCATCCAGGACTGAAAAAGAAGGGGAGCCAGCACTGCTTGTGAATGGCTTGCAACAATGGAGAAATAAAAAGTGTAATATTCACAAATTCGTTCCTACTGTAAAATTCAATGAGATTTTTTGCAAATGATTGATCAATGATTTGAGCCCCCCTGCCCCGTCACGGCAAATCTCTATAGGGGGGTCCCTAACGCTATATTATAAATTATTATGTACCAAAAGGTCTCATATAATGAGCAGGACCATATGAAGACACCACTTACCTGAGACATGTCTGAACCGCTCCCATGCTGCTAGGACTGACAACCGCGAATAAAGGCAGCCCAGGTGTCAGTGTGTGTGGCAGAACCACACACACCAGCACAATGTCAGAACTGGCCCTCACAGTGCCAGACCAGCAAGCATGGATGAGGGCGGAACAAGGTTCAGGCAGGTGGTGTTTAAATAATGATGCCTTGGAGCAGGAGGTGGTGGCTGTGTGTGAACAAGCACCAGACTGAATTTTGATGGCTACAGAAGGAATTTGCAAACCACACTGGGCGTGCACGGCATGGTGGCGGTCGACCACCTGACCAGTAAACGAAAAAGAAGGGGAGCCAGCACTGCTTGTGAATGGCTTGCAACAATGGAGAAATAAAAAGTGTAATATTCACAAATTCGTTCCTACTGTAAAATTCAATGAGATTTTTTGCAAATGATTGATCAATGATTTGAGCCCCCCTGCCCCGTCACGGCAAATCTCTATAGGGGGGTCCCTAACGCTATATTATAAATTATTATGTACCAAAAGGTCTCATATAATGAGCAGGACCATATGAAGACACCACTTACCTGAGACATGTCTGAACCGCTCCCATGCTGCTAGGACTGACAACCGCGAATAAAGGCAGCCCAGGTGCCAGTGTGTGTGGCAGAACCACACACACCAGCACAATGTCAGAACTGGCCCTCACAGTGCCAGACCAGCAAGCATGGATGAGGGCGGAACAAGGTTCAGGCAGGTGGTGTTTAAATAATGATGCCTTGGAGCAGGAGGTGGTGGCTGTGTGTGAACAAGCACCAGACTGAATTTTGATGGCTACAGAAGGAATTTGCAAACCACACTGGGTGTGCACGGCATGGTGGCGGTCGACCACCTGTCATGTCTCAGGTAAGTGGTGTCTTCATATGGTCCTGCTCATTATATGAGACCTTTTGGTACATAATAATTTATAATATAGCGTTAGGGACCCCCCTATAGAGATTTGCCGTGACGGGGCAGGGGGGCTCAAATCATTGATCAATCATTTGCTAAAAATCTCATTGAATTTTACAGTAGGAACGAATTTGTGAATATTACACTTTTTATTTCTCCATTGTTGCAAGCCATTCACAAGCAGTGCTGGCTCCCCTTCTTTTCCATCCAGGACTGTATGCAGGAGTTTTTTGCCCCCCAAAAAAATTACGTGGGGTTCGCCATTTTTTTGTATGCTAGCCAGGTACAGCAGGCAGCTACGGGCTGCCCCCAAACCACAACTGCCTATTTGTACCCGTCTGGGAACCAAAAATATAGGGAAGCCCTTATTTTTTTAATTTTTTCATGAATTTCATGAAATAATTAAAAAAAAATAAATGATGTGTGCTTCGCCCAATTTTTGTGTCCAGCCAGATACAACTAGGCAGCTAGGGATTGGAATCCGCAGCTCAGGGTGCCCAAGCTTTCTGGGCACCCTTGCTGCAAATTGCAGTCCACAGCCGCCCCAGAAAATGGCGCTTTCATAGAAGCGCCATCTTCTGGCGCTGTATTCAACTCTTCCAGCTGCCCTGGTGACGGGTGGCTTGCTGGGTAATAATGGGGTTGGGGCTAGCTGTATATTATCAACTGGCCCTAAGCCCGGAATTCATGGTGTAACGCCAATATTAGACATGGCCACCATGAATTTCTAGTACAGATAAAAAAAAATACAACACAGAAAAATATTTTTATTACAAATAAAACACAACAAAAATTAGTGACTCCATCTTTATTGAAATAAAGAACCCCCCTCCGCAGTAATCCTAGGTCAAGGGTCCCACGCCGTCCAATCCGGATCCAATATCATCTGATCAATTTGCTGGAAGGCAAACCGACCAGATGATGTGTCAGGTTCAAGGGCCTGAATCACATGACACAGCAGCTGATTGTATAAACGGCGTTTATACAATCAGCTGATGCATCAGTGCAAAAAAACCACAAAAAACTACACACTTCAGTGTAGACTCCTGTCCGACAGCATCAGCTGATAGTTTAGCCGGCCGGGTGGTAAAGAGCCGGCCTCACTGCTCGACTTATAGTGTCAGCTGATTCCGTCAGGTGACCGCATCAGCTGATCATCGCCAGGTCTGAGAAAGAGAGAGTGAGAGAAAGAGAGAGAGAGAAAAAAAGAGAGAGAGAGAAGAGAGAAAGGTAAATAGAGAAAAAGAGAGAGAGAAGGAGAGAGAGAGAGAGAAAAAGAGAGAGAGGAGAGAGAGAGGGAGAGAGAGAGAGGGAGAGGGAAAAGAAAAAAGAGAGAGGAAAAGAGAGAAAAAGAGAGAGAGAGAGAAAATGAGAGAGAGAGAAAGAAAGAGAGAAAAAGAGAGAGAGGAGAGAGTGAGAGAGAGGGGGAGAGAGATAAAGAGAGAGAGGAGAGAGAGAGGAAGAAAGAGAGAGAAAGAAAGAGAGAGAAAGAGAGAGAGAGAGGAAAGAGAGAAGAGAGAGAGAGGGAGAGAGAAGAGAGAGAATAGAGAGAAGAGAGCGAGAGAGGGGGAAGAGAAAAAGAGAGACTGAGAAAAAGAGAGAGAAGAGAGAAAAAGAGAGAGAGAGAAAGAGAGAAAAAGAGAGAGAGGGAAAGAGAGAAAGAGAGAGAGAGAAAAAGAGAGAGAGAAAGAGAGAGAGAGAAAGAGAGAAAGAGAAGAGAGAGAAGAGAGAGCGAGAGGGAAAAAGAGAGAGAGAGAGAAAAAGAGAGAGGGGGGAGATAGAGTGAGAGAGCAAGAGAGAAAAAGAGAGAGAGGAGAGAGAGAGAAAGAGAGAGAAAGAGTGAGAGAGGGAGAGAGAGAGAAAGAGAGAAGAGAGAAAAAGAGAAAAAGAGAGAGTTAGAGAGATAGTTAAAGAGAAAGAGAGAGAAAAAGAGAGAGAAAAAGAGAGAGAGAGGGAGAAAGAGGAGGACACTCAGTGATGTGTCCTGTAGTTCTTCCATGTCCATAAAGCAATAGGATGAAAAATTACAGCTTAAGGCCTGTGCCACACATCCGTGCCTCCGGCACGTGTTTGTCATTTTTTACACGTACCGGCGGCACGGAGACACTTTAACCAATGCTACCCTATTGTAGCAGGCACACACACGTAAAACCACACGGAACGTGTGTCCGTGTGCGTTTGTACGTGTGTGCGTTTTTGAAAGCGCTGACATGTCAGTGTTTTCTCCGGCAGCACGGGTGTTACACGGCCCGCACCCGTACCACACGGGTGTAGTGTGGATGCGGTCCCGTGTGACACGCGCCGGAGTAAACACACATGTCAGGGAAAAAAATAAAAAACATTAACTCACCTTCTCCAGCCCTCCTGTCTCTGCCGCTGCTGCCTCTTGCTGCCGACCGCCGCTCATTAATCACATAGAATATTCACTTCACAGCCTGGCAGCAGCAGCAGCGGGGAGACGGGAGGGCTGGAGACCGAGGATCAGCACCACGGACAGCAGCGCGGACATCAGGAAGGACCAGGTGAGTATAATAATTACTGATTCTACGTGTGCTATCGCGGATAGCACACGTAGAACACACGTGTCACGCACGTACCAGAGACACGTACTTACCTGCACACAACACGCAGGGAAAATACGTGTCTCTCGGCACGTGCGTGAAATTCACGTGAGTGTGGCAGAGGCCTAAAGAGGATGTCCACTACTTGGAGAACCCCTACTCATTTCCCTTGTTCAGCCCCATAAAAATTAATAAGCCGATATGTACCGCTGCCGTGTCAGCGGCCGAGCTGCTCGAATCCAGATCCGCAGTGGTTCGAGGGGTCTCCGGACCAGGGGGTCCGCGTGGACACTCAAATTAAAAGGAAGAGAGGGGGGGGAGTATGTACAAGGGATTTGAAAGTTCGTGACACCACCCACAGTGTGTGGTAATGTAGGAGACCACCGCTGCTGTTGGGGGAGCCCAGGGTTCACGCGTAGGATTTCTTTGGACTGTATTTGGGAAAGTCCTATCCCATCGGTGCGCTAGTACCCCGATTTTTGGAGCGGGTTGGGGATGAATCTTGAAGTCTTCACCCCCGTCGGGTAAATTACCAGGACGCGTGAAGCTACTTCCCGGCCTAGGGTCCACGTACTCCGTCATGCCCTGGCCCCTGCCCGGTGATGGCTCAAGGCTGCCGACTGCCCTCCTCAGCAGTCCGTGCCCCTTGACATGATCCCCTGCGACCGGGGTTCCAGCTCCTACCAGGCACAGACTAACTTCTGCCACTTAGTAAACTCCAGGAGCCATGCTCCGGACCAGTGACCTCTCTCTGCTAGAGAGTCACTTTTCCACCTCCTAGTCCTTTCACTCCAGTTTCACTTCTCTTTCACGTTTCACTTCTCCCTACCAACCCCCCATTTGGGTGGCCCTATTCCCTTCAGGCCCCCCAATAGTGTGTCTGGTGGGTTTGGTGTAAAGTGTTCCTAGGATTTTGACTGGCTAAGCTGTTAGCAACACCAAAGGACCAGGATCCGTAACCAAGGAGAAGTGGATACTGTGCAGAAGGGCAGGTTGCACAATACCCTGTGACGACCTGATAGGCCAGGGCGTCACATATACTCACCTCAATGTGGAACAGTTTCAGCAATGTCTGAAGTTGCATTTACGGCGCCCACACGACATTGTTATGACACACAGGCCCAGCGACCGATCATTGCCGACTTCCTCCTCCCTGCCGACTTCCTCCTCCCTGACTTTGGACGTTTCAGCAGGACATCAGGGCAGCTGTCATGTGCTGTTCTGCTCTACATTCACTAGTTATCATGAAAACGTCAGACCTGTTCACACTGCAGATTTTGACACGCCATCTGGTGCTTTTAAGTTGCTCAGTAAAAGCTGGGCATTGACTGGTTTTGTGCTCACTGGTGATTGGTCTAGCAGGTGTTAATTCCTGCTGGCCTGTGAAGTGCTGCTAGGGTCACAGATTGCTGAAGATCTATCACAGCCACCTTCGCCCTTTAAAATATTGTGGAACCTAGTCCTCAATGCCGATTATAGCTCTAGCTTTGCTCCAGCGATAACGGCCATTGGGCGTTGGGATCCAGCTATTGGTAAACTGCTGAGTGCTATTTGGTGTGCTGTGGGAATATCCTTGTTGTTTGTTTATTTCCTCCCTGCACTTTATTTGTCCTTGAGCATGTATTGTGTTTTCCCCTGTGTATGCCATGAGTTTGAGCTTTGGTTTTACCCTGCCTGTCTGTTATTGTGGGATTCATCACTCCTGATCTGGCCCTCCCCGGGGGTGGGGGAAATGGGTTATTAGACCAAGGCTGTTCAGGAGTTAGGGCTATGCTGGCAGTACAGACCTTTTTGCCATCTGAAGTACCTCTGGAATAAAGGACAGCTTAGGGTCCCTAGCCTGAGGGCTAGTCTAGGCACCCCTATTCCAAGCTACTGTCGTGGGCGGAGGGGCCGCGCTCGCTACGCTCGGGTCCGCTGCTGCTGCTGCTGCTGCTCGGTGGCTCGAGCGGTGGGCCAGACCCGGAGACTCGAGCAGCGCTCCTTGCCCACGAGTGAAAAGTGGTGGTTTGATTCTGGAGATAGTTTGTGACGCCACCCATGGGTCGTGGAGATGATGGGCACCACCGCTGCTGGTGACGGGGATCCCGGGAGCGATGGTAGGGATCAGCTAGGATGTTGTCTCCTCCGTGGGTAGGGGTTGGTGATCCCGGGGCCCGGTGGTGTAACGGGGAGGCTGGATGACTGGGGTGCAGGGTTGCAGGGCCAGCGCGGCACGGTGCCGGATGGCACTGTGGTACTCACTCAGACACAGATGCACAGAGTCTCTGGTAAACCAAACGGCTGGATGGACGGGTCCCGCAGCCAGCTGTAGTGTTTGTGCTCTCCCCCGACAGGGTGATGGTGGCTGTCTTTCCCTGCACCTTGTTAGAATGTTCTGACTCCTGTGGTTGCCCACCGGTAGTCCGCTCCCCGGCGTATAGGTACTGAAGGAGCCCGTTTTGCCCACAGGCTGGCCCTT
Source organism: Anomaloglossus baeobatrachus (assembly GCF_048569485.1). Classification (NCBI taxonomy): domain Eukaryota; kingdom Metazoa; phylum Chordata; class Amphibia; order Anura; family Aromobatidae; genus Anomaloglossus; species Anomaloglossus baeobatrachus. Next base: position 83,171,323 of record NC_134362.1, read on the forward strand.
GGATCTCTAGCCTATGACGGTGGCTGTGTATCCTCACAGTGTGGACTGTTGCCTTCTGTCGGGTCTTAATTGTTCGGTACCGGCGGGCCACCACCCGACCCCGGTCCTACGGTTCCACAGAGATCCACTAACTCCTTCAGATGGCCACCACCGTCTGCCAACCTTGCTGACAGTGCCTGGGCTCCTACCCAGACACTAACAGGTTCTGACCTCTCACTTTCACCTCCAAACTGAACTGACTGCTTTTCCCACCTCCAGACCTGTGAACACGGTGGGTGGGGCCAACCACCTGGCTCCGCCCCACCTGGTGTGGACATCAGACCCTGGAGGGAGGCAACAAGGGTTTTTGTCTGACTGGTGTTAACTATCCGGGGAGGGGGTGTGTGTGTTGTTATATCTGTGACTACCTGGCTAGTCCAGGGCGTCACACTACCATGTCACACCTTGTGATAGCAGTGCTTATATCCTGCTCAAATGGCTGAAAGCAGGGAGACAGATGCTGGGCATTGATTGATCATTGGGCTCACGTGCTATAACAATGTCTTGTGGGGCCCCAGGATGGCGACTTCAGACATCACTGGATCAGCAGCCGCACCGGTGGTGAGTATTGGCTTATTTATTTTTACAGGAGCGAACAACGGGAAAGAGTAGGGGTTGTCCATGTGGTGGACAACCATTAACAAAGTTTTTAATATCTTTAGAAGTTATCTTCTCTCCATAGGATAGGGAATAATTTAGTGATCTTTGAGGAGCTTATAGACCTGGGACCTGGAGATGATTGAACCCTTTGAAATAAATTTGACACAAATTTGCTGACATTTTCAGTATGCCTTAATGATGTTAGTTACAAGTGAAAAGGTTTTGGTACCGTGTTAGCCAGTTGAAAAATTATTGAATGTTCTCAGTGAGAGGAACAAAATTATAATCTCGTGATACCTTTTAATGGCTAACTAAAATAAAATAAAGTGATGTTACAAAGCAACCTTTCGAGACATCTCAGGTCCCTTCATCAGGCATGGTATGACAAAATATCTGAAGAAACACAAATATATGCACAGAGCAGAGGGATGGCATAATAAAAGACATGTTTATTTAAATGTCTTTTATTATGCCATCCCTCTGCTCTGTGTATATATTTGTGTTTCTTCAGATATTTTGTCATACAATGCCTGATGAAGGGACCTGAGATGTCTCGAAAGCTTGCTTTGTAACATCACTTTATTTTATTTTAGTTAGCCATTAAAAGGTATCACAAGATTATATTTTTTTTCCTCTCACTTAGAACATTTAATAATTAGTGATGTTACTAACAGTGTGAAGTTTCTTTGTAGAGTATGCTGCTTGTGTTAATGTATTTAAAGGGAGTCTGTGAGCAGAGAATGACTGTTCAAACAAAGCACATGTTCTCAGGGTACTCGAGGTGGCCCAGAAATTAAGTGCACAGTTCCACTGCTTGTTTTTACTCATCTCCACCCTTTTGTGGCTCTATAAAGATAGAACAGTCAATCAAAGAAGGTGGTGAAGTAAACAAAAAGAAAACAAGTAAATGGGAAGGAGCTCTTAAATGTTGGGCCAAACCAAGGAAGCGCCTGTGCTTTTTTTTGCACAGTCATTTTGTGCTGACAGACTCCCATTAAGTGGCCCAAGTAAGTTGGAAATGAAAAGTGTGTAAAAGAGAGAGAGATTGTTAGAGTTTATGTTTAGCACAATCTGTGGTAGACATAATGCTCCATATAGACATGTGAATTGTCTCTTTACTAATTGTGCAAAATAATGGACTTTTTATACCATTAGGTATGATCGAATATCACAAATATTCGGCAATATTCGGCTTTGCGAATATCTGATGAATAGTTTGCCTCTATGCGAATATTCGAGGCGCAATGTAAGTCTGTGGGAAGCCCCTAGACTAAGGCTATGTGCGCACGTTGCGTACTAGCCTGCAGAAATTTCTGCAGCGATCTGAAGAGCACATGTGCGCTTTAGATCGCTGCAGAAATGTCCGTAGTGAGCGCCGATTCCATGCGCTCTGCCTGCAGCTCCTGCCATAGACAGAGCAGGAGCTGCCGGCAAAGCGCAGGAAAGAAGTGACATGTCACTTCTTTTTGCGCAGCGCTTCGGCAGTAGCCGAAGCGCTGCGCTCTGAGACGCCACGTGCGCACGGCCCCTGCACAATCTCCATAGACTGTGCAGGGGACGCAGGACGCATGCAGTTACGCTGCGCTGCAAAGCGCAGCGTAACTGCATGAATTTATGCAACGTGCGCACATAGCCTTACATTGCGCATCGAAAATTCGCAAATCGTCGAATAGTGGGGACCTATTCGTCGAATATGGGCGTAGCAGAATATTTGCGGTATTCGATCATCCCTACATTAGAAGATTAATGGGAAAATACAAGCACAGAGGAGAAATTAGAAACTATTAACAGGGAAAAAGATGTGTGAATTGGGTTGGGTTATGAGCACTTTTGAAGGTAGAAAGAAGAGAGAGATACAATCTACTATAATGTGTAAAATAGTAATGGCTACTTTAGAGCTATTTGTGCAAAATTAATCGCACATCGTTTAAAGTGGAAGGAACCCGCAGATTTCAGGAAATTTGACTCAAATTCGTCTTGCATCAAATCTATTCAGTCATCTGTACTGGGACCCAAACCAATCGAGAGCATGGCAGTCCGCATTGATTGTTTATGGGTAAGACTGATAGGAAAAGCTTAGAGCTGTACTTGGCTTTCTCAGACAGTCCAGGAAAGAATGAATGGCGCAATGGGAATTTCCAGTCACCGCTTGACTCTTTATTCAATCTCATAGAGAAAAATCAGGGTTCTGTTTTCCCCAACAGTTTTATAAGGAATTAATTAAGTTTTTTTCACCATGACAATGCCAGGTCATGTGTTGCTTGTGCAGATTTAAGCAGCCTGCATGACATTAACATGCTATATGAACTGCAGCATCTCCAGACTTGTCTCCCATCAAGCACATTTGTGACGTCATTAGTCTGCAATTGCAAAGGGAGCTGCCAGCAACAGATCTTGATGATTTTCATACTCAAGTGATTTCACCATAGCAGAAAATTCCTAAAACAACCATTAAGAACCTCATTGATAGCAGCCAAGGCATGGATTTCTGTGTGTGGTGCTCATACTCGATACTAAATAAATTGAGATGTTTATAAATTTTAGTTTCTATTTTTTCATAATGTACATAACAATAACACCTTTATCGATCTTGCGATTTCCATAATTCCACAACTTCTCCTTCTTGGTGTTGCAATGTCAATGTTAAGGAGTGCAAAAAAAAGCATGACAGAAAAGTAGCACTGGCCACAAGATGTGAAATGTTCAGCAATGTAAATACTAGAGTAAATTTAGAAATTCTATTTGTTTTTTAGACTGTAAACTTACAACATACAGTGCCTTGTGAAGGTATTCGACCCCCTTCAATTTTTCATCCTTCTCCCACATTTCAGGCTTCAAACGTAAAGATAACAAATTTTAATGTTATGGTGAAGAATCAACAACAAGTGGGACACAATTATGAAGTTGATTGAAATGTATTGCTTATTTTAAACTTTTTTAAACTTTTTTAAAAAATAAAAAACTGAAAAGTAGGGTGTGCAATATTATTCGGCTCCTTTAAGTTAATACTTTGTAGCGCCACCTTTTGCTGCGATTACAGCTGCAGTCTCTTGGGGGATGTCTCTATCAGTTTTGCACATCGAGAGACTGAAATTCTTGCCCGTTCTTCCATTGCAAATAGCTGGAGCTGAGCGAGGTTGGATGGAGAGCGTTTGTGAACAGCAGTTTTCAGCTCTTTCCACAGATTCACGATTGGATTCAGGTCTAGACTTTAACTTGGCCATTCTAACACCTGCATACGTTTATTTGTGAACCATTCCTTTGTAGATTTTGCTTTATGTTTGGGTTCATTGTCTTGTTGGAAGACAAATCTCCATCCCAGTCTCAGGTCTTTTGCAGACTCCAACAGGTTTTCTTCAAGAATGGTCCTGTATTTGGCTCCATCCATCTTCCCATCAATTTTAACCATTTTCTCTGTCCCTGCTGAAGAAAAGCAGGCCCAAACCATATATGTATATAATAAGTACCCTATTATTAAGCACTTGCAATTTATTTATTTATAGTCAGGGTATTTTTCTCTTTGGTTTTTTTTTCTAGTCTTGAGGCTGCTATTCACATGCTTGTAATGTTGCATGTTTACTGAACATTTGTTACAGCTCAGTTTCTTTTGGTGTTTTCCGTCTGTTTTCTTGCTTTAGTGAAAGATGGGGGTGCAGCCCTCCTTATACTGAGACTGGGCAATCAATCTGCTTCCCACTTTGCTGTGTATTTAATCTGGGACACAGCTGACCACTTGTTACCATTCACATTGGAGTTTTGATATGACACAAGTCAGGTATAGAAAATGTTTCAAACTTTAGTTGGTTAGGGATTGTCCCAGATGGGTACACCATGACGAGATGGGACAGCTTCTTGCCTTTTTGTAAAAATGTATATACTAAGTACCCTGTTATTAAGCACTTGCAATTTATTTATATTAGTCAGGGTATTTTTCATACAATTTTTCTCTTTATTTTTTTCCAAACCATGATGCTGTCACCACCATGTTTGCCAGTGGGGATGCTGTGTTCAGGGTCATGATCTGTGTTGCTTTTACGCCAAACATATCGTTTGGCATTGTGCCCAAATAGTTTGATTTTGATTTCATCTGTCCAGAGCACAGTCTTCCACATGTTTGGTGTGTCTCCCAGGTGGCTTGTGGCAGACTGTAAACAACACTTTTTTATGGATATCTTTGAGAAATGGCTTTCTTCTTGCCACTCTTCCATAAAGGCCAGATTAGTGCAGTGTACAACTGATTGTTGTCCTATGGACAGACTCTCCCACCTCAGCTGTAGATCTCTGCAGTTCATCCAGAGTGATCATGGGCCTCTTGGCTGCATATCTGATCAGTCTTCTCCTTGTTTGAGATGAAAGTTGGGATGGACGGCCGGGTCTTGGTAGATTTGCAGTGGTATGATACTCCTTGCATTTCAATATGATCGCTTGCAAAGTGCTCCTTCGGATGTTTAAAGTTTTGGAAATCTTTTTGTAGCCAAATCTAGCTTTAAACTTCTCCACAACAGTATCACGGACCTGCCTATTGTGTTCCTTGGTCTTCATGATGCTCTCTGCGCTTTAAACAGAACACTGAGACTATCACAGAGCAGGTACATTTAAACGGAGACTTGATTACACACAGATGGCTTATATTTATCATCATCAGTCATTTAGGACAACATTGGATCATTCAGAGATACTCAATGAACTTCTAGAGTGAGTTTGCTGCACTAAAAGTAAAGGGGACGAATAATATTGCACACTCCAATTTTCAGTTTTTTATTTTTTAAAAAAGTTTAAAATAAGCAATACATTTCATTCAACTTCACAATTGTGTCCCACTTGCTGTTTCTTCACCATAACAATACAATTTTTATCTTTATGTTTGAAGCCTGAAATGGAGGAAATGGTTGAAAAATTCAAGGGAGCCGAATACTTTCGCAAGGCACTGTAAATAGAATGTCTTCAAACCCCTGTTAACATGGCAGGGTTTTGTCATGTAAAAAATGATACCAAGAAGACTTATTTCGAAAATTTTCCACCTTTAATGTCACCTATAATCTATACAAAACTATTGAGAAACAAATTGAAATCATTTTAGGGGATAAAATAAAAATACTAAAATATTATTATTGCATAAGTATGAATATTTCTTATTATTGGGAATGTGGTTGTGTTCCGAATTATCAAATCATATTTAATCTCATGTTACCTAGTAGTCAGTACACAGCTGCCTTCATTTAGTGATTCTGTTCAATCCAATATAAAGTTTACCTGTGCTAGTTATATTTTCTTTAAATTTTAAAGGAAAAACCATAGTTTGTAAACAGCCTAAGGCCCCCTTCACACGTCCGTGAAAATCACGCACGTGTTTCACGGACGTGTCAAAGGTGCTTTTTCCCCTCCATGTGCCGTGTTTATGGCACTACGTGTGTTCTCCGTGTGTTATACGTAATAACACATGGAGAACGGAAAGCCCCGCCTTACCTGATTATTCCGGAGCTGTCTGTGGTGCTGACTGACAGTGTCCGGCACAGGCCACGCCCCGCTGATGCTGCTTCCGGCCCCCAGTGAAGAAGATGCGTTGTTCAAATTCACTGGGGGGCGGATGCAGGTGACAACCGCGGCAGAGACTGCAGGACTCGTGGAGGTGAGTATGTGTTTTGTTTGTTTTTTAAATGACACGTGTGTTTCTCCGGCACGTGTCACGTGGACCCGCATCCACACTACATCCATGTGTTACGTTTGCGGGCCCGTGCTGCCGTAGAAACACGGGCTCACGTGTGCTCCACATGGAGGTACGGGCCAATGGCTGCACACGTGCATGCACATAAACCCATTGATTTTAATGGGTTTACGTGTGCCCGTGTCTCCGGTACATGCGGGCACGGACTTAGCACGTACCGGAGACACGGACGTGTGAAGGGGGCCTAAAACACAGCAAAGGCATCTCATTGTTGAAAGTTATCATTCAGGAGAAGAGTACACAATATTTTCCAAGATAATTCCTATATCATCGAACACTGAAAGGACAGTCATTTAGAAGAAGCTTAAATTTGGGACAATAGTGACATTATCTAGAACTGGACTGAAAAATTGATGAAAACACAGGAAGAACATTGATCTGGGAGACTGCAAAGATGCCTATAGCAACATCTAAGGAGCTACAACAATTTTTGGCAAGTGCAGGTTGTGTACAGCATGTAATAATAATCTCCCATGCTCTTCATATGTCTGGCTTGTGGGGCAGGGTGGCAAAATGGAAGCCTTCTCTTCGAAAGAAATGCGTCCAAGCCTGGATATGTATTGTCAAAACTTACATCACTTTTGCCAAATACATGTGAAAAAACATATCTTGGTCTTATGAGGCCAATCCTGAAGTTTTTGGTTATTAACTAAAAGTATGTTTGGCACAAAGCCAACACATTATACACAGTAAAACAAGGTGGAAGCATTTTTTTTCGTCACCTGAAGCTGGGGCTTTAGTTAGGGTTGTGGGAATTATGAACAATTCCAGTTTTCAGTCTTTTTTTCTGCAAACCCATAAAGTTTAGGCTAAAAAGCTGAAGATTAGAGATGAGCGATCTTGATTGGAAAAGATTGGAAAATTACAAAATTGTACGATCTTTCGCGGGATTGAGTCGGGATCGAAAAAACTGAACAATGAACATTTGATGGAAAAATCGGAAATGTTTGGTTTGGATCAATACATATTCGGTTTGCAGAAACCATCATCTCCCGGCCCCATCATCGCCATGTCAAGTATTTGCATGGCTGTGATTGGCCAGGAAATTCACTGTAAAAAATAGGAAGCAAAAGAGATAAAGCAGGACATACTTACTAAGTCTCTCCACGGGGGGTTTTAGGGGGGCAGATCAGGTTTTTTAAAATTATTTATTTAAATGATTACAAAAAAAGCCGCATGCGGTTCCTCATATTTTGATACACAGCCAAGATAAGCACATGACTGGAGGCTGCAGCCTGTAGCAGTGGGCTTTATCTGTGCTGGTATCAATATATGGGGGGACCTCACGGCAGTTTATTTATTTTACACTTGTCTAACGCTGTCAGAGGGTGGGGGTGGGGTCTGACTGCAGCCAATCAGAGATACCAGTAAGCAGGGAAAGCAGTGAATATGTATGAGGGATAAATACCGGGCCTGGACGTAGCGTTAGAGCTGTGGGAAGATTTGGTATGTCCTGCTTTATTTCTTTATTATTTTCTTTCTTTTGAAGCCCCCTGCACCATTCGCAAACCTCCTACCCCTTTTTATAACACAAATTTTGCTTCCCATTGATTTCAATGAGTTTGGCTTGGATCGTCGATCAGATCAGCGAACCCAGGTGTGTATGACGATCCTGACTCAATACGATCCTTGGCAGGATTGCTCATCTCTACTGAAGATGAAGAGGAATTTCCCCTTTTGGCATGGCAACGACCCCAACGATACCTCATCAAAAGGACTGTTGTGTGAGAGGAAGATCAAAGTTTTGTAATAGCTCTGCCAGAGTCCAGACTTGAATGCACATGAAAATCTGTGGGTATGTATAGGGGGTCCCGGGGTGGTGGCTGTTGCCCAGGAGTTCCCTCCAGTTGTCCACAGCCCTCCTCACAGAGCAAGGGAGTTGGTGGTAGTGGTGGTCCTGGCTGGGTGTATGTTCTTTTAGGGTATAAGTCATACCTTTTGTTAGTTCGCCTGTTAAACCAGTACCCGTCCATGGAATTTTAACGACCCGAGCCTGTGCCACTTCTTTCATTGTTTTATTAAGAAATTTGGCTAAGACTCTTAATTGCCGCTATGCAAACTGCACATATGTGGTCATGTGATCACTACTGGAACATCATATTGGTTTGCATTTTAGAGATTGCTAAGATTTGGCAAGCTGCATGGCTTGCTAACAATTTCTTCAGGGATGAAAACCCTTTTTAACAATTTATCCTGAATAAAATGTAATTACAGAAGACAAAGGCACATTATAACACTCTTCATTAGTGATCTCATTGCACAGCATGGAATCCCTGTAAAATGATTGCTGCTCATCACAGAGCAATGTGAGTATTGAAGGTCCTTATAGCTTTAACATTATCTGTTTTAGTATCTAGGTACAATAATCTTCTTTCCACGACTGATAGTTTTTATTATTGATATATTACTATACAGTATTCAACCTACATACAATGTTATATAAGGTATCATCATAACCATATGAATTATCAACATTATGTACTCAACATTTTTAATAGAGAGCAGTGTTTAGTCTATAGATTGTATCTGATATTCCAGTTAATTTCTATTCAAATGATCAGGACTTTGTTATAATACCCAACATCCAATGGATGTATGGAAAAACCCAATATGATCATGCATGAATAGTAAGTAATGCTCCCCAATTTTTAGTTCTTCTCTTTTAGCTTTTATGTTTTAGTTTTCCTCTGATATTTATCTAGTATTTAAGATCACATCTAAGATCACATTTAAATGTTTGGTCAGGCATTCCGTTAAATACAGCTTGCCTCTTAATCTAATTATTTAATTTTATGGCATGCCTTTGGCTCATCTGCAGTGTCAGTGATTTCATTATCTCAGCTTTTTCATTACTAAGTTCAATTAATGGGCTTTTTTTTCTGTTGATGTCAATATATCGCTACTGAGCGTGTAATCCTTCTTTTTCCGTTCACATGCTTTTTTAAGCAGCGGAGTCCTTTAATTACATAACAGAAATAAAGGCTCCTATCTCCTCGAATACTGAACCTTTTACATGGAATATATCCTCATAGATTGATACATAGATCTTATCTATACAGACTATATTGACACTTCTATACTGCAATATTTGGTTGGGTTCATGCATTCTGGCCACATTTTGCATACTCAGCCTAATAGGGAGCAAAAGGATTGTGACTAAGCGTGAACAGCTCGAAACGCGTACCATCTGTATCACGTTATTTCCCATGGGGATTTTTATGTCTTGGATGTGATTTCTATCACCCCCCTGTTTTAATGGAATGTGAATAAAGTTTATTTTTTTATACCTTGGACGTGGATGCTGGATCCCCCTTTTGTTCCTTCAGCCTAATAGGGGTATAAGTGGTCAGGTATACCAAACTAATTAATCTATCCAGCAAAGCAATTTATTACCATTATGTCTCAACACACAGAAAAGTCTTCTGAAGAAGGCTGTGTATGTGAATGGCTCGCAAAATCTCTAATGCCCATTTCATACATTCGACATTTCGCCGGATGCTGGATCCGGCACGCATGCAGTACAGTACAATTATTTACAGTGGAAGTGCGACACCTTGAGGTTGTGTGTTCATGCATAATCACATTTGTCTGTATGGTGTCGCGCTTCCACTGTAAAGGATTGTACTTTACTGCATGCGTGCCAGATCCGGCATCCGGCGAAATACCGGATGTATGAAATGGGCCTTAGCTGTTGTTCAGTGTGAGTAACATGGACCAAAAGCAATTGTGCAATGGTGTGCATCTTGATGGAGGACATGGGGATCAGCATGGACTAAGACACCAGAGTAGTTTAAAGCAGTTTAAGAGGGTATGCATACAACCATACTAGTACAAACAAATGCACCAATAATGCCATGACATGTTGGTCAACTCCCTGTTACACGTATCATCAGCAGACAAAAGATCTACTATTTGTGCCCTCTTAGCCGGTCAATTCCTAAGGACGAGGTGGATTTGCTCATCCAATGAGATATTTGAAGAATAATCAACTGATCTTTGGTGCAGGTTTAGCGCACGTGACTACAGCAATTGATCTATAAAGAGGGGTTACTTAAGGGCAAAGAACACCCCGTTACTGAGGTATGCTCCACATCGGATGCTCCATGATCCAATATTAGCTTTATTGGGACTTTTAATCACACATGGGACGAGATGAGAGATATCCTCAAAAAACACTGGCCAATCCTCTTCACAGATCCTGTTTGGCAGGGGCTTTACCCAGTGCACCCCTCATGACCGCTAGAAGGTCAAAAAACCTTAGTGACTTTCTCGTTAGAAGTCACTATGTGGCCAAGGCATCCAACTTTTTTGGTTCTAGGGGTTCCAATAATGGCTATTTTCCTTGCGGCCACTGCCTGGCTTGCGCCAATGTGCTATGATCTGCCATTTTTCAGTCATCCAATGGTGTTGAAACTTTTTCGATCAAGCATTACATGTCATGTGGAATATCGTATGTGGTCTATTAGGCCACCTACTCATGCCCTCTGATCTACGTGAAGCTCACTTCCCATGAGCTCCGCGTTAGAGTCAGGTAGCACATTAGTGACATTAGCGCAGCCAGGACAGTGGAAGACATCACCTTACTTAAAACCTTGCCACAACATTTCTAGCTGCACCATAATTGTGACCCCAAATCCCTACGTGTCCGGGGGATCGATGCAATTCATGGGTGTCACGACCAAGGCCGACTTTTCCCTGCTGCTGGTTACACCCAGCTCTGGCCTAGTCATGTCAGGGGTTAACTTCCCTTGCCTCGTTCTGAATCCCAGGACGCTATACATTTCCTCTCTCCCTATGGCCCAGTGCCAGTGATATTTCTGCCTTGCAGCTTGTATACTGGTTCTGGTGAGTGTTCCCGATCTGTTCTGCCTCACTGCTACTGTGTCCTGACTTTGACCCTCCCCGTTAGTCTGCCTGTCCCAGTTCCTGACTTCCCTCTCCTGTCTGTTGTTTGTGTTTCCCTCTGCATACCTAATCTCTGGCTTCCAACTCGTTTCTGCTTTCTGACTTTGATATTGATCCTCCCTTTGCAGTGACTCGACTTTCCTGGCTAGCCTCTGACTTATTGACTACTCTATTGCCCTCTGGTGGTTCGCCTGGTTACTGCCTGCTGAAGTTAATGTGCTGTACTTCAGCTGCCTTTCCGTTACAGTGTTTCTTTGTCTCTCCTTCACTACTTTGCTGCCACATAGTTGGGATTACGCTTTACTACGTCTTACTAGCCTTTGTACAGCGAGACATTATCACTGGCCCAATACTTTTTTCATTAATGGACCCATTACGTACCCTGGCTGATCATATGTCAAATCTGACCTAAATGATGCAGGATTTGTCCGTAGATTATAGGGCCCTGGCCACGTCACATAACCAGCTTTAGGGGGAGCTAACGGCCGCTGTTAAAACCTTCCAGGGTCCCATGGCACAGTCGGTCGTTAGACAACATGAGCCCACTGATATCTCGCTACTTGCTCCTGAACCTACAGTAAGGCTTCCTAATACATTCTCCGGAGCTGAAAGTTACTTTTTTCCCTTAGGCCTCGATCATCGGGGAATGAAAGTCAACGGGCGGGGATAATTATCTCACTACTCAGGGAGGGCCCTAAGACTTGGGCTTTCTCATTACCCCTTGAGCATACGTCTGTGGATAGATTTTTTGACTCCCTAGGTCTTATCTATGACAAACCTGACAGAGTAATGGTGAAGGAGGACATGATCATGGGGCTCTCACAGGGCAGACGCACTGCTGAATGGTACTGTTCAGACTTCAGGCAGTGGTCCTTCATGGTGTCTTGGACTGACTCGGCTTTGATATGCCAGCTCAGGAGAGGACTTTCTGATTATCTCAAGGACGCCCTGGCCCTTCATCCTCCACCTAGTTCTTTGGAAGAGGCTATGACCCATACATACATTTGGATCGGAGGTTGCGGGAGAGAGGAGTGACTCAGCAAGATGCCGCATTATGCGCCCAGCCAAGTCCGAGGTTGTTCAACATGCGGAACCCATGGAGGTCGGTGACATTGATTCTAAGGAGAAGGAGAGAAAACAGCGATGGGATTGGAGGCTATGTTTCTATTGTGGAGGTTCAGGACATTGGAGTAAGGACTGCCCCTCTTGCCCTCTGACTTCTAAGCCGTCGGGAAATGCCTAAGTCTGGGTGATGATCGAGGAGATCACCCAGACTCCCAGGTACTTTTTTCTTCATTCCTGAAAATTCTGTTGAAGGTGGAACTTTGTGTGGGAGGTTGTGGGATTCCTGTTTCTGCTTTTGATGACTTTGAATCCTCTAAGAGTTTCATTGACTCTAGTCTGGTGTCCAAAGCTAAGATTGGGACAGTTAGTCCTGTTTACCTTGTTGCTATTGATCAGACACCATTGTCCCAGAATGTTGTTGAAGTTATCTCTGAGAAATTTCTTCTTAAAGTGGGGTCCCTGCATCAGGAACGTATCTCTTGTCATGTAATGGGCAACCTGCCAGCGGGACTGGTACTGGGATTCCCCTGGTTACAGATGCTATAACATCCCTGTTATTGATTGGGAATCTCGTGATATTGATAATTGGGGTCCTAACTGTTCTAATGGTTGTCCTTCTAATGGTTGTCTGTTCTAATGGTTGTCTGTTCTAATGGTTGTCTTTCTACTGTACAAGTCTCTTTTACTAATCTGGAAGGTATTCCGGAGTACCTGAAAGATTTTGAAGACATGTTTTCCAAAACAGAAGATGAGGTCTTGCTACCACATCGCCCCTATTATTGTACTATTAACCTGATTCCGGGAGCTAAATTGCCCGAGGCCCGTTTGTACAATATTTCTGGCCCGGAATGTACTGCTATGAAAAATTACATCTCTGATAGTCTGCGCAAAGGTCATATTAGTCCCTCTGTCTCGCCCATTGCAGCGGGGTTCTTTTTCGTTAAGAAAAAAGATGATGGTCTATGCCCATGCCTCGATTTTCGTAAACTAAATAAAATTACAGTGAGAAATACTCCCTGATCTCTATAATCAATTGGCCGGAGCTAAGTGGTTCTCTAAGTTGGTCCTCAGCGGAGCCTGTAACCTCATTTACATACGGGAAGGGAATGAGTGGAAAACGACATTTTTTCATCTCAGAGGATTTGTTTGAAAACTTAGTCATGCCTTTTTTTCTTATGCATACATCACATGGGACGATAAATCGTGTGATCGCATAAGTGATCACACCCGCCCTGTCATTTGTGCATCACGGGCAATTAGTTGCCCATGGCGCACAAAGTCGTTAACCCCCCGTCACACGCACTTACCTACCGGACGACGTCGCTGTGGACGGCGAACATCCTCTTCCTGAAGGGGTAGGGATGTTCGGCGTCACAGCGACGTCACACGGCAGCTGGCCAATAGAAGCGAAGGGGCGGAGATGAGCGGGACGTAAACATCCCACCCACCTCCTTCTTCCGCATTGCCGGTGGGACGCAGCTAAGCTGTGTTCGTCTCTTCCGGGGTGTCACTTGGAGCAATGTGTGCTGCCACGGGAGCGATGAACAACCGGAGCACAGAAGGAGGAACGAGATTATGAAAATGAACGACGTGTCAACGTTGAACGAGAAGGTGAGATATCTCTGACGATGCCGGATGTGCGTCACTAACGACGTGACCCCAACGACATATCACCAGATATATCATCCCGTGTGGCGCCCGCATTACTAACGCACCTCCCATATTTCAGAACTTCATGAATGACGTATTTTCTGATCTCATTGGGCATTTTTTTGTGGCATACTTGGATGTTATTCTAATTTTTTCATCCGACAAAGAGTCTCACATTGGTCAAATACATACGGTTCTTAGTAGGTTACTGAAGAATTCCCTGTTTGCGAAACCTGAGAAATGTACTTTTTGTGTTCAGGAAATTTCCTTTCTCGGGTTTATCCTTTCTGCCAATTGGTTTCGTATGGACTCCAGTAAGCTACAAGCTATTGTTAACTGTTCATGACCGCTCTGGTGCTTGTTCAGCCTGATCTCTCTGAACCGTTTATTGTGGAGGTGGATGCCTCAAAGGTGGGGGTTAGTGCAGTGTTATCCCAGGGACCCGCTACTTAAACCAATTTAAGACCATGTGCATTTTTCTCTATAAAGTTTTCCTCCGCCGAGAGGAACTATGATGTAGGAAATTGTGAATTGTTGGCCATAAAATTGGCTTTTGAAGAATGGAGGCACATTTGGATGGGGCTGTTCATCAGATCAAAAAATGCAAAACAAGAATACCGCGAAGACACCATCACGTTTCTCAATGCTAGCATGAAACTAGCCAGGTCTTTCACTGGGAAGGAACAACCACGGGAAGGGCAGTCTCCAGTCAAGGAAACCGCCTATACCAAAACATTGTATCCATCCACAGATAGCTGTTTCGTGGGTATTGCCCCTCATCAATGTGGAGTAGGAAACTGGCTAGTGGGAGCAATGCCTAGTAGAAGACTACATAGGTAAGGACTGTTGACTACGTGGAGATAAACATCCAACACCGAGGAGACACTATCACGTGTTTCTCAATGCAGTGACACTAGAACAAGGCTCCCTTGGAAAATATGCGAAACAAGAATGCCGCGGAGACATAGTTACATAGTTACTAAGGTTGAAAAAAGACCTAGGTCCATCTAGTTCAACCTTTCTCCACCAGTTCTACATTTGGTCATTAAGTCATTTATAACCAACAATGTTTTGTGAACTGAGGAAATCATCCAGCCTTTTTTTTAAAGCTGTTATAGTATCTGCCATTACTACCTCTTGTGGTAGGGCATTCCACAGTCTGACTGCTCTAACTGTAAAGAACCCTTTCCTATTTAGCTGTGGGAATCGCTTTTCTTCCACTCGCAGTGAGTGCCCCCTAATCCTTAGTATTGTCTTTGGAAGAAATAAGTCATGTGCCAGTCCTTTATATTGACCACACATGTATTATAAATGAGATCTCCTCTGAGACGTCTTTTTTCTAAGCTAAACATATCTAACTTTTTCAACCTGTCATCATATGGGAGGCCTTCCATTCCTTGTAGTAGTCTAGTTGCCTGCCTTTGAACTGACTCTAACTTCTGAATGTCCTTTTTCAAAATGTGGAGCCCAAAACTGGATCCCATATTCCAGATGTGGCCTTACAAGTGATTTATAGAGGGGTAACAATACGTTGGGATCACGGGATCTAATCTGTCTTTTTATACACCCTAGAATCTTGTTTGCTTTAGCAGCTGTTGCTTGACATTGAGTGCTGCTGCTCAGCTTATTTGTAATGAGAATACCCAAGTCCTTCTCCTGTTCTGTAGTCCCGAGTTTACTTCCATTTAATGTATACGCAGTTATAGGATTACTCCGTCCTAGGTGCATTACTTTACATTTATCAACATTAAATCTCATTTGCCAAGTATCTGCCCATTCTGACATCTTATCCAGATCTTTTTGTAATATTGTACTATCAAGGTCAGTTTTTAATATCCTACATAGTTTGGTGTCATCAGCAAAGACTGACACTTTACTATCAATCCCATCCACAAGGTCATTAATAAAGAGATTAAAAAGAATTGGTCCTAGCACAGATCCCTGTGGCACCCCACTGCTGACTATAGCCCATTTAGAGAATGTACCATTTATGACTACTCTTTGTTTCCTATCTTTTAGCCAATTCCTTACCCAGTTGCATATAGTTTCCCCTAGTCCTTGCTTCTGGAGCTTTAGTATAAGGCTATTATGTGGTACAGTATCAAATGCCTTTGCAAAGTCCAAATAAATCACATCAGCTGCATTACCAATATCCAGGTTTGCACTTACCCCCTAATAGAACCCCAACAGGTTGGTTAGACACGACTTATCTTTCATGAATCCATGCTGTCTGTCAGTTATGTTATTTTCTGCAACATATTTTTGCATGTCATCCCTTAAAATGCCCTCAAAAACTTTGCATACTACTGATGTCAGCCTTACTGGATGGTAGTTGCCTGGATCTATACTCTTACCTTTCTTAACCCCTTCAGCCCCCGGGCACTTTCCGTTTTTGCGTTTTTGTTTTTTGCTCCCCTTCTTCTGAGAGGCGTAATATTTTTATTTTTCCATCAATCTTGCCATATGAGGGCTTGTTTTTTGCGGGACGAGTTGTACTTTTAAATGAAACCATAAGTTTTACCATATAGTGTACTGGAAAACGGCAAAAAAATTCCAAGTGCGGAAAAATTGCAAAAAAAGTGTGATCGTACAATAGTTTTTGGGATATTTTATTCACTGTGTTCACTATATGGTAAAACTGATGTGTCGCTGTGATGCCTCAGGTTGGTGCGAGTTTGTAGACACCAAACATGTATAGGTTTACTTGTATCTAAGGGGTTAAAAAAAATTCACAAGTTTGTCCAATAAAAGTGGCGCACGTTTTGTGCCATTTTCCGAAACACGTAGCGTTCTTATTTTTAAGGATCTATGCCTCAGTGATGGCTTATTTTTTGCGTCTCGAGCTGACGTTTATAATGGTAGCATTTTTGCGCAGATGCTACGTTTTGATCGCCTGTTATTGCATTTTGCGTAAAACTTGCGGCGACCAAAAAACGTAATTTTGGCGTTTGGAATTTTTTTGCGACTACGCCGTTTACCAATCAGATTAATTGATTTTATATTTTGATAGATCGGACATTTCTGAACGCGGCAATACCAAATATGTGTATATTTATTTCTTTTTTAACCCTTTAATTTTCAATGGGGGGAAAGGGGGGTGATTTGAACTTTTAGGTTTTTTTTTGTTTTTTTTATTTTTTAAAACTTTTTTTTTTACTTTTTTTTTTTATTTTACTAGTCCCCCTAGGGGGCTATAGCGATCAGCAATCCGATTGCTGATCGCTATCTGCTGATCACAGCTATACCGCTGTAATCAGCAGATTCAGTCACTTTGGTTTTCCCTCTGCTCTCGGCCGAGGGAAAATGAAAGTGAAACATCGTAGCAGCAGGCGTCATCACATGACCCTGTGCTACGATGGCAACCACCGATAGTCACGTGATAACACACGTGACTTCCGGTGGGGGCGGCGGTGAGTAACAAACATGGCCGCGCGCATTTAAATCTTGCTGCCAGACTTTGGCAGCAAGATTTAAGGGGTTAATGGCCGCGGGTGGAAGCGATTCCACCCGCGGCTAGCAGGCACACATGTCAGCTGTTGAAAACAGCTGATATGTGTGCCGATCCACGCCGCCTGCCCGCGGCAGGGGGCGGGGCTTAACGGGACACGATCCTGGACGGATAGATCCGTCCAAGGTCGTGAAGGGGTTAAATATCGGTACCACATTAGCAATCCTCCAATCCTGAGGCACCA
This sequence comes from Anomaloglossus baeobatrachus, assembly GCF_048569485.1. Classification (NCBI taxonomy): domain Eukaryota; kingdom Metazoa; phylum Chordata; class Amphibia; order Anura; family Aromobatidae; genus Anomaloglossus; species Anomaloglossus baeobatrachus. The sequence goes on from NC_134362.1 coordinate 83,188,999, forward strand.
ACCCTGTTACAAATGAGTCTAAAAAGATGAGATACAGCGGTCTGTAAATTACGGAGCTCAATTCCCTCAATATTCGTGGATGAATGCCATCTGGCCCTGGGGATTTGTCCATGTTTAATTTACTCAGACGTAGGCGTACTTCTTGTGTTAAATTAATTATATCGGGTGGTGAACTTTGATTTTTCACTTGTTGAATGATGCCTGGTACAGTCAGTTCCTTGGTGAACACAGATGAGAAATGCCTATTTAATATCTCAGTCTTTCGTTTGTCCTTTATAACTAACTTGTTATTATATTTTAAGGGGCCAATACTATCCTTTGTTTTCCTTTTGACATTAATGTATTTATAAAAGATTTTGGGATTTATTTTAATGTCATTTGCGACTTTTGTTTCAGTAGCTAGTTTTGCTTGTTTGATTTCTTTTTTGCATTTCCTATTGATATCTTTATACTTCTGAAATGCTATTTCTGTATTCTGAGCCTTCAAGATTTTAAACGCCCTTTGTTTTTGTTTTATTATACTTTCTACAGTCTTATTTACCCATAGTGGTTTATTTTTATTCTGGGACATTTTATTACCAGAGGGTATATGTTTTTTTACAGGACTCTAGCAGTATATCCTTAAACTTTCCCCATTTATGTTCAGTATCCCCAGTTACCATGACTTTGTCCCAAATCTACACATTTAAACTCTTCCCTTAATTTATTGAAATTAGCTTTCCTAAAATTCCAGGTTTTAGCATTTCCCCTTTGAAATGTTCTATTGAATATTACGTTGAAGCTTACCATATTATGATCGCTGGTGCCCAAGCGCTCCCGGTCCTGTAGATCACATGTTTCTCAACGCTGGCAAGGGGGCCTTGTTCTAGTGTCACTGCGTTGAGAAACACGTGATGGTGTCTCCGTGGTAATGGATGTTGATCTCCCCGAGGTCAACCATCCTTACCCATGTATTCTTCTACTAGGCATTGTTCCCACTAGCCAGTTTCCTACTCCACACTGATGAGAGGCAAATACCCCGAAACAGCTGTCTGTGGATGGATACCATGTTTGGTATAGGCGGTTTCCTTGACTGGAGACTGCCCTTCCCGTGGTTGTTCCTTCCTGGGGAAAGACCTGGCTTGTTTCCTGCCAGCATTGAGAAACATGTGATGGTGTCTCCACGGCATTCTTGTTATGCATATTTTCCCAGGGGGCCTTGTTCTAGTGTTACTGTGTTGAGAAACACGTGATGGTGTCTCCGCAATGTTGGAGGTTGATCTCCCCGAGGTCAACCATTCTTACCTATATGTTCATCAGATCAAGGTGATTACAGACCATAAAAGCCTTTCTTACATCGAGTCTGCCAAACGTTTTGCTCCTAGGCTAGGTGGTCACTTTTTTTCCCCGTTTTCATTTTCCATTACCTTTTGACCCGGTTCCAAGAATGTTAAAACTGATGCCTTATTGCGCAGCTTGGATCCAAAATCACCGCCCAAACCTTCTGTCTCCATTCTTTCTCTCTGGGTGGTTATTGCTGGGGTGTCCTCCGAATTAGAGGCTAAGATTCGTGGTGCCGAGTCACTTGCTCCTCCTTCATTACCCGATATCAAGCTCTTTATTCCTGTTCAGTTTAGGTTAAGGGTCCTCCAGGAGTTCCATGATTCTGTACTTAGTGGTCATCCTGGTTTTTCAGCCACTAGGAGAGCTATTGCCAGGTTGTTTTTGTGGCCTTACTTGTACTCTGATTTCGCCATGCTTGTGTCCGCATGTGATACATGTGCTCGTTATAAAATCTCCCATAAATGGCCGGCCTTGGAAGTAGTTCCGTTGCCAATTCCGGATAGACCCTGGACTCATTTTTCCATGGATTTTATCACTGATTTCCCTATCTCAAATGGTAAGATTGTTGTGTGGGTGGTGGTGGACAGGTTCAGCAAACAAGTGCACTTTGTTCCCTTGGCAGGTCTACCTAATGCGGAGACACTGTCTAAGTTGTTTATTGAACATGTTGTGCGGAAACATGGCGTCCCTATGACTATTGTGTCAGAGAGAAGAGTGCAGTTCCTGTCTAAATTTTGGAGGGCATTCTGCAAGAGATTCGTTATCCAATTAACCTTTTCGTATTCCTACCATCTCAAGACCAACGGGCAAACTGAGAGAACCAATCAGTTTCTGGAGCAGATTTTACAGTGTCTGGCTTCAGCTCAGCAGGATGTTTGGTATTCCTCGCTGCCCGTGGCCGAATTTGTTTTCAGTAACCAAGTCAACCAGTCCACTGGCACCAACCCATTTTTTTGTAATTACGGTTACCATCCCCATTTTGGTGAATTTTCTACACTGGATTCTGGGTGCCATGGGGCTGATTCAGCAGTCCACCGATTGGGGGTGGTCTGGAGGGAGGTACAGAGGAATATTGGGGTGGCCCAGGGAAGACAAAAGTGCTTTGCCGATAAGCGACCTTCCATTGGCCCCAATTTTCAGGTGGGGACAAGGTATCGTTATTTACCAGAAACATCCATTTGAGACTTCCATCTGTTAAGCTGGTTCCCAAGTTTATTTGTCCATATGAGATCGTCGAGGTTTTTAATCCAGTGGCCTTTCATCTGCGCTTCCCAAGTCGTTCCAAATTATTTCACAAGTCCCTTCTTAAATCGTTCGTTCCCTCCTCTGCTGAGTCTCCGTAGCCTCCCCCTTCCTGTCTCTGTTGATAGCCAGACAGAATATGAGGTGGAACACATCGTCGACTCTCACATGGTCTGCAGCTCACTTCAGTACTTAGTACATTGGATGGGTTATGGACCTGAGAACCGATCCTGGGTCCTGGCGCGATCAGTCCACGCTGACCGACTGGTTTGTGCCTTCCATATGAGGTTTCCTGGGAAACCTGGGAGTCTTGTGACCCCCCCCCCTTGAGAAGAGGGTACTGTCATGATCCAGGCCTGCTTTTCCCTGCTGCTGGTTACACCCAGGTCTGACCTGGTCATGTCAGGGGTTAACTTCCCTTGCCTCCTTCTGGATCCCAGGACGCTATATATTTCCTCTCTACTTATGGCTCAGTGCAAGTGATATTTCTGCCTTGCAGCTTGTATACTGGTTCTGGTGAGTGTTCCTGACCTGTTCTGCCTCCCTGCTATTGTGTCTTGACTTTGACCCTCCCCCGTTTGTCTGCCTGTCCCGGTTCCTGACTTCCCTCTCCTGTCTGTTGTTTGTGTTTCCCTCTGCATACCTGATCTCCCGGCTTCCCACTCGGTTCTGTTTTCTGACTTTGATATTGATCCTCCCTTTGCAGTGACTGAATTTTCCTGGCTAGACTGTGACTGTTTGACTACTCTATTGCCCCCTGGTGGTTCACCTGTTAACTGCCTGCTTAAGTTACTGTGCTGTACTTCAGCTGCCTTTCTGTTACAGTTTTTCATTGTCTCTCATTCACTACTCTGCTGCCACCTAGTGGGGATTACGCTGTACTACGTCTTACTAGCCTTTGTACAGCGTGACAATGGGAGTATTAGAGGGGGCAATCTCAAAAAGATATATTCTAACACGAATCAAAGTGGATTGTCACTTTGGACAGCATGGTTCAGAAAGGCCTCAAAGAGACCTCTAGTTATGCCCCCTTTTAGTAAACTATTCCATTGATTCACACATTTATTCATCCCTATTTATTAGGCCTGGTATGGGATCCAGACATCCCCTTTGTTCATTGGTCTCTTTTCTGTTGAACTTTTTATTTACTTATTTCTTTATTTATTTCACAATATTATTATTATTATTTATTTATAGAGCACCATTGACTCCATCGTGCTGTACAGGAGAAGGGGGTTACATATAGAATACATATATAAGTTACAATAAACAGACTAGTACAGAGGGAAGAGGGCCCTGCCCTTGCGGGCTTACATTCTATAGATCTAGTATTCATTTTTTATTCCTTTTTTGTTCCCCTGCTTGCCCAGTCCCTTGTTGTAGTTATTTTTTTGTGGCTTTTTGTTTCTTCGTTTTTCTTATTTATTTGAAAATTTCTTGTTCAGTTTTCTTCTTCACTATTTTCTTATTCTTTTACATTACATTTTCAGATATTTCAATCAAAATATATATTTTCCTGCCACATTTGATGGGTTTCCTGGTCAAAAAAAGTCTCAAGAACAAGTTGAACCATCCTTCTAAAATTTTCTTGTGGATTGTTGATCTTCTGTTATATACAGTGGGTACGGAAAGTATTCAGACCCCTTTTAAATTTTTCACTCTTTGTTTCATTGCAGCCATTTGGTAAATTCAAAAAAGTTAACTTTTTCTCAGTAATATACACTCTGCACCCAATCTTGATAGAAAAAAACACAGAAATGTAGAAATTTTTGCAAATTAATTGAACAAGAAAAACTGAAATATCACATGGTCATAAGTATTCAGACCCTTTGCTCAGTATTGAGTAGATGTACCCTTTTGAGCCAGTACAGCTATGAGTCTTCTTGGGAATGATGCAACAAGTTTTTCACACCTGGATTTGGGGATCCTCTGCCATTCTTCCTTGCAGATTCTCTCCAGTTCCATCAGGTTGGATGGTGAATGTTGGTGGACGGCCATTATCAGGTCTCTGCAGAGATGCTCAATTGGGTTTAGGTAAGGGCTCTCGCTGGGCCAGTCAAGAATGGTCACAGAGTTGTTCTGAAGCCACTCCTTTGTTATTTGAGCTTGGTGCTTTGGGTCATTTTCTTGTTGGAAGGTGAGCCTTCGGTCAAGTCTGAGGTCTAGAGCACTCTGGAAAAGGTTTTCTTCCAGGATATCTCTGTACTTGGCTGCATTCATCTTTCCTTCAACTGTAACTGTGGCGCCCTGGACTAGCCAGGTCGTCACAGATAACACTCACACACCCCCACCCCCATTAGACAGTAACATTAGCCAAACACAAAACCCTTGTTGCCTCCCTCAGGGTCTGATGTCCACACCAGGTGGGGCGGAGATAAGCGGTTGGCCCCACCCACCGAGGAGTTCACAGGCCTGGAGGCAAGAAAAGTGTCAGTTGGGAGTTGGAGTTTGAAGAGTGAGGAGTAAACACTTGGGTGTCTGGGTTTGTTGCCCAGGCACTAACTACAAGGTTGGAAGACGGTGGTGGCCGTCTGCAGGAGTGGTAAAGCAACGTGGAACCGTAGGACCAGGGTCGGGCGTTGGCCCGACGGTACCGACCGGGGAACAAAGTGAAGCCAGCACACACAGGCAGGGCCATCGGACCCCGACCAGGCTTGGAGCCGCCGACAATAGTCAAATCCGAGTGTGACCGGGACCCTAGGGGTTTCCTAACAGCCAAAGACCCGATAGAAAGCAACCGCCCACACCGTGAGGGAATACAACTACCGCCTAAGGCTAGAGGCCAGCGCCTGCGGGCAAACGGGCTCCTCCGGCATCCATATACCGGGGAGCGGACTACCGTTGGGGATCCATCATAGTCAACAAAGTACATCAAGGTGCAGGGAAAGACACCCGCCATCACCTGTCTGGGGAGAGACATTGCAGCCGGCTGCGGGACCCGTCCATCCAGCCGTTTGGTTTACTGAGGACTTTGTGCATCTCTTACTGAGTGAGTACACCCGTGCCATCCGGCACCGCGGCGCGCTGTCCCTGCAACCCTGCACCTCACCAAGCCTGCCTCCCCGTCACACTACCGGGCCCCAGGACCACCGACCCCTACCCACGAAGGGGGAAAACAACATCCCAGCTGCTCCCTACCATCTCTCCCGGGATCCCCATCACCAGCAGCGGTGGTGCCCATTTTCACCACAACCCGTGGGTGGCGTTACGGACTAAATCCCCTAAACCAACCACCTCTTTCACTCACGGGCGAGGAGCGCCGCTCGAGTTCCCGGATCCGGCCCACCGCTCGAGCCACACGGCAGCAGCAGCCGCAGCAGCGCCGGACCCGAGCGTTAGCGAGCGCGCAGCAGCGGCGGCGTCTCCCCGCCTGCGACACAACCAGTTCTCCTGTCCCTGCAGCTGAAAAACACCACCATAGCATGATGCTGCCACCACCATGTTTCACTGTTGGGATTGTATTGGGCAAGTGATGAACAGTATCTGGTTCTCTCCACACATACCGCTTAGAATTAGCACCAAAAAGTTCTATCTTCATCTCCCCAGACCAGAAAATCCTATTTCTTAGTCTAGGAGTCCTTCATGTGTTTTTTTTTTTTGCAAACTCTATGCGAGCTTTCATATGTCTTGCACTGAGGAGAGGCTTTTCCATCAGGCCACTTTGCCATAAAGGTCCAACTGGTGGAGGGCTGTAGTGATAGTTGACTTTGTGGAACTTTCTCCCATCTCCCTACTGCATCTCTGGAGCTCAGCTGCGGTGATCTTGGGGTTCTTCTTTACCTCTCTCACCAAGGCTCGTCTCATCCGATTGCTCAGATAGGCTGGATGGTCAGAACTAGGAAGAGTTCTGGTGGTCCCAAACGTCTTCCATTTAAGGATTATGGAGGCCACTGTTCATTAGGAACCTTGAGCACCGCAGCAATTCTTTTGTAACCTTGGCCAGATCTATGCCTTGCCACAATTCTGTCTCTGAGCTACTTGGGCAGTTCCTTTGACTTCATGATTCTCATTTGGTCTGACATGCACTGTCAGCTGTGAGGTCTTATATAGACTGGTGTGTGCCTCTCCAAATCAAGTCCTATCAGTTTAATTAAACACAGTTGGACTCCAATGAAGTTGTAGAATCATCTCAAGGAGGATAGCAAGGAAATGCACAGCATGTGACTTAAATATGAGTGTCTGAGAAAAGGAGCTGAATATGTGTCGCCCTGGGCAAGCCAGGGGACACGGGTCACACACCACCACACCCCACACTCCAGGTAGGCACATCACAGCTAACCAGAAATCCTTGTTGCCTTCCTCCAGGAGTCTGATGATGCACACCAGGGGGTGGGCCAGGCGGTTGGCTCCGCCCACCAAGGAGCTCACAACTCTGGAGGCAGGAAGAAACCAGGCAGATAGCTCAGGGAGGAGCAGGAGTGAGGAGCTAAAGTGGAGGAGTTAAGACAGTGAAAGTGAAAGTAGTAAAGGAGAAAAGCAAGTGAAGTGACAGAAGAGAAAGACAGCCTGAGGGGTCCAGCTTTGTGAGGGCCAGAACAGCAAGGTCAGCAACGGCGGTGACTGTCTGGAGGGGGACCATTTGGAAGTTCCTGGAAGGACCCCGTTGGCTGTGTGCCCGGTGGTCTGGAGCAGTGTTCCGAAGGACAGTCAGCACCAGGGCAGGGGCCTCTCGGACCCCGGCAAGGCTAGGAGTCGCCAGATTTGCCAAATCCGTCAGTGACGGGGACGCAGATCCCCCAACAACCAAGTCCCGATTGAAGGCAACAGCCCAACCTGAACCGGAGAGACACCGCCACCGCCACGGCACCAGTTTCTCAGGGCCAGCGCCTGCGGGCAAAGTGTAGAGCTCCTCCGGCCCAGATTGCAGCTGGGGAGCGGGTAACCGGAGGGAATCCACCGCTACCACAAGTCAAACAAAGGTGCAAGGAAGAGGGACATCACCGTCACCTACCGGGAGTGCAGGTGCAGCCGTCTGTGGGACCGTCCTACCAGCCGTTTGGTTTACCGTACAAACTGTGTCCGTGTGTCAGGCTGAGTGAGTACCACAGTGCCGCAAGGCACAGCGCTGCCCCCGCGTCACTGCGCCCACCGGGCCCTACACTTTACATCTCATCACTGGGCCCCGGGATCACCAACCCCTACCCACGGAGGGGCAACACAACACCTGGCTGCTCCGCATCACCATCCCCGGGAGCCCCCGTACAGAGCAGCGGTGGTGCAATCACCACAACCGTGGGTGGCGTCACGAACTATAACAATCCCCACACCCAACAAACACCATCTTTCACTCACGGGCGAGGAGTGTCGCTCGAGAAACCCCGGGATCCGGCCCACAGCTCGAGCCACCAGGAGCAGCTGCCGGACCCGAGCAGAAGGGGTGAGCGCGGTGTGCTGACACCCTCCTCCCCGCCCGCGACAAATACTTATGACCATTGGATATTTCAGTTTTTCTTGTTTAATAAAATTGAAAATGTTCACATTTCTGTTTTTTTTCTGTCAAGATGGGGTGCAGAGTGTACATTAAGAAGAAAAAAATGAACTTTTTTTGAATTCACCAAATGGCTGCAATGAAACAAAGAGTGACAAATTTAAAGGGGTCTGAATACTTTCCATACCCACTGTACTTTCTTTAACAACAATGAAAAAAAGGCCATAATACACAATTAAACACCGAGGATACACTAAATAGTTGTCCCTGGGTAGGTAAATTCTTCAGGCAACATGCCAAAAAAGGAGAATTTGAAGAACTAAAGAATAATAATATTTTCAATTATTTAATTAGCAATTTACAAAAAATAGTAAAATCAACAACCAGGACAAGAGACTCCCATCCACTGTGACCATTCTGCTCCACATGTAGGTTTTTTTTTTTCACTTTCCATACTGAGTTTGGCTTGACTGTCCTGGCACTGGGCTTTATCATTATCAACCCTGATTAGTTAGCACTGTTCTACAGTATATGAAGTTTTGCATTCATTTGGGTGCTACTGCCATGAAATCTGTATGGTACTATGTGATTCTTAACATAGGTTAATAAATCCATGTTTCTTATACCACCAGTGGGCCCTAATTGTACTTTTTGCTATATTTTCATGCACTCCAGCACTTTGATATGTCTTGCTGTAACTCCATAATCTAAAAATATACATACATAAAACATTTTTTCTTATTACTGCATGGGTTTTCTAATACTGAATTTTGACCCTCTCTATTATCCATCGCCATACAACTGTGTGGCGTTTCTGTCTATAAAAATATTACTCTACTTGTCAGTTGAGGTCCTTTACCTTTTTTTTTTTTAACTTAATGGTCGCACTGTTTATGAGGGGGGGGGGTCATATGCTCCCTGTCTATATATGTACGGGTCATTTATACCCTCCTAGTCTCTTGTCCTGTCTTGTTGATTTTACTATTTTTTATAAATTGCTAATAAAATAATTGAAAATGTTATTATTGTTTAGTTATTGGTTTCTGTTCTTTAAATTCTCCTTTTTTGCCATTGTATTTTCTGCAGGTTATGTTTAAATCGTATATGGGACATTTTACTTATATATACAATCTTATTCTTTATGCACATTATATATAACAGCATCCACCTTTGTGACCCCTTTTTAACTATACTAATTGTGTCCTGACCCCCTTGGGGCTCAGTTATTGTGCCCACATGCACATTCCCTCCTGTCACATACCTTCTGATGCAGTGCGCGTTTGCCCAGTGCTGATTGCTGAGGTTTGTGGGTACGGCTGGTTGCGAATATTCGCGTGTACGGGAGCCATAGTAACACGTCCCTACTCCCGCGCATGTGCCGTAGGGGGCTGTGGCCATCTCTCCCAGCACCATGACCTCGGTGCCTGATGCATGTGCTGTTATGACGCTTGTTTTACTTCCTCTACCACAATACGCAGGCGCCACTGCATGGCGTGGAGATTACTCACCTGCCTCCCTTAATATATATCCACTCACCACCAATGCACACACATAGGATTGGCCTAACTAAGATTAAGCTGCATTACAGATAAAGCTGGGTATCATAATATGCGAGACCCTACGCCAATTTGTTTTATTTATTTATTTTTACTGTACGATATAGACCTGCAGACTGGGTCTGTGATTGCAAGCGTCAAACAGGCTGTCATTCAGGGTAGGCGCCCATCTAATTGCAACGATTCACAGTACCTCTGGAATAAGGGACTGCTTAGCATCCCTAGCCTGAGGGTAAAGCGGGCTTTTTACACGCTACGATATCGTTAAAGAATTATCGTCGGGGTCACGTTGTTTGTGACGCACATCCAGTGTCATTAACGAGATCGCAGTCAGTAACACTTAAGAGCGATCTTAAACGATCACAAAAGAGAGCAAAATCGTTTGCCGTGGAGAGGCTGTCCTGAAACAAAAAATTGTTTTCAGTATGTTAGCGATGTTGTTCCTCGTTCCTGTGGCACCACACATCGCTGTGTGTGACACCGCAGGAGTGAGGAACATTTCCTTACCTGCCTCCATCGTCAATGCGGAAGGAAGGAGTTGGGCGGGATGTTTACGTCTCGCTCATCTCCGCCCATCTGCTTTTATTGGCTGCCTGCCATGTGACGCCACTGTGACGCCGCATGACACCCCTTTAGGAAGGAGGCGGATCGCTGGCAAGAGCGACATCGCAGGGCAAGTAAGTCAATGTGACGGGGGTAAGCGAGGTTGTGCTACACGGGCAGCGATATGCCCATGTCGCACAACCAACGGGGGCGGGTACAATGGTTTGAGATCTCGCTAGCGAGATCGCAGCGTGTAAAGCCCACTTAAGTCTAGACACCTCCAATCCATGTTTCGTGTCAAACCCCATGATAGTGTATTGTATTATTTGATTACTATGTAGTGGTAATATGTAGTCTGGTCATGATGCAGCGGTATTTGTCCCTTGTAAGTGGTATCATTCAGTCAACATATGGTGGTACTATGTTTTCTGGTCATGGTGGAGAGGTATTTGTCCTTTATATGTTACATCAGTATAGGTAAGTCAAAACCAGGAGTGAGGAAAAAATTCAGAAGTGGTGCTCGTGTTTCTATTACACTTTTCCTCTGTTTTTTGCTTACCAGTACTGATGTAAAATACTAACTAAATACTGAACATGTGAACATGACCAAAGAATAAATGATAATGCATTGATTTGTGGGGGTCCAAATCCTGGGACCCGCACCAATCGGCAAAATGAAGAACTTTTATACTCATTAAACTTGAGCAGCATGTTTGATTCGACCACTGATTTATTTTTTTTCTCAGTGGCTGTGATAATTGTGAGCTGCCCCAGGGCTATGGGGTACTCGGTCCTGGGCCGTATATGTACGGGGATGCTGTGTCACGGGTGTGTTATAGCCGATGCCTGGATCCGTGACCCTGGGGGTCACTTGAAAAGTGGTTATATACAGGGGAGTTTAGAGAGTTTATGTCGTGACGCCACTTGCGGGTTATAGCTAGGTAGATGGAGCGGCCGCTGCGCAGTCTATTGCCACTGGGGCTGATGGTGATCGCAGCTTGGATGTTGGGCCCTCCGCAAGTAGGGCTGAGCCCCAGGGGGTGAATGATGGAGTTCGGCATGAAAGAAGGGAGACCACATGATGGGAATGCAATGCAACTGGTGTTTACTCACAGCGATGGTAATGCTGGTTCACTCAGGATGGCTAGTTTCGACCCCTGGTCCCTTTAGTCCCAGTGCCGGTGTGGTGACCTGGTGGCTTCTTTCCCCTGCAACTCTCACTGGTTGGAGGAACCCCATGGCTTGGAGCGTCTGGGGGTCCCCTCCTGTTTGTCGTTCAGTCTCTGGTCCGTACAGCGGGCAGTGTGAACCCTCTAGGATCGGTGTTCTCTTCTAGTCCCTGGCTCTCTCGTTACTGCTGGTCTTGGGTAAGTGAGGTCCTGGATGGTCCCCTCACTGTGCAGGTATTTGTCAGGTAGCCTGAAGCATTCGCCTGACCTAGGGCCCTGTGCCCCGTCGGTGCAATGGTTCCAGGGATAACCTTGTTGTTCCCTCCCTTACAACCACTCTCCTTTACCAGCTAGGTCACTGCTACACGACCCCGTCTGAAGACACGTCCGTCTCTTACAACTGTCACTAAAGACTGAACCACTGTCTCACTACTCCCCCCTGGGTGTTGTCTAGTCGACTGGATCGGCTCCACCCCTGGCCATCCATTGGGTATCAAACTAGTCTGTCACCAATGATTGGGGGAGGGAACTGGGGATGTTTATGTGTTTTGATGTTACCGGCACTAGTTTTCCAGGTCCATGGGGGTAGGCCCTGCATCTTTGACAGGATGCAGTACCTTGTAGTGCCCTGATGGGTTTGGGTGCGCTACAACTGCACTTGGCCTAAACATAATCAACTCCTAAATTTTTAGATTTTTATCTAACATATATTAAAAAGAGAAATATTCTCATAATACAACAATCACAAAACTACAAAATGTGGTAATGAATAAATAAGGGAAATGGAGGCTTCCCTTGCCCTTATTTATTCATTACCACATTTTGTGATAGTTGTATTATGAGAATATTTCTCTTTTTTAATATATATATATTATAAGAAATTCTAAAATTTAAAGTGTTGATTTTTTTTGTTTGTCTTTTCTGTACTCCTAAATTTTTCTTTCATTCTTTTCTTGATTGATTGATAACTGCACTTGTCTTTTTCTGACAGCCCCAAAAAGTAAGAATCTGCGGTCAGACATCACACCTGCCCCTCCATTTTAAATGGGGATAAAAGTTTCCCATTCTTTCAATTGTTGAGGTTTCCAATGGATAAATTCCACGGATTAATAAGTTAGAACCTCCTGTTGATCAGTTATAACTTGTTTTCACCAAAAAAACAATTTAATGCAAACTACTGTAAAAGTACATCAGTTATGGTGTTCCTGTATTTTCCGGTGATGCTCTACTATAACAGGAATAACGGCTTACAGGTGTTTGCATACTGCTGTAGTGTTGGCCCCTAGAGTCACCTCCTCCCGTGAGCCCCATACACAGGAGTCTGACCCTGATAACAGACACCAGTAGTATCATTGGAAACAGTGGTGAACCTGCAGATGGTGAATAAAGCAAGATTTTGCTTTTTATATCATACTGCACTCTCAAAAAATGTGTTTGCTACTCCGTTCTGTGTCATAGCAGCACCAGCAATTATTGGAAACATTTGGTTAGATCAAAGATAAGCGATAAAGGAATTAATACCTGTTGAACTGAAGTATCTTAAAGTTTCAATGTGAACTGAGCATATAGATAATTTGTTTGCTAAACCAAACGAGTTCTTTTTATCTACATTATTTATACAAATTCAGAAATCATTAAAGGGAACCTGTCAAGTGATATATGCACCCAGAACCAAGAGCAGTTCTGGGTGCATATTGCTAAACCCTGCCTAACCATCACTATATACACTAGCATAGATAAAGGGATCTTTAGAAAAAGTATTGCTAAAGATCCTTTATGATATTTTGGCAGCCTTTTCCTAGTCGCCACAGATAACTACATGTATATTGCAATTTGTATAACATATATGTACCGCTCTGAGAGGGCCTCGGCTGCTCCCTTGCCGGGCCGAGCCGCTCGAGGTCCGGGCTCGGGTTGCGGTGCCTCGAGCGCCTCCGGACCGGGGGCCACGTCACTCTGTTAAGGGGAGGCAGTGGGGTGGTGGTGTGGGACGAGGTTCGCAGCCAGGGGCCGCGTTGTCGTTGTACGGGTCGTGACGCCACCCACGGGTCGTGGTGACGGGATGCACCACCGCTGCGGCTGGAGTGAAGGGGGCTCCCGGGATCAGTGTTGAAGGCGCAGCCTGGATGTTAGCCCCTCTGTGGGTAGGGGTGGTATGTCCCGGGGCCCGGTGGGACGGGCAATGATGTCGGGGTGCAGGGCGCCGTGCTGCGGTGCGATGTCATGCCCGGAGGGCACTGGTGTACTCACTATTAATTCACACTCAGAGTCACTGGTAAACCAAAGTTCGGGTATGGTCGGGTCCCGTACCCGGCTGCTTGTGTCCCTTGTGAGGCTGATGGTGGCCCCTTTCCCTTGCACCTCTTGTTTTGACTTTTGGCTCCCCTGCCTGAGCAGTTGTAGCCCGCTCCCCGGCGTTTAGCTGCTGGAAGAGCCCTCGGTTGCCCGCAGGCACGGGCCCATCAGATGTTTGGCTCTTGGCGGTGGCTCTCACCCAGTATCGATGGGCTGTTGCCTTCTTTCGGGACTTTGGGTGAGGATGAACCCGTGAGGTCCAGACTGCAATCAGTGAATTTGCCTAAACTCAGTGGCTTCCAAGCTAGGACGGGGTCTGAGTACCCGGTTACTAGTGCTCTGATTAGCTGTTGACTCCCTGGTTCAGGTCCGGCGGGCTCCAACCCTGGCCCGGTCCCTACGGCTCCACCGGTCGCTATACCTGTACTCCTGCAGGTGGCCACCACCATCTGCCTGCCTGACGTTACGGGGATCCCAGGCTCCAACCCGGGTCCCTGACAGCTTTTCTCCTCCACACCTCCTGTCAACTCCAACTCCTCACTCACTGTCTGACTAACTACAACTCAAACTGTTTGTATTTCCTGCCTCAGGACAGTAGTCTGCTTGGTGGGCGTGCCTTTCTGCCTTATTCTACCCACCTTGTGTGCCCTACTGGCCCTGAGGGAGGCATCAGGTCTCCCTTTCGGGTGACGGATGTGTCCTCACGAGGGATGGGGGGTGTGTGTGTTGTGTAGTGGTTGTTGTTACCTGGGACCCCTGGGGTCCAGGGCGTCACATTTATTGTAAGCCTTAATGAGGATTTGGCTATCTCTGCTGCTCACAACAAAACACACATTTTCATATACTCCCTTAATGAGGCTGTCACTTGAGAGAAGACCAACTCTTGAGTGATGAGCCCTAAAAGGAGAAAGGGGAGGAGGTTAGTTGTGAGGTAAATTTCAGTCAAGAGCAGTTAGTCGTCATGTGACGTTAAGTGAGGAGTGTACTTAGAAGAGGTCCTGTCCTGATGTGATTTCTAGAAACCTCTGTAGGGGCCAGCTATACTTGTTAGAGTATCAGTTCCTAGGTCATCGGTGCCTTCAAGGTTGGTGACAGAACTGAGAGACTGCAGCCTTTTGATAAGGGGCAGTGATATTTGCCTGGGACCACAATGGCATTTGAGAGTCTGGAAACTTCTAGAATAACGAGAGAGTCTTCCTTAAGGATTGCAGTCACCTGCTTGCCAGAAGAGATTACAAATCTGGTTAGTTCTTGTCTTGACAATCCAAGGATACCAAGATATCTATTCCCAGATAGGGAAACAGCAGCAGTAGATGAGTACACTACCACCATACAGCAGAGAAGCCAAACTCCCATCAGAGCAGGAAGGACACCCATCATTGGATGCTGTGTTAATATTCTGTGGAGCTCCAGTAAAAAGGTAAAAGGTCCCTGTCCTGTCTCTGGCTGATATATTCCCTGCTGTGCCATCCCTACCTCAACTCATCCCCCAGGATCCAGCCCTAGTTGGGGGAGCGAGAGGACAACCCTCTGTGCCCAGCCATACCACAGCCGAACATTCCAACTGGCATCACAAACTCTTTATTTATTTTATTTTTTGTTCTCCCCTTTTCAAATATTATTTTTATTCCCCATTACAAAAAGACTATCACCTGCGCCCGGTACTGCCAAATCACCGCTTGGTGCCACCGCCATGACATCAGAGGCCTCCGGGCAGCACAATATGCTAATGAGGCCAGAGACTAGTCACAAGGGTGTTACTTCCTGTGCTCATTCTGCTCTCTTAGCATGTTAGTGTACCGCCCTGAGAGGGTCCCGACCACTTCCTCCGCTTGCTCGGGCCGAGCTGCTCGAGGTCCGGGCTCGGGTAATTGGTGGCACAAGCGCCTCCGAACCGGGGGCCACGTCACTCTTGTTAAGGGGCAGTAGGCGGTGGGAGGATGGTGGTCGTGTAACGAGTCGTGACGCCACCCACGGGTCGTGGTGACGGGAGAAGCACCACCGCTGCGACTGGAGTAATGGCGGGCTCGTCCGGGATCGGTGTTGCAGCCACAGCCGAGATGTTTGCCCCCCGTGGGTAGGGGCAGTGTGTCCTGGGGCTCGGTGGGGGACTGTGAGGGTTAATGGTTGTTGTAGTCGGGGTGCAGGGCGCTGTGCCGTGGTGAAGTGTGTCGTGCCCGGATGGCACTGGTGTACTCATGATTAATTCACACTGAGTCACTGGTTAACCAAAGTTCGGTAGTGGTCGGTCCCCGCGGCCAGCTGCTGATGTCCCCTGTGGGGTTGATGGTGGCCCCTTTTCCCGTGCACCTCTGGATGTTTGTGTTATGGCCCCCCTGCCTAAGCAGTGGTAGCCCGCTCCCCGGCGTTGAGCTGCCGGAGGAGCCCTCGGTTGCCCGCACGCGCTGGCCCGTCGGGTGTTTGGCCCTTGGCGGTGGCGCTCACCCGGTCTCGGTGGACTTTTACCTTCTTTCGGGACTTTGGTTGTGGATGAACCCCTGAGGTCCGGCCAGCAATCAGTCAATTCGCCAATACTTAGTGGCTTCTAAGCTAGGACGGGGTCTGAGTACCCTTCTGTTGATGCTTCGGTACACGTTTGACTCCCCGGTTCGGGACCGGCGGGCTCCAACCCAAGCCCGGTCCGAACGGTTCCACCGGTTGCTGTACCGGTACTCCTGCAGAAGGCCACCACCGACTGCCTGCCTGACGTTTTCCAAGGGGCCCAGGCTCCTACCCGGGTCCCTGACAGTCTCTCTCCTTTTTCACCTCCTGACACTGTCAACTCTAAACTATATCTGCTTGAACTTCCTGCCCCAGGACAGTAGTCTCCTCGGTGGGCGTGTCTATCCACCTGACTCCGCCCACCTGGTGTGCTCTACTTGCCCTGGGGGAGTCATCAGGTCTCCCTATCGGGTGACATGTGTGTGACCTCACAGGGGGTGGGGGTGGGGGTGTATGTGGCTGATGTAATTACCTGTGACCCCTGGGGTCCAGGACGTCACATTAGCATGCCCACAGGGGTGTGCTAGCATACTATTCAGTGCCCATTGCACAGCATCATTGGTGGTGATGTGCGTACCTGTGTCTGTTGTCACCTCCTCTCAGATACTGGTCAGTGTGCATGATCAGAAGTTACTGCACTTCCAGTCATGCAGACTATGAAGCCTGGTGTACGCGTCTTGGCTTCAGAGAAGTCTAGTGCGCATGACCGGAATTCCAAGACTTTTGATCATGCGCACTGACCCTAAGCCCAGCGCCTGAGAGGTGGTGACAATGGACACAAATAGACGTGTCATCACTGTTGATGCTGGGCAATGAGCATTGAATAGCATATTTGTACACCCCTGTGGAAATTGTGACATGCTAAGAGGCTGGAGTGAGCGCAGGAACTAACACCCTTGCAACTAGTCTCTGGCCTCATTAGCATATCATAAAGGATCATTAGAAATACTTTTTTTAAAGATCTCTTTATCTATGCTACTATAGCCTGAGGCAATTTGGCCGGGATTAGCAATATGCACCCAGAACTGCTCATGGTTCTGTGGTTCTGGATGCATATTGCACCTGACAGGTTCCCATTAAATATTCTATTTTCTAAGCAATGAAGTAAGCTAATTTGCTAGGTTTCTCCACTCCAGGAACGTGGCCCTCGTCAGGATATTAGGTATTTTCCTTTTCCGATCAAGTCCAGGAGGTAGAAATAGGAGGGAGCGAAGGGGGATTGGGGCCAAACAGTCCTCTACACTAACCCACGCCTTCTCCTTGGATCTCTGGATCCCGTCCAGTGCTCTGGTAGCTAGTAACACTTGATAATATAAACGGATGTTTGGTGCCCTCATTCCTCCTCTATGTTTGGGTAAAGACAAAGTGCGGAAGTTTATTCGGGATCTATTGTTGCTCCAAATAAACTTTCTAATAAGTGAGTTGGCCTGTGCTAGGAATGAATCTGGGACCTGAATTGGTAGCATTTGGAATAAGTAAACGAATTTTGGAAGGATTATACTTTTTATCAAGTTTTTTCGCCCTATCCATGACAAAAATGGGGCCCTCCAGGAATTAATACATTCTGAGATCTTTGGTAGTAAGGGTTTGAAGTTGAGCTCAAAGAGATCTTTGGGATTCCGGCCAATCTTAATACCTAGGTATGTAATAAACTTTGGTGGCCAACGAAAAGGGAAGTTAGCTTTAAGGCTGGTAATTAGATGTGTAGGAATATTTAACCCAATGGCTTCCAACTTACATGGATTTATTTTAAAATTAGATAAGGAGCTATATTCTTCCAGAATTGTCATGAGTGCTGGGATGCCTTTGTTGGGTTGTGATAAGATGACAAGGAGGTCATCCGCAAAAGCCGCGGTTTTATGCGTTGCGCCGCCTACTTTTATTCCCTGAATATCCCCGCAGTTTTTAATAGCTTGTATCAGGGCTCCATCACTAAGACAAAAAGAGTAGGGGACAGCGGGCACCCTTGCCTAGTCCCGTTCTGGATATCAAATGGGTCCGTTAAAGAATTGTTGAGTTTAATCCTTGCTGATGGGAAAGTGTACATTTGCATTATAGCCTGAATAAGGGGCTGGGGGAACAGTAGGTGTGAGAGGGTCCCCCTAAGGAAGGTCCTGTCCACTCTGTCAAACGCTTTCTCAGCGTCTGTGCCCAGTAGGTCCAAGGGGGTTTTGTTCAAATTAGCGTGCTGTAGAAGATGTAGAACACGTATAGCGTTATTTTTGCCTTCCCTTCCCTTTACAAAACCTGTCTGGTCCATGGAGATAAGATGGGGGAGGGACTCGACCATTCTACTAGCAATCATTCTAGCAAAGATTTTTAAATCAATGTTCAGGAGAGAAATTGGCATGTAATTGCTGCAAAGTTCCGGGTCCTTCCCCTCTTTATGTATTAGCGAAATGTGAGCTTCTAAAGCCTATTTAGGAAAGTAATGTCCAGCCATGACAGCGTTACACGTGTTAAGTAGATGAGGTGTTAATATTCTAGAGAATGATTTGTAGTAAGTTATCGGGAGACCATCAGGCCCTGGCGCTTTCCCCTGAGGGGTTCTGGACAGGGTGGACTGGAGTTCTGTAGAGTTAAAGGGCCTAGAAAGAGCTGTTTGTTGGTCTAGGGTCAACTTGGGTAGCTGTAGTTTGGAAAGAAAATCATGGATGAGGGGGATTCTCTTTTCTTTTTCTTCGGATGTCTCATTTGGGCGGATTTGATAAAAATCTGTATAGAATCTTAGAAATTCTGCAGAAATCCCAGAAGGGTCCGTGGTGCGGCCGCCCCCTGCTGTTTTAAGCGATTGAACAAAGGTGCGTGCTTGGCGCTTTTTGATTAGGGACATCATTAGTTTTGATGCCCTGTCCAAATGTACATATAGCTTATTTTTCCAGTTCATGTATAACTTGGCTGATTGCTAGTTAAGCAAATCTTTCAAGCTTTGCCTTTTAGCGGCTAACTGTTCCGCTATCGAACCGATCTGGGATTTCTTGTGTGATAGTTCCAGGGCTGCTATCTCTTCATATAATTTGTGAAGTGTATTTTTCTGTATTCTATTTAGATATGACGCGATGGAGATCATCTCCCCCCTAATTACCGCCTTGTGAGCTTCCCAATGGTGGGCGAAGAAATCTCCGGGCTCTCTTTTATTCTAAAGTAATTTTCCAGAGCGGTCTGTATGCATTTCTTGTTATCAGGGGAAGATAGGATAGACTCATTGAGCCTCCAGGTTCTAATGTCTGCGTGTGATTTCTGGAGTGTAAGGTGGATTGTGACGATCGAGTGATCCGATAGGACTGCTGGAAGGATATCAGACTTAAGCACCGCAGGCAAAGAGACTTAGATATAAATATATAGTCGATTCTATGATAAGAATGGTGCGGATGTGAATAATAAGTGTAATCCCGGTCAGAGGGCTGGAGATATCGCCATGAGTCTAATAGAGAGAACATTTGCAGAGAGTTTTTAATCCGAGCTAGATCTCTTAAAGATATGTGATACCTCCTTGCCGTGGAGTCCAACGAGGGGTCCATTGACAAATTCAAGTCTCCATACAAGAAGAGCAGTCCCTCTGAAAAGAGACCAAACTTCTTGATAGTAGACAAAATCCACTTAATTTGTTTCCTATTTGGGGCATAAATGCTTCCAATCGTAATCAAGGATCCGCCAGTAAGACCTTTAACAAAGATGTATCTGCCATCTCGGTCTGCTCTATACTCGATTACCGAGAAAGGGATGTTTTTTGAGATGGCGATAGAAACTCCTCTGGAGCCTTTTTGCGGAGAAGGTGCATGAAACCACTGGTTATAATGATTCCTATCAAAGTTGGGTACTTTATTGTCATGGTTCGCCTCCCTGTCCACATGGCTAGGGGGCGGAGCCTTCTCTCGAGCCTCACTTCCAGACCCTGGATGCCTTAAAAGCTGGCATTTCCAGTGAACCAGTTCCGGCTATAAGCTTAGCACTGCTTTGCCTGTGATTGCTGGTCCTGAAAGTGATATCCTGATCTGTCTGTTCCTGTGCCCCCGTCCCCTTGTCTGTGTTCCATCCCCTGGTCGTCCCTCCTGTCCTCTGTCCCCTCTCCTATTTCCCCACTCGGTTGCTTCCTCCGGTACTGACCTGGGCCTGACTTTGACTCCGCTTTTACTTGTTCCTCCGGTCCTGCTTCTGCCCGTACGGTGTTTGACCCAGCCTGTCTGACTATTCCTTGCATGCTCTGCAGCTCTGCTTCTCAGCTGTGCTTTGAGGTAATGCATGAGAACGCTGTGAATTCACTTCCTGGTTCTCATTGCTCTTTGTAGTGTATTATGCTACAAAGCTCTGGCTCCCCCTGGTGGCAGCATTACATTTATCAGATAGAAAATGCGTCTCTTGAAGGGCTAAAATGTCAATACCTTCTCTGCGGAATCTATCTAGAGCTTGTGATCGTGAAATGGGGGAATTGAAACCATGTGTATTGTGGCTGGCTACTTTAATTACCTTGTGTGCAGAAGCCATGGTGAAGTGCAAATCGAGCGGTGGTTTGCCGACAGAAATACCTCTCAGAGCCGTAGGTTGGGAGGGAGGGAGGAAAGTCCAGGAAAGGAGGGGGATGACAACACAAAATGTTCAATTCTAGAAGAAAAGATATAACAGTGTTAATACAGTACTTAACAACATGAGTTCAATAGGACTTGTGACCGGATGGGTGTAAATCTTGTGGGCTGTGTAACTTTTAACAGTTTGTCGATTCTATATGTAGTGATGTAAGGGATGGTGATAGCAAGCGTAGCTTCCCTGAGGCGCCTCCTTAGGGTGGAATCCCCGGTATAGCACATCCAATGCAAGTTCAAAAAGGCTTTTGGGAGGGCGTTAAATATAATGTTCCCCACATGGGGACTACCCTATTTCTTTAGAGGAGTTGGAGGAGAAAGCAGTGTTTTCTTAGCACCTCAGGGGTAAGACATTGTTTTTGGTTTTTTTTTTTTTTTTTTTTGGAGGTCTAGACAGTTCCCCTGGGAAGTTCAGATCCCAGCTCCCTGGTGTTTCCAAAAGCAAAGAGTGAGGATGGGAGCACGCCTGATGTAGAGTAAGGCTCAGATAATGCCTCAGACCTGTTTGCTAGTTGAGTTTAGCAGGAGCATTTTTGCAGCTTTGTGCTTGCGCTTCTGGGCTTTGGGCGTGGTTACTGTGTGCCACGGAGCAGGAATCGGTAATTGTTTGAAGCATGGATGCGAGTTGTGTTGCTTCCAGGTCCGGGGGTTTCTCCAAAACAAAATTCAACTCCTCACAGAGCTTGAGGATTTCTGTTTGTGCCCTGGCCTGACATCTTTTATCCATGGCAGTGACTGCGATCCCAAAAGGAAATAGCCACCTATATTGGAACTGTTTCAGACGCAGGGCTTCTGTAAAGGGTTTGAGGGCACGTCTCTTGTTGAGAGTGGAGGCAGCAAGATCTTGAAAAATTAAAATATTGGCTCCTTCATAGGTGATACTTTCCTCCTCCCTGGCTCTTTTGATTACTAGCTCTTTTGCACGAAAGTCTAAGAAGCGGCATATAATGTCCCGAGGTGGGTCAGACTGTTTGGGTCTGGGACTCAGAGACCTGTGTGCTCTGATTAGGTCTAGTGAGCTTGGGTTGTCTGGGAGGAGCAACTTTGTAAATATTTCTTTGAGAGCAGAGTCTAATGCTTCTGTAGCGACTGACTCTGGCAGGCCTTTAACACAAAGGTTATTCCTTTGTTCCCTGCTCTCGTGATCTTCCAGGGTGTTGTAGATTTGGTTGATATGACCTTCTTGGGCCTGGAGACAGGTGAGGGTAGAGTTTGCTTGATGAACCACAGCGGAATTGGCGGACTCTAGCGCATCCACTCTGTGGCCAATTTGCGCTACATCCTGCTTAATGTCCAATAGGTATTTTAGGACAGGAGCCATGGTCTTAGCAAGAAGGCACTTCATAAACGATCTTGACAAAGGTTGCTCCTTCTGCTTTCCTTTCTCCTACATATCGCTCTCTTCCTCAGACTCACAATCTTCCCTTGCAGGTGTGGCCGGAAGAAGAGATGCCATCTGTTTTGGGTTTTGCATGTGCTTTTTAATAAATTTATCAATTTCTGCTTGGGTTGATGATGAAGCTGGTCTATAAGTGGCTCTCGCAGCCTTGTTTCCGATTTTCACCATCCTGTGTTCTCGGTTGCTTAGCTATAGAAATTGACCTCCATCCAGTCTCCGTCTCTGACAGGTTTAACTCATTTTAACTCCACACTGGGTATGCTGTTAGGGAAGGATGGAGTGGGACTTCGACTTTAATGTATTATGTCCAACTACAATGTCAGTGGGGGAGGGTTAAGTTATTCTGATATAGATGTGTGTTGATACTCTTGTCGGGCTGTAGGGGGAGCCAGGCACCACCACTCAGTAATGCTGAAGATCCAATGTTACCCGATGGAGATTTAGTAGGGGCAGTGTAGGCTTATTTCTGGTAAGGAAACAGTTGACCGATCAGCATAGACACCCTTGCAGTCGCCTTATTTCTAATTGTCACCAGTAGAAGTAGGTCCTCCACTTGGGGGTATTGTGATCAGCCACATTGGCAGCAGGAGGGGGAGGGACTGTTCTTTTGTATGTCTATCTTGAAACTCTTGGCAAGCTGCAGGGGGCTCTTGTCACTACTATCCAGTGGTGTTGTGTTTTAGGCAGACTATAGTAAATTCTTGTGGAGAGGCAGCAGTCAAATCGGCACCAACACTCTTTCTATTCCCCTCTGCACCAGTGCTCAGGGGCACAGCTCTTTATGGTGGATGAGGCTTCAGATAGTCAAGGGTTAACTCTTCAGATGTTATGAGGGCACTGGATGTTATCAGATCTCAGGACGTATTTTCTTCTCTGGAGGTCTTAGCTTTCCTCTTCTCCCCCGACCAGGCCCTCCACTTAACCCTAGTACTGCTCCCTCCCTTCCAGGGAAACCAGCCTCAGACTCCCCCACACCCGTGTGCAGCCCCTGTGCTTCTTATCAGAGCAGTGCCACTCGTGCTGCGGGGGTGAGAGTTAATTTACAGCCCTAGTGGGTAACAGCACTCTAGTGGGTGGCACTGGCTTTAGAGCCAGGGGATGTATGTGTCAGAGGACCAGCCAGTTACCCGGCTGGTTGTCGCCTCTATGCACGGGGGATTTCCACTCACCAGCCTCCTCTCTCTTGCCGTTCGCCTGTCACTTCACTGCTTGCCTCCAGCCGGCTCTCTCTCAGGACCGACAGTCACAAGGCGGCTCCCACTCACTGTGTCCGGCTTGTGCTCCACTCTGCTCCAGCATCTCTCCCTCCTCCAGGCCAGGTAAGTGTCTGCTTCTCCTCCGCTTTGGGGTCCTGGGTCTCCCTTCCTCCCTTGTGTTCTTCCTGGATCTTCAGGCCTCCGCTCCCTCTGATACAAGATGGCGCTGGCTTCCTCCCATTCTCCCGCGCTCTCTCTGGTTCTCACTGCCTACTTCTGCTGTCGGTATCCGGAGCTCAGCTCTCCCTCCTCCGGGTTCCGCTCTCACTCCGGTATCGTTCAGCGGTCTTCACCCGTCGGCCCTCCTTCCTCTGGGCAGTTTTCACCGCGCTCCTGGTCTCGGCGTCTGCAGTGTGGTCACAGGCCTCCCTTGAGAATGATGTCTGCTGGGCTTTAGGTACGGTCCTGTCCCACAATACTCATCTCCTGGGGTCCGCTGGATCTCAGGGACGGTATATGGAGGCTTCAGATGGATCTAAGTCGGGCAGGGGCTCAGATGTCTCTGGATGTCTCGGAGCTCTGTCAGATACATCCTCCTGCATCGGCGGCCATTTTGGACTCCATCCACTTTGACAGGTTATAACTCTGGAACGCTTCAATGGATCCTGGCGATTCTGAGATTGTTTTTTCGTGACATATTGTACTTCATATCAGTGGTAAATTTAGGCCAATATTTTTTGCGTTTATTTGTGAAAATTTAGGAAATTTTGCGAACATTTTGCAATTTTCAAACTTTGAAAATTTATGCACATAAATCTGAGAGATATGTCACACAAAATAGTTACTAAATAAAATTTCCCACATGTCTGCTTTACATGAGCGCAATTTTTGAACATTTTATTTTTCGTTAGGAAGTTAGAAGGAGTCAAAGTTTATCAGCAATTTCTCATTTTTCCAACAAAATTTACATAATAATTTTTTAAGGGACCACATCACATTTGAAGTGACTTTGAGAGGCCGAGGTGACAGAAAATACCCAAAATTGACCCCATTCTAAAAACTGCACCCCTCACACTGCTCAAAACCACATCCAAAAAGTTTATTAACCCTTTAAGTGCTTCACAGGAACCAAAGCAATGTGGAAGGAAAAAATGAAAATTTTACTTTTTAACACAAAAATGTTACTTTAGCCATAAAATTTTCATTTTCACAAGGGAGAAAAGAGAAAGTGCACCCTACAATTTATTGTGCATTTTCTCCTGAGTACACTGATACCCCATATGTGGTAAAAATCAATCGTTTGGACACACGGCAGTGCTCGGAAGGGAAGGAGCGCCATTTGAATTTTTGAACGCAAAATTAGCTGGACTCATTAGCGGACGCCATGTCGGGTTTGAAGACCCCCTGTGGTGCCTAAACAATAGAGCTCCCCCACAAGTGACCCCATTTTGGAAACTAATGCCCTCAAATAATTTTTCTAGATGTTTGGTGAGCACTTTGAACCCCTGGGGGCTTCACAGAAGTTTATAACGTTGAGCCATGAAAAGAAAAAAAAAATTACCAAAAAACTGTTGCTTCAACTAGGTAGCTTTTTTTTCACAAGGGTATCTTGAAAAAATGCACCATAAAATGTATTGTGCATTTTCTCCTGAGTACGCAGATACCCCATATGTGGTGGAAATCAAATGTTTGGGCATACGGCAGGGCTTGGAAGGCAAGGAGCGCCATTTGAATTTTTGAGTGCAAAATTAGCTGCACTCATTAGCGCAAAAAAAATAGTACAAAAGACACCAGATTTCAAGATAATGAATACTAATTGGCATGGACCTTGATTTGTGCAAACATTACAATATTTATTAAATATAAGGTGGCAAAACACTCACATTTAAAATCATTTAAAAACAAACATACACAATAATCACTGTCTCCTGCATAGAATACATCTGTACATGATCAGAGTATTTTGGGAATATAATCAACAATTTTAACAATGATGAAACCCACCCCTATCAAGGAATTCAATATACTCTTACATATATATCCTATTTATATTCAAGTTTGCCTGCATTGCACCTAATAGTTATTGGGAGCCATGAGAACTATCACCAATTAGTATATAGCAAGGCTAAAATAGCCAAAAATAAGTCTCAATGGCAACTGAAAAGGATTACCAAAGCTGCAATGCAAGATTCAGGAGTCCCAGTGTATGAGCCCGACGCGTTGCGCCAGTCAAGCTGGCTTCATCAGGAGAATACCACCCCCCCAATACTTGTGGGTCTATATATATATCAACCCTATAAAATGTTCGCCCTATCAAAACACAGGAAAGATAATTATCTTAAGGTTAACCAGGTGTCCTACCAGACTGACGTGAGGCATTTGTTTTATCCATGTAAGGATATCTGTTCCACATGGAGCTCCTCCATTATCGATCCACCAGGCTGAAATCCCCTGGTAATAGCCGCTCCCCTTTCTTGTCACATGTCATGAGACTTGCAGGTGCTAGAGGTGGGGAGACAAAAGGCGCAATAGGGTCTTACCCGATATAACGTGAAATGATAAGAAGGGAATAGGTACACTCACCTGATAGGGTTGTGCCAGTCATTTCTTTTTTCCCTGAGGAAGGAGACGGTCCTTGTCTCTGAAACGCGTTGGAATGCTGAAATAAAAAGAAACTTCTTCATTAATCCTGCATCAGTGGTTTTTAGCGCGGCTAAAACCCGTTTTCCTTTTATTTTATTATATACCAATTGTCACATGTCATAACAGCGATCACGTGTCCAGTCCAAAGCGTCACTGTGCTAAACAACCACACGGTCGCTAGAAAGTAGACTGGTGGAATGCAAACAAGCGTTTCACCAACCGGAAATTACGTCGTTATGAGCGGAAGTACACCATTACAGGGTGCTTACATGCACTCATTAGCGGACGCCATGTCGGGTTTGAAGACCCCCTGAGGTACCTAAACAATGGAGCTCCCCCACAAGTGACTTCATTTTGGAAACTAGAGCCCTCAAATAATTTTTCTAGATGTTTGGTGAGCACTTTGAATACCTGGGGGCTTCACAGAAGTTTATAATGTTGAGCCGTGAAAAGAAAAAAAAAAATTTTACCACAAAACTGTTGCTTCAACTAGGTAGCTTTTTTTTCACAAGGGTGTCAGGAAAGAATGCACCATGAAATTTATAGTGCATTTTTTCCTGAGTACGACGATACCTCATATGTGGTGGAAAGTAATTGTTTGGGCACATGGCGGGGCTCAGAAGAGAAGGAGCACCATTTGACAGCAAAATTGGTTGGAATCATTAGCGGACGCCATGCCACGTTTGGAGACACCCTAAGGTGCCTAAACAGTGGAGCTTCCCCACAAGTGACTCCATTTTGGAAACTAGACCCCTCAAGGAGTTTATCTAGATGTTTAGCGAGCCCCAAGGGGCTCCACAGAAGTTCATAATGTTGAGCCATGAATACACTTTTTTTTTCCACCACAAACCTGTTACTTGAACCAGGTAGCTTTTTTTTCACAAGGGTATCAGGAAAAAATGCACCATAAAACGTATTGTGCAATTTCTCCTGAGTACGCAGATACCTCACATGTGGTGGAAAGTAATCGTTTGGGCGCATGGCGGGGCTCAGAAGGGAAGGAGCACCATTTGACAGCAAAATTGGTTGGAATCATTAGCGGACGCCATGTCACGTTTGGAGACCCCCTATGGTGCCTAAACAGTGGAGCTCCCCCACAAGTTACTCCATTTTGGAAACTAGACCCCTCAAGGAGTTTATCTAGATGTTTAGCGAGCCCCAAGGGGCTCCACAGAAGTTCATAATGTTGAGCCATGAATACACTTTTTCTTTTCCACCACAAACCTGTTACTTGAACCAGGTAGCTTTTTTTTCACAAGGGTATCAGGAAAAAATGCACCATAAAACGTATTGTGCAATTTCTCCTGAGTACGCAGATACCTCACATGTGGTGGAAAGTAATCGTTTGGGCGCATGGCGGGGCTCAGAAGGGAAGGAGCACCATTTGACAGCAAAATTGGTTGGAATCATTAGCGGACGCCATGTCACGTTTGGAGACCCCCTATGGTGCCTAAACAGTAGAGCTCCCCCACAAATAACCCCATTTTGGAAATAGACCCCTCAAGGAATTTATCTAGATGTTTGGTGAGCCCCTTGTACTCCTAGGGGCTCCACAGAAGTTGATAACGTTGAACCGTGAGAATTATTTTTTTTTTTTTTGCCACAAAATTTTTGCATCAATCAGGTAGCTTTTTTTTTTACAACGGTATCAGGAAAAAATGCACCATAAAGCATATTGTGCCATTTTTCCTGAGTACGCAGATACCTCATATGTGGTGGAAATCAATTGTTTGGGCGCATGGCAGGGCTCAGAAGAGAAGGAACGCCATTTGACTTTTCAAACACACAGACGCGGTGCACTGATCGGCCACTGCAGGACGCACGGTCGGATGAGATACAAAAAGCATCGGGGAAAAAAAAAACAGTCACGCCAAAAATTGAGCAGGGTTGCAGATATGTTATGTGCATCCCTGATCAGCGCTTGGCGGGACGCACGGTTGGATGCGATACAAAAAGCGTCGGGGATACGGAAAAAAAAAGTCTCGCCGAAAACAGACCACGGATGCAGATACGTTATCTGCATCACTGATCAGTGCTCGGCGGGACGCACGGACGGATGAGGTGTAAAAATGGAAATGGGATACAGAAAGAAAAAAAAAAAAAAGTAATACTCACAGTACCCAGAGGATTAGCAGGAGGATCACTTACCAGAAGAACTGCAGGAGGAACAGAAGGCAAGCGAGATGGACAGCTTTACAGGAGCAGCAGGCAGGATGTTGGACAGCTCTGCAGAATACCCAGGAAGGACCCAGCGATGGAGGCAGATGTGATCGGGCCAGTGAAGACCTCGGACGACCCGGTGAAGACAGGGATACCGGAGAAGGAGCAGCAGAAGTAGAATAGAGATCATGGGGGAGGCAGGCAGATCGCTGGGGGAGCAGATCGGGATGTCGGGGGGAAGATCGGGGCGTGGGGAAGCAGATTGCAGGGGGGCACGGGCAGGGGCCATCACGGGAGCGTGCAGAGGGCGTCACGAGAGCACGCACGGGCTGCAAGGTGAGCACAGTACTCACGTGGAGCAGGAGCAGTGACATCATCGGCGGCGGCAGCATTGGTGGTGTGGTACCACAAGTACCAGCCAGTTCCTACTGCAGACATGTTGGGGGAGGGCTTCCCAAACCAGCACAGGTCTGGGGAGGGCGGCCACCTGCAGATCAGACCACCCCACTGCACACTGATTGGAGCGATTGCGCGTCATAGCACGATCGCTCCAATCAGTGCTGCAGGGGCTGGGGCGACATGTTTGAGGGCCACCTATGATCTGCTGCAGCTGCTACAGCATCTCATAGCCGGATCTCACAGTATCGCACTAATTCAGGCATTATTTTTGCCGAAATTAGTGCGAACGATGTGGTTGGCGGTTCAGATTTGAACAGCCAATCACATTAATCGTCGATGGGGGGTGGCAATGCCACCCCCTCCTGGGGTCAAGCAAAGGTCCCCTGCTGTAAGAAACAGCAGGGGACATCATTTGAAAGCCGTTGCTATGGCCACGGCAATCAAATGAACTTTAGGCAGTAAAGTTACGTCCCTGGTCGTTAAGTCACGTTAAAATAGGACGTAACTTTACTGCCCGCGGTCGTGAAGAGGTTAAAAGTAATTTCTAAAGATAAGCGAATAGACTCAATGCAAATTGAATTTGTGTCAAATATGAGGGAATTTTCAGGTGCTGGTGAGTTCACGTTGCAATTCAATTTGTACAATTTGAAAAAAAATGCCTGCTTCCATTTTACACATACCATGAGATTGCATCAGTCACAGAAGGCTTGCATGATCTCAGCCATGGCCATAATGCTATGCAGTGATCCAGTGGCATAACTTAAGTCTAATCGGCCCCAATGCGACATTTAAACCTGGAACCTCACCTTCAAGTTGGTCAGATGTAACTGTCTAGATCCATGTAATGTTTTAGATCCTATAAATTCATATTTGTTCCCCCCATATATTTATGTCCTTCATCCTTTTGCACACCCCTAATAAGGTTCCCATCTTGGCCCCTTCTTGGAATAATATCCTCCATCTTGGGCCCCATTCTGGTATAATGTTTCCCATTCTGGGCCCTTTCCTAGTATAATGCCCTCCATCTCGGGCACGTCAAAGTCATCTGTCCCCCTCTAATTGGCCAGCACTGAGTATTGCATTGCAAGTACAGCCACAGGATATATGTCCCACTGAAATAGGTGCTGGCGATAGTGAGCACCCCACCCACACAGGTTCAGTTGGAGTCGCACCCTCTGCAACTACACTCGTTATACTCTTGCAGCTATCACTTCACATGGTATGGCATAACCAATTAGCAAGGACTACCATAGCCTTTATAAAAGTCGAGGCAGGGAATACAGAAGCTACTGTTTCATAGGGGGAAAAGAGGTAGGAGACAATGTCTAGAGAAATGCAAAACTGTAACATCTGTAGCGGATGTTGTGGATTAAACTTCTGTTTCTAACAACGTTATCACAATGGCAACTTTTGCTACAATTGTGATTGTTTTGTAGTTAAGAAACAACGAAGGACAATTACGGACTTTGACAGAAAAGTATATTATGTGTACTTTGGTGTAAATCTAGGTGATCTGGACAATTAGTGCCCTCCACATGTAGTGTGCTATGTTCATGTAGAACTACGACAGTGGTCTAAAGGCAAGAAAGAGAGTTTTCGTTTTGATGTGCCTATTATGAACTGGAGGGAACAGTGAAATCATAGTAATGAATACTGCTTTTGTATGTGCAACGTGAAGGGATTCAAGCTTAAAAATAAAAAGCAAATGAAATACCCATACATCCTGTCAGTGATTCGCCCTGTGCATGATGGTCAAGGAGTATCTGTCACTTCACCACTGGAGAAACATGATGCTAGACCTGATTTAGAAGAAATAGAGCATCAACATCAGGATTCTGATGAAGACTTTCACACTAGTCCCAATGAGCCACAACTTGTTTTACAGCTTAAAATAAATGATTTAGTCAGGAACATGGACCTTCTTCTGCAGATGTTTTAGGCTCTAGTCTAAAGGAAAAGAACCTGTTAGCTTCTGGTAGCTTTTTTCATGGTACAGAAGCAGAGAAGAGGAGTTTCTTCCATGCTTTTGTGGACAAGGTGCTCTAGTGTATTGCAGTGATATTCTTGGGCTGATGAAAAATGTAACATTGAGTACAATGTGAGCAAGTGGATGTAATATCTGTTAACATTTACATATATAGGTTAGAAGACTGTGGACTTTTCCTTGTTATGCTGCCACCTACTGTCAAAAAGAACAGCGGGCACAAACCCCTACTACTTGATTTACTTGGTACAGTCCTGAACAGGATGTGCAGAGGAGCTAGTTTTGTTTGGTAGCTGTTTTGATGCAGAGAAGTGTGTGTCCGGACGTGCGGAAGAAGGCAAGGCCGCATTCTGCCCTGCTGAACAAGGTCCAAGTTCCTGAGTGTTGCGTGACATCTCCCCAAGACACAGATCCAAGAAAGGCTGGATGTGGAGCGAGGAGCCAGACAGCACGGGCAAATTACAGATCCGGGACAAAGACTGAACTTTAGAGGTGTCTGCCGGCGGAATATGGGCCCCAACGGTGACGAGGTACCCCACGCTGAAACCTGCAGTTAAGTGTGCACACTACTTTAGTTAGGGACAGATAGGAAAAGACTCTGCACAGTGTTATACGAGTAAGATAACAAGGACTCTGCGTTTTTTGTTTAATAAGGATTTCTGTGTTTTGCTTTTGGGAGTACAATCTGAGGCTTCCCACCCTTGACAAGTTATTCAAAGTAGTTGTATATATATTGCATTATCTCTACTGCTGTGCACCTTTCCCACATTTTTCCTCCACCTGTGTTGTGCAATATGTTATTAAATTTGCATTGATTAACCCCCGTGGTTCCGTGCAGTCCTTGCGTATCCCGTTACTTGCAGGTTATTACATTTGGCGTAGTCGGCAGGATACGCAGGCTGGTACGGAACAATGGATGGACAGGGGGGTGTCGCTGATGGAGGTGTTCTAATACAACCTGATGGGGGAATACCAGCAAGGCAGCTGTCCCTGGGGGCTATGCTGACCCATATACCAAAATTTACTGGCAGCAATGTACCTCTCCATGACTGGGCGCAGAGAGTGAGGGGCATGTTGAGAGTAGCAGGAGTGACTGCAGAAAATCAAGGGGAGATACTGTTGATTGCCCTTGAAGGCCATGCTCAAGAGAC
This sequence comes from Anomaloglossus baeobatrachus, assembly GCF_048569485.1. Classification (NCBI taxonomy): domain Eukaryota; kingdom Metazoa; phylum Chordata; class Amphibia; order Anura; family Aromobatidae; genus Anomaloglossus; species Anomaloglossus baeobatrachus. Next base: position 83,220,569 of record NC_134362.1, read on the forward strand.
TATTTTATTGCGCCCTGAGAGTGAACGAAAGACGTTAGAGCAGGTGGTGAAGATTCTTGAGAGAATGTATGGCGGGAAACCAGAAGCAGGAGATTTACAGGCGCAACTGTTCTACAGGCTGCAGGGTGAAGAGGAAGGTCTGCCACAGTATGCAAATGCACTCCAGAGAATAATGAGACAAATGCTTACAGCAGAGCCAGAGCTAGCACAAACCCCCGGTTATGCTGACCGTACCCTATGAGATCAATTCCTCCGTGGGTTACATAACCCCAAGATCAAAGGTGCCCTCCGTGAACGGCTAAGGGTAGAAAAAAACCTAACTTTCCAGGAGATATTGGAAGAAGCAGTCTCCCGCACACAAACTGAAAATTGCGACCCGCAGAACGCCTGGGGAGAAGTTTGTATGCATAAGGTAGTCCCGGGTAAGAAAAACCGAGAACCGAGCCAGCTTGAGGCTAAAGTGGATCAGTTACAAGAGACTGTTACTGCTCTACAAGAGTTGCTGAAGAATATGCAAGCCCCGGCGTCAGAAGTAAGAACGACAGCACCGCGGCCAAATACCCGCACGCATACCTATCAAGAAGAGAGGGGACAGATCGAGCAGAGACGATCAAGACCCGCTGGAGACTACCAGTGTTGGAACTGTGGAAATCGGAACCATTTATTCCGACACTGTCCGGAGAGGAAGACGTCTCAAGAAAGACCGCCGTTAAACTAGTGCCTCCCTCCATGGATGGGCACATGGCGGGGAGACCAACTGAGCTTAGAGAAAACCAACGCCCTGAAGAGATAGCAGCCTGCACGCCAACGATCACGGCCGAATTTGAAGGGAAAGAAGTAAGATGCCTGATGGATACTGGGTCCCAAGTGACCACCATGCCAGAACAGTTCTTCTACCAACATTTTGGACAAACTGTATCCATTGACAAAGGGGCACATATCAAATTGAGGGCTGCAAACAATCTTCCCATTCCGGTTGTAGGGGTCGTGTGGATGGACATACGTGCCTGTGGCCAGAACTTAGGCAAAAAAGGGATTGTGTTAACGAAGGGCCGGTACGACAGAGAGGTGCCAGCTATCGTTGGCATGAACGTCCTGAAAGAATTAGACCAGTTACTCTTCAACAAGGGGGGCTGTGATTACTGGAAGACAACAGTTGCTAACAGGCCCGCCCAAAAGGTCTTCCAACACCTTATCCGTGCCCGAGGACTGTGGAAGAATGGTGGGAGCCGCTACCCGGTGGGGAGGGTTCGAGTCCCAAGACAGACAACAATTACTCTACCTCCAAATCGTGAGACAGTCCTCACCTTGCCAGTCGAGGCCCACCGTACACTCGAGGGGATGGAGGTGTTGGTGGAGCCTTACCGTGGTGAAGAGAACGGAGATGAACCGTTGGTGGCTCGCACTTTAGCAAGAGTAAGAAATGGAAGGGTCCCTTTCCGTTGCGTGAACACCGGTGAACAGGCCTACACCTTGACCTCGGGAGTTGTTCTGGCCCATGTCTACCTGGCGCCTGAAGAGATGGCGGCCGCAGAATCAATTGAATTGCAGCCCATGGCAGGGGAAGCCTGGATTTGGGCTGTTTCCATGGAAAGAAAAGAGAAACCCACTGATCAATGGAACAGTCGCGTCATCTTAGGGCAGATGGGAGTGGACCTGAGCCCCTTCGATTCGGAGCAAGCCCAAGCCATAGAGGACTTTATTTGGGAGAATCAAGCCACGTTCTCCCGTCACGCAGAAGATTTCGGCTGTACTGACAAGATTCAGCACGAAATACCCACAGGAGATGCCCCACCGATCAGGGAAAGGTACAGGCAAATACCCCCAAAGTACTACCAAGAGGTAAAAGAGCTTTTGGCGCAGATGCTGAAGAGCGGGGTGGTAAGAGAAAGTCAGAGTCCATGGGCTGCCCCAATCGTGCTGGTCAAGAAAAAGGATGGGTCTACCCGCTTCTGTGTTGACTACCGCAAGCCTAATGGATGCATGGTTCGTGATTCCTACCCTCTGCCCCGGATAGAGGAGTCCCTGTCGGCGTTGGGAAAGGCACGTTACTTCTCCTCCCTCGATCTGGCCAGCGGATATTGGCAGGTCCCTGTGGCAGAGAAAGACAAGGCCAAGATCGCATTTATTGTACCCATGGGACTCTTCGAGTTCAATCGCATGCCGTTTGGACTAAATAATGCCCCAGGAACTTTTCAGCGCCTCATGGAAAGTTGCCTTGGAGACATGAACTTCGAGGCCACATTGATTTACCTGGACGACATAGTAGTGTATTCTGCAACCTTTGAGAAACATCTAGAAAACCTGGGCCAAGTGTTTCAGCGGTTACGGGCCCATGGGCTTAAACTAAAACCAAAAAAATGCCGGATCTTTCAGGAAGAGATTGAATATCTCGGACACAAGGTGTCAGAAGCCGGCGTACAGCCCTCCGATGGGAAAGTGAGAGCAGTGCTACAATGGCCCACACCCAGCACAGTGCGAGAGGTTCGAGCTTTCCTGGGGCTAGCCGGATATTACCGTCGCTTTATCAAAGATTTCGCGAAGGAAGCAGAACCTTTGCACGAATTGCTCCGAGGGACTGCGAAAGGACCAAAAGCACAGAAAATTTGCTGGGGACCAAGACAAGCAGAAGCCTTACACCGATTGAAAGAGGCCTTGGTTAGCGCCCCTGTGCTTGCCTATGCAGACTATAACCTCCCTTTTCAGTTGTATACAGACGCAAGCCTCTACGGCCTGGGTGCAGTACTGGCCCAGGTACAGAATGGTACTGAACGGGTGATTGCATATGGAAGTCGGACGTTGCGAGAAGCCGAGCGCAATCCCGAGAATTACAGTTCCTTTCGGCTGGAGTTACTGGCACTAATATGGGCAATAACCGAAAGGTTCTCGGAATATCTCACGGGAGCCCAAATTGAAGTCTATACGGATAATAATCCCCTGGCTCACATCTCCACCGCCAAACTGGGAGCAATGGAACAGAGGTGGCTGGCACGACTCTCCAGATACAATTCTCATGTGCAGTACCGCTCTAAGCATGAAAATCAGAATGCGGATGCCCTTTCTCGTGTTACCACCGAAGCCCCAGTGGGGGAGAGAGATGAACAGTTGGAGGAAGACGAAATTCCGGACTTCAGTAAATTCACCGCTCAAGTGGTAGAGGCTCGTATGCTGGAAATTACATCGGGCACGACATCACGCCTGCTTGGCCAAACCAGAGAGGAATGGGTGAAAATCCAGTCATCTGACCCAGAACTGCTTCAAGTGAAAGAGTGGGTGATCCAGCAGAGCAAGCCTAGAAAGGAAATACGGGCCACGCTGTCGCACGTGGCCCTCCAGATTCTCAGCCAGTGGGATAAGCTGTCGGTGCAAGAAGGGATGCTGTATCGGAAGGTGCACCTAGCTATAGAGTTGGAAGTACGGTGGCAAGTAGTGATACCCCAGAAGATGGCAGTACCACTGGCCCGAGAGGCGCATGAGAAGGGAGCCCATTTCGGACCGGACAAGACTTACCAGTGGTTGCAAAGAATAGTATACTGTCCTCAGATGCTTCGGGCAGTAGAGAAGGCCTGTAAACTGTGCCGTTCCTGCGAGTTAAGTAAGGCTCCCCCACAGCAAGCACCAGTACAGACTATTGTAACCAAAGAGCCGTTGGAAGTACTCATGATCGATTATCTGAAGATTGGCCACTCCCACCGGGGCTATCAGTTCTGCCTTGTGATGACAGATCACTTCTCCAAATTTGCGGTGGTGACGCCCACCAGAGATCAGACGGCTGAATCAGCTGCTCGAGCCATCAGTGATGACTTTATCCGGGTGTACGGCTGCCCCAAAAGAATACATTCCGACCAAGGGGCTTGCTTTCAGGGCAGTGTCATGAGAGAGCTGCAAAGGATTTACGGAATGCAGAAGTCAAGGACTACGCCTTATCATCCGCAGGGCAACGGAGCCTGCGAGAGATTTAACCGGACCCTCCTACAAATGCTACGCACGTTGGAGGATGATCGTAAGAATCACTGGCCCGGCTATCTCGCAGAACTCGTGTGGGCGTACAATAATCGTGTCCACTCCACCACTGGGTACACCCCGTATGTGCTACTGTTTGGAAGAGCCGGAAGAGGCATTGAAGAGCTGAACCTAGCTCCCCCCGAGATCAGTGAAGGTCAGAGCGTAGGTTCCTGGGTTGACTGTCACCGTCGACGGCTGGAGACTATCCATCGAATTGTCACCAAGCGGCTGCAAGAAAAGACACACCCGCAGCGGAAACCTGTGTGTGAAGCCCCGTTCGTGCCAGGAGACCGAGTACTAGTTGCAGAGAAACACCCGAGACACAAGTTGAGTGAGCGCTGGAAAACGGAGCCGTACATTGTGATCAGAAGAATCTCTCCCCACGGATCAGTATACGAAGTGAGAGGCGAGCGAAGAGGCGACACCCTCATCCTGCATCGTAATATGCTGAGGCCCTGCTATTCAGAAGACAGGACCAGACAAAGTACCTCGGAGACGGTGCCCGTGCCCGTTCCTGTTGCCGTCGAAGAGGGCTCTGACGATGAAGAATGGTGGCGGGCCCCGACCAACCCAGCAGACTGGGAGAGATCCACACCCCCATCCATTCAAGACACAGGTGCCACCCCTGCAGAGCAGGAGTCACCAATCGCCAGACATTGGCTCCCAAGCACCAGGTTGTGAAGCAGGGCAGGAGTTGCCACCGTGTGCCCCTGTGCAGAGCGCCTCAGGAGAGTATCGGCCGGGACGGCCGAGGTTAAAGAGGGGGAGAAATGTAAGATCTGTTAACATTTACATATATAGGTTAGAAGACTGTGGACTTTTCCTTGTTATGCTGCCACCTACTGTCAAAACAAAGAACAGCGGGCACAAACCCCTACTACTTGATTTACTTGGTACAGTCCTGAACAGGATGTGCAGAGGAGCTAGTTTTGTTTGGTAGCTGTTTTGATGCAGAGAAGTGTGTGTCCGGACGTGCGAAACAAGGCAAGGCCGCATTCTGCCCTGCTGAACAAGGTCCAAGTACCTGAGTGTTGCGTGACATCTCCCCAAGACACAGATCCAAGAAAGGCTGGATGTGGAGCGAGGAGCCAGACAGCACGGGCAAATTACAGATCCGGGACAAAGACTGAACTTTAGAGGTGTCTGCCGGCGGAATACGGGCCCCAACGGTGACGAGGTACCCCACGCTGAAACCTGCAGTTAAGTGTGCACACTACTTTAGTTAGGGACAGATAGGAAAAGACTCTGCACAGTGTTATACGAGTAAGATAACAAGGACTCTGCGTTTTTTGTTTAATAAGGATTTCTGTGTTTTGCTTTTGGGAGTACAATCTGAGGCTTCCCACCCTTGACAAGTTATTCAAAGTAGTTGTATATATATTGCATTATCTCTACTGCTGTGCACCTTTCCCACATTTTTCCTCCACCTGTGTTGTGCAATATGTTATTAAATTTGCATTGATTAACCCCCGTGGTTCCGTGCAGTCCTTGCGTATCCCGTTACTTGCAGGTTATTACATGGAGACTCTTTATTGATTCACCCCCAAAAAGTCTGAAAGCTGCTACTGCATAAGTAAACCAAGCATGCTTCAGTGCTTGTAGAGTATTCTGTGAACTTGAAGTAAAGCTATAAAAATGTAGACTTAATTCTCATGAAACATTTTTTTGAGGAACAAGGATGGTCAATATCTGAAAGATCTCTCTTTTCCCTTTGGGCAGCAAAGAGGATACACAAAGTATCCATGCTTTTTGCGTGAATGGAACAGCTGGGATAGGACTCACTGGAGCCAAAAAGGTTGGTCAAGGAGAAAATCTTTGAAACCTGGACTCAAGAACATAATTGTGGAAAGTTAATTGTTCCTACTAATGCTCTCCTGCCAATACTCCACATTAAGCTTGGACTTATGAAGCAGTTTCTGAAAGCTCTACTGAAAGAAAATACTTTTAAATACTTGTGTACCAAGTTTCAGGGACTGTAAGGAGCAAAACTGAAGGAAGGCGTTTTGTGTGTCCAATATGTGGAAACTCATGAAGAACAAAGTGTTGAACGAAAACTGAAAGCTTTTGAGAAACGGGTTTATGATTATTTTAAAGAAGTTGTGAAGAAATTTCTAGGTAATAACAAACATTCTAAACTTAAGTCTATTGTGGAGAACATGCTGAAATATTTCAAAGCCTTTGGTTGTCGGATGAATTTGAAGCCATATTTTTTACAATCCCATTTGGACTCTCTTCGATCCACCCACACCTATTAACTGCACATGTTGGCTGATCAGATCAGCCGACATGTGAGGGGAATAATGCGGGTTTGACATGTGAGCCCACATTAAAGAGACGTACATGACCCAGAACATACAGGTGTGTAATTGATCTTGAAGGGGTAAATCAATTGATGCAGAGTGTAAATTTTGGATCCATTTAAATAAAAAAATATTAAACATTTTTTCGACTATTTTTACATTGATGGCCTATCCTTTGGATAAATCATGAATGTCTGATCGGTCGGGGTCCGGCACCCAACACCTTCGCCAATCAGCTGTTCTCAGCACCAGCGATGGCAGCAGGCAGCCGGGAATGATCAGTTTCAGAGCTGCCCGATCCTTTGATAGTGGCTGAGGCTGAGTACTACAGATCCCCCTTATTAATTTGAATGGGAGGTGAATGTGCAGTACTGGACTGAGTATTTCCATCCACCTGCTGCCACCATTGGCCCCAGCAGTAACAGCTGATCAGCGGGGGTGCAGAGTTTTGGACCCGGGCCGATCAGAAATTTATGAACTATCCTAAGGATAGGCCATCAATGTATAAGTAGTGGACAACCTTTTTAAGCTATAACTACTTTGATCCTCTAGTCCAGCCAAAATATTCAAATAATCCGTAGATACTGCACCACAATAATACTACTATACTTCGATGGTGTTCTTTTTTGTCGGAGAGCACCTTTTTTTTTTTAAGGTTATGTTCACACATTGACTTTTTACTGATTTTATTTCTGCAGCAAAACTTGGTCTCCTGGCAGTAAAAAAGCTGCTTTCAAAAAGAAAGATTTGCTGCATTTTTTAAGCTTTTTTGCTGCGTTTTTTGGCTGTGTATGTTTGTGACATTTGTCTGCTGTAGATGTTTAAATAAGGATAGTCTAAATCAGCGCAAAAGTGGCAAAAGCACAGCAAAAATCTAGAAAAAACACAGCTGTTGCATTTTGCAGCGTTTTTGCACTTATTCTCTGCTTTCAATGCTGAAAAATACTGCAAAAACGTTGAAAGAATTGACATGTTGCTTCTTTAAAAAACGCAGCAGTTTTCATTTTCAGCCAGAAAAAAAGCAAGTGTGTGCATAAGATTTCTGACATCTCATAGCTTTTGCTGTTATTGTAAAAAGCATGTTTTAGGCTATGTGCGCACGCTGCGGATTTACTGCTTATTTTATCGTGGATTTGCCATGGCTTTGATGCAGAAAATGTGTCTAACAATTCTGTAGTTATTCCCCAGCAAAACCTATGGGTATAAAAAACTGCTGTGCGCACACTGCGTTTTTTTATACCTGCGGATTCACCTGCTGAATTTCCGCTGCAGAATTAATATGCATGACACTTCTTTTCTGCAGGTACCTGCGGTTTTTGCCATAGATAATGGTAAAAACCACAGGGACCAACATGTGGAAAAAACGCGGCAAAAAAACGCGTCAAATTGCAGCAAAAACGCGACCGCGGTTTTACTTGAAAATGGACTTTCTTAGGAAAAATCCGCACCCTCTGGCAGAATACCGCACCCGCGGCAAAAAACATGTTAAAACTGCATCCGCGTTTTTGCTGCCATTTGCCACGGTTTGGCAGCAGTTTTGCCATGGGTTGGTCCTTGCGTTTTTTACCATTATGTATGGCAAGAACCGCAGGTACCTGCAGAAAAGAAGTGACATGCACATTAAGGCTATGTGCCCACGGGAGCTTGCACCTGCGGATTTTGCCGCGTAAACCTGCGGATTTATCTGGATTTTCTACATAAATCCGCAGGTTTCAGCAATTACAGACACTCCCCATGTTATCCTATGGAACATGCGGAGTGTCTGTGTCCATGCTGCGGTATGTGGGGCAATGTAATATGCTGCGGATGTCCTTCAGCCGCACATAACTGCATGTCAATTATTCCTGCGGAATTACCTGCGGAAAATCCTGGCCCTCCACTATGGAGATAGAGGCCAAGACCTCCGCAGGTAAGTCACATAAATGTCCGCAGGTTTTCCGCAGCTATTTCGCTGGAATCCCACAGCTATGTATAGCTGCGGATTCCGGGGAGCTGCTGCGGGAAACCTGTGGACGTACCTGCGGATATATCTGCAGGTGCGAGCTCTCGTGGGCACATAGCCTAATTCCGCAGTGGAAATTCCGCGGGTAAATCCGCAGGTATAAAAAAACGCAGTGTGTACACAGCATTTCTTTATACCCATAGGTTTGACTGTTAAATATTTTCTGCAGCAAGTGCGCGGCAAATCCACGGTAAAATCCGAGGTAAATCAACAGCGCGCGCACGTAGCCTTAATATGCAAAAAAAAAACATTAAAAAAATGCTGGAAAAAACTGCAGCAAAAATGCAGTGTGAACTTAGCCTAAAGTTGATGCCCTGCTTTTATCATGTAAAAAGAAGCACCCAATTGGGAATGCTCATCTTCTGCTATTGACCCTTTTGACATCTGCATTCATCAAAGCCATGTGCTTCTTTATTCTCTGTGATTGATTGACTTAAATATATTTTTTATATCACAATTACTTTTTTACTAATGCCAATATACCCATGAGACCATCAAGAGGAGGGCACTAGTCACAGCCATGCTTTTGCTGAAACTGCCAGGATTGCAGATAACTTTTATCTTTACAGTTTAATTAGTTATATCCTGTGGTTAATAGCGATAGCAGCATCTAAAGGTTTTCACAGAGGGAAAATATATATATATATTTTTTAAATTGTAAAAATAGCTATAAAATAGTGGTACAATTGTACTGACCCATAGGAAAAATGATCCTGTAGCATTGCGAGTGGTGTAAAAAAACAGTAACGCATTTGTTGAATTTTTCCACTAATCACACAAAAATATAAAATATAAGTAAAATATCCTGAAAGTTCAACAAACAAAAAATATAACCAATAGAAAAATTAAAAAATAGTAGGTTTTGGAATATGGCAAAATAAAAATAATAAAATAATATTTCCAATTTAAAAAATACCACAGACAACACAATAAAGAAGATAATATAATACATATATGCTGTCTTTTTGTATTTTCACTCCCCCAAATTAATGCTAGGTATTTAGCGAATGAACTGTGCCCCCAAACTTGTGGCAAAAAAGCTACAATCTGTATCTCAAAAACAGCCATGATACAGTTTTGTCAAGAGTAATGTAAAAATTGATGGCATAACGAATTGCAATGAATGACAGTGGAAAAGTGGAGTCGGAGGCTTTAAGCCATTGAAGGGGTTATTTTGATGTCACTATCATTAGGGGCATTCTAGCAGTGATCACAATATTGTTTGTACAGTTTGCAGCGGTATCATTTTTTTGTGCAGTATTACAATATAGTACATTTAACTACAAGTATATGTATTTGTGATTATACATACCTATACCCATTCCTCCTTCTCCCCTTTGATAAAATTCTATGCATGTTCCTGTTAGTAGAATTGTTGCAGATTTCAGCTTTCAGCAGAAATATCAGACATTGTAGGAGAATGAACTGTTTTCTTGGGGCATATAACAAACATCTGCATCAACACAACATGGAAGATCACAGCCGTCTAACTTATACGAGGGGCTTCTGATAAGTCTTTGGCTTCACCCAGGAAGAATCGAGATAGGATGATGAACCTTTACATTTATTCCACATACTCTCCACTGATGTCAGCACACTCCTTACATCATTTTTCCAAGTTCTGTAAGCCTAGCAAAAAAAAAGATTTCGGTTGTGCCTCAAACCAGGCATCTGTAGCAGCTATGGCATCAGAAATGGTGCAAAATTTGGTACCCTTGAGGTGTTTCTTCAGGTTTGGAAACAGATAATAGTTAGAGGGAGTTAGATTTGGTGAATAAAGTGGGTGGACAATCAGCTGGAATCTCAGCTCTGCCAGTTTTGCCGTGGTCGCTTGTGCAATGTGAGCGAAGGCGTTGTCTTGCAGGAACAAGATTCCTTTGGACAGCTTTCCACACCTTTTGACCTTCAGAGCTGCCTTTAATTTGTCCAAAAGTTCAATGTAATACCTTGCATTGATGGTGGAAGCCTTTTGAAGGTAGTCCACTAGCAGCATGCCCTCCTTATTCCCAGAACACAGACGGCATCACCTTAATGGCTGATTTTTGCACCCTGAACTTCTTTGGACGAGGAAAATCACTATGCCTCCACCCTTTTGACTGATCCTTGTTTTCAGGGTCATACAAATAAATCCAGGTCTCATCCATAGTGACCAGTCGATCCAGGAAGTTCTTATAAGTCTGGAAACGCTGACAAATGGACCGGGAAGTTTTCACTCACATGCTTCTCTGATCTGTTCTCAAACATTTGGGAACCCACTTTGCAGATTTCTTCATGTCCAAATGTTCATGGATAATGACACAAACACGTTCACAGGAAATCCCTAGCTGAAATTCATAGATTCTCCAGGTTGTGCACAGCATCGACGATCTCCAGAACCACTCCAGGCCACTCTCGGTCGTCCAGAACATTCCTCATCATTGGTGTCGAAGTGACCCTTTTTAAATTTAGCAGACCAGTTCTTAACTGTGGAATATGAAGGGCATTGATCCCCCAATGTCTGCAACATATCACCATGAATATCCTCCATGGACTTTCCTTGCAGAAACAAGAATTTTAAAACTCCTCTGCTCTCAGTTTCTGTGAATATTGCATTAGACACCGCCATTTTGTTTTCCTGCGTGCGTAGAACAATGTTGTCTATAAGCTACAAACACGAAATTTTGAAAACCTATATTAGACACATAAGGATTTCATGTGATGTTACATTTGTTACCATAGAAACAAAAAAAGATCACAAAGCCAAAGACTTATCAGCAACCCCTTGTACATACAAACACTGAGATGTGATAAAATACAGCCTAGAAAACAAGGACAATTGCTGTCTTTTCTGGCATAAGCCTGCAGCTGTTGTATACTCCAATAAGAAAGAGGTTGGTAGAGATTGATTAAGTTTGTATAAGGTAAAAAGGTAAAGTTCCAAAAAGGTAAATTGATAAAAAGTGACCAAAATGATCATCATGAGTAGAAACCAAAGTTTTGCACCTAAAATGAGACATTTTGCTTAGCCCAGGAAGAGAGGTGATAGAAGCAAAGATGCTGGCCGCCAAACAAAGGTTAACAGCTGACAGATTGTGATACAAGAAAACAGAAAGTCTAGCAATGGGATGTAACTAAATTATGTAACTAAAATTCCTGAGGCTCCTGCACTGAGATGCAATATTTCTTTTAAAAGAAAGGATGTTATGAAGATGGAGAACTGTGTTGTTATTAGGATCTTTTGCATAATGGCACACAAATGAATTCAATCTATGTGGCTTTTTTTTACCCTTAGAGGGAGAATTAAATTTAATTTGTTATCCTGTCCAATTGTAGAATTTATTGTCTATTTATTTTTCTAAAGCTGCCTGTTAGATTTGATTGTTATAAATATACAGGGGAATAATTGTGTTTAAAATATGGCTTTAGTATGTAAAGTGGTTTATGTTAAGTATTCGCTTTTATACTAGTCTTCATTCATCATTAGAGATGAGTGAACTTGTTAGAAAAAGTTCGCAAATCTTAAAGTCGTCACGAGCCTTGCCCATTTGGATGATGATTTGGATTCTCGAACTCTTTTCTCAAACTTAGCAAAATTTGGCTTTTGTTCGGTAACTGTTTGCGTTTCCAGTAATGCTTATCTTCTACCTTATTTTGACTTTGGATAAGATAATGGTGCTGTATGATGAGTGGGGGTGAGATGTGTGATAAGGGAAGGGGATTACTTACCAGACTCCGAAAATGTGTGCTGACCTTCCGTATCTGCTCATTATATCTCATGCATATTCACTGTTTCCCCAGCCCACTGTCTGTGACAGCCTCTGTGATTGTTTGCAGTCAGAAAGCCAGAGTGCTGAAGTCTCTAATTGGCTGCCCTCACAGAGGCTGTCTTGGTCCCCTAATGGAGTGTAAAAATAAATAGAAAAAAAAATGACGTAGGATGCCCCAAATATTGGTACCTAGCATAGATAAAGCAGATGGCTAAAGGCTGCAGCCCCCCGCTGTGAGTGTTATCTTGGCTGTGTATCAAAATATGCTTTTTTAGTTATTAATTAAATAATTTTAAAAAAGGACATGTGGTTTCCCCCAATTTTGATACTCAGACAGCTGACGGCTGGCTATTGGGCCTCCCCAGCCTAGAAAGAGCCGTCATCAAATGTGACAATTCCGGTACTTTACCCAGTTCATCCCAATTGCCTTAGTGCAGTGGCATTTGGGGTAATATAAGGGGTTAATGACTGCTGTGATTTGTCAAAAAATCACAGCTGCCACTAAGCCCTGGATTATTCATGAGTAGGGAGCTACGAGACCCCCATTACTAAACCTATAAGTAGAAAGAAATAAAAACAAATAGAAAAATCTTTTATTTAAAAAACAAACAAAAAAACCCACCCTTATTCACAAATTTATTAACCCCCAAAAAAAGTCTGACATAATCCACACCACAATGTCCCACGATGATCCCGCCTCTGCTAAATACTGAAGCCACAGCATGCAAGCACATTAGAGAACATGACCGCCTGATGTGGCTTCAGGCAGACACTGATTGAGCCGCAGTTGTGAGGGGTGACATTATTGAGTTTCCCTGCAGTCACAGCTGAAGGTTCCCACAGTACCCCACCTATGACCACATGTAAACTCATCTCAGGTGAACTCATTGATCTCAGAGACCTCACCTCAGGTGAACTCATTGAGTTCCATGAGACCTGTATCTGCATTTTTTGCCAGGAGAGGAAGATTTGGTGTAGGAATGTTTGCACAAAATTTCTGCACCTAATTTGCATCTCCTAGCAAAAAAACTAAAACAGTGTCAAAACCTAGGTATTAGTGTGGTTTTCTGCTGGGAGATGCAGATTTGGTGCTGGAAGTTTATACACTAAATTCTTGAATCAAATATATATATATATATTAGTGTGGTTTTCTGCCAGAAGATGTAGATTTGGTGCCAGAATTACGTTTATAAATTTCAGTACCAAATTTGCATCTCCTGGCAAACAAATGCAGCCTAGGAAATTTAAATTTGGTGCAGAGGTGTCTGCACCAGATTTCTGCACAAAATTTGCATCAAGTGTTAGAAAACCACTCTGAAACGCAGTGATTGTGTAGTTTTCTGCCTGGAGATGCAGATTTGGGGCTGTAATTTTTACACCAAATTCTTACACTAAATCTACATGTCTTGGCAAAAAAAACACACATCAAAACTGCATTAAAACTGCATTGCATTTTGATGCATTACTTTGCCTGGAGATGCAGTGTTGGTCCAGGAATTTGGTGTATAAATTACTGCACCAAATCTGCATCTTTTGGAAAAAAAACATGGTTTTCTGCCAGGAGATGCAGGTCTCCTTGTGTTCAATGAGATCACCTGAGGTCAGTTTACCTGCTGTCACAGGTGGGGTACTGTGGGAGCCTCCAGCTGTGACTGCAGGTAAACTCAGTGCCATCGCCACTCACAGCTGCGGCTCAGTCAGGGTCTACCTGAAGCCACAGCAGGCCGTCATGTTTTCTAATGTGCCTGCATGCTGAAAGTCGAGCTGGGATCATCTTGAGACATTGTGGTGGGGATTATGTTGAGCCTGTGTTTTGGGGGCTAATAAATTGGAGAAAGAGGGTGTTTTTTGTTTGTTTTTTTAAATAAAGGATTTTTCTGTGGGATTTGTGTTTATTTTTTTTTACTTACAGGGTTTAGTGGCGGCTGTGATTTTTTACAAATAACTGTCATTAACGCCTTATATTACCACAATACCCCGATTTCCACAGCACCAGGATAAATCAGGATGAGTCAGGTAATGTGCCTGAATTGTCGCATCTGATGGTCGTGACAATGCTGGGCAGCTGGGGGCTGCTATTTTTAAGCTGGGGGAGGCCCAATAACCATGGACCTCCCCCGCCTGAGAATACCAGCCCAAAATTGGGAGGGCGCATGTTGTTTTGTAAAATTATTTATTTCAATAATTTAAAAAAACCACGTTGGGTCCCTCATATTTTGATACATAGCCAAGATAACGCACATGGCAGGGGGCTGCAGCCTGTAGCCATCTGATTTATCTGTACTGGGTATCAAATTATGGGAAACCCAATGTCATTTTTAAAATGTATTTATTTCTTTTTACACCACTATAGGTAAGCAGACAGAGTGTGTAATTCCAACCAATAACAGAAGCTGTCACAGAGGGTAGGGACATGGTCTGACCTCATCACAGATGCCAAGATGAGGGTGGGAAAGCAGTGAATATGCATGAGATATACTGATCAAATCCATAAGTAGTGTTACAGCTGCTGCGAACATCACTAAGTATAGCTGGTCTGCTTTATTACTTATTTTCATTCTTTTGCAGCCCAGCTAGCCCTTACTAACACCATTTTATAACACATAAGTTCAGGCCTCTTAGACTTATATGGACTTTTGCGTTGAGGGTGAAGTTCGGGGTCAAGTTCAGCTGATGAACTAGATTATTTTTAGTTTGTGCTGGTTCGGTGAACCTGAACATCCATTGGGTTTGCTCATCACTATTCATCATCATAGATCAGCTTGAAATTATGAGTGAAGAAAATTTGAATACAAGGACTGCAGGTGTCTTTAATTAGTGGCCAAAAGCTGAAGAACTATTCCTTTCATCAATATTGAAGTCTTGAGTAGAGTTGAGCGCGGTTCGCGGTTCGAGGTTCTCCAGTTCTAGGCTCGAGTGATTTTGGGGCCTGTTCTAGATCGAACTAGAACTCGAGCTTTTTGCAAAAGCTCGATAGTTCTAGAAACGTTCGAGAATGGTTCTAGCAGCAAAAAAACAGCTAATTCCTAGCTGGCTTTCCGCTGTAATAGTGTAAGTCACTCTGTGACTCACACTATTATGAAATTTCAGTGTATAGTGTGCGGGAACAGCACCTTCAGATCACTGCTGTTTGTATAATGGCGATCGCCATTTTTTTTTTTTTTTCCTTGTCTTCCTTCCCTAAGCGCGCGCGTGTAGTGGGGAGGGCCAGCATGTCAGCCAATCCCAGACACACACACAGCTAAGTAGACTTTTAGCCAGAGAAGCAACGGCATGTGTGATAGGATGTCCATGTCACATGTCCCTGCATTATAAAAACGAGTATCTGCCCGTCTGGACGCCATTATCTCTTCTGCGTCCTTGGTGTCAGACATCACTGGCGCAGCTCCGTCCTTTGTCCTATCGCCGATACTGCTGTATGCGCTCCATACACAGCGCTGGACAGCTTAGGGATAGCACTTTCTATCAGTCCTTTTAAGGGCTCGTACCGGCAGGGTCAGAGCCATAGGTGACAGGTCCTGAAAACAGAGTTTAACAGCTACACAAGATGACAGCGTCTGTGTAGCTAAGGTCAGGGATTTCCTCTCTGCATTTCCCCATTAGGAGGGAATAGAAAGGCAGGCTTCCATTCCTCTACCCAGAGCCCCACAATCCTGGCACTGTACCCTCCTGTCCTCTGCACACTCCAACTCATTATAACTAAGCCATTATACTAGCAAACACTGAGTGTACCTAGTGGCATCCTAAACATGGCTATTGGACTTCTGTATAGTCCCAGTAGTGCACAGATATTTGCAGCACGTCTGCCTGCATTGCACACTCAAACTGATAGTTACTAAGCCATTATACTAGCAAACACTGAGTGTACCTAGTATCATCCTAAACGTGGCTGTTGGACTTCTGTATAGTCCCAGTAGTGCACAGATATTTGCAGCACGTCTGCCTGCATTGCACACTCCAACTCATAGTTACTAAGCCATTATACTAGCAAACACTGAGTGTACCTAGTGTCATCCTAAACGTGGCTGTTGGACTTCTGTATAGTCCCAGTAGTGTACAGATATTTGCAGCACGTCTGCCTGCATTGCACACTCAAACTGATAGTTACTAAGCCATTATACTAGCAAACACTGAGTGTACCTAGTGTCATCCTAAACGTGGCTGTTGGACTTCTGTATAGTCCCAGTAGTGCACAGATATTTGCAGCACGTCTGCCTGCATTGCACACTCAAACTGATAGTTACTAAGCCATTATAGTAGCAAACACTGAGTGTACCTAGTGTCATCCTAAACGTGGCTGTTGGACTTCTGTATTGTCCCAGTAGTGCACAGATATTTGCAGCACGTCTGCCTGCATTGCACACTCAAACTGATAGTTACTAAGCCATTATACTAGCAATTTATGCTGCCAGTTTAAGGGCCGTAGTTGCATTGTCAGGAAAATTTATTCTTTATTATTCTGCTGTTAATAAAGCTAGACCACCGCTGCAATCTACACCACCTCTCAATTTTTACTACCACATTTTCAGTGCACAATCTTGTCGCAATCAACATGAGTGGCAAAATGACAGATGCTGGTGGAAAGGGGAAGAGGCGTACTGGAAAAGGAAAAAAAGGGTTTGTCCGTGGGGAAGGTGGCAAAGCTCCATCCATCTACCAGCAAAAGTAAGAAGTCTACTTTTTACCGTGGACAATCCGATGTGCTCCCTTTTTTATGGACACGAACAACAGGAACAAAGGTAGATGATGGCCAAAAAAGGAAAATGCTTGAATGGATCTCAAGTCGTCCAACAAGTGCCCTCTCAGCCACTTCAAGTACCGCATCCAAAAAACACCAGTCCTCTGAGTTGTCATCCCAATCAAACTTGCTTTCTCCCAGCTCTGAAGTCTCCATCAGCCCTGCACAGTATGGTGGACCTGAGATGGCTGAGTCTGCAGAGCTGTTCAGTCACACTATAGCCTGGGAATCAGAGGTCTGCTCCCAAGCTACAGTGAGTACAGACCATGAAATGGTCTGCAGTGATGCCCAGAATCTTTGTGACTTTGATTCAGGCTGTGAGGACCAAGTTTCTGAGCATAATGTTGACCCTTTGTCA
The DNA here is from genome assembly GCF_048569485.1 of Anomaloglossus baeobatrachus. NCBI lineage: Eukaryota > Metazoa > Chordata > Amphibia > Anura > Aromobatidae > Anomaloglossus > Anomaloglossus baeobatrachus. Next base: position 83,237,718 of record NC_134362.1, read on the forward strand.
CAAACTGTAACACCTGTGGTTATAGACAATGAGGAACATACTGATGAAGATGAGACGCAGATACCCGATTGGGATGACAACTTAAATATTCGGTCAGGGCAAGAAGAGGCTCGGTCTGAGGGGGAGGGGAGTGCAAACACAACAATTGATGATGAAGTTCTAGATCCCACCTACTGTCAACCCCCAGTCAGGCACTCAAAGAGGTCAACAGAGGCGGTGGAGGAGGATGCAACTGACGACGAAGTTACCTTGCGCCTTCCTGGACAGAGTCAGAGTACTGGTAGCACGTCTACAACTGCATCCTCAGCCACCACTCTGTCTCTGAGCACTAGTCGGGGTGGATCAACAGGTCGCATGCCCTCTAAGCCTTGCCTAGCCTGGTCCTTTTTTGACATAGCAAAAGATCGCCCAAATTATGTGATCTGTAAAATTTGTCATGGTTCTCTTAGTAGAGGTCAAAACCTCAGCAGCTTGACAACTTCTCCATGAATCGTCACATGAATAAATATCATATGTCCCGGTGGGAAGCTCACCGTGCTGCAATGCGGCCTAGCGGAGTGAACCATCCACCGCCTGCCCCTTCCAGTGCATCCGCGCGCTCTTCATCTTCTAGGACTGTGGGGACAGCTGTCACACCTGTTTTTCCACGCACGACTTCCACCACTGTAACCGCAACAGGCACTTTGCTTGGTAGGTCGTCAGTTGGTTTGGAAGGGGAAACAAGTGAGTGTGTACAGCTCTCTCAGACATCGATAGCACCAACGTTGGCTGAAGGCAACATCATGTCTCCGCCTGCACTTTCCTCACAAACCTGCATTTCCAGGGACACACTACTCAACACCGTCTACACACAGCAGCCAGATCTCTGTCCCTCAGATGTGGTCAAATAAAAGGCCATTTCCTGCGACCCATGACAAAGCTAAGAGGTTGACTCTATCCCTCTGTAAGCTCTTGGCTACCGAAATGCTGCCTTTCCGCCTAGTGGACACACAGGATTTTAGAGACCTTATGTCTGTCGCTGTGCCCCAGTACCAGATGTCTAGTCGCCACTACTTCTCTAAGAAAGGTGTACCCGCGCTACACCAGCATGTCGCACACAACATCACCGCTTCCTTGAGAAACTCTGTGTGTGAACGGGTGCATTTCACCACCGATACTTGGACCAGTAAGCATGGACAGGGACGTTACATGTCGCTGACTGGGCACTGGGTAACTATGGTGATAGATGGTGAAGGGTCTGCTGCACAAGTCTTGCCGTTCCCACGACTTGTGTGTCAATCTTCTGTCTGTCCAAGTTCCGCCACTGCTTCTGCCTCCTCCACCTCCTCCACCTCATCTGGGTCCTCCACCTCCGCCCCAAGCCTGCCTGGTCAGGCCACCAGCGTTCTCACTGCGCAGAAGGAATCACGCACCCCTCATTACTATGCTGGCAGTTTAGCGGCAATTATATCTCTTACGTGTTCCCTAGTCCGGACTCTAAGTTCACTAGCCGGGAACTTAGAGTCCGGACTAGGGAACACGTAAGAGATATAATTGCCGCTAAACAAGTTAAACTTGAGGATGTTGACACTCTCAAGACTATTCCCCGCCACTTTAGGTTGCACCATCGGTCGGACCCTTCAGGTTTTAAGGTGAGGGGGATCGACCAGGTACACCTTGGACTCAGGGGAGGGGATATACACAAGATGTTGGCAAGGGCAGAGTGCCGGTGGATATTCCTGCTTGAGTCGGTGACACCTAACGGATTGAATGAAAGACAAACTTTTGCGTCATTTTTGTAAACCAGCATGTCTCCTCCTTCGCGGTCTGTGACTATTTTTGGTGCTGGTTGGTTGCAATTTCCATGTGTTGTTTATGCTCTTTTTGAGTCTTTTTAATTTTAAAATAATTTTTTATGTTTTTAATCCACTCTCTGTGTTTTTTACCTTCTTCACAGTCCACCTTTCCGTTTCTCTAATATACCTGCCGGATGTTCTCCATGCTATCTCTTCTGAAGTTACAATCAGAATATTGAACACTTATATGAACTACAGAAAATGGATTGTTCTATAAAAACTACTCCGGATTATCATCGCAGTGAATTCTACGTCCTATACCTTTAATCTAAGCAGATGTTTTTATTCTGTACTTGGACGGGATGTTCTAGATATAATATATGCATTTTTAGCTATGGTATACTTATTCATGTTTAATTCTGGTATATATACCGAGCAGCCTAAATTTCATTGGGCTGTTTTTACTTATACTAATCCACATTGTAATGTATGCCCGTTGTGGCACATTTGAGCTACCATCCTTAGCTATTATTGTACTGACGTTCTTCCCTGGGATTCCCATCCGTGTCCATTTGCCCACACCTCTGCCAGTACTCAACATGGTTTTCGCGATCGCACTTCCTGGTTGCGGGATCGCGCATGCGCAGTAGGTACGGCTCTCTTCCCGGCGTCCTCTGGGTTTTCTTGACGTCAACAGGGGATTTCCCTCCACCCAGATGACGCTCGAGTAGCCGCCCACACTGACGCTGCGCCTCTCCGCCCCATAGAACGGCGACAGGTGTCGGTAATTCTGTATGAGTACGGCGGGTATATCAGACCTACCTTTTGTCCTGTTGTCCATAGTCCCCTGAAGCAGTCACCACACGAAACACGTGTCGGGACTACCCCTGTGTGTGCCTGCACGCTTTTCTCTCTACTACCTTGGTAAGCTCCATACTGGCCTCTGGTCTTTTGCTGTGTTAATTATGTATCATGTGTAGTTGGTACGCTGTTTTTTCAGCTGGTACCTTCTCTAAGTTTGCACTATGCTGTGTGATTTAACTTTTTCCAGCACTGACCATACCAGTGAGCTACAATTGATTTATGTGATTTGATTTTGCATGCATCCACATGCGGGGATTCTATCACCCTCTATGTCTTTGTAAACCTATTTATTATATCCATGCCTTGTATTATGCTATTGCTTGTTCATTAAAAGAATTTTTTACTTGCACACTAGTGTATATGACTACCTATTGTTGGTTATGAGGCATGCAGGTACCCTGGCAAAATGAACGACTTCTCTTCCCCCTGTATACAATTATGTCCATGGACATGGAAGACTCAGCAGATGAGGGAGACCTTGGTCAAATTTCTGTTGAAAGAGGTTGGGGGGAGATGTCAGAGGAAGAAAGAACGGTTAGCACCTCTATGCCACAAACACAGCGTGGACTTGGTCCGCATGGCTGCGCAAGACACATGAGTGCCTTCTTGTTGCACTACCTCCAACATGACCCTCGTATTGTCAAAATTAGAAGTGATGATGACTACAGGCTTGCCACACTATTAGATCCCCGGTATAAGTCCAAATTTTGTGCCATAATTCCAGCCATAGAAAGGGACGCACCTATGCAGGAGTATCAGCAGAAGATGTTACTCGATCTTAGCTCGGCTTTTCCACCAAACAACCGTGCAGGTGCAGGGAGTGATTCTCCCAGTTTTAACTTGACAAACATGGGACGGTCTCGTCATCTTCAACAGTCTACCCGTACCAGTAGGACCGTATCTGGTGCTGGTAACAGCAATTTTATGGAATCTTTTCATAATTATTTTAGACCCTCCTTTGCAAGGCCACCAGAGACAACAAGTCTGACACATAGTCAACGGCTGGAGAGGATGATACAGGAGTATCTCCAAATGAACATCGATGCCATGACTTTGCAAATGGAGCCTTGCTCCTTTTGGGCTTCAAATCTAGAAAAATGGCCAGAGCTCTCCAGTTACGCCTTGGAGATTTTGTCGTGTCCAGCTGCCAGCGTTGTCTCTGAACGTGTCTTCAGTGCTGCTGGGTGTGTGCTGACAGATAAGCGCACGCGTCTGTCCAGTGACAATGTGGACAGGCTGACGTTCATCAAAATGAACAAGTCATGGATCCAGAAGGAATTTACTACCCCTGTGTCATCCTGGGGAGAGTAAATGCTTGTGGATTTGGAATGTGCTTGATGCAAATCAAAACATCCTGTTTGCAACTAGGGCACAAGTGCTGCCACTGATAAGGTGTCTGTGTGGGGCCCAATTTTTGGAAAAAAGGGAGACTCCGCTTGGAGTCACCTTGCGGTGTTTTACATGATTTTAGAAGGGCGTGCCATGCCTATATCTGTGTGTCCTCCTCTTTTTCCTTGTCCAGCTCTTTTGTTTTCGCATGAGTATATGTCCTTGTCACTTTCCCATGTGTTTGTGTTGTGTTGTGAGTTGTTTGTCACCTTTTGGACTCCTTTGAGGGTGTTTTCTAGGTGTTTTTATGTGTTTGTGATTGCCTGCCATTGTTTCCTATGCAGTTCGAGTTCGGTTCGTCGAACGTTCGACGAGCCGAACTCGAACGGGAGCTCCGTTCGGCGAACCGACCTCGAGCCGAACCGCGACCGGTTCGCTCATCTCTAGTCTTGAGCTATTATTGTAGGAATATTTTTGCCAATCCTTAAAACTCCTATTATAAAAGAACTAAGATATTCTCAAATCCTTCAATTTTCCTTCCACTTTACCCTATGAGCTCTGTCAGTAGAGATGAGTCTATTGCTTTTTGTGACCCTGATCGATGGTCCAGGTTAGGCTGCAGAAATAAGCTGAATGAATTTCCTTAATTTCAGTTTTTTTGATTAGTCAGGCTGGTGAGATGTCACCTAATTGCCACACGCTGCACAGGTGATGTCATGCCAGGCTGGTGAATCAACACCATGCATCTCTAGTCCACAGCCAGAGAGCACTCACCTGGATCATGGACCAAGGTGGCAAAAAGAGATCCCCAGGCAGCTTTATCACTCCAACAAAAGAATTTTATTTCCAACTCAAGTAGGTAGTAAAATAAGGGTAAACTACAATGTGTTTCTGCTATAAAACAACCTTTTTCATATATATATATATATATATATATATATATATATATATATATATATATATACTATTTATATGTATATACAGTACAGACCAAAAGTTTGGACATACCTTCTCATTCAAAGAGTTATCTTTATTTTCATGACTCTAAAAATTGTAGAGTCACATTGCAAACATCAAAACTATGAATCAAAACATGTGGAATGAAGTACTTAAAAAAGCATGAAACAACTGAAAATATGTCTTATATTCTAGGTTCTTCAAAATAGCCACCTTTTTGCTTTGATTACTGCTTTGCACACTCTTGGCATTCTCTTGATGAGCTTCAAGAGGTAGTCAGCGGAAATGGTTTTCCAACAGTCTTGAAGGAGTTCCCAAAGATGCTTAGCACTTGTTGGCCCTTTTGCCTACACTCTGCGGTCCAGCTCACCCCAAACCATCTCAATTGGGTTCAGGTCTGGTGACTATGGAGGCTAGGTTATCTGGCGTAGCATCCCATCACTCTCCTTCTTAGTCAAATATCCCTTACACAGCCTGGAGGTGTGTTTGGGGTCATTGGCCTGTTGAAAAATAAATGATGGTCCAACTAAACGCAAACCGGATGGAATAGCATGCCGCTGCAAGATACTGTGGTAGCCATGCTGGTTTAGTATGTGTTAGTACCAGGAGGACGGGTAGGCCCAAGAGGTGGATCCACTGGACTGAGCACCCCAACGAGGGCAAGGTGCCCGGTAGCCTGGAGCACTATGGGTAGCAAGACAGTCCGTTCAGAGGACCAGAGTGAGGAAGTCCCTGGGACCACAGAGTCTCTGAAGGTAGGCCGGGTGACGAAGCTCAGGTTCGGAGGCCGGGATGATGTCAGGCAGAATCCGGAACCAGCTGAGCGAGGAGGTCGGTCACCACACGGATCCAGGGATCGGATATGGTAGGGACTGATGAGATGGCGGGCAGTCACCGTCCGGAGTTCTGGAACCGTCAGGACCGGTTGGCGAGACAGCAGCGGCTCTACAAGACAGACAAGTCAGTACGGGAGAAGGCACAGGGGGACCTGACTCCTAGCTTACTAAACACGAAGAACAGGCCCCGCCCACTTGGAAAGGAAACCCTTTTATACCCTGTACCTGTGTGTGTAATATCCTGTCAGTGGACGCTCGCCCTTTAAGAAAGGGTCAATTACCGCGCGCGCGCCCTAACGTGCATGCGCGAGGCCCGTGTGCCAGAAGCCAGGGCTGGAAGCGGTGCACAAGCAGCAGGAGTGCCCGGCAGAGGGCTCAGAGTCGCGGAAGGGTGCCGTGAGCGGGGACCAGGACGCCTGGAGGACGTAGGTGAGGGAGAGGAGGCAAGGAGGCTGTGGAGCGTAGGACCGGGGAGCATGGCACGGGAGCCGGGGAGCGTGGCATGGGAGCCGGGGAGCGTGGCACGGGAGCCGGGGAGCGTGACAGTATGCCTTCAATTTTGAATAAAGCCCCAAAGTGTTACCAGCAAAGCACCCCCGCACTGTCACACCTCCTCCTTCATGCTTCATGGTGGGAATCAGGCATGTAGAGTCCATCCGTTCACCTTTTCTACAAAGACACGGTGGTTGGATCCAAAGATCTCAAATTTGGATTCATCAGACCAAAGCACAGATTTCCACTGGTCTAATGTCCATTCCTTGTGTTCTTTAGCCCAAACAAGTCTCTTCTGCTTGTTGCCTGTTCTTAGTAGAGATGAGCGAACCAGTCGCGGTTTGGCTCGAGCTTGGTTCGTAGAACGGAGGTCTAGTTCGAGTTCGGTTCGGTGAACCGCTTCGGCGAACCGCTGGAACCCATAGGAAACAATGGGAGGCAATCACAAACACATAAAAACACTTAGAAAACACCCTCAAAGGTGTCCAAAAGGTGACAAAAAACTCACAACACAACACAAACACATGGGAAAGTGACAAGGACTTATACTCATGCGAAAACAAAAGAGCTGGACAAGGAAAAAGAGGAGGAGACACAGATATAGGCATGGCATGCCCTTCTAAATGATGTAAAACGCCACAAGGTGACTCATAACAGAGTCTCCCTTTTTTCCAAATTTTGGGCCACACAGACACCCCTTCAGTGGCAGCACTTGTGCCCCAGTTGTACACTTCACAGGTAGATTTGCATCAAGCACATTCAAAAATATGCCATCTTTAACCGTCCCCAGGATGATACCGGGGTGAGTAGCTAAGTCTTTGCTGAACCATGACTTGTTCATCTTGGCACCTTTTTAAAAACACAGCAAGCAAGGGTTACTCCAAGTGGAGTCTCCCTTTTTTCCAAAAATTGGGCCACACAGACACCCACCCCTTCAGTGGCAGCACTTGTGCCCCAGTTGTACACTTCACAGGTAGATTTGCATCAAGCACTTTCAAAAATATGCCATCCTTAACCGTTCCAAGCATGGCACCGGGGTAGGTAGCAAAGTCTTTGCTGATCCCAGATCTGTTCATCTTGGATCATTTTTAGAAACACTGCAAGCAAGGGTTACTCCAAGCGGAGTCTCCCTTTTTTTGTTCTAAAAATTGGGCCACACAGACACCCTTTCAGTGGCAGGACTTGTGCCCCAGTTGTACACTTCACAGGTAGATTTGCATCAAGCACATTCAAAAATACGCTATCCGTAACCGTCCCCAGTGTTACACCGGGGTAGATAGCAAAGTCTTTGCTGAACCATGACTTGTTCATCTTGGCTCCTTTTTAAAAACACTTCAAGCAAGGGTTACTCCAAGCAGAGTCTCCCTTTTTTCCAAAAATTGGGCCACACAGACACCCCTTCAGTGGCAGCACTTGTGCCCCAGTCGTACACTTCACAGATAGATTTGCATCAAGCACATTCAAAATACACAAGCATTTCCTCTCCACAGGATGACACAGGGGTAGTAAATTCCTTGTGGATCCATGACTTTTTCATTTTGATGAACGTTAGTCTGTCCACATTGTCACTGGACAGACGCATGCGCTTATCTGTCAGCACACACCCAGCAGCACTGAAGACACGTTCAGAGACAATACTGGCAGCTGGACACGACAAGATCTCCAAGACGTAAGTGGAGAGCTCTGGCCATTTTTCAAGATTTGAAACCCAAAATGAGCAAGGCTCCATTTGCAAAGTCATGGCATTGATGTTCATTTGGAGATACTCCTGTATCATCCTCTCCAGCCGTTGACTATGTGTCAGACTTGTTGTCTCTGGTGGCCTTGCAAATTATGGTCTAAAAAAATTATGAAAAGATTCAATAAAATTGCTGTTACCAGCACCAGATACGGTGGTGCTGGTACGGGTAGACTGTTGAAGATGACAAGACCGTCCCATGTTTGTGAAGTTACAACTGGGAGATTCACTCCGTGTACCACGGTTGTTTGGTGGAAAAGCCGAGCTAAGATCGAGTAACAGATTTTGCTGATACTCCTGCATACGTGCGTCCCTTTCTATGGCTGGAATTATGTCACAAAATTTGGACTTGTACCGGGGATCTAATAGTGTGGCAAGCCAGTAGTCATCATCACTTCTAATTTTGATTATACGAGGGTCATGTTGGAGGTAGTGCAGTAAGAAGGCGCTCATGTGTCTTGCGCAGCCAATTCCACCTGTGTTGTGGCTTAGAGGTGCTAACCGTTCTTTCTTCCTCTGACATCTCCCCCCAACCTCTTTTAACTGAAATTTGACCAAGGTCTCCCTCATCCGCTGAGTCTTCCATGTCCATGGACCATTCTTCCTCCATTTCTTCATGTTCTCCTGCACCTTCCTCAATATTTTGCCTGCTACTATGCGCCCTTGTTGATCCCTGTCCCCCATGGTCCCATGCCTGCCACCTTAGTGATGATGAACATCTGCACCTTGGTGATGTTGTTGTTCCTTGCGCATATGAATCCTCCTGTAGTTCCTCCCATTCCTGTTGTCCCACCCCATGACTCCGAATAGTGTTAAGCATGTGCTCCAGCATGTAAATGACTGGAATTGTCATGCTGATAATGGCATTGTCAGCGCTAAACATATTCGTTGCCATGTCAAAACTGTGCAGAAGGGTGCATAGGTCCTTGATCATCTGAGACGACTCCATCAGGGTGATCTGCCCCACCTCTGCATCTCGTTGGCCCAGGCTATACATCATGACGTATTGCACCAGGACTCGGCGGTGCTGCCACAGTCGCTGTAACATGTGGAGAGTCGAATTCCAGCTTGTCGGCACATCACATTTCAGGCGATGAACTGGCAGGCCGAAAGACTTCTGGAGCGATGCAAGTCGCTCAGCTGCGGCGGTTGAATGGCGGAAGTGAGCAGACAGTTTTAGTGCCCTGTTCAGAAGGCCATCTAGGCCGGGATAGAAACAGAATAAATTGTTCAGCTCACCAATATTGCAGTCCCGCAGTGGAGATCCAGCGCACGGATGGTTAGGAATACCAAGCAATAGCAATAAAGATGTATGAATCCAGCGCAGACTTATATTGAATAAAAAAGTTTTTTCTTTCTTTATTGGAATAATGGAATGAATAAAAAATCCAGGGACATGCAAAAGTAAATTCTAACCCCAGTTCAGAGCCCTGGTCAGAAGGATATCTAGGCCGGGATAGTGTGTTAAAAATTGCTGGACAACAAGGTTCAACACGTGAGCCATACAAGGCACGTGTGTCACCTTGCCCAGGCGAAGGGCCGCACCCAGGTTTGCAGCATTGTCGCACACGGCCTTACCAGGCTGCAGGTTGAGTGGAGACAACCATTTACCAAACTCAGTCTCCAGAGCTGCCCACAACTCAGCCGCTGTGTGACTCTTATTTCCAAGACATTCAAGATAAAGACCGCCTGATGCCGTTGCGCTCTGCTACCAGCATAGTAATGAGGGGTGCGTGATTCCTTGTGCACAGTTACAACGCTGGTGGCCTGACCAGGCAGGCTTTGGTCGGAGGTGGAGGACCCAGACGAGGTTGAGGAGGCAGAAGCAGTGGAGGAACATGGACAGACAGAGGATTGATGCCCAAGTCGTGGGGACGGCAAGACTTGTGCAGCAGACCCTTCACCATCTATCACCATAGTTACCCAGTGCCCAGTCAGCGACCTGTAACGTCCCTGTCCATGCTTACTGGTCCAAGTGTCGGTGGTGAAATGCACCCGTTCACACACAGAGTTTCTCAAGGAAGCGGTGATGTTGTGTGTGACATGCTGGAGTAGTGCAGGCACACCTTTCTTAGAGAAGTAGTGGCGACTGGGCATCTGGCACTAGGGCACAGCGACAGACATAAGGTCTCTAAAATCCTGTGTGTCCACCAGGCGGAAAGGCAGCATTTTGGTAGCCAAGAGCTTACAGAGGGGTAAGTCAACCTCTTAGCTTTGTCATGGGTCGCAGGAAATGGCCTTTTATTTGTCCACATCTGAGGGACAGAGATCTGGCTGCTGTGTGTAGATGGTGGTGAGTAGGGTGTCCCTGGAAAAATGCAGGTTTGTGAGGAAAGTGCAGGCGTAGACATGATGTTGCCTTCAACCAACGTTGGTGCTATCGATGTCTGAGAGAGCTGTACACACGCACTTGTTTCCCCTTACAAACCAACTGACGACCTACCAAGCAAACTGCCTGTTGCAGTTACAGTGGTGGAAGTTGTGCGTGGGAAACCATGTTTGACAGCTGTCCCCACAGTCCTAGAAGATGAAGAGCGCGCGGATGCACTGGAAGGGGCAGGCGGTGGATGGTCCGCTCCGCTAGGCCGCATTGCAGCACGGTGAGCTTCCCACTGGGACATATGATATTTATTCATGTGACGATTCATGGAAGAAGTTGTCAAACTGCTCAGGTTTTTTCCTCTACTAACAGATTCCCGACAAATTTTACAGATCACATGATTTGGGCGATCCTTTGCAAGGTCAAAAAAGGACCAGGCTGGGAGGCTTATAGGACATGCGACCTGCTGAGCCACCCCGACTAGTGCTCAGAGGCAGAGTGGTGGCTAAGGATGCAGTTGTAGATGTGCTACCAGTACTCCTCCTCTGTCCAGGAAGGCGCAAGGTAACTTCGTCGTCAGTTGCATCCTCCTCCACCGCCTCTGTTGACCTCCTCGAGTGCCTGACTGTGGGTTGACAGTAGGTGGGATCTAGAACTTCCTTATCAAGCGTTGTGTTTGCAATCCCCTCACCCTCAGACTGAGCCTCTTCCTGCCCTGACCGAATATTTAAGTTATCATCTCAATCTGGTATCTGCATCTCATCGTCATCAGTATGTTCCTCATTGTCTATAACAACAGGTGTTACAGTTTGTGAATAAGGGTCAACATTATGCTCAGAAACTTGGTCATCACGGCCTGAATCTGAGTCACAAAGGTTCTGGGCATCACTGCAGACCATTTCCTGGTCTGTACTCACTGCAGCTTGGGAGCAGACCTCTGATTCCCAGGCTATAGTGTGACTGAACAGCTCTGCAGACTCAGCCATCTCTGTTCCACCATACTGTGCAGGGCGGATGGAGACTTGAGAGCTGGGAGAAAGCAAGTGTGATTGGGATGACAACTCAGAGGACTGGTTTTTTTTTTGAATGCGGTAGTTGAGGTGGAGGAGTGGGCACTTGTTGGACCACTTGAGATCCATTCAAGCATGTTCTTTTTTTGGGCATCATCTACCTTTGTTCCAGTTGTTCGTGTCCGTAAAAAAAGGAGCACATCTGATTACCCACGGAAAGTAGTAGACATCTTACTTTTGCTGGAAGATGGCCTATCTTCAGCAGATGTTAATGGAGTTTTGCCACCTTCCCCACGGACACAAACTTTTTTTCCTTTTCCAACACGCCTGTTCCCCTTCCCACCAGCATCTGTCATTTTGCCACTCATTTTGATTGCGACAAGATTGTACACTTAAAATGAGGTAGTAAAAATTGAGAGGTGGTGTAGATTGCAGAGGTGGTCTAGCTTTATTGGCAGCAGAAGAAACAAGACAGACTATCCCTGACAATGCAACTATGGCCCTTAAACTGGCAGCACAGTTTGCAATTATAATGGCTTAGTAAAAATGAGCTTGAGGGTGCAATGCAGAGGTGCTGGAAATAGCTTGGCACCTGTGGGACACTAATGAAGTCCAACAGCCACTTATAGGATGCCACTAACCCTCAGCACTCTGCAATTATAATGGTTTTGCTAAAAAGGGCAGGAGGGTACAGTGGCCGGGTTGTGGGTCAGTGTAGAGGAAAGGAAGCCTCACTTTCTATCCCTCCTAATAGTGAAATGCAGCAAGGAAGTCCCTGAGCTTAGCTATGCAGACGCTGTTATCTGTAGCTGTTAAAAACTGTTTCCACGGACCTGACTGTCACCTATGGCTCTGAGCCAGCTGTAATTAGCCCTTAAAAGGGCTGAAAGAAACTGTTATCCCTATTCTGTATAGCGCTGTGTGTAGAGCGTACACAGCAGGATCGGCGGCAGGATCTGCATCTGCGGTGACTGTCACCCAGAAGCAGAAGTCAGATAATGGCATCCAGACGGGCAGATGGCCATATTTATAATGCAGGGACATGTGACCTGGACAGCCTATGACACATGCCCTTGCTTGTCTGACAAAAAGTCCACTTAGCTGTGTTTGTGTCTGGGATTGGCTGACATGCTGGCCCGCCTCACTACACGCACGCTTAGGGAAGGAAGGAAGGAAAAAAAAATGGCGATCGCCATTATCCCAGCAGCAGTGATCTGAACGCGTAGTCCCCGCACACTATACGCTGAAATTTCATAATAGTGTGAGTCACAGAGTGACTTACACTATTACAGTGAAAAGCCAGCTAGTAATTAGCTTGGCTTTTTGCTGATAGAACTGTTCTCTAATGTAACTTGAGCTAATGAACTTTTAGCAAAAAGCTTGAGTTCTAGTTCGATCTAGAACACCCCCCAAAATCACTCAAACCGTGAACTGGAGAACCACAAATCACGAACCGCGCTCAACTCTAGTCCTTAGCAGTGGTTTTCTAGCAGCTATTTTACCATGAAGGCCTGCTGCACAAAGTCTCCTCTTATCAGTTGTTCTAGAGATGTGTCTACTGGTTGACCTCTGTGTCGCATTTACCTGATCTCTAATGTGAGCTGCTGTTAACCTGCAATTTCTGAGGCTGGTAACTCAGATAAACTTATCTTCCACAGCAGAGATCACTCTTGGTCTTACTTTCCTGGGGCGGTACTTATGTGAGCCAGTTTCTTTGTAGCATTTGATGGTTTTTGCAACTGCACTTGGGGACACTTTCAAAGTTTTTCCAATTTTTCGGACTGACTGACCTTCATTTCTTAAAGTAATTATGGCCTCTCATTTTTCTTTACTTAGCTGCTTTTTTCTTGCCATAATACAAATTCTAACATTTTTTTCAGTAGGACTATCAGCTGTGTATCCACCAGACTTCTGCACAACACAACTGATAGTCCCAACCCCATTTATAAGGTAAGAAATCCCACTTATTAAACCTGGCAGGGCACACCTGTGAAGTGAAAATCATTTTCGGTGACTACCTCTTGAAGCTCGTCAAGAGAATGCCAAGAGTGTGCAAAGCCGTAATCAAAGCAAAAAGTGGCTACTTTGATGAACCTAGAATATAAGACATATTTTCAGTTGTTTCACACTTTTTTAAGTATTTCATTCCACATGTGTTAATTCATAGTTTTGATGCCTTCAATGTGAATCTACCATTTTCAGAGTCATAAAAATAAAGAAAACTCTTTCAATGAGTTGTGTCCAAACTTTTGGTCTGTACTGTATATTGTATTTATACAGTATATTGATAATGATTTCAAAAAGCCAACTATTTCTTGTAGGCAAGTACAAGTGTACAAGCGTAAGAGGACAACATAGTCATTCCAGTGCTCCAGAGACTCACAGACATTAGGAGTTTTCATGATGGAATGTACTTTTTCGAAAAACATTCCAATCTTCTCTCCACAGGATGGTATTTTAAGCTCAATATTTCCAGGCCAATGACCTTATTAAGATATTGGGTTAATGGCAACTTGCCACACTTCCCTAAAGGAATCGAGATTACCCATTAAAGTTTATTTCCCTTGACATTGCCCGACATTTGGATTTTGTATCCCCATCCAGGTTCCATAGTATATACTGTATATAAGACCTGCCTGTTGGATGTTCCTTTGTATTAGGCTATGTGCTCATGCTGAGTATTTGGCTTCAGAAATTTTATTACCAAATCTGCATCTCTTGGCAGAAACATTGCAAATTTTTTAAACTCGTTTTTGCTGCAGTTTTTTTGCCACGTTTTTGCTGAACATTCAATGCGTTTTTAATGCCCTTCTTACATCTTTTTTTTTCATGCATTTTCTATGCATTCTAAGGTGGAAAAAAAGCTTCAAAAACAGTGACAGAAGTTACATGCTGCAAATATATTTCTGCACCTAATCTGCAATGGATAAAAAGCAACATATGCACAAAACTTCTGGTTTCTCACTGACTTAGCTGGCATAAGGAGTTGCATGCATATGTGTAACAAAACTGCACTCAGAAACGCATCAAAAAATGCAATACAAACGCACTGTATGCACATACCCTGAGCTGCTCTAACTGGTTTGTGGCTTCTTAAGGTTACGTACCTGCATCATTCTCTTTTCTGTCCTATACATAGCCATAGTAAAACTAAGAGAAAGAGAGGCAAGATAGTGTTGTACCAGATATTAAAATAATAGTATGTTACTGTACACTCATCTAGTGTGGTTGTGAAAGTCACAACCAACACAAAAAGTATACAGATAGTAGGCGGCTGACACAGCCCCACGTGTAGATATCTTCAATGCTGGAGAGTAAAAGGGGTTAAAGTCGCTCTGTCGCCAAAGGATAATAAAAAAATGTGTTGATTTAATGAAAGATTATTTATTCCATAGCTCTACGTGTTTCGAGATGAGGACCTCTTCTTCAGGACCCCAAAAATCAGAAAAATCAACAATACAAATTTTTTTTTATCATCTTTTGGTGACAGCGTGGCTTTAACCCCTTCTACTCTCCAGCATGGAAGGTCTATACATAGCCATGAAAGCTCTCAATCAGTAAGGAGGACTACTACTTGTGTGGATATAGTTATTTACTCATGCATGGCAGATGTTTGTCTTTTAAACTATACTAATCCCTTTACTATAGTCATACAATATTTTTATACAGGGTACGAAACATGATGAAACAACATCAAGGAATCTCCTATTCTGTCAAGAACTACATTTCAGTGCCAAAACAATGTGCCTGAGATGTGTCCATCTCAACTCCATCATTGGGACAACAATGGGCTTAAGAAGAAGATAATAACCACCTCAAAAGACATTAAGGACAAGAATAACTATTTAATATGCCATAAACACTCACATAGTCCCCTTATCACTAAAACACTTTTCATTTATCAACTTGACAGATGAAAATGTTTTTTCCACTACTTACTTTTTCTCTATGTACCCCTGGTCTATTATTATTATTTTTTTTATATTATTTTATAGAAATGACAGACACCAACTCAGTAGTTCAGAATAACCTAAGATGGACTGTAGCAAGTAAACTTTTAAGAAGAAAACTATAGAAAGACATTGAAGAATATATAAATAATTCATTTCTGATTTTCTTTTGTGGCTTCAGTGTAACATATAAACACAATGACATTTCGATATTACTGAGGGTCACATTCATCCCAGTAATAAATTCATGTTCCTATAGTAGCAGTAATTAAGGTTCAGTTCTGTTCAGTATATTGAAGTGAGTTCCTAAAAAAGCATAAGACACAATTTTAAGAACTGTCTATCTGATTTTCATCTTCTACAACTCCATTAAATGTCAAGGTGCATGGCTTCTGAATTATATTAACTTTAATTCACCGGATGGTTTAGTAGATGTGATATTTATTGCATCTCTCTGCATGCTCTACTAGTTGGCTCCTGTAAGGACACGAATAGTATGGGAAGGACGAAAATCCAATAAACATCATCTAGCAGATTTAGTTTTCCATATGGTTGGGTTTTTTTAGGTCTACTCTCTGAAACTTTTGTATACTACGGTAGTGAGTTCTCAAAATACTTATGACAATTTATTCTGTTTCCGCTCATTTCTTTTTTGTCTTTAGGTAAGATTTGTTGTTACCAGACGTGATCAGAAGCTACTTTTCTATTATCCCAATGAAAACATGCATGGCAGAAATATAATTAATATTTTATTTAATTAATTTATAATTATTAATAATAATATTAGATTAATATAAAGTTACATAATTGGAAGGAATAATTATTGGCTGACCGAGCATTGTGCTGATAGGTAGCAAAGATTTTGGCCACCTTAAGTGAGGTTTTCATTTAGTGAGGTCTTTTCATCAAGGTTACTATTTAGTGGAGCTTCATCTGGTAATTTGGTTTGTATACTGTATATTTGTATAGGAACTGTAATGAGTATTGAACTTATCAACAATTTTCTAAGTAAATGTTTTTCAAAAGGTGATATTGAAATGAAATTCTCACCAATTGTCACTAACAACAACGATCTGTGATGCCCTGGCACCACCAGGTGGTCACACACAGTAGACCCCCGCACTACACCTTACCTCACAGGGTTACACCAAGCCGACAAAACCCTAGTCACCCGACCAGGCGGAAGGAAAACGCCCACCTAGGGGTCTAGAGAACCCGGGGCGGGAAAAGAGACAGTGGAGTTGTAGTTCTGAGTTGAGTACAGTTGGAAGTGGAGGAGAGAGTGTGAGGAGAGGAGAAAGTGAAGTTGGAGTGGAAGCCAGAAAGAAAAGGCATCACGGTTGGAGCCCCGGCGTACTGGCTAGGTGGCAGATGGTGGTTCGTGTTTGTCAGGAGACGGGAAGACGGCTGCCGGAGATCCGAGGTGGACCAGGACAGGGTAGGAGCCCGCCGGTACCGCCACCGGAGAACTGACCCAAAAACCGTGCACAGAGGGGGTACGTGGACCCTGAAGCAGATACCGGAACCACTGGCTTTGTTAATTCACCAGTTGAGGACAGAATTACAGGTCCTGTCCCACCCAAAGTCCCAAAAGAGCAGACCAGCAGCCCACCGCGGGGGATAGGGCATCCGCCAGGGCCGCTTTAGATCCCACGGATCAGCGTCTGCAGGCAAGGCTCCCATCCGTAGTTCTTGGTGTGGACTCCCGTGTTCCATGCCGGGAAGTCCAAAGAGAACTAAAAATAGTGCAGAGAAAAGTGACACAGACCATCACCCTGGGTGAGGGATCAGAATACACTCGGCCACGGCGGCCGGCCACTGGCACCTTGGTTTACCGTTGAACTTGTGTGATTCATTTGACTGTTAGTACACTAACATCCCCCGGTCTGACCGGGCTCGCTGGCTCCTGAAACCGCCATCCTCAGAACAGAGACACTGGGCCCCGGGGCATCCATCCCATCGCCCCCGGGTGCTCCCCAATGGCAGTGGTGGTGCTACATCTCACCACACACCGTGGGTGGCGTCACAAAGTGCTCACAGCAATCCCCGTACATATACATCCCCTTTTATTTGAAGTGTCCGCGCGACCCTCGGGTCCAGAAAATCCCTCAAGCCACACTGCGGATCCGGATCCGAGCAGCCCGACTGCTGGCGTGGGGGCGGCACAGATCCATTCAACACAGGCAAGGAAATCAGACCATAGATGTCCATAAATTTAGGGATGTGTAATAAATAGAAAGGATACAGGAAAAAAAAGTATTGAATACATTTACTGAAATGTATTTAATACTTTGTACACAAAACTTTGTTGGTGATGACAGCTTCAAGACGTCTCCTGTATTATAAAACTTGTCGCATTAGTTGTTCATGTGTGATTTTGGCCATTTTTCCACACAAAATAACTCTTCATCTCCTGAAGGGCTCCATCAGTGAACTCTGAGATTTAGTTCGTTCCATTCATTTTCTATTAGATTCAGCTTCGGTTATAGGCTTGGCTATTCTTCAGCTTTATTTTCGTTCTCTGAAACCAATTAAGAGATTCATCTTGGCTGTGTGTTTAGGGTTATTGTCGTGCTGAAATGTCCACCCTTGTTTCATCTTCATTATCCTGGCAAATGGCAACCGATTATTATAAAGAATGTCTTGGTATATTTGTCCATTAATCCTTCCTTCAATGATATAAAGTTTGCAAGTGCCTTATACCAAAAACAGCACCAGACCATTATATTCCCTTTTCCAAACTTCACTGTTGGTATGGTGTTTTTGGGGTGATATGCAGTGCTTTTGGCTATCAAACATGGTGTGTATTTTGGTATCCAAAAAAGATTAATTTTGGTCTCATCTGACCAGACTATATTCTTTTTCTCCCAGTACTTTATAGACTTGTCTACATGTTGTTGAGCAAACTTTACATGTGCTTTAACGTGTGGTTTGTTTAGCGATAGAGTCTTGCGTGGTGAGCATGCATACCGGCTATGGAGGTTGAGTGCACTATTCATTGTTTTCTTTAAAACAATTATACCTTTTGATTCCAAATCTTTCTGTAGCCCTCCACAGGTGGTTCTTGGTTCTTGGACAATGCTTCTGATCATTCTGTTCCCTTCTATGCCTGAAATCTGGCAGGGAGACCCTGATTGTGGCCAGTTTATGGTGAAATGTTTTTTCACTTTCGGATTTAGGCCCCAAAAATGCTTACCGAAACTTTCAGTAGTTTAGAATTTTTTTTCTAACCAATACAATAAGTATGCAAAGTTTGCAAAGGATTTGAGACAGGTCACTGGTGTTACTTGTCATCAGATGTTTCTTGTCTGGCACCTTGTTTATGAGACACCTTTTTATAGGCCTTAATTTGAAACAGTTGATATTATTTTTCACTAAGTGGCAGAATTGCTTTCTAATTATTGATATGACTTTCCATGGCTTTTTGCACCTCTCTTTCTTCATGTGACACTCTCACCCATTCTCTCATGTCCAGAGGTTGAAGACCTTATCATAATGGACCAAAACGTTCTTGTAGACTCCAGTCCAGTATGGACATGTCCATCTTCTTGAAGGAGGCTTGGCATTAACCCTATTAGGCCCTTGCCATACTAGACACCTCTATTATCTCTAAAGCTTCTGCTGTGACAAGGGCAGTCCACATCTAGCCCCATGTGGAACCTGCCCTACACTTTCCCTGCATGCCTCCGGATGTGATCCTTCCTCACAGGATCACCTGGGGATTAATATGCACAAAGAAAAGAGAGGGCTGTAGTACTACTATCATGGAGGTGAATATGGCAATCAAATGCTAGTCTGATGGCAGAGGTTTTAAATACCTGATCAGAGGCTTGATATCAGTCAGAGTATTCTGTTCTGTCCATTTTCTAGAAGGTGCAACCAAAAATCAACTGTGTGCTGATACATCTATTTACTGCTGGAATGCACACCAGGTGGCAGAAAACATCAGATGAAATGCATCAACTTCTTGTTTGTTATTCCCCGTAGTCACGTGGTAATGTGGTACATTGCATGACCGTTATCTTGCAAGGGTGCATATGGAGGCAGTGACGGGCGATGCACATTTCAAGTTCTCCCTGGCTCTCTAGAGGGGGTTTTGGTCTTGGATGGGTGTGTGCACTTAGCTAGTGCATGTCATACCTTTTAGAAGGCCACTTGCCACTGTTGGTTTTGGCAAACCAGGACCAATCTGCAGTGAAAACAGAAATAGCAGCCCACAGTTTTTATTAAACACAACCTTTTATGTGAGATATCGGGCACATAAGGTATTCAGTTTCCAAAGTACAAAGCGACATTTGACACAATTTCTTATCCATCTCCTCAACCATAATCTTCTCCGATGTTTCCAGTCCATCTATCACCACCCAACCAGCACCACAGGACCAAAATGTAAAAATCATTCTCGCCATCTACCGTTCCACGTCTTCCCAGCAACAGGGATTCGCTGCACCGGCAAAACAAAGCTTTTGGATCTGCCACCCAGGACTCCTCATTTCACTTTTGATCCCAGTTCTATCCATTCCCACTGAGCTGTAAACTACACCGGGATTTATGCTAAGCATCCTTCTCCATACCCTTCCTACAGGAGTCGAACTGTTTTAGGCCAGAACAAGGTTTTGATTCTGACCTTTTCTCTGGCTCTCAGCCACCTCACATCCATTTCCTCAGATCTCACAGTCTCACTTTGGTCTTAGCTGTTGTAGTTGTCATGGCTCACCCAGTAGATGTGGCCTTTAGCACCAAATTGACTTGTACATCAGTACTCCTCAAAATCTGTTCCCTATCTCTTTTCTAAACTTAAACCAGTCTCTTATCCAATAAGCTAACCCCTCCACTGTGAGGTAGGTCCTTGCTTAACTATTTCTGCTCTTGCATTCATTTTGTAGCCAGGCAAAAATTTCTTACTAAACATTCATAATATAACTCTGCTACATCTTACATAACATCCTTCTACCTTACCAGTATGCATGACATTTCACCTTACAAGACATAAACATAGACACAATTTGTGTCTTCAGGGGCAAGAACACATGACCACGTAGGCCACCCTCTTACAATGTAATGTCAGTATGGATTGAATCATTGCTGTGGCACTGCGTGTTACCACTGGATCCCAGACACCATTTGCAGCGTCATTTGACACTCTGGATGGTGGTCCTCCTCCATTCAATCAATTTGAAGAAAAAGCTGTGGAAAATAAAGCGCAATAGGGTCTTACCCTTAAAGGTACAGGGCAGGGGAGGGGGGAGCAATATTACTCACCAACTGTAGTTGTGACAGTCACAACTACTATAATCGCATGTAGAAATGGACCACGGCAGCGGCAACCGAAGCGGCAGATAACAGAGAGAGGTAGAAGACGGGTTTCTAAATGCCGCGCCAATGATCACAAGTCTGATGATCAGATTAATGTAGCTTTATTGTTGCATAGGTCTACGCGTTTCAGGAGCTCTGCCCCCTTCCTCAGGACCATAAAAATAAGACAACATCAAATCTACCGTGGTAGATACATGTGTACATTAAATAGACAAAGAGACGTCAGAGTCCCGCCCCGTATAGAAAAAACAGGCGGGAAAGGGTGCATCGTGATCAATATATGACGCAATACAAGTGATACCTCCGGTCATCACACAAACAGATTTTATGTATATACACTTGCACATCCCGATGCAGTGGATTTTTTTTTTTTCTGTCACACACAATTAGATTATGAACATTTTATAAGTGTCACACAATTTATTATGTCGATGTCATACCGTGAATGTCTATATAAGACAAGGTTTCATGTTTTGTTCCTTATCATGTATTCACTTGTATTGCGTCATATATTGATCACGATGCACCCTTTCCCGCCTGTTTTTTCTATACGGGGCGGGACTCTGACGTCTCTTTGTCTATTTAATGTACACATGTATCTACCACGGTAGATTTGATGTTGTCTTATTTTTTATGGTCCTGAGGAAGGGGGCAGAGCTCCTGAAATGCGTAGACCTATGCAACAATAAAGCTACATTAATCTGATCTTCAGACTTGTGATCATTGGCGCGGCATTTAGAAACCCGTCTTCTCTGTTATCCATTCAATCAATGACAGTGGGAGTGCCTATGATCGAGTAGCCTCGTGTCATGTCCCCACCAGAGTCCGCTCCTGCAACTTCTTCTCCGATAGACCGGCGACGCCGTGTTCCCACCATAGATAGTGCTAGTGATGGGAGAGGAGTTGGTGCCCGTGGCTCTGCTGAGCACAGGCTCCGCTCATCCACTAGGCTGGGTTTCCCTGGAACCTGCAGAACCGCTGGCTGACTGTAGGTTGCTTGTGTCCTCCAGCTGAAGTTGCCATTCACCTGCAGCAAATGGGAAGACACCACACCCTTCTTATTCCTCCTCCCGTCATCTGACCACTGCCAGAGATAGTTCTATTCCTGGTTCCTGTGTTGTTTGTATAGTGATTCCTGTGTGCTGACCTCTGCTTGTGTTACCCTTCTGCCTGTCATTTTGTACCTTGCTGCCAGTCCCAAATTTGACCTTTCCTTTGTCTCCTCACTACGCCCATGCCTGCCGATTTTGTTCTTATATTGGATTTACTGGTTTTTGACCCTGCCTGAGTTACCTGGACTACAGCCTACCACAGGTGGTGATCTTTGGGTCTCTGTGTAATTCAAAATACCTGTATAGGTGTTGAAGGGTTGCGGAGTTCTCAGGGCCCTGCTTTGTGAGCGACTTTCCTCTGGCCTCCCTTTACAGCCAGTCTGTGTCTGTGGCTCCAGGCAGACGTTACACCTCGCCCCTCAGTGAAGGTGCAGAGTAAGCTACTTGTAGGCAGAAATACACTAAAAACCAAGTCCATAAGTGAGTGAGAATAGGGGATGTGTGAGAGATTGTAAAGCTAGATAAAAATCTATGTCCATCTTGCTTAAAATTATAACTCGGGGCACCATGCTGTATCAGGAAGATGTCCCAATGTGACTAAGGTGAACGCATTGAAGCCTATACTGGCCCTAAAGCTGGGACCCCTGCGCTTACCCTAACCCTGGAGGTACCCTTGATGGTAGGGAGGTCCAGATCACCACCCTATGCCCTATCTCCTGGTCTTGTCACTGATGTTATGTACCCCCCCTCCACAACCCAACACCCGGGAGGAATGGGCACGCACAGGAGAATGCAGCCGACCAACAAATATGGACAAACAGGGGTAACAGCAAAAACAACTATTCGTACACATGGCAACCACACACCAAGGAGCCACTAAAAGTGCACGATGGGAAACAACATAAAAGGTGGAAGAAAAGCAGACTACTGGGAAACTATCATACAAAAAACAGACACACCTGAAACTACTGCAGCAAACACTTATGCTGAAGCCGAAAGCACAACAGCTCCCGGCCAAGCTTCCAAATGGTAGGAAATAACCGGCACTCTGGAGGATGTAGAGGGTATTTATAGAACCTGCGCATGGTCCCCACCGGAAAACACCTGACCAGGAATCAGGAGCTGCTGGAATTAACCCTCTCCTCCCCCAAAGGATGGGAATTACTGTATTTTAATCTTGAGTCCCACAAGACAAAATGAGACTCTGACACATAACATGTCACAAAACTCAGCAAAAGGGTAAAGTCCATGACTGAAGACCTACTTCAGATACAAGGCTGAAAGTGTGGAGCATGTCAAAGATCATGCAGAAAAATATAAGCTCTATATCCACATAGGCTTGGATCATAGAACAGGACACCACAGTACAATAAGCAGACTTAGTACAGATGCAAGGGTGGAAATATAAGGGCCCAAGAGGTATGGGGGTCCATTTGTACCTCCAAATTGTTGGAATTGTGCTTTATGTTGAGATATTACACTGCAAAGGGCTTATTTACTGTTTTTGCCATGGGGCTCTTTTTCGTCTATGTCTGCCAGTGTACAGATGCATATGTCTACATTTATCATGTGCATTGTATTAAAAGTACCTATCAACCACTTTCCATGTATTGCTAGTGGTTTATCCCTTTTATTATGACCAGGAGAGAATTCAGATGGTGAGTTAGTAATCACTTTGGTGGCATCGAACATAAGAGGGATAGAAGGGATTTGTGCATTTTAATCACCTGATGATCCAGTGAAGAAGAAGCTTGTCAGGAGACATGTAGAGCAAATGTAGGGCAGGTTCCACATAGGGCTAGATATGGACTGCCCTTGTCAAGGCGGGAGCTTTGAAGGAAATAGGTGTAGCTTTGATATTGACCTTATGTCAAAATGTTTCTTGTTTATAAATTCACTCATATTGTGAAGTCAGTGTACCTATGTAAAGAACTATGCAGCATAAGATACATTCAGCTAACCTCTTATAGTGTTTACAAAAAAATACTGCTTTTTGCTGGCCGAAAGTAATAAGCGCAGAAGATAATGACGGTATGCAGGAACTAAATAGTAATGTGTGTGTTTACTGGAGGGAAGAATTTGAAGGTGACAATGGTTCAAGTGAGAGTTCTATCAGAGTTTCAGAATATAAAAGGCCTGGCTAGGCCAGAGGAGAGGGATTGGAACCAGAATCCTTTTCCAGGAAGGTTGTGTGGCAGTGAAGTGGGTTTATAGCCCCATCACCCCAGAAGCGTCCGAGATGTAGTCAGATCCCAGAGAAGACCTAAGCTGAGAGGAAGATCAGTGACCGTAGCTGAGAGGAAAATCCATGACCCGAGCTGAGAGGACGATTGGTGACCTAAGCAAAGAGGAAGATTCATGACATGAGCTAAGAAAAAGATCAGTGATCTAAGTTAAGTAGAAGACATTAACCAAGTCCAGTAATGTACCGCCCCCGTGTCAGCGGCTGAGCCGCTCGGATCCGGAACCGCGGTGGCTTGAGGGGTCTCCGGACCTGGGGGTTCGCGCGGACACTCGAATTTAAAAATGGGGGTATGTACAGGGGAGTTAAAACTTCATGACGCCACCCACGGTGCGTGGTAAGATGAAGTACCACCGCTGCTGTTGGGGGAGCCCGGTGGCGGTAGTATGGCAGCAAGGTGTTCGTGCCCTGGGGCCCGGTGGTGGTGGTGCAGGGGGTTCCGTTGAGAGAAGGAAAGGGGTTTTTACGTACTCTTTCAGTCCAAGAATAATGACACTGACAGCTTGTAAACCAGAATTATGAGCACCACTGCAGCAGGGAGGGAGCAAGCGTGGATCCGTGCCTTTGGTGTTGCTTGTTAGCCTGTGGCCTTTTCTTTGGCACCTTCTCACTGTTGGACCCTATAGTGTGGAACTATTTGGGTCCCGCTCACCCGTATGGCTAACTGAGTGAGCTTGCTCTCAGGTTTCATGCTTGGGATTTGGTGGACTGTGTTTTCGGAAAAGTCATATCCCATTGGTGCACTAGTACTCTGATTTTGGGGCGCGTGAGGGATGCATATTGAAGACATCACCCCCGTCGGGTAAATTACCAGGACACTTAAAGCTACCTCCCGGCCTAGGGTCTACGTACCCTGTCGTGCCCTTGCCCCTGCCCGGAGATGGCTCAAGGACGCCGGCTGCCCTCCTCGGCAATCCGTGCCCCTTGACACGATCCCCTGCGACCGGAATTCCAGCTCCTACTAGGCCCAGACCAACATCTGCCACCTAGTAGACTCAAGGAGTCCTGCTCCTAGCCTCCTCTCTCTTTCACCTCCAACACAACACAACTTTCACTTTTTCACTTTCCTCTACCAACCCCCCAAGTGGGCGGCCATATTCCCTTCAGGCCCCCCAATGGTGTGTCTGGTGGGTATGGTGTAAAGTGTTCCTAGGATTTTTACTGGCTCAGCTCTTAGCAACACCAAAAGACCAGGATCTCTAACCAAGGAGGATTAGATGCTGTGCAGAAGGGCAGATTGCACAGTACCCTGTGACGACTTGATAGGCCATGGCGTCACATTCCCCCCTGGTTAAACGTAGATCGTCCCCGAGCTACAGGACTTCAGAGGTTTATTTTTGGGGGGTTTTTAACTGTAGAAGAAAAAGGAACATTTTAAACGTTACACACTTTTATTAATGGGTTCCATCCCACACAGGGGAGGCACTTTACTTAAAAGTTACTAAATTTTTAAGATTTCACCATCCAACAGTGAGACGCTACCGGTTTTATTGGTAACGGAGGCTCAACCTACTCCATTGCAGCCCCTTCCTGCGACAGTCCAGTCCCAACGTTCCGGACCCAATAACCCGCCACCAAAACAACCTGAACCCCTTGAAACCTATCCGCAGTTCCGTGACCAGGTTAAGGTCCCGGGTGCTCTCTTTAGATGACTCTGGTTGGCACAGGAGGTGCAACTATGTACAATACACAAGTTCGTGTTGGCCACGCCAGTCCTGTGACCATGGTCCTTGTTTACTAAATATAAAAACTTTAACAGAGTCCATGTACCGGGTGTACACATTTTGACAATTTTCTAGCAAATCTGGTAACTTTCTCTCTTTTCATTAAAACTAGTTGATTAGGCACTTATTTACTAACATTTTCTATATGGAAAACAACAAACTGTGAAAAACAATAAATGAAAGCACTGATACCTAACAGTTCTATGGCATCGTAAAACTACTAATATTATAACATTTTTAAACTCCGTACCGCTCACTCTTTTATGCAGCAATATAATCGTGAGGGATTTCCTCTTTTGTTTAGTATTGTCCAATTCGACCTCATTTAAGGTAGGAAATGACTTTGAAGTGTCTTACACTTAGAGACATTGGTGATTATTCTTGTAATGGTGTCTTTCTCGTATTTGTCCCCTTATAGACATCCAATTTTGGATAATTATAGGACGACATTCTGAATATATATCATTGAATGGTCCTAAAGGCATTTGATCTTTATATCTTTGATGATACCGTGGCGGTAGGTTATATTGTTATTTTGACAATAGTCCTTGAACATTTCCATATTATAATTTTTCCTCTTTTTAATAGAAGAATTGATTGACCTAAACACGTGGTAAAGTCATTTCCCCGTGAGGCTATTAAGACGTCCGATAGAAATAATTAATAAAACCCTCATTCAAAGAATTTTTTTCATCATAACAGGTAATTTACCCGTATTAGGGACATGATGTTTCATACTCATTTAGTTAATTTTCTATGAGGAACCAAAGTCCTTCTTGTTATAAAATATTCTCTGTATAGACAAGGTTTTTTTCTGCGATATCAGGTCTGTTTTGATACGGTGGATCCATATAGGAGGATCTCATAAAGGAAGATCGTAGTTTTATTCTGCATCTCCATCGGTACATAGGGTAATCTTTTAAATTGGCCTATCCCGACACTTATCCCTTTGGTTTTTGATGTCTATTTGCACAATTCTTCACATTCTTTCACAGTACTTTTCTCCTTCATGGTTATAAGGGTATTTCATTTTTATTCTTTTATTTTTATCATGTGATAATTCTCTGTATATGATAATTGTCATTTTTCTCTTGTTTGTACCTTGGATATAGATAAGTCCTTTCTGAAGAAGACCAAATTAGGTCGAAAACGTTTATTTATATGGACTTTTTTTCTTTGAATAAAAAAATCATTTTGAACATTACTATTGCTTAAGTCTCTTATTGGGGTAATTAAGAGTGCCGGAGTTCTTTCCTACATATAATTATTTTTCTCCAGAGCACCGAATTGGTGAAGCAGGGTCCTAACTTACTTGACTATAATTCTTTTGACCCTTGCTCCCAAAAAAAAAAAAACCCCTAAGAGTAAATACAGAAGAATTATTTTCCTTTTTCTTGTTGGTTCATACCAAGTTATCTTCTTATTTCATACGGAATTTTTGTACCCTCCTTCTTTTGGAGAATTTTTAGGAATTCATGTCGCAATCACACTTCTCAACCTTTTCGTATAATGAAGAAGAATCCAATACTATTGTATCAAAGGTTACCTCATCAGGTAGCTTCCTGAGCATTCCATCTGAGGATCTCCGCAAGAGGGATTTAGAGAAAGAACTACGACGACATACCGCACTCGAACTTCATTCTATTACTTTAGCGGAGTATCATCGCTCTAAGCGCATACCTAGAGGACTGAGAGTCCAATTAAAACCAACTCTTTTTTCTGATAATGTGGAATATTGCGATCGCTTTGAGGCGATAATCAACAAATGTTCTATGGACATTATTACGTTAACTATTGATTTCTTACAGAAAGAATTAAGCCAAGCTGCGGATGGTATCAGAGCGGCGGAGGAGCAGTTGAAACAAACATCACCAGCAGATCTCTCTCTTCTCAAGAAAAAGACGGATGACACTTTATCTGAATTTTGGAGGGACCTAGAGAACAGAAAAAGGAATAAATTCCTAAGGGATCAAGAAGATTATTCGAAAGGTGTTGTTTACAAATGGCGTGCTGGCGATTACTTCAACGGCCGACGACCAACAGGATTTGGGGGTTATTCATCCTCAGACAATTCGGATTTCGAATCACGACCTCAACGACAAGCTCCACCTCCTTTTTTAGGGCCACGACGACCCCAATCAAGAAGAAGGCAACAAGGAGGGGGCGGAGATCCCAATTGGCGTCCTCGAGGAGACAGAATTTGGACCAGATCTCAGGTAACACCAACTTGGTTATTAATATCTCGTCATACTCATTATCCCCATCCGAATATGTAGTTCTACAAAGAGGTCTTTCTTTTTGCCCTACGCCTTCTTATGACCCTTTTATTATCGAACAAGAGTTACAACGATTCTTTCGTGCCATCCGCCTCAAGACGCATTTTTTACAGAGCGAGTCTAGGAGACCCATAAATGACAGTCCTACTACCGGTGAGGAGAGATTTTGTTTTTCTGTAAGAGGACTGAATCTTACGGTCCCAAGTAATTTCAAACCACCTCGTTGTTACCATCCGGTAGAGACATATGTAGACCTGGTGTCCGCTGGCATTCATGAGTTAAACAAAAGGATTCATACGGGTGATTTTCACATTAGGAATAACCTTACGGTTGATGAGAGCAGGGCCATCACGAGCCTTAAAAACAATACATCTATAGTCATTAAACCGGCTGATAAAGGTGGGGCGACTGTTATTTTAGACAAGAATTATTATGTTACGGAAATACTTGGACAATTGGCAGTCAGAGATACGTATGAACCCATTGATTCAGATCCCACTTCACATATTGCTTCATTGATTAGACAGATCTCTAAGAGATATCTTGATCTAGGGATCATCGACCAAAAACTTTCGGAATTTTTGAATAACCCATATCCGGTTATACCGGTTTTTTATACCCTTCCTAAGGTGCATAAAAATCTTACACACCCTCCGGGCAGGCCCATTGTCGCTTCGACAGATTCAGTGTTATCACCACTTGCGAAAACTGTGGAAAAAATCTTGTCTCCATTTGTCTTGATGACGCCATCCTACATCAGAGATACATCACACTTCCTTGAAATTATTTCAGAGTTACATCATGTTCCCCCTACTGCTCTTCTTGTGAGTCTTGACGTGAACAGCCTGTACACCAGCATCAATCATGAGGGTGGTGTGCAGGCTGTCAGGTGGTTTCTTGATCACTATACCACCTTACCGGTGGGGAATAGAGAATTTTGTATTGAATTATTACAGGTCATTCTGGAGAAGAACTACTTTCTCTTCCAGGATCAGTTTTATTATCAGCGTAGGGGGACCGCCATGGGGTCTAATATGGCGCCCCCCTACGCTAATATTTTCATGACGCATTTTGAGGAAAAGTTTGTTCACTCACATCCATTGATTATTAAACATGCCCTGATGTGGCGTCGTTACATCGATGATGTATTTCTTATTTGGGATGGAAGTCAGGATTCTCTGACTGAGTTCTTTTCTAACATTAATACCTGTGTGGAAGGGTTAACCTTTACTATTCAGTTTGATATTCATCAAATTAATTTCTTAGACTGTCTAATCATTAAACAACCTGATGGAATACTTATGACTGACATTTACACAAAACCAACGGATAGGAACAGCTTATTATTGTATAGTAGTAATCACCCTAGACACGTAAAAAACGCATTACCCATGTCTCAACATCTAAGGGTCAACCGTTTGGTGTCTGATGAGGACACGAGGATTTTAAGACGTCAGGAGATGTGTAACAAATTCTTAGAAAGAGGATATCCACCTACGATAGCCGCCTACACTGAACGTAAATCCATTAATCAACGTCAAGTTGGGGAGCAGATCCCGTTCGTTAACACCTATCACCCATTTTCCCCTATGCTGAAACGCATTGTGTTACAACATTGGCCTTTACTATCTACTGACTATCCACAGATTAAAGAATTTAAAAATCCACCCTTATTTTGTTACAAACGGTCTAACAATCTCAAGAATCATTTAGTCCGTGCTGATATTGGCTCTGGCCTACATAGAACTCGACAAACATTTTTAAATACTCAACAACAGGGCACATTTCCATGCCTGGGGTGTGCACAATGCTCAAATGTTACAAGGAGCGCCACTTTCACTCATCCCAGAACAGGAAAAGTTTTTCAGATTAGAGGGTTCTTTACGTGTAATAGTACTTATGTGATTTATCTCATAAAATGCCCTTGCGGTCTCGGGTATGTTGGCGAGACAATCCAACATATCCGAGACCGCATAAATAAACATAAGTCGGATATCCGTTGCGGACGAGTTTTATTGCCAGTTCCCCAAAATTTTGTTTCTATGGGCCACTCAGTATCACAATTACGTTTCCAGGTAATTGATCATGTGGACATAATTCGTAGAGGGGGGGATAGAATTAAACGCTTACGAGAGTTGGAAGCTAGGTGGATTTTTACATTAGATACGATGGAACCCCATGGGTTGAATCGTAGGTATGAGTCAGGACTGTACTAGGAGTGATTTTGCAGTATTTACTCAGTTTTGGAAAAACCTGTCCAAAAAAATTAAATTAACCTTTTTGTAAAACTTGTGATGACACCCCTCATCAACCGATAGGTATTCTTAGTTTATTTATTCTAAACCATTGTTTTTGCCTCCGTAACATGTTATATTATCTTCTGATTTCTTTCTATACTTCTTATGGAATGCTTCAGGCTATCTGGATAACTGTCTGTTGGTGGTCCTAACCAACCATCTTTACTGCTTATATCTATTATATCACTTTTGGGATAAGTGATATAGACCTAAATAGATTTTAATTGTATGGTTTCAATTATTAACATATTACTGATTACTCTATTTTCCCTTTTTTTCAGAACTATTGAACACATAGATCACTTAAGCACTATCACTTATTCAGGAATTACGAGAATCACTGGAATATCACTGGAATAGCAATCCAATGTTCACTTTTTTCTATCCATCAGGAGCACCGATATAGGAACTATGCTTTTTTCATATGGCTATGTTTCTATGATTATTGGAGGTGGTGTCACGGCCCTCTGTTATTACGCACACTTGCGGTCACATGATATCCGGAGCGGGGATTTTCCCATAAGTTACGTAACATGGTTTTCATTCTAAACACGTCACTTCCTCTGTTCCTGTGACGCTCACAGGAAGTGACGTTACGCGGGATATCCCCGATCATATCATTGGATGTCGGGGACGTCACTCCAATGATGTATTTCCTACCTTTAATTAGGGCGGTACCTATGTGATTGGCCGGCTGTTATAAACCCCCCTCGCAGCCATATGTTCACAGTGAAGTCCACGGAGCGTTTCCCTACACACATATGTCTACTTTGGTAAGTGCCTTTGGAGATGCAGCTGGTTAACTAGAGTTTCTTAGACTTTAAATCGTATTTTTTTCTTTTCTTTTATGCAGCAATATAATCGTGAGGGATTTCCTCTTTTGTTTAGTATTGTCCAATTCGACTTCATTTAAGGTAGGAAATGACTTTGAAGTGTCTTACACTTAGAGACATTGGTGATTATTCTTGTAATGGTGTCTTTCTCGTATTTGTCCCCTTATAGACATCCAATTTTGGATAATTATAGGACGACATTCTGAATATATATCATTGAATGGTCCTATAGGCATTTGATCTTTATATCTTTGATGATACCGTGGCGGTAGGTTATATTGTTATTTTGACAATAGTCCTTGAACATTTCCATATTATAATTTTTCCTCTTTTTAATAGAAGAATTGATTGACCTAAACACGTGGTAAAGTCATTTCCCCCTGAGGCTATTAAGACGTCCGATAGAAATAATTAATAAAACCCTCATTCAAAGAATTTTTTTCATCATAACAGGTAATTTACCCGTATTAGGGACATGATGTTTCATACTCATTTAGTTAATTTTCTATGAGGAACCAAAGTCCTTCTTGTTATAAAATATTCTCTGTATAGACAAGGTTTTTTTCTGCGATATCAGGTCTGTTTTGATACGGTGGATCCATATAGGAGGATCTCATAAAGGAAGATCGTAGTTTTATTCTGCATCTCCATCGGTACATAGGGTAATCTTTTAAATTGGCCTATCCCGACACTTATCCCTTTGGTTTTTGATGTCTATTTGCACAATTCTTCACATTCTTTCACAGTACTTTTCTCCTTCATGGTTATAAGGGTATTTCATTTTTATTCTTTTATTTTTATCATGTGATAATTCTCTGTATATGATAATTGTCATTTTTCTCTTGTTTGTACCTTGGATATAGATAAGTCCTTTCTGAAGAAGACCGAATTAGGTCGAAAACGTTTATTTATATGGACTTTTTTTCTTTGAATTAAAAAATCATTTTGAACATTACTATTGCTTAAGTCTCTTATTGGGGTAATTAAGAGTGCCGGAGTTCTTTCCTACATATAATTATTTTTCTCCAGAGCACCGAATTGGTGAAGCAGGGTCCTAACTTACCTGATACCTAACAGTTCTATGGCATCGTAAAACTACTAATATTATAACATTTTTAAACTCCGTACCGCTCACTGGGAGGCTGGTAATCAACGGCGGCGGCTGGTACTACCTGCTCAACAACTATAGCGAACCATTTCACATCTAGGGCGTACTCTCCCTGTTCACCCCAGTGCCGGGTGTAACTGACCACTTTTCCGGCCTCCAGGTTTTGACCTGGGTGGCCACTGGGGAGATTTTGCTCGACATCTCGCCGCATGACAAACACTTCTTCAGAGAGATCTGCCTCCCAGAGGAAACATCATCTTTTCTCGGGGTTAAACCGCCTGATGTACCCTCTGCGCCGTGGCGCACAAACACGGAATGTAGCCTTTCTCAGGTACTCTTTTTCTTTCCAGGTTCGGGCAAGCATCTCTTGTTGTTGTCGTTCTTGCATTGTTATCGTCGGCATCATCTGTTGCTGGTGTTGTTGTCGTTCCCAATAGGGGGCATCAGCGTTCGACCTCAGCTCCCTAGCTGGTTCTGGCATTATTTGGACTTTTGCAACCCCAACAGCCGTTGGGATGCCGTGCGGGAGCAGAACAGGTGGACTTCTTGGCTCCGCTTCTGTGGTCATTAGTAGACAAACCGACTGCTCCGCAGCCGGGGCTGCAGGATCTGGGTGATCCGCCTCTGAGGACGGGCCCGGTAAGGTGGCCGGGTCTGGTCTGGCCGGTGTCTTGATGACCGCTGCCGTGACTGGAATGAGGGTCTTGGTTGGGATCTCCACAGCTGGGACTTTTTGTAAATGCACCGAAGGTTCCGCTGCCGGGGTTGGTGTGGGCAGCTCGGCGTCCCCCAAGGACGGGGTAGGTGATGGTGGAGTGCTCACCGCGAGCGGGGTCGATCCGGATCCCTCATCCACTGTGGAAAGATTTGGGCAATCAGTAGGGACTGGGTAACCGCTTACCCTCTCTTCACGTGGGATTTCAATCGCATGGGCTCGCAACGCCACCGCCAGGCTCCTCATCTCTTCCCTCCAGTGGTTCAGTATGAACAGGAACTGCGTCCACATTCTCCTGCACAGCTGCTCCATTTCCTCCTCTATCCATGTCGTGGTCCCAGGGACAGCACGTTCTGGGGACCAGTCTCGCTCCGCCATCTTGCCACTGCGTCTTCCAGGAACGTTGTCGCAGAGTCCTGGCATCCCTGCTCCACTTCTGCTCTCTTTACATTCCGGCTCACCCCCTCGGTCTTTTCGCAGCACTCTTTCGTGCGCTGTGGCCCTCTGAGAACGTTCGGTTCCGGCCTCACACGTAAGACGAAGGGCGGAACTAAGAGTTACTTTGCACACTACGACATCGCAGGTGCGATGTCGGTGGGGTCAAATCGAAAGTGACGCACATCCGGCGTTGCTGTTGACATGGGAGTATGTGAATCCTTTTTACTACGATTAACGAGTGCAAAAGCGTCGAAATCATATAATCGGTGTAGCATTGGTCATTTCCATAATTTTGGAAGGACCGATGTTATGATGTTGTTCCTCACACATCGCTGTGTGTGAAGCCGCAGGAGCGAGGAACATCGCCTTACCTGCGTCCCGGCTACAATGAGGAAGGAAGGAGGTGGGCGGGATGTTTACATCCCGCTCAGCTCCGCCCCCCTGCTTCTATTGGCCACCTGCCATGTGACGTCGCTGTGACGCTGCACGACCCGCCCCCTTAGGAAGGAGGTGGTTTGCCGGCCAGAGTGACGTCGCAGGGCAGGTAAGTGCATGTGAAGCTGCTGTAGCGATAATGTTTGCTACGGCAGCTATCACAAGATATCGCAGCTGCGACGGGGGTGGGGGCTATTGCTCTCGGCATCACTACAATCGGCTTGCGATGTCATAGTGTGCAAAGTACCCCTTAGGCTTTGCACGCTTTCTCGGGGAAGGCAGCGTTTTGGCGCGAAAAGATGGTGGACAATGGCGGACAATTAGAACATCTGCTTACAACTATATTGATAGAAAAGGCAAATAAAGAGGTTATATGTACCATTCTCTTGATTACTTACTCCTTTCTAAATTTGGTGTATATTAAAAGTTGTTTTATAATTACTCACTATTTGCTTATCTCTGGTTTCCAATGAAATGTTTGTCTTTTTGCAGGAACCTCTTATTTTCCCAGAATCTGCAAAACTGTTGCCCCTTATAAATCCATTTACATACACAGTTAGAAAGTAAGATGGGAACATTAGTGGACATTAACCCCTTCACAACCCATGATGGAGCTATCCGTCATGGATCGTGTGAGGTTAATCCCCGCCCCCTTCCGTGGGCAAGTCACAGTGATCCGCACACATATCAGCTGTTTTCAACAGCTGACATCTGTGCCTGCATGTTACGAGTTCCACCCGCAACATTTAACCACTTAAATCTCGTTGCCAAAGTCTGGCAGCGAGATGTATATGTGATTGGCCATTATTTTCACTTACCGCCGCCCCCACCGGCAGTCACGTGCGTGATCACATAACTTTCAGTGGTTGCCATAGTAGCACAGGGTCATGTGATGACGCCTGTAGCTATCATGAGTCACTTTCGGTTTCACTCGGCTCAGAGCCGAGTGAATCAGAAAGTGAGCATATCTGCTGTTTACAGCTGTGTAGCTGTTATCAGCAGATAGGGCAGAGCAATTGCATTGTTGATCCATATAGCCTCCAAGGGGAACTAGTAAAATAAAAAAAAAATGTAAAAAGAAAGTGTTAAAAAATAAAAAAAAACAAAAAACCTAAAAGTTCAAATCACTCCCCTTTCACCCCATTGAAAATTAAAGGGTTTAAAAAATATACACATATTTGGTATTGCCGCGTTCAGAAATGCCCGATATATCAAAATATAAAATCAATTAATCTGATTGATAAATGGCGTAGCGGGAAAATAATTCCAAATGCCAAAATTACGTTTTTTGGTCGCCGCAAGTTTTACACAAAATGCAATAACAGGCAATCAAAACGTAGCATCTGCACAAAAATGATACCATTAAAAATTTCACCTGGAGCCGCAAAATATAAGCCATCCCTGAGCCATAGATCCCAAAAAATGAGAACGCTACGGGTTTCGGAAAATGGTGCAAAACGTACGCCACTTTTATTGGACAAGCTTGTGCATTTTTTTAACCCCTTAGATACAAGTAAACCGATACATATTTGTTGTCTACAAACTCGCACCGACCTCAGGCATCACAATGACTCATCAGTTTTACCATATAGTGAACAAGGTGAATAAAACATCACAAAAACTATTGTGCGATCACACTTTTTTTTGCAGTTTTACCGCTTTTTTTTGCCGTTTTCCAGTACACTATATGGTAAAACTTATAATTTAATTTAAAAGTACAACTCGTCTCGCAAAAAACAAGCCCTCATATGGCAAGATTGACAAAAAAATAAAAAAGTTACGGCTCTCGGAAGAAGGGGACCAAAAAACAAAAATGCAAAAATGCTCTGGGGCTGAAGGGGTATGTCAGTATTTGAAAGTGTAAAAGACATTTATGACTGAAGGAACAAACATATTTCAGATGCTAACCTTCTACAACCTATGTATGAATTTTAGTTAACAGATCACATATTTTTATAACCTACAAGAAACTGCCACATCCACTATCATAAAAATATCCTGAGACACCTTGAGATTAGTTCTTATAAAGTATAATATTTTAAACCATATTATAGAAAAGGTGATATTTGCTAGACCACTGTGCTGCTACTGTATATGCCCAATGTACGTTTCGCCTCTGTTTCCTCAAGGGACGGATCCGCCCAATGTCTCAAGATACAATAAATTAAGTACTTAAGGCCTAATGGCTCTTCAGATTTAATACAGGTACATTATATCTTATGTATGGATTGACCATTCTTTGTATAAATGCATCTGACATTTTCAGAAACAATTTCGCATTTTTTACTTATTTTCCATTACACATCAGTTTTTGAAATGCAATTTAACTGACCCAATAAACCTGTGAGACTACTTAAATTGTGTGTATGTTTTGTGCAGTTCTTTTAAACAAATTTTTTTATCTCTACTGGCTAACACGGTACAAAGATATATTTTACTTGTTTTGTGCATATGAGACATAAAATTGTATAAATGGACCGTTAACCCTTTAGGATCATTTTGTTTGAAATGTTCCCTTTCCTTTTTTTTAGTTAGAAAAATATCCTTATATAATTATTCATTAATTAATTATTTAATTAATCAAATTAAATGGGAATACATCTTTGAATTAAAGACTTTAAATCATTCAGTTTATTAATTTCCATGCCATAAATTCCTAATTGTTACTGGTATTCTAGTTATATTTTTTACTCTAGCCCACTACGTAGTTGTGTCACTGCTGCTGATATTACAGTGACACATGGACTTTGTTTACTAAAAACCTTAATTAGGTGTTAAATTTGCTTAGTATAATGATGATATTCACCCAGAAAATGTCATTATTGTATAGAAGTCAGATCCTAGTTTTTTTTATATCTGCTACATCAGTAATTTTACATATTCAATTTAAAGTGTATTCAATACCTTGCAAAACTATTAATACCTTGTGAACTTTTCCACATTTTGTCACGTTGTACCCACAAACTTAAAAGTATTTTATTGAGATTTTATGTGACAGACCATCACTTAGTAGCAAGTATTTGTGAAGTATAAGAAAAATGATACCTTGTGTTGTAAATATTTAAAAACGAATTCTTAAA
Source organism: Anomaloglossus baeobatrachus (assembly GCF_048569485.1). Taxonomy (NCBI): domain Eukaryota; kingdom Metazoa; phylum Chordata; class Amphibia; order Anura; family Aromobatidae; genus Anomaloglossus; species Anomaloglossus baeobatrachus. The sequence goes on from NC_134362.1 coordinate 83,274,505, forward strand.
ATTGTGAGGTGCATTTGTAGTCTGATACCCCTAAATAAATTCATTAGAGGCTAATTGCAACCTGAAGTCACCTAATTAGTAAATTCAGTCCACCTATGTGTGATTTATTCTCAGTATAACTACAGTTGTTCTCGGGAGGCATCCGAGGTTGGTCTGAGAACATTAGGGATCAAACAGTATCATGAACACCAAGGAACACACCTGACAGGTCAGGGATGAAGTTGTGGAAACAAGTAAAGTCGGGTCAAGTTACAAAAAAAAAAAATTGCCTCAACTCTGAACATCTCACGGAGCACTGTACAATCCATCACCAAAAATGGAAAGAATATGGTACAACTTCAAACCAAACATAACATATCAATCGACTTGAACTACAATAATATATAATAGGGAAATATAGCATTCTTAGGGCTTCTGGGTGCTTGGATTGAGTCCCACTCCGTAATAATTCACCCAAAAAGGAATCCGAAACTCACAAATACTGAATGTATCAAAAAAAATAATTATATGGTCAATCGTATATTTATACGTGACATTTCCGTCAACGTGAACATTTTCAAATATACACCATTAGGATATAACCAATTGTCAGGATGTTGCGCAGTGAAAGTTGCAACCCTTGAATACATTTAAGTTTGTTGGAGTATTGTGGAAAAAATGTGTTAAATTTTATGGTTTATGATTGCTTTTTCAGAGCACTGTATGTACTAAAGCCAATGAAGGTTCTACAGGACCGCAGCTTGGCCTCATCCACTTTAATGAGTGAAGAAAACCTGTGTATCTTTAACTGTCCTATGAGAATAGCATTCAAGCACGTGGGAGATCAATCCAAGGACATCAAAAAGCAGATGGGGCAATCTGTCATCCGGTTCTTCTATGTCAAGTTTTTAGTGGTGAGATGGTGTACACCTGCATCATAAGGGAACTCATTATAATCTTTGCTATGGCATCTTCAGTAATTCTGGGCATTACTGCCTTATTTCTGCAACCTTGTATAAATTTTATTTTAGATGGTAAAAGTAAAGGTGGAAAACATCTTTTTAAATAAGTGATTTTTCTAAAATTGGGTATTGACAATTTGTGTGCATCTTTATTTTATAAAGCACAGATTTCTCCCATCCTATGCTTAATCATCCATGATTAAGATGAAAAAAAATGAGAATTTGCAGTTTCCCTCATTATCATAAACTAATGCTTTCAGCATATTCTTCCACTCCATTACAGCATGACTAACAAACAATTATTATTAATGTTTAGTAGGGATTTCATGTTTGCTCATTCTCATCTCAAAATGTAATATACGGCAAATTAAATATTCACGAGTAGTAAAGGATCCGTCCAATATGTGAAACCCTGGTGAAAAACACTACTTGTGTGTCAGACCTGCAGGTGGCTGATGCATAGGATACATGAAGTCATAAGACAGCCATTAGTGAGGATCGGAGAATGTTTAGAGTCTCTCGCTGGTGATGGAACATAGATAAGTGTTATAATAAGGCAGAAATAACAAGAACAGCTGGCTTCCAGAAGACTGTTCTGTTTATTGCCTTTCACCCAATTTCTCTCACTGTAGTTCATTGGGTTTGCTCAATCAGGCTGCTTACGAGATGAATTTATTGCAGAATGTTTGTCATACATGTACCTGTCATTTTCCAAGTTCCATTTACTATCATTAAATTTCTAAAACAAATTTCACAATGAATAAGCACATAATTGATATCTCAATAGCATATTTGTCTTCTATCTCTAGAAGGTAACGGTTAGAGATGAGCGAACCGGTCGCGGTTCGGCTCGAGTTCGGTTCGCCGAACGGGCGTCTCGTTCGAGTTCGGTTCGGCGAACGTACGACGAACCAAACTCGAACCGCATAGGAAACAATAGGAGGCAATCACAAACACATAAAAACACATTATAAATGTACACATACAGTTAATAAACATTGCCATAACACTTACCGGTCCCCGCGATCCCTCCTGCACTCTGTCTCCTGCCGCTATTCCATCCGATGATCGCTGAATCCTCCCGGTAACCAGCACTGCCAGCAGTGATGCAGGACCTATCGTGACATGAAAAATAGCCATGTGACCAGTCACGTGCCTGTTATCTCATTGGCTACAGACTGGTCACATGACTATGACGCATCATGTAGGACCTGTCATTGCATCTCTCTGTTACACGGTGCACGTTTGTGTATCGCCGTGTACCGGCGACATGCTCTAGCTCGACTCCCCGCTCTGCTTCCCCGTTCCCTTAAGGTACCGTCACACTAAGCGACACTCCAGCGATCCCACCAGCAACCTGACCTGGCAGGGATCGCTGGAGCGTCGCTACACGGGTTGCTGGTGAGCTGTCAGGCAGATCCCACCAGCAACCAGTGACCAGCCCCAAGCCAGCAGCACACGTAGAAGCGATGCTGCGCTTGGTAACAAAGGTAAATATTGGGTAACCAACCCGATATTTACCTTGGTTACCAGCGCACACCGCTTAGCGCTGGCTCCCTGCACTCCTAGTTACAGTACACAGCGGGTTAATTTAACCCGATGTGTAGTCTGGCTATGTGTGCAGGGGGATGGCACTGGCAGCGTGAGAGTGGCGGACGCTGGTAACTACAGTAAACATCTATGTTTACCGTAGTTACCAGTGTCCGAAGAAGCCGACTCCTGACCGGCTGACACAGCCGGTCAATCACGGAGATCACCGTTGCCATAGCAACGCGCTTGGTAGCGGTGACAAGGACGTCCCGCTACCAGCACACAGCGGCACCGGAATCACGTGATCGGAGCAGCGTTGCTATGGCAACCCGTGCCACTGCTTACAGCCGGGAGCCTGTGGTCACTCTCACAGAGTGATTTCTGCACGGAGCACAGCGTCTTCCCCCATGCAGCTGTGCTGTCTGATGGGGCAAAGCTGCATGTGTTGAAGGGGAAAGAAGACAGAAGAGCAGGATCATGGAGGGGTGACAGGGGGTAATAAAGATGGAGTCTCTGATGTGTCTGTGTATTTATTTCTATTAAAGTATTTTTTCTCTGTGTGGTGTTTTTTTTAACCCTTTATTGGAGATTCTTAATGGCCGGGTCAAACGTGCCTGACATTAACAATCTCTGGCTTAATACTGGCTAGTAAAACAAAGCCAGTATTAACTCATGATTACACAACAAGCCACCCGGCTCCAGGGCTGTTGGAAGAGTTGGATACAGCGCCAGATGATGGCGCTTCTATGAGAGCGCCATTTTCTGGGGCGGCTGCGGACTGCAATTCGCAGCAGAGGGGCCCAGAAACCTTGGGCTAACCTGTGCTGTGGATTCCAATCCCCAGCTGCTTAGTTGTACCCGGCTGGACACAAAAATGGGGCGAAGCCTACGTCGTTATTTTTTTTTTAATTATTTCATAAAATTCATGAATTCATTAAAAAAAGGGCTTCCCTATATTTTTAGTTCCCAGTCGGGTACAAATATTCAGCTTGGGGTTGGGGGCAGCCCGTACCTGAGTGCTGTACCTGGCTAGCATACAAAAATATGGCGAAGCGCACGTCATTTTTTTTGGAGTTTTTTGGCAAAAAAAATAAAAAATGCTTCCCTGGATTTTCCATTGCCAGTGAAGGTAACACCAAGCAGTGGGGGTTAGCAGCCAGTAGCTGCTTGGATTACCCTTAGCTAGCAATACAAAAAATGCAGCGGGAGCCCATATATATTTTTTTTAATTATTTATTTAAATAACTAAAAACAAAAAGGGCTTCCCTGTATTTTGATTGCCTGACATGACAGTGCTGTAAAAATAAATCTTTAAAAAAAATGACGTAGCGCTCCGCGGTATTTTTGATTCTCAGTGCAGATAAAGCAGACAGCTACGGGTTGCCACCCCCATCTGCCTGGCGTTACCTTGGCTGGCAATCAAAATACAGGGAAGCCTATTAATTTTTTTTATTTAAAAAATAGTTTAAAAAAAATGATGTTGGGTTCCCCCATTTTTGATAGCCAGCTAGGGTAAAGCAGACGGCTGTAGCCTGAAAACCACAGCTGGCAGCTTTACCGTGGTTGGGGATCCAATGTGGAGGTCACCCCAGGCTCTTTTTTTATAATTATTTTATAAATAATAATAATTACAAAAAAAAGTAGGGTCCCCCCCAAATTGGATCACCAGCCAAGGTAAAGCGGACAGCTTTGGTATGGTATTCTCAGGGTGGGAAGGTCCATAGTTATTGGGCCTTCACAGCCTAAAAATAGCAGGCTGCAGGCACCCCAGAAGTGGCGCATGCACTAGATACGCCACTCCTGGCGCTTCACCCCAGCTCATCCCGTGCCCTGGTGCAGTGGCAAATGGGGTAATAAATGGGGTTGATACTAGTTGTAAAGTCACCTGACATCAAGCCCAGCAGTTTGTGATGTCATGGCATCTATCAGATACCCGACATCATAAACTGTCAGTACTAACAAAAAAAATCGACAAAAAAAATGTATTTGAAAGAAAACTCCCCAAAACATTCCCTCTTTCACAAATTTATTGTAAGGACAAAACGGGAACGTATCCCCCATTTTCTAGGAGTGCAGACCCTCCATGTGAGGAGTGTGGGTGCAATGAATCTGCACCCACTCTCCCCGGGTCCACAGCAGCAGAGTCCATGTCGTAACGGTTGCTACCAAAGCTGCAATGCCCTGCTCATGAGGTTAGGGCATGCCTAATCAGGAGAACTATTCTACATTTCCAAATATTGGTATTTGCTGATATTATTGCTATTCCACCTACTATATATTGGAGGAAAATAGAGAAGGGTGATAATGCCGCGCCAATGATCACTTATGGAACCGTAAGATTAACGTATCTTTATTGGCATAGGTCTACGCATTTCAGGAGCTCTGCTCCCTTCCTCAGGACCGTAAAGAACCAAGAAACATCAAATCTAAAATTGTGCCTACTGACATACATTAAATAGCCACATTGACGTCACAAGGACCATCCCTCTTTAAAAAAAACGAGCGGGAAAACAGGTTGCAGTGAAACATGATGTTTTAAAAGCATTTGCATACACCAGATAATGAAGTATGTATATAAAAATTATATAAAGAAAATAAACCAAAAATAAACCAATATGCACAAAATAAAACAAAGGTTGTGATGTGAAATAAAATCGAAGTGTATTATATTAAAAGGTGAACCCCACTAAGCATATGCGTGGGGGCTAGAACTAACCCAATTCTGTAATAGTGCAAACATTAGAAAATACCAGAGGGGTATACCATAGCCACCGCGGCGTGTGCGAGTTAATTGTTTTAAAAAAGAAGTGGGAAGATTTTATTAAAGAATAAAAATATATATAAGAGTATAGGTGAAGCAACTTATAAAGGACTGTGAAAAAGAGTGAATCTGTGTATATTGTGAAACTAAAACCAAAGTAACATGAGTGGGATCGGTATGTGAGATCGCTACAGATCTTCATATACTGACGGCGGTTCACAAGAGTTCAATAGCGTGAGAAAAACTGAAACCGCGCCTGCGCCAAGGAGCCAGCAGGTTACAGAAGTTCAAGACCGTGGGAAACTAAAACAGAGCGCATGCGTCCCATCCGAGCATAGAAACCAGTGTTAGTGCTAGTTTGTAGAAGTCCACACACATATATAAAATGTATGGGATCAAGTGAAAGTGGAAATCATATTTACAAGTCGTGATGTATCTAATCTAACCTGTAGTGATGGGCAAGAACCATCAACCCAGTAAAACAACCTGAATTACGGGCAAGTGTGTGTGATAACCCTGCTGGACATGAACACAGAAGAAACCGCTAGTCCAATCCAGGGAACAAAGATATAAATAAATGAAAAGTACATATACCCTATAAGAGGGATAAAAACATAAAAACATATAAGATCAGAATCTATTCAATAAAAACATAGCTCATAAAGGAATATAAAAAAAGGAAGGGGGGGTACAATAAAAAACTGTAATGAATAAATACAAGAATATATAAAAAATATATTTGTATATATATTAAAACCTTGATGTAGCCTATATACTGCCAATTCTAAATAGATAAAACCAGATAGGGAGTATAAAAATGTATATATATATATATATATATATATATATATATATATATATATATATATATATATATATATATATATATGGAAACACATAATAGACTCTACTTAATGAAATAAATCTGTAATCTCATTAAGCCCCCGGGGTTTGAGAGTATTAAGTCTATATATCCAAAATGGCTCTTTTTTGTTGAGTACCCCTATTCTGTCAGGAACATGTGGAGGTATCTGTTCAATGGGGGTAACTTTGAGTTTTATTTTCTTCCCATGTACTAGAGTGGCGTGCCGTGATAGACCATGGAGCATGAACCCCATTTTAATGTTGTGTCTGTGGGAGTTCATGCGATTATGTAGCGATTGTGTCGTCCTCCTTATATAGCGTTTTTCACAGTCACATTCTATTAAATAAATTACAAAGTCAGACTGACAGGTAAGGTGCTCTTTTATCATACAATCTGTGTCACCCGGGGTTGAGCCAAAGTAAACCCTTTCATGTTGGATATTTCTGCAACAAATACATGTAATACTACTGTATGTTCTGAGGATTTCGATAGCGTAGGGCAATGATAACAGAGACGAGTTCTTGGTACAAGATGTTATATAATATGTACACACGGTAGATACACAACGGTAATAAACACAGTAAAACAAACACACAAAACACTTTTACGCAACGGAGCGAAGGGGATTCCCGGGGCCACGCACCGGACTCCCCCAGGGAGACCACCAGAGCGAACCCCTGGACAGGGACTGTCCGGCAATCAACCCCGGAAGGCCTAAATGCGCAGCAGCCGGTACACAAGGGGCAAGTGGTATAGTCCAGGAGTGTCCGTACGGGATGATTGTCCAGAGTGGTTCCGAACCGGGCAGAGGGCTGATCAAGACGGCAGACGGAGTCCGGGCACAGCTTGACGAAAACCGGGTATGGTCCAGAGTCGGTCGGTAGATTTTCAGGAGAATCCAAGGCAATCAGGAAGTAGAAACAGCAAAGCAGGAGCACACAGCAAGCAGTATACTCAGGCACTGGACTGGGCTGAGAGGCGGCCTTTTAAGCAGCTGGACAGGAAGTAGGGCAACAGAACCTTAAACTCCATGTTAACTGAGGGCAAGCTCATTCAAAAGAGAACTGGAAAACCTGGAAACCTGACATGACTCCCCCCCCCAGAGACGGCCTCAGGACGGATCAGGGCCCGGCTTGTCCGGGAACCGTCGATGAAACTGAGCGATCTTCCGGGGTGCCCGAATGTTACCCACCGGTTCCCAGGAATCGTCCTCGGGGGCGTACCCCTGCCAACGTACCAGATATTGAAGCCGACGACGATGGAGCCGGGAGTCAATAATGTCCTCAACCACGAACTGCTCCTCGCCGTCGACCATCACAGGCGGAGGAGGAGGCACAACACGACCACGAAACGTATTAGGGGAGACAGGTTTGAGGAGAGACACATGAAAGACCGGGTGTACCTTTAGATGGTGCGGCAACCGTAGCCAACAGGCCACAGAGCTCACGATCCCGGTGATCTTAAACGGACCGATGAATTTTTGTCCCAGCTTCTGCGAAGGAACACCCAATCTCAGGTTTTTGGTGGATAACCATACAGAGTCCCCTACCTTATACATGGGTGCCGGTTTCCGGTGAGTGTCTGCCGACCTCTTGTAACGCTCCTGGGCCGTAGCCACAGTGTCCTTTAGAACCTCCAGATTCTGTCGAAGCTCTGTCAATCTGTCCTCCACCGCCGGCACCGAAACCGCAACCGGTGACCTAGGCAAAACATTCGGATGATAACCCAAGTTAGCAAAAAAGGGCGTTACCTTAGTGGAGCTGCTCTGAGTGTTGTTATAGGAGAACTCCGCCAACGGAAGCATCTTCAACCAATCGTCTTGGAGATGGCTGACATAACATCGAAGGTATTGTTCCAGGGTTTGATTCGTCCGTTCGGTTTGCCCATTTGTCTGAGGATGGTATGCAGAAGACAAACAGACATCAATCTGGAGTGCCGTACAAAAGTCCTTCCAGAACCTAGACGTGAACTGCACGCCCCGGTCAGAGATGATCTCATCTGGTACCCCATGCAATCGGAATACGTTCTGGATAACCAAATCCACTGTCTCTGCGGCTGAGGGAAGACCGGTACACGGAATGAAGTGAGCAGCTTTAGTCAATCGATCCACCACCACTAAGATGGTATTGTGCCCGCCTGAGACTGGCAACTCCACAATAAAATCCATGGAGATAGACCCCCAAGGGCGAGATGGCACGGGTAACGGTTGGAGGAGTCCCGTAGGAGCCACACGAGGGACCTTGCACCGGGCACAAACCACGCATGAGTGGACATAGTCCTTCACATCCTTTAGACAGGTAGGCCACCAGAAAAAACGGCTCAGAAATTCCTGCGTCTTCTGTACCCCCCTATGACCAGCCAACACGGAGTCATGGACCAACTTGAGAACCCGAAGTCTTACGGCCTCCGGGACATAAATGCGTCGCTCTCTCAACCACACACCATTCCGAAGAACAAGAGTTACATCATTCGGGGGGGCAGCAAGAAATACGTCACCATCATAGGCCAGCTTGATGTCCTTCCACAAGTCCTGGTCCTGGATTACTCCAACGAAATTGGCATCCGATAACACGGTCTGAGACGGGGTTCCAGGCACGGAGTCCACGGCGTGGATTCGGGACAAGGCATCGGCTTTCCCATTACGTGAACCTGGACGGTATGTAACGACAAAATTGAATTGGTTAAGAAATAGGCTCCAACGGGCTTGCCGTGGAGACAGGCACCTGGCAGACTTAAGGAATTCCAGATTACGATGATCTGTGAGTACTATCACTTGCTGCGCGGCTCCCTGTAAGTGGTGTCTCCATTCCTTGAAAGCGGAAATAATCGCCAATAATTCCTTGTCCGCAATGTCATAGTTCCTTTCTGCAGGGGACAACCGTCGGGAAAAGAAAGCACACGGATGTAAGAGACTCTTGTCCCCAGTCCTTTGAGAAAGGATGGCCCCTAATGCGTAGTCGGAAGCGTCGACTTCCACGATAAAGGGAAGTGCGGGATTCGGATGTACCAATATAGGCGCTGAGGTAAAACAAACCTTGAGACGATGGAAGGCTTCCTGGGCCTGGGCGGACCACACAAACTTCTGTCCTTTCTTGGTTAACAGAGTGATGGGACGAACGATCTCTGAAAAATTACGGATAAAACGTCGGTAAAAGTTGGCAAAACCGACAAAGCGTTGTACCTCTTTGACGTTACCCGGTTCCGGCCAGTCCAGAATTGCTTGTATCTTGCCAGACTCCATGTTCAGTCCCTGAGGAGAGATGACATACCCTAAGAATTGTATCTGTGAGCAATGGAATTCGCATTTCTCCAGTTTAATGTACAGGTGATTTTCCCTCAGCCGGGTAAGTACGGTCTTGACGTGCTCCTGGTGTTCCTGTAGGGAATCAGAAAAGATTAGGATATCGTCCAGATAAATCACCATGAATTGGTCCATGATATCCCTAAAAATATCGTTAACTAGATGTTGGAAAGCCGCGGGAGCGTTACAAAGTCCAAAAGGCATCACTAGGTACTCAAAATGTCCATACCGATATCGGAACGCGGTCTTCCACTCGTCTCCGGGACGTATGCAAAGTAGATTATATGCCCCACGGAGATCCAATTTGGTGAATATTTTTGCCTGTTGGACCCTCTCCAATAGCTCAGGAATCAACGGTAACGGATACCGGTTCCGGATGGTTATTTTATTCAGTTCCCGGTAGTCAATACAGGGTCTCAGAGTCCCCTCTTTCTTTTTCACGAAAAAGATGGGTGCCCCTGCTGGTGAGGTAGACGGGCGAATAAATCCCTTGGCTAGGCTCTCATCAATGTATTCTTTTAGTGCTTCTAGCTCAGGTGCCGCCAACGGGTAGACATGGCCAAACGGAATCTCCGCCCCTGGGAGTAAGTCTATGGGGCAATCATACGGTCTATGCGGGGGAAGCCGATCGGCTTTTCTTTTGTCGCATATGTCAGCAAAGTCATCATAAACCGGGGGTAGAACAGGTACCTGTACAGTGCCCTCCGCATTCGGTGTTACTGGAACCGGAACAGTTGGACTAATGGTCGGACCACTCTGCGGTGGGAAGGATATTTCCTTAGTTTCCCAATCGATGACCGGATTCGTAGACCGTAGCCACGGAATACCTAAAATAATCGGAAAATGAGGAGAGGAAATTATCATGAAAACAAGGGTCTCCTGCTGACCTGGCTTCATCACGCATTCTAGTGGTACTGTTTCCCGATCCACTGGTCCAGAGCTTAACGGAGATCCGTCTACCGTCTCCATGGTAACCGGTGAGGATCTTTGCTGAGTCCGGATACCGTGTTTCCTGGCAAAAGAGGAGTCCATGAAATTTCCCCCGGGCCCCAGAATCTATCATTGCAGAGGTAGGTATTAGATGCCCCTCCCACCGGATCTGAATGGGGAGCGAGCAATGGGTATATTTCCCTTCTGAGTCCTTCGGTGAGGTTGACATTACAGTCAAGGGAAATACCGCATCCAAGTGCCCACTTGCCTCAGAGATATCGGACTCTGCGTCCGTGTTGTCACACTCTGCCATGGCTGCCAATACCTTATTTGGGCGATTCGGACGTTTCGGGCAGTCGATCAAGAAATGATCCGATTGACCGCAATAGAAACACAAACGCTCACGGAGCCGGTGTTCGCGACGTTCGTTGGTCTCTCGCTTTTGCAGAGAGTCCACTTGCATAGGAACGTCCTCGGCCTCCCGTGGTGTCCTGAGAGCGGGTTCTCTAGAAGGAAACGCAAAGTTGTTTACACGGTTTACAGCTGCCCATTTTTCCTGTCTACGCTCCGTCAAGCGGGTATCAATACGCACACAGTGCTGGAGAAACAGTTCAAAATCCCCTGGAGATTCGGAACGAGCTAACTCGTCCTTGATGGTACCGGACAAACCTTTTCTGAAAACAGACAATAATGCATTGTTTCCCCAATCGGTGTCTACCACTAACCTCTGGAACTCAGTGGCGTATTCAACGACAGAACGCTTTCCCTGACGTAAGGAAAGGAGAGCCGATTCAGCGGTAGCACGGCGATTCGGATCATCAAACATTTGCGCCATTGCGTTCAGAAAGTCATCCAGGTGATTTAAACGGATGTCCCGATTCTCTATCATAGGATTAGCCCAAGCCAGTGCTCGTGAGGTTAATAACATGATTATACATAACACTTTGGACCGGTCAGAACGGTAATAATCAGCATGTACATCAAAAAACAGTATACATTGGTTCACAAATCCACGAAACTGACTACGATCACCATTGAAACGGAATGGGGGTAACCTAGGCATACCGGCAGCTGATACGGACGTAGTGGGGACGGCTTCCTGAGCCTCCACTCTGACTTGCAAATCCTGAATAGCCGGACCCAGTACCTGGTGATCATGGCCCAGCTGTGCCTCCACATCTCTGAGTTTAGTTTGCACCGCCTCCATCTCCTGCTGCAAGGAGTTGATCATGGAAAAGAGCTGATCTACTCGTGTCTCAGTCATTGCCCCAGCGAAATCCTCTTATGGCCTGAGTATAATGTAATACTACTGTATGTTCTGAGGATTTCGATAGCGTAGGGCAATGATAACAGAGACGAGTTCTTGGTACAAGATGTTATATAATATGTACACACGGTAGATACACAACGGTAATAAACACAGTAAAACAAACACACAAAACACTTTTACGCAACGGAACGAAGGGGATTCCCGGGGCCACGCACCGGACTCCCCCAGGGAGACCACCAGAGCGAACCCCTGGACAGGGACTGTCCGGCAATCAACCCCGGAAGGCCTAAATGCGCAGCAGCCGGTACACAAGGGGCAAGTGGTATAGTCCAGGAGTGTCCGTACGGGATGATTGTCCAGAGTGGTTCCGAACCGGGCAGAGGGCTGATCAAGACGGCAGACGGAGTCCGGGCACAGCTTGACGAAAACCGGGTATGGTCCAGAGTCGGTCGGTAGATTTTCAGGAGAATCCAAGGCAATCAGGAAGTAGAAACAGCAAAGCAGGAGCACACAGCAAGCAGTATACTCAGGCACTGGACTGGGCTGAGAGGCGGCCTTTTAAGCAGCTGGACAGGAAGTAGGGCAACAGAACCTTAAACTCCATGTTAACTGAGGGCAAGCTCATTCAAAAGAGAACTGGAAAACCTGGAAACCTGACAATACAATTCCTAGTACAGCATCTATAAGATCCCATAATCTTGTTACTAATGGCTGGATAAACCTGATTTCTTAATCTACTGGGGGCCAATTGATTCCTTAGGTTGGAAGCTCTGCGGAATGTAATCCCTGGGTGCATAGGCAATACTTCTTTTAAATAAGGATCATTATGTAGTACGGACCTGTGTTTTTTTAGGATCTTCCTAATTAATTCGCCATCACAACTAAAAGTAGTGAGAAAGTTTGAAGAAAAATTATCATTATACTGGTCATCTCTTTTTTGCATGGTACCCATTTTTCTGATAAGATCAGTCTGTCTAAGATCCTTATTAACCCGATAGGCTCTCTTAATCGTGGCCAGAGGATATTTTTTGTCAAGAAACCTCTCTCTCAAAATGGAAGCTTGATTCTTAAAATCCTCGTCTAACGTGCAATTTCTCCTAATTCTTTGGTATTGATTTTTGGGTATATTCCGCAACCACTTATCATAATGATTACTGGTGAAATTAATATATCCATTACTATCCACCTTTTTAAAGAATGTCTTGGTGAAGATAGCATTATTAGTATGTGCAATGGACAAGTCAAGAAAATCAATGGAAACACGATCTATTGTAGGTGAGAAGTTCAGGCCCCAGGTATTATTTCCTATATCCTCTAGAAACAGTGAACAATTATTGTCAACGTTATCCCAAATAATGAATAAGTCATCTATGTATCTTTTATAGATGACCACATGTTTAAAATTTTTTTTTTTTTTTTTTAACTTTGTTTTATTAACAATTTCAAACATGGTACAACTGACATTTGCCATATAAAGATAGCTCAGTATATATATAGTAATATTTAAATATAACAATAAATAGTCATATAAAGTCCATAATATCTTTAGCACTTAAGATAGAACAATGTTATTATCCAAACTTCTTATCATTTGCATATATATCTAATTTTATATTGAGCATAAGAACAGCTGTAACTATCAGCATGACCATATTTTGAAAACAAGATAGAAAGAGGAATAGAAAAAGGAAGAAAGAAAGAACAACAACAGCCACATTGCATTATTATACCTCAATATACCATTGGACAGTGTTTCATATCCCAACATCTAACGGGAACCACCATTATCCGCATAATCTCCCTCAAACCTCCGCAAGTGTGTCTGGAGAAGAATTCCACAAACCCCAGATTTTGTTAAATTTTCCCGGGCACCCCCTATTATAATATACCACCCGCTCATAGACTATGGTTGCATTGACTAGTTTAACCCAGGACCTCACAGTTGGATTCGAATCTCCCATCCACCTAAGAGCTATTAATTTCCTAGCCAGAAACAATGCCTCTCTGAGGAATATTGTGATGTAATGATCCCAGGACTCTTCCTCCACCACCCCAAACAGGCATATCCAAGGGTCACACAAAACAGGAATCGACACAATCGATGTCAGCAGAGATGTCACTCCCCGCCAGTACGAAGCTATATTGGGACAGCTCCAAATCATATGTATGAAATTTGCCCCTGAGAGATGACACCTCGGGCACTCCGATGTACGAGAACGGCCCATACTAAATAATCGAGTTGGAGTAAGGTATGCCTGGTGAATAATGTAACATTGAATCAACTTATTATTAACCGAAGGGGATACCGCAGTCGAAGATTCCAATATCTCTTCCCATTCCTCTCCCTGTAGAGAGGGAATTAGAGATTTCCATCTATCCTGGGCTGACAAGGGATCCGACTCCACCCCCACCGACAACAGGTAAGTATATATAGCTGAGATGAGGCCTCGAGGTTCTTGTGATTTTAGAATACCTATCATAGGAAGTGATGATATCAATTTCCTCACTACAATTTTCTGTATGTGGGATTGAATCGCTGTGCGAATCTGCAGGTATCTAAAGAATTGTGATCTTGGGACATTATATTCAATCTGGACTTGTTCAAAGGACTTGATGGTTGTGGTTCCCAGGACAAAAAGATCACTGAATGCACTGACGCTGTGAGTGGCCCAGAATTGCGCCGAGGGGTGATCTCTCAGAGTATGGAAGTGGCAATTCCCCCATAATGGGAGTTCCACCACCACCCCTTCGAAGTGTACCACCCTCTTGGCTTGTCGCCAGACTAATCTTGCCAACCTGAGGAGGGGTAATTGCCGTGGTGTTCTCAGTCCTTCTGATTCCAGAAAACCCACTAAACAATCAGTCCCAGCCGCGTGTGCCAAGTGACTCTCAGAGTTTGGCAGCTGACATCCAGGCATCCAAGTCTCTAGTGCTCTAAGCTGTCCTGCGAGGTAGTAGAGGAAGAACTCCGGTAAAGCCATCCCTCCCAGTCTTTTGGATCTCTGTAAAATGGATAACCAAAGTTTGGGTCTGGATTTCCCCCATATGAAAGAGGTAGTAAGCGAGTTCAACATTGAGAAGAAGGATTTGGGTACTGATACTGCTCTATGTTGTAGTGTATAACTAAGCTTTGGAAGTAATATCATTTTGATTAAATTTATTCTGCCAACCACTGACAGGGGTAGCTTGCTCCATAAGTTATATTTAAGTTTAACATGCTCCAGAAGTGGGGTTATACTCGTCTGCAGGTCTAGTGTATGGTCTTTCTGTATGTGTATTCCCAGGTATTTAAAGCTAGTTACCACTTGCAAAGGTGACCTACCCTCCATTGAAATTCCAGACCCATGCATTAATGGCATCAAAGCCGACTTATCCCAGTTGATGCATAGTCCCGAAAACTCCCCAAATGTATCTATTGTGTCTATAACGACCGGTAGAGTCTCTTGCACTCGATCTAAGAAGACAACCATGTCATCCGCATACAATCCTATTTGATCTGTTCGGTCGGCTATAGTGATTCCAGTGATCTGTGGATGAGAGCGGATTCTAATTGCCAAAGCTTCAATAACTAGTGCAAACAATGCTGGAGACAGAGGGCATCCCTGTCTTGTGCCCCGGTTCAATGCGAAGGGTGTAGACATAGCACCATTGACTAGTATCCTGGCTGTCGGGGACCTATACAACATATGAATCCAATTACTGAATTTAGGCCCAAAGGCAAATCTCTGGAGGCAGGCAAATAAAAATGGCCATTCTACCGAGTCAAATGCCTTGGCTGCGTCCAGCGAGGCCAAGGCCCACTCATTCTCCTGGACCAGTGTGCTATATTGCACTATGGACTGAACCCGTCTTATATTTATAGAGGTGTTTTTCCCAGGCATAAATCCGGTTTGATCTGGGTGAACTATACTCAATATGACTGAATTAAGCCTGGACGCCAGTATTTTGGTAAAGATCTTGTAATCCACATTAACTAGGGATATAGGACGGTATGAACCGCAGTCTAGTGGGTCTTTACCCTCCTTCCTCAGCACGACTATATGTGCTTCGTATGAGTCGCCAGCTGAAAAATGTGAGAAAACCTCTAAAAGAATCGGGGCCAATACGTCACAATATTTACTATAGAATTCTATGGGAAGACCATCTGGACCCGGAGATTTCCCCCTAGCCATAGCCGAGATGGCGGTAATCACTTCATCCAGTGTGATGTCCGCCTCCAGAGACTCCCGTTGTGATTCACTCAAAGTGGGAAACTCCAAATCCGACAAATATGTCACGCAACTTTGAACTCCATGAGGATTTCTAGAAGTGTATAGGGTTTTATAGTATTCACAAAAGCACTCTAAAATATCCTCAGGGGATGTAGCTATTGAGCCATCCATCCTCCGTATACCCAATATTGTATTTGAAGTGTTGTGTTGCCTAACCATATATGCCAATAATTTACTGGATTGATTTCCAAGCTCAAAATATGATTGTCGGGTAAAGAACAATTTGCGTTTGGACTTGGTCTCAGAGTGCTGCATATATAACCTATATGATTGCATCCAGGCCGCCCTATTTCCATCGGTTGGGGCCGATATATATATTGCCTCTAAGTCCCTAAGTCTCCCCTCTACTATATCATCCTCAGTTTTAGTCACTCTTTTAAGATATGTTATGGTTGAAGACAAACACCCTCTAAGGTAGGCTTTAAGGGTGTTCCACACCAAGTTAATATTCCAGGGTTTAGGGGGGGCTTCCAGGAAATCCTCTATTTGGGTCAGAGTTCTATCACTTTGATCTATTAGTTTCAGCCAAAAGGGGTTTAACCTCCAAAAGGGTTTACCAACACATTGGTTAGTCTTCATAGTAAGAATCACTGGGCTGTGATCTGATATGTCCCTGACCTCGTGTACCACGTCATCCACCCAGGTTGTGATATTGCTCGACCCAAAAATATAATCTAGTCGGGACAGCGTGCGTCTAGTAGAAGAATGACATGTATATTCTCGGATGTTAGGATGCCGGAGTCGCCAAAGGTCAATCCACCCACCTCCCTCCGCGCATTGCTGCAAATCAGTCAAGTGTGTGGCTGAATGTTGTCCCCCTCCATCCATCCGAAACCTGTCCTGCTCCTCATTCATCACAAGATTAAAATCCCCCATACATAACACATATGCATCTGGATAATTGAGGGCAAAGCTCATTGCTTGTTTAAGAATGGAGATGCGAGCTGGCGGGGGGTTGTAAATACATAATAGCACATAATCTCTAGAGTTTATAGACACATATATAAACACAAATCGCCCCTCCGGGTCACGCCTCACCACCTTCACTTCCCAACGGATATGTCTATGGACCAATAGAGAGACACCCCTGGAATAGCTGGTGTGGAACGCATGTGCCGACCATTGTACCCACGGTTTGTTTACTAGTCTGGCTGTGTCCCGTGTGAGGTGAGTCTCTACCAGTACCACCAGTTGGGCCTTGACTTGCTTAATTTGGGAGAATACCTTAATACGTTTTTTGGGCGATTTAAGGCCTCTGACATTCCAGGTCATAAATATTAGCTCTGACCCCATATCACATAGATCTTTTTATAGAACCAGGATCCCAGGTATAAGACGCTTTCTGCCCTGCAAGTAAGTGTGGTTAACCCTCCAACAGTAATAAGCCTGTCCCTGCAAAGAAATAAAGTTAATGCAATTGCAGCTGTAAACATATAGAACCAATATCGAACTTCAGGACCTTTCCGATAAGTCCTGTAAAACATTTCAAACATCAATGGGGATACCACCACTGAATACAGTGTCCTGGTATAGGTGGTATAAGGGTGCACAAGATAGGGCTCCCATTTCACAAGAAACAATTCCTGGCCAATTCCTCCATCACTCGAGGCACGGGGAAGTCCCATCTGTCTCCAAAGGGGGCTTCAAGCAACCATGAAATAAGAGGTTTGCCAGGGGGCACAGAAAATGTCACCTAGGAAAGTAATCTCATGGCTTCTGCCCCTTAGGTTTTGTGTGTACCTGTAGCCAGTCCTCAGCCTCAGCAGGTGTAGTAAAAAACAGAGGCGACCCTTCATGCACTATGCGGACCCGGGCAGGGTACAGCATAGAGTAGATGATGTTCCGCTCCCTTAATTTCTTCTTCACCTCCATGAAGTGGGCCCTCTGTTTCTGGAGGTCCAATGAAAGAAATGAAAGATCGAGAGCGCAGCATTATTGAACTTGAGTGGGCTCTTCTGTCGGGCCAGACGGAGTGCTGTGTCTCTATCTCTGTAGTTGAGCATCCTTGCTAAAAAGGGACGTGGTGGCGCGCCTGGAATAGGAGGCCTCGTTGGAACTCTGTGCGCCCTCTCCACCGCAAATGTCGAGGAGAACTCATCTCAGAGATTACATTTCAGCCACTCCTCCAGGAATTGTTCCGGATGCTGACCTTCCGAGCGCTCTGGCAGTCCTATGATTCGTATATTGTTTTGACACATGCGGTTCTCCAGATCGTCTGCTTTCTGGCGCCATGCATTTGCCGATCTGGCCATTGTGGTCATTTTTGTTTTGAGTGTTACAGTTTGATCCTCCAGTTCAGACACTCGCGTTTCGACTTCCGCTGTTCGCGACCTCAGGGATTGCATGTCCTGACGCAGGAGGCCCACCTCTGAATGTACCTGCTCAATCTTCCCTGTGAGGGAGCTGTTGCTTGTAGAAATTGCTTGTAGAAGCTGTTCATACACCTGCCTCAGGGTTAAATCATCTTTATCCTCTGACCCGTCATCCAATAGTGCCTGACCTTTTGGGGTGGCATTTCTCTTGGCTTTAGGGGCATCTGCCTGATCACCCCTTGCGAACTCCTTAAGTTTGTCAATAGCTCCACTTTGTTTAGGGGGACTCATATTGATACACTGGGGATTTGCTGATTCTTCACCCCTCTCTTATCGTGCCCCCGTGCGTCTGAATCTGTGCCTTTATAATGTATATTTAGTAATATGTCTGTCTCCACTTCCTCACCACGTCCAGAGAGCCGGAAAACAGCCACTTATATGGTGGATAATAAGAATGAAGGGAGTCCCAGGGCAGCACACCACTCAGGGTGTATTTATCAGGATGATGCAGGCCTGCGCAGCGTGGGGACTTCAATATGTGTCACTTATTTGTTTTCCTATGTCAGGAAAAATCTGCAGGGCCCGTTTTTCAAGGCACACACTCCAGACCCTCCAGCACTCTATGGGTTAAAGTCTCCCACACTGTAGCCGGCCCCCTAATGTGCTGCACACTGACTGACAGTTGCACAGCTAAAGGAGAATTAACTTCCCTGTGCTCACCGCTCCTGGGTCTTCACCTCTGGGTATAAATCTGTCACTCCTCACTGCTCTCCGAGTCATGCTCTGCTGCTCACTGTGGAAATGCAGGGTGTAGGGAAGATGGCTGCTGCTCCACACTCTCCAGCCTCAGGAGATCCAGCAACGCCATGCAGAAGTCAGGGAATAGCTCCAGTGGGAATCAGCAGCCTCCAGATGGTGTCTCCTGTCACAGCAGCAGGTCAGTGAGTAAATGGATCAGGTAACCGAGTGTAAATTGCCAGGATAAGATCAGGATTATAGGAGCTCTCTTCCCATGCATCCTCTCTGGTCGGCTACATCGCCCCGCCCATGTTTAAAAAATTTTGATGAGTATATATATTGTATTTCAAAAAAACCCCATCACCAAATTTGCAAAGGTGGGTGCAGCTTTTGAACCCATCGCTACTCCACAGTACTGATGGTATATAAGGTCTTGGAAAGTAAAAAAGTTATTTTCTAAAATAAACGACATACTGTTGAGTATAAAATCCTTCTGCACTATTGGCAGACGTTCATCAATCTCCAAAAATTGCTTAATTAATTCCAATCCTAAATGATGTGAAATATTCGTATATAATGATGCAATATCCAAAGTGATAAACAGGAAGGTATCTTTCCAAACAATATCTTTAAGGATCTCTATGAGATGTGGGGAGTCCCTAAGATAACTTTTCAGATTAGTAACATGTATCCTCATCGTATAATCGACATATGCTGCTAAGTTCTCTGTAAGGGACGAAATTCCCGAAATAATGGGTCTGCCTGGAGGGTTGGATAAGCATTTGTGAATCTTAGGAAGGTGATAATAAAATGCCATTTTCGGATTTTTTCTTTCCAGGAATTTGTACTCATTTTTGTTGAGAATCCCAATGTCTGACGCTCTTTTAATCAGTGTGTGATAATTTATGATGGAATTATGGTATTCATCAATATCGACAATTTTATAGTGTGCAGTGTTGGAAAGCATTCTCATTGCCTCCTTAATATAGCTGTCTCTATCCTGTAAAACAATCCCCCCCGCCTTTATCAGCACTGCGGATGATCAGGTTACAATTATTTTTCAAGGATAAAAGGGCCTCTTTTTCCTCCCTAGTCATATTGTTCTTGGGTGGGTTTTTATTTGTAAGAAGTATCTTGAAGTCCTCCAAAACTAAATCACTGAAAGTTCTGATGTGGTGTCCAGCGCTATGTGTAGGATAGAAGTTGGATTTTAATTTATACTCTGTATGGAAAAAATCATCTGATATCATATCTCTATTGGCGGGGACAAACTTATTCATTTGAAAATGCCTGGTAAGGGTTAGTTTTCAAACAAATTTTTGAAAATCAAGAAACAATTCAAAATCATTAGAGAATCTCGCTGGGCAGAATGAAAGCCCTTTCTTAATACACTAATCTCATTCTTGGAGAGGGTGTAGCCAGATAAATTAAAAATGCCACTGGTATCATTCGTATCTATGTGCTTCTTTTCTCTTTTTTGTTTGAGCCTATATCCAGCTCTATTTCCCCTGTAACGCTTTTCTTCCCCCCCCCCTGGGGGTGAGGAAGTTGGTGATAGGGACCTTGACATTCCTTGCCAGGGGCAAAAAAGGAACACAGGAATTATTCTCAAGAGTATTATCAATAGTGATCGTGCCTAAATTAGAAAAAACTGCAGATGTAGCCAAGGGGGGTAAGGAGTCATTGGGTTCATCAGATTCTGATGAACCCGGTAGAGGTATATATTCTTCATGTACTGACATTCCCATAAGATCAATAAAATCATCATCAGGGAGATCATTGGTAGTGGGGAGAGTGTTATGTGCTTCAAGTGTCAACTGAGAATCTCAATTTTTGCGTATTTTCTCAATCTGAGATCTCAGAACCTCTAATTGCTTCCTGGTTTGGAGATTTGAGGTAGAGGGGTCTGTTCACTGGGCAAAGTTTCCATTAAACAAGTAGTGGACGGAGCTAGGGTTTCACCAAACACCTCATCTGTAATATTCACAGCAGATGGGGGTAGAGGTGGAGTAATCACCTGCGGCTGGACAGCAGGAGTATCATTGGGAGGATCTCTAGTATCATTACCCCTTAATGAGGAGCCAATATTCTTTTTGTGAAACTTGGTGTTCACAAAACTTCTATGGCTACCACGAGATCTGGGCCGCTGATTGCGAGGGTTTCTGGACGGGTCAGAAACCTCTGGCTTCAGAATCCTATTGGGGATCATATCTGATCTGTCACGCTGGAGTTTTTTTGATTTACGGAAAATCATATCCTGCTCCAATTGAATAAATTTCGTGTTAATGTCTGAATTCAAGATTTTGTATTCTGGATGTAAATCAAATCTGTTCAGTTCCTTATGGAGTTCAGTAATATTACTGGAAGTCATATTAGCAATGGTATTACGTTTTTTGTACAGACATTGTAACATCCCTTGCATGCATTTAGATAATATGTCATTCCATTCATTAGAGAAAATAGGATCTGCAGGAAAAGGTGAATCGTGTTTAATCCTGAGACCTCTAGGGCATAGTTTTTCTTCCATGTAAATCTGTAGGAACCGGGCATCCAGCCCAAACCGTAGTTCCTCTTTAAGTAGATCTTCCAAACGTAAAAAAAGTTTTTTCATAGTACTAGTGTCTTCTTCTGAATAAATACTGGGCAAGTCATAATCAAAATCCTGAGCCTCAGGAGTACCTACAGTTTGTAGAATCAGTTTCTCCCTTTATGAGAGACGATTGTTGAAGTAGTCCATGTTCGGAAATAAGTTACCCCCTGCAGCCGTATCCACCAATAAAAGGAATCAGGTCAAGCCAGATCCAATAAATCCAAATGTACGAAGCTGTGGAAAAGAAGCGCAGATAGGGTATTACCCCAATAATGTGGGGTGAGGAGGGGGGAGTAAATACTCACCAGATATAGTTGTGCAAGTCACAACCCCTTTATTCGCATGTATAGCAATGATCCCGGCTGCAGCCACCCGATGGCAGATAACAGAGGAAAATAGAGAAGGGTGATAATGCCGCGCCAATGATCACTTATGGAACCGTAAGATTAACGTATCTTTATTGGCATAGGTCTACGCGTTTCAGGAGCTCTGCTCCCTTCCTCAGGACCGTAAAGAACCAAGAAACATCAAATCTAAAATTGTGCCTACTGACATTCATTAAATAGCCACATTGACGTCACAAGGACCATCCCTCTTTAAAAAAAACGAGCGGGAAAACAGGTTGCAGTGAAACATGACATATTAAAAGCATTTGCATATACCAGATAATGAAGTATGTATATAAAAATCATATAAAGAAAATAAACCAAAAATAAACCAATATGCACAAAATAAAACAAAGGTTGTGATGTGAAATAAAATCGAAGTGTATTATATTAAAAGGTGAACCCCACTAAGCATATGCGTGGGGGCTAGAACTAACCCAATTCTGTAATAGTGCAAACATTAGAAAATACCAGAGGGGTATACCATAGCCACCGCGGCGTGTGCGAGTTAATTGTTTTAAAAAAGAAGTGGGAAGATTTTATTAAAGAATAAAAATATATATAAGAGTATAGGTGAAGCAACTTATAAAGGACTGTGAAAAAGAGTGAATCTGTGTATATTGTGAAACTAAAACCAAAGTAACATGAGTGGGATCGGTATGTGAGATCGCTACAGATCTTCACATACTGACGGCGGTTCACAAGAGTTCAATAGCGTGAGAAAAACTGAAACCGCGCCTGTGCCAAAGAGCCGCCAGGTTACAGAAGTTCAAGACCGTGGGAAACTAAAACAGAGCGCATGCGTCCCATCCGAGCATAG
This sequence comes from Anomaloglossus baeobatrachus, assembly GCF_048569485.1. NCBI lineage: Eukaryota > Metazoa > Chordata > Amphibia > Anura > Aromobatidae > Anomaloglossus > Anomaloglossus baeobatrachus. The sequence goes on from NC_134362.1 coordinate 83,297,220, forward strand.
AAACCAGTGTTAGTGCTAGTTTGTAGAAGTCCACACACATATATAAAATGTATGGGATCAAGTGAAAGTGGAAATCATATTTACAAGTCGTGATGTATCTAATCTAACCTGTAGTGATGGGCAAGAACCATCAACCCAGTAAAACAACCTGAATTACGGGCAAGTGTGTGTGATAACCCTGCTGGACGTGAACACAGAAGAAACCGCTAGTCCAATCCAGGGAACAATATTGATATTATTGCCATACCTCCCAACCGTCCCGGATACAGCGGGACTGTACCGGATTTCAGCGGGTGTCCCGGTGTCACGATCGTGAGGCTTTTTGTCCCGCCCGTGGCTCCGTCCACCCGCTCTCTCCCCGTCTGACTTTCTCCCCCTCCTAATGCACATGAGCAGAGCAGAGCCGAGCGCTGCTTCACTGCTTGGCTCTGTGCTGCCGCTGTTATGGCTGGGCGGCAGCAGCACTCTGGCTGCCGGCACTTTAAATCTGCAGCTCAGCCTGCACTCACTGCTCACTGCTGGGCTGTTTGTGTACGGAAGTGCATCTGTGGGCGGAGCTACCGAGCAACATGCTGAGCTCTGTCCACAGATAAAGAGACTGCAGGAAGAGCAGCTGAACACCAAGGAATGCTGTATGTGAACCCCCCCACCTACCCAGAGCTGTATGTCCCAACCCCCTCCTCACCAGAGCTATATGCCTCCAGTCACCCCCCTCACCACATCTCTATGGCCCCCTCACCAAATTTGTATACCCCCCCACCAGATCTATATGCCCCCCAGCACACCCCAGCTCTGTATGCCTCCAGCCCCCTCCCACCAGATATGTATGCCCCAGCAGCCCTCTCCTCACCAGAGCTATATGCCTCCAGCCACCCCCCTCACCAGATTTGTATGTCCCCCAGCCCCCACACCAGATTTGTATTCCCCCAGCCACCCCACCAGATCTATATGCCCCCCAGCACCCCCCAGCTCTGTATGCCTCCAGCCCCCTCCCACCAGATATTATATCCCAGCCCCCCCCCTCACCAGATATGTATGCCCCAGCAGCCCTCTCCTCACCAGAGCTATATGCCTCCAGCCACCCCCCCTCACCAGATCTGTGTGCCCCCCAGCCCCAACACCAGATTTGTATGCCCCCAGCCACCCCATCGGAGCGGTATGTGCCCCCAGATCTGTATAAGCCCCAACACCAGAGCTATATGCCCCTTAGGCTACTTTCACACATCCGGTTTTTGCTCTGCGGCACAATACGGCACTCTGCAGAAAAACCGCAACCGTTTCTTTTGCCGCCGGTTGCGGTTTTTTTTTGCATAGACTTACATTAGTGCCGTATTGTGCCGCATGGGCTTGCGTTCGGTCCGGTTTTTGCCGCATGTGGCAGATTTAGCCGATGCCGCGGCCGGATGGAACGTTGCCTGCAACGTTTTTTGCTCCGGCAAAAAAAACATTGCGCCGCATCCGGCCGCTGCAGCGCATTTTCAATGCATGCCTATGGACGCCGGATGCGGCGCGATGCGCAAAAAATCCGGCCGCCGCATGCGGTTTCTTCCACTGCGCATGCTCAGTAGCGTGCCGCAACCGGAAAAAAACGGACCGGCCGCATGTAAAAACTTATGCAAAGGATGCGGTGTTTTCGCCGCATCCGTTGCATAGGTTTCACAGCCGGATTGAGCCACAGTGCTCAAACCGGATGTGTGAAAGTAGCCTTGGTAATATCTATGCTACCAGTAATTTGTATGCCCCACAGTAAAGTGTATTTCCCCCAGTAATGTGTATACCCCTTAGTAACGTGTATGCCCCTCAGTGAAAAACACAGACGTTCTTCACTGATGTGTTAAACACGCATATGTTCCTTCATACTCCGTGATTCACGGCCCACAGTGGTTGTCCATGTACAATCAATGATACGTGATCCGTACTCCGTGATTGCACATGGACATATACTCACCTGCCCCCGCTCCTGCTCTCCGTGGTGCTGAAGAGTCCCGCGATTCAGCATCCAGCCACCGCTCTCTCACCTCTGCAGCTGCTTCCGGGTCGGCTCTGGCTGCATAAATGAATATGCATGCCATAATGAGCCAGGCAGGAAGAAGCAGAGGGCAGCTGCCGAACTCAGCATCGCTGGAGAAGGTGAGTTGAAAAAGATTTTTATTTTAAATGTCCGTGTTTTTCTGGTACATGTTTCACGGATCACACCATAGTGTGGTCTGTGGGACATCAGTGATGCCAGAAAAAAAGCAGACATGTTTCTGTGCGGCAATCACGGATACGCATGTACGTCGCACGGAGACACGGTCAGTGAAAAATCACTGATGTGTGTGCAGACCCATTGATTATGATTGGTCTGCATAGGTCAGTGATTCTGGTACGTATAAAAAGTAGCACATACATACCAGAATCACTGACATCTGAAACAGGCCTAATATGTATGCCCCTCAAGTACTGTCTATGCCCCAAGACCCTCCTGTGCTGTATATACTGTAGCCCCAGCCCCTCCTGTGCTGTATATACTGTAGCCCCCAGCCCCTCCTGTGCTGTATATACTGTAGTCCCCAGCCCCTCCTGTGCTGTATATACTGTAGCCCCCAGCCCCTCCTGTGCTGTATATCCTGTAGCCCCAGCCCCTCCTCTGCTGTATATACTGTAGCCCCCAGCCCCTCCTGTGCTGTATATACTGTAGCCCCCAGCCCCTCTTCTGCTGTATATACTGTAGCCCCCAGCCCCTCCTGTGCTGTGCTGTATGTACTGTAGCCCCCAGCCCCTCCTGTGCTGTATATACTGTAGCCCCCAGCCCCTCCTGTGCTGTATATACTGTAGCCCCCAGCCCCTCCTGTGCTGTATATACTGTAACCCCCAGCCCCTCCTGTGCTGTATATACTGTAGCCCCCAGCCCCTCCTGTGCTGTGCTGTATGTACTGTAGCCCCCAGCCCCTCCTGTGCTGTATATACTGTAGCCCCCAGCCCCTCCTGTGCTGTATATACTGTAGCCCCCAGCCCCTCCTGTGCTGTATATACTGTAACCCCCAGCCCCTCCTGTGCTGTATATACTGTAGCCCCCAGCCCCTCCTGTGCTGTGCTGTATGTACTGTAGCCCCCAGCCCCTCCTGTGCTGTATATACTGTATATATACAGTGTGTGTGTGTGTATATATATATATATATATATATATATACATATATATAATTATAGTATATAAAACCCCCATCCTCCCTTGTGATACATACACAGCGGTGTCAGTGTGTACTGTGCGTGGCTAGGTCTGTTAAAGTGTTGCCAAGTGATCACATGCCGAGGAGGAGCTGGATAGAGACAAGCGGGGTAGGTGAGTGCGGCTGCTGCCGGCTTCCCCATATTATTACCTCCAATGTGTGTATATGTATGATGTATATATCTATGTATGTCAGTGCAGATGACTGTGTATAGATTTGTCTGTTTATATTTATTTTAGGGAATTTGTCTTCAAATATCTACCGTATATGTGCGTATGCCTGTGCCCACGATCAGGACTTGCTGTGTCCTGGAGGCAGTGCGTCCTGATCTGCGGGGCTGCACGTCTCCTCCGCAGGAGACCACAGCTGCCTGTGCTCACGATCAGGACTCGCTGTATCCTGGAGGCAGCGCGTCCTGATCTGCGGGGCTGCACGTCTCCTCCGCAGGAGACCACAGCTGCCTGTGCCCACGATCAGGACTCGCTGTGTTCTGGAGGCAGCGCGTCCTGATCTGCAAAGCTGCACATCTCCTCCGCAGGAGACCACAGCTGCCTGTGCCCACGATCAGGACTCGCTATCTCCTGGAGGCAGCGCGTCCTGATCTGCGGGGCTGCACGTCTCCTCCGCAGGAGACCACAGCTGCCTGTGCCCACGATCAGGACTTGCTGTATCCTGGAGGCAGCGCATCCTGATCTGCGGGGCTGCACGTCTCCTCTGCAGGAGACCACAACTACCTGTGCCCATGATCAGGACTCGCTATATCCTGGAGGCAGAGCGTCCTGAGCTGCGGGGCTGCACGTCTCCTCCGCAGGAGACCACAGCTGCCTGTGCCCACGATCAGGACTCGCTGTATCCTGGAGGCAGCGCGTCCTGATCTGCGGGGCTGCACGTCTCCTCCGCAGGAGATCACAGCTGCCTGTGCCCACGATCAGGACTCGCTGTATCCTGGAGGCAGCGCGTCCTGATCTGCGGGGCTGCACGTCTCCTCCACAGGAGACCACAGCTGCCTGTGCCCACGATCAGGACTCACTGTATCCTGAAGGCAGTGCGTCCTGATCTGCGGGGCTGCACATCTCCTCCGCAGGAGACCACAACTGCCTGTGCCCACGATCAGGACTCGCTGTATCCTGGAGGCAGCGCGTCCTGATCTGTGGGGCTGCACGTCTTCTCCGCAGGAGACCACAGCTGCCTGTGCCCATGATCAAGACTCGCTGTATCCTGGAGGCAGTGCGTCCTGATCTGCGGGGCTGCACGTCTCCTCCGCAGGAGACCACACCTGCCTGTGCCCACGATCAGGACTCGCTGTGTCCTGGAGGCAGCGGGTCCTGACCTGCGGGGCTGCACGTCTCCTCCGCAGGAGAACGCAGCTGCCTCTGCCCACGATCAGGGTTCAGTACGCTGCGGTCTCCTGCTGTGTTCTCCCTACGGAGGACGCATGCAACTGTAGCAAACAATTGATATGCTGCAATCTGGAAAGACGCTCTGCTGGTCAGTGTTTACTGCAGAAAAAACAAGCACAGTGGGCACAGGGTTTCTAGAAATCCCTCCACTGTGCTTGTACTGTACAATGCCGACACAGCAAAAACACGCTACATCCAAAATGCTGCAAATACTGATCGTGGGCACGCAGCCTTATACAATGTGATCAGCAGTGCTGAAAAGGATTGGATGTGGGCGTGACAGATTGCAAAATGGGTGTGATTAGGGGCGTGGCTTAAAATTGCCGCGGCGCGCTACTTTGTCCCTCTTCTCATCTTTGAATGTTGGGAGGTATGTTATTGCTATTCCACCTACTATATATTGGGGATAGGATCTTGGAGATGGAATACCCCTTTAAGGTCAGTTATCCAGCTGAATAAATACTAAACAACAGAGCTCGTTATTTAGACATGTTTTCTTGTGGCTTATAACGGACTCTCATGTTTGGTAGTCATTCAGCAGGGGAACTATAAAATCAAATGCCTCCATTTGGGAATGTAGTATATAGCTCTCCTGATCAACTATGTTCCTTACCTCATGAGCAGGGCATTGCAGTAATAATAATAATGTATTCATTTATTTAGCGCTATTAATTCCATAGCGCTTTGCATACATTGCGAACACTGTCCCCATTGGGGCTCACAATCTAAATTCCCTATCTGTATGTCTTTGGAGTGTGGGAGGAAACCGGAGAACCCGGAGGAAACCCACGCAAACACGGGGAGAACATACAAGCTCCTTGCAGATGGTGTCCTTGGTGGGAATTGAACCCAGGACGTCAGCACTGCAAGACTGCAGTGCTAACCACTGAGCCACCACAAGACTGCAGTGCTAACCACTGAGCCACTGTGCCCCCCATTTAGCTTACAGATGCATAACCACCACTCACTGTGTCTGAACACAGGAACTTGAGCTGACAGCCGCTATGTGCATGCGGCAGCGTTTATTGTGAAGAAGAGGGCCGCGGGGGATCAACGCTGCACAGGTACCGTGGGAAACCGGGGAACACCGGTGGGTTTATAGGGGGTGACCTGGCAGAGCCTGGGGAGGAGTTTTCTGTCACATGTGTCATGGCACATGCGACAGAAATCAGAGGAGTAGGGTGAATGCGGCCGGCGCGCTACTGTGCGCTCAGCCATCTTGGATTTCTGGGAGGGCATCAGGGGGGGCACTTTGGCGACACCGGGGGACCGGAGGGGACCGGGTAGGAGATTAATCATGCTTGTTCATGCCAGATGGGAGATAAATAATTTTTTACCGGCGCTGTCATTTACTGTAACGTGATCATCGGTGTACGGTGTATACCTGTGATCACGTGAGCGGGGACCGGAAAAACCGTCCTGAATCAGGATCTCCAGGGTCTCAGCTACGCCTGAAACCCCGGAGATTTTCTGACGCTGGGGGGCGCTATTCACTTATTTCTGCCTGCTGTTTATAAACGGCAGATCAGAATAAGGCTACATTAACACGACCGATCCATTTTTGCAGTCTGCAAAAAACAGTCCGTTTTTTCACGGGTGCATCCGTGTGGCATCCGTTTCCGTTCCGTAGACAGTCCGTATGTCATCTGTTTGTCATCCGTGTGCCTTCCGTTTTTTTTGTGTACTGCAAAAAAACTGAAGGAGGGAAAATACATAAATTTATCCAGGATCCATAGCTTCAACCTACATGAGGCGGTCACATGTTCACTCCAGTGCCATTTTCTACTGCCTTTCACAGCGTAGAGCGCTCTGGTGATTTTCTTGTGCTTGTACACTTCATATCAGTCTTTTCTGTCATTATAATGGCAGAAAGACACATAATTTCCCACTCTCCTGCATTTTGTAATTTTGCACCCTTTGGTGCCTTTCATATGGCACTAAGGGGTGCTTAGCTTTGTATTTAGCCAAAAAAATGAAAAAAAAAAATGACGTAGGGTTCCCCCTATTTTTGTAGCCAGCTAGGGTAAAGTAGACGGCTGCAGCCTGCAGACCACAGCTGGCAGCTTCACCTTGGCTGGTAATCCAAAACTGAGGCACCCCACGCTGTTATTTTAAATTAAATAAATAATTAAAAAAAAAACACGTAGGGGTCCCCCCAAAATTGGATCACCAGCCAAGGTAAAGCAGACAACTGGGGTCTGATATTCTCAGACTAGGGAGGTCCATGGATATTGGACTCTCCCCAGCCTAAAAATAGCAGGCCGCAGCCGCCCCAGAAGTGGCGCATCCATTAGATGCGCCAATCCTGGTGCTTCGCCCCAGCTCATCCCGTGCCCTGGTGCGGTGGCAAACGGGGTAATATATGGGGTTAATACCAGATGTGTAATGTCACCTGGCACCAAGCCCTGGGGTTGGTGAGGTCAGGCGTCTATCAGATACCCGACATCACCAACCCAGTCAGTATTAAAAAAAATAGACGACAAACACATTTTTATTTGAAAAAACACTCCCCAATACATTCCCTCTTTAACCAATTTATTAGAAAGAAAAACAAATCCAGGTCTGCTGTATTCCAAGGGGTTGCCATGACGATCCACACTGTCACAGTCAATGAAGAGCAGGATGTTCCCCATTGGCTGGGAGAGCAGTGCAGTGACCTGAGCTAACATCAATGGGTCAGCCCAGGTCACTGCAGGGGATGACAAGTGCTGCTGTCAGCGAGGTAAATTACCTGCGCTGATCTCCTGCACACTGACTTCAATCATCTTCACAGCCAAGTATCGCGAGCTGCCCCTGACATCACCACTAGTCAGTTTCGGGTCGGAAGCGAGAGAAGGTGATGTGACAAGCGGCGGCCATGGAGGACAGTGACAGCGCTGAGGTCGGGACTTCATCACCGCAGGTAAGCCGAGCGGGACCATGTGTGCAGAGTGCCAGGTGGGCGGAGCCTAGCGGGGTAATGTGTTGAGAGTGCCAGGTGGGCGGAGCCTAGCGGAGTAATGTGTGCAGAGTGCCAGGTGGGCAGAGCCTAGAAATGCCATGTGTGCAGAGTGCCAGGTGGGCGGAGCCTAGCGGGGTAATGTGTGCAGAGTGCCAGGTGGGCGGAGCCTAGCGGGACCATGTGTGCAGAGTGTCAGGTGGGCGGAGCCTAGTGGGGTAATGTGTGCAGAGTCAGGTGGGTGGAGCCTAGCGGGACCATGTGTGCAGAGTTACAGGTGGGTGGAGCCTAGCGGGACCATGTGTGCAGAGTGCCAGGTGGGCGGAGCCTAGCGGGGTAATGTGTGCAGAGTGCCAGGTCGGCGGAGCCTAGCGGGGTAATGTGTGCAGAGTCAGGTGGGCGGAGCCTAGCGGGACCATGTGTGCAGAGTGTCAGGTGGGCGGAGCCTAGCAGGACCATGTGTGCAGAGTCTCAGGTGGGCGGAGCCTAGCGGGGTAATGTGTGCAGAGTGCCAGGTGGGCGGAGCCTAGCAGTGCCATGTGTGCAGAGTGCCAGGTGGGCGGAGCCTAGCGGGGTAATGTGTGCAGAGTGCCAGGTGGGCGGAGCCTAGCAGCGCCATGTGTGCAGAGTGCCAGGTGGGCGGAGCCTAGCGGGACCATGTGTGCAGAGTGTCAGGTGGGCGGATCCTAGCGGGACCATGTGTGCAGAGTGCCAGGTGGGCGGAGCCATGTGTGCTGGCGGCGGAGTGCGAAGTGGGTGGAGCCTAGCGGGGTCATGTGGCGCTGAGGATGTCAGTGTCGTGGACTGCATGGCTGGGGACAGGTGAGTGTGAGTGTGTGTGTATGTATGTGTACATGCCGCGTGCAGGAGGGGGGCGGAGCGAGCTGAGCGGGGAAGTCTCGGCTTCCTGCATACGTAACTAGGATAAATATCGGGTTACTAACCAAAGCACTTTGCTTGGATACCCGATGTTTATCTTGGTTACCAGCATCTGGCAGGCTGCCAGCAATGGCTCCTGCACACTGTAGTTGTAAAAAGCCCTGCTTTTTGCTGCTAGAACCGTTCTTGAACGTAACTAGAACTATCGAACTTTAGCAAAAAAGTCGAGTTCTAGTTCGATCTAGAACACCCCCCAAAATCACTCGAACCGCAAACTGGAGAACCTCGAACCGCGAACCGCGCTCAACTCTAGTAACGGTCATGTATCTACCTGTGTATGGTGAATAACTTATACCAAAAAGTTGTCTGGTTTGAAAAATCCATTTTAATTAAAGGGAATCCATTTGCAGGTTTTTGCATCCTCATCTGAGAGCAGCATAGAGATCCTGAATCCAACGATGTATCACTTAGATTACTGGGTGCAGCTATTTTGACACAAACTGAATTTTTAGCTTTAGTCATGTAGGAGAGTCCAGAGGGTTGTCCCCACCAATGCCAGGCTCTCTATAGAGATTGTACATTGACTGCAAGGAGTGTGTTGGATTGGTACACTTATACACAAGTAAAGATGAGCCACCCCCCTAGCGTTTGAGTTCGGTTCGGTTCGTCGAATGGAGGCTCCATTCGATGAACGTTCGACAAACCGTTCGACGAACCACTCAAACCCCATTGTAAACAATGGGAGGCAAACACAAACACATAAAAACACATTATACATGTACACATACAGTTAATAAACATTGCCATAACACTTACACGTCCCCGCGACGCGTCCTGCACTCTGTCTCCCGCCACTTTTCCTTCCAATAATCGCTGCGTCCTCCCGGTAACCAGCACTGACGATAGGACCTATGATGACATCAAAATAGCATGTGACCAGTCATGTATCTATTATATCATTGGCTACAGACTGGTCACATGGCTAGACGTCATTGCTAGGTCCTGTCAGTGCATCTCTCCGGTATGCGGTGATCGTTCAAGCATCACCGTGTACCGGCGAAATGCTCTGGCACATAGTTGGCTCCCCGTTGTTGCATGTGGGCGCTCTTTACAGAGTCAGTCCACATGCAGGGACTAGCTGTCACACCCAGTAAATAGCAGCACCATGAATCACGTGATCGGATCATCATTGCTATGGTAACCCGCCTGTCAGCGGTGATGTCACCGCTCACAGCACGCAGCTTCTGCTCACTCACTGAGTAAATAGACTGCACGGGAGCAGCAGCATTCTTCCTCCAATGCTGTGCTGTCTGATGTAGTAGAGCTGCATGGGTTGAAGGAAAAATAAGACAGAAGACCATGATCGTGGAGGGCTGACAGGGAGTAATAAACATGGAGTCTCTAATGTGTCTGTGTATTTATTTCTATTAAAGTATTTTTTCTCTGTGTGGTGTCTTTTTTTTTAACCCTCTATTGGAGATTCTTAATGGCCGGGTCAAACTTGACTGACATTAAGAATCTCTGGCTTAATACTAGCTAGTAAAATAAAGCTAGTATTAACTCATTATTACCCAGCAAGCCACCCGGCTTCAGGGCTGCTGGAAGAGTTGGATACAGCGCCAGATGATGGCGCTTCTATGAAAGCGCCATTTTCTGGGGCGGCTGCAGACTGCCATTTGCAGCAGAGGGGCCCAGAAAGTTCGGGCTAACCTGTGATTCCAATCCCCAGCTGCCTAGTTGTACCTGGCTGGACACAAAATGGGGCGAAGCCCACGTCGGGTTTTTTTTTAATTATTTCATGAAATTCATGAAATAATGAAAAAAAGGGCTTCCCTATCTTTTTAGTTCACAGCCGGGTACAAATAGGCAGCTGGGGGTTGGGGGCAGCCATACCTGCCTGCTGTACCTGGCTAGCATACAAAAATATGGCGAAGCTCACATCATTTTGTTTTTTAGTTTTTTGGAAAAAAAAATAAATGCTTCCCTGGATTTTCCATTGCCAGTGAAGGTAACACCAAGCAGTGGGGGTTAGCAGCCAGTAGCTGCTTGGATTACCCTTAGCTAGCAATACAAAAAATGCAGCGGGAGCCCATATATTTTTTTTTAATTATTCATTTAAATAACTAAAAAAAATGGGCTTCCTTGTATTTTGATTGACATCACAGTACTGTAAAAATAAATCTTTAAAAAAAATGACGTAGTGCTCTGCGGTATTTTTGATTCTCAGTGCAGATAAAGCAGACAGCTATGGGTTGCCACCCCCATCTGCCCGGCGTTACCTTAGCTGGCAATCAAAATACAGGGAAGCCCATTAATTTTTTTATTTAAAAAAATAGTTTAAAAAAAAAATGACGTGGGGTCCCCCTATTTTTGATAGCCAGCCAGGGTAAACCAGACGGCTGTAGCCTGAAAACCACAGCAGGCAGCTTTACCGTGGTTGGTGATCCAATGTGGAGGTCACCCCAGGCTCTTTTTTATAATTATTATAAATAATAATAATTACAAAAAAAAGTAGGGTCCCCCCCAAATTGGATCACCAGCCAAGGTAAAACGGACAGCTGTGGTATGGTATTCTCAGGGTGAGAAGGTCCATAGTTATTGGCCCTTCACAGCCTAAAAATAGCAGGCCGCAGGCGCCCCAGAAGTGGTGCATCCACTAGATGCGCCAATCCTGGCGCTTCACCCCAGCTTATCCTGTGCCCTGGTGCAGTGGCAAAAGGGGTAATAAATGGGGTTGATACTAGCTGTAAGGTCACCTGACATCAAGCTCAGCAGTTTGTGATGTCATAGCGTTTATCAGATACCCGACATCACAACTGTCAGTACTAACAAAAAATAGACAAAAAAAATGTATTTGAAAAAACACTCCCCAAAACATTCCCTCTTTCACCAATTTATTGTTTGGAAAAAAAATAAGGGGGTCCCATGACGACTCTGGACTATATAGAATATGGGGGGACACGCTCAGGGAACGTATCCCCTATTTTCTAGGAGTGCAGACCCTCCATGTTAGGAGTGTGGGTGCAATGAATCTGCACCAGTCTCCCTGGGTCCACAGCAGCAGAGTCCATGTCGTAACTGTTGTTACCAAAGCTGCAATGCCCTGCTCATGAGGTAAGGGCATGCCTAATCAGGAGAACTATTCTACATTTCCAAATATTGGTATTTGCTGATATTATTGCTATTCCACCTACTATATATTGGGGATAGGATCTTGGAGATGGAATACCCCTTTAAGTCCAGTTATCCAGCTGCATGAATACTAAACAACAGAGCTCGCTATTTAGACATGTTTTCTTGTGGCATATAACGGACTGTCATGTTTGGTAGCCTTTCAGCAGGGCAACTACAAAATCAAATACCTCCATTTGGAAATGTAGTATAGCTCTCCTGATCAACTATGTTCCTTACCTCATGAGCAGCGCATTGCAGTAGCTTACAGATGTAAGGTTACCGCCACTCACTGTGTCTGAACATAGGAAGCTAAGCTGACAGCCGCTCTGTGCATGCAGCAGCATTTATTGGGAAGGAGGGGGCCGCGGGGATCAATGCTGCACAAGTACCGTGGGACACCGGGGAACACCGGTGGGGTTATAGGGGGTGACCTGACAGAAATCAGAGGAGTAGGGTGAATGTGGCCAGCGCGCTGCTGTGCGTGCGGCCATCTTGGATTTCCAGGAGTGGGTCAGGGGGGGCACTTTGGCGACACCGGGGGACCGGAGGGGACCGGGGAGGAGATTTATCTCATATCTGACATGTTTGTTCATGCCAGATAGGAGATAAATAATTTTTTACCGGCGCTGTAATTTACTGTAACGTGATCATCGGTATACGGTGTATACAGGTGATCACGTGAGCAGATACCCGACAAGACCAACCCAGTCAGTAATTAAAAAAAAAAATTTTGAAAAAACACTCCCCAAAATATTCCCTCTTTCACCAATTTATTAGAAAGAATAACAAATCCAGGTCTGGTGTAATCCAAGGGGGTCCCACGACGATCCATACCATAGTCAATGTCCCAGGCAATGAAGAACAGAATGTTCCATATTGGCTGGGAGAGCAGTGCAGTGACCTGAGCTAACATCAATAGGTCAGCTCAGGTCACTGCAGGGGATGACAAGTGCTGCTGTCAGGAGGATAGCAAGATACATTACCTGCGGTGATCGCTGAACTCCTTATAGCAGAGCTGTCACTGAGTTCAATGACTGCCGCCCTCACAACCAAGTATCGCGGGTGCCTGTGACGTCACTACTAGTCACAGTCTCGGGTCGACAGCGAGAGGTGATGTGACAAGCAGCGGGCATGGAAGACAGTGACAGTGCTGACGTCAGAAGGGCAGGACTTCATCACCGCAGGTAAGGAACTTCACTAACCTCCTGACGGCAGCGCTTGTCATCCATGTGGCTGCTGGCACTACAGTGTGGGCAGCTGCAGACACCGTACAGCCCCCGCAGCTGTGAACACTGCTGAGCGGGCAGCCGCGGGGCTGGGGCTGGAGCGGGACACAGACTGCAGTGGCATCCGACGGAAGTCCCACGGAAGTGCTTCTGTGTGGCTTTCGGGAATTTTTGCACACGTAGCCAGGGTAAACATCGAGTTACTAAGCAAAGCGCTTTGCTTGGATACCCGATATTTACCCTGGTTACTAGCTTACCGCAGGCTGCCAGAGATGGCTCCCTGCACACGTAGCTGTAAAAAGCCACGCTTTTGGTGATCGAACCATTCTCGAACGTAACTCGAACTGCCGAACTTTTAGCAAATCGTTCGAGTTCGTCGAACGACTCGAACACCCCCCAAAATCACTCGAACATGAAATTGGCGAACCTCGAACATCGCTCATCTCTATACACAAGCCACTTGATCTCGACCACAGATATGTCTGGGATACTACCAGTCACTGTACCAAGATACACGGGGTACAATATATACCCTTATCAAGTGGAAGCTCATATATTATAACCAGGGATTATTTTTCTATATGTAAAATATTCACTGTGGCAGCCTGTCACAAGAGACTTATAGGGGCACGTTCACATACGACTTTGCACCTTTCACACTCTGCTTTATTTGATTCCGACATAGGCATAGGTCTCCCCATACATAACTACATGTTCACATGACCTTCAGTATCTTTATCACTCTGGTAGACATAGTATCCTTGATAAAGGGTCATGTTGAAGCCAAAACATTGGAATTTATGTCCTTGTTCTCATGCCTCTGAGTACATGTGGCGCCCCTGAGGCTTCAGTCTCCACAGGGTACTACATCTCTTTTAATATGTAGTACACATCCCGGGTAAGGAGAGGTTAATCGCTGGTGATTCTCACATTCACAACTATCATGGATGAGATGGCATGCCATTGTTAAATGCAGTTACTGGAATATTGTGGAGCTTTGTCTTTAATTAGGAATAAGTCATCAACTATGGCACAAGCAATGCAATCACACACCATCACAGATCCCCCTCCATGCTGTATGATAGGTATTACAGATGATGAAATCATCTGCTTACATTTTCTGCATCCCATAAAGACATTTTTGCTGGTACCAAAAATCTCAACTTTTCACTCATCAGACTACAGTATAGATTTAACAAAAACTCTAATGTCCAGTTCTTGTTCGCTTGGTCTACACAAGTCTGTTATTATAGTTTGTGATTCTTAGTAGTGGCTTCTTTTCAGAAATTCGACTTTAAAGCCTTGCTTTTAGCAGTCTCTTTTGGATAGTTGATGTTGAGATGTGTCTGCTACTTGATGACTGAACACCTTTTATGACAGCTGTTATCTTAGATGCTGACAATTTGCTGTTTCTGAGGCTAGAGCCTCTAAAGAACTTATCTTCTACACCAGAGTTAATTCTTGATCTTCTGTTCCTGTGGCGATGCTCATGAGAGCCAGTTTCCTCATAGCAATTGCTAGTTTTCATTACTGCATTTGAGGATAATTTCAAATTTCTTGCAATTGTTTGGATTGACTGACCTGCATATCTTATAATAACGATGGGCTGTCATTTATCTTTAGATAGTTGAGTGATTCTTGCAATATTCTGTCTTAAAACAGTTGTGGAAAAGGACTGTCATGGGGACTAAGGATGGAACAGGGGCTCCTAGGCTGACCTAAGACTGGGGCCCCTGTGCTGTCCCTTATCAGAAAGGTAGACATGATGGTGGCAAGGTTCGAGCCTCCAACGTGGCCCTATCTCCTCTCCAAGCCCTGATACTACTTCCATCACCCAGATAGCGGTCCGGAAACCCAGTTACCAAAACCCCACAAATAATCACAGACAAGGGTAAGCGAAAACTCATGTACACTGCACTCAAAAACAAAGGAGGGACAATATGTGAACTGAGGCGTAACGCAAAAGGAGTAGGAAACAAATACACAAATGGAGGACTCACATACCATGCAGAACTGCAACTGGAAGATCATCATACGACTGGATAAGAACAGGAACCAGGAAACAAAGAGGTATATCTGGCAAACAGTCCTAGAATCCAGAACCTTATATAGGCTGGAGATGGTGATCAGCAGCCTAAGCTCCCAGCAGCTGATCACAGGCCAGCAGAAATTAACTCCGATTGTACTGGAGAGCAATGAAGTCAGAACCAGCTGACACCCATGACAGGCTGTGCAACTAAAGAATCCCAGACAGTTTGTTGGACTCTGCAGTGTGAACAGAGTCCGACGCCACCATAACACGCAGCGAGTGCAACGCAGAACACCGCAAGATAAGCACTCAGCACTGTTTGACCCTGTATGCCCACAATGCCTCTTCAAAAAACACCCAATGGTTGCAACACTATCTGAAGGGTGTGACTACACATATTAACTTTTGATGAGGCATAGCTGTTCATTGGATAGTCATTCCAAGTAACTAACTATGTGTTGAAACTGCTTGAAAGAATGCCAATGGTCTAAAGCTGTCAACAAAGCAAATGGGTATTATGAGAAATCTAAAGTTTAGCACATATTCTGGTTTATTTCACAAGTGTTTCTTTACTCCTTCTTTCCATATGTGTTCTCTGTGGTTTTGCTGCTTTCAGTCTGAATCAACAATCTGCACATTCCAAAAAGAACATGAAAAACCATTGCATGAACTGGTGTGTATAAACTGTTGACCAATACTATACTTTATGGGTTTTGCTTTTAATACTTACATTTAATTCTTTCACATTTATTACAGCGTGCATGCACACTAATATATATATTTTTAAGGGAATTTAAAAGGTTAAAAAAACTTGCCTACTTTCTTCCAGTAGCTATAGTTATCTGTCTATATCTGTCCCTGGGTTCTGTCTGGAATTATAGCTTAAAAATATTTTAACTCCTTCATAACCTTTGATGTAATGGTGCTTTAAAGATTGTGTCCTTGCTTTTCATGCAGGAACGTTGTGAACTGTTCATTTGTGGAATCACGGCCTTCAGATAGTGTTGCAATCATCAGGTTTTTTTGAAGAGGCAGTGTTGTCATACAGGTCCAAACAGTGCTGAGTCCTATCCCACAACTGTTTTAAGCCAGAATAGGGCAAGAACCTCTCAACTAAGTAAATATTAATGACAGTCTACAATTACTTTAAGATATGAAGGTCAGTCAATACTTGTAATGGTAAGTCAAAGGTCATGTCCCTGCCTTTGATGCAGGCTTGCATGCCAAGCCCGCATGACTCCCCACACATTACCACTGATTTAATCAGCCATCATGTGCCTTTAACACCTTCACAGTAGAGATGAGCGAACCGGTCCCGGTTCGGCTCGAGGCCGGTTCGCCGAACGGAGGTCCCGTTCGAGTTCGGCTCGTCGAACGTTCGACGAACCGAACTCGAACTGCATAGGAAACAATGGCAGGCAATCACAAACACAGAAAAACACCTAGAAAACACCCTCAAAGGTGTCCAAAAGGTGACAAACAACTCACAACACATGGGAAAGTGACAAGGACATATACTCATGCGAAAACAAAACAGCTGGACAAGGAAAAAGAGGAGGACACACAGATATAGGCATGGCACGCCCTTCTAAAGTCATGTAAAACACCGCAAGGTGACTCCAAGCGGAGTCTCCCTTTTTTCCAAAAATTGGGCCACACAGACACCCACCCCATCAGTGGCAGCACTTGGGCCCTAGTTGCAAACAGGATGTTTTGATTTGCATCAAGCACATTCAAAAATACGCCATAATTAACCGTCCCCAGCATGACACCGGGGTAGGTAGATAAAGTCTTTGCTGAACCATGACTTGTTCATCTTGGCTTCTTTCAAAAACAATGTAAGCAAGGGTTACTCCAAGCGGAGTCTCCCTTTTTTCCAAAAATTGGGCCCCACACACACCCACCCCTTCAGTGGCAGCAGTTGTGCCCCAGTTGTACACTTCACAGCTACATTTGCATCAAGCACATTCAAAAATACGCCATTCTTATCCGTCCCCAGGATGACACCGGGGTAGGTAGCAAAGTCTTTCCTGATCCCAGCTCTGTTCATCTTGGCTTCTTTTAAAAACACAGCAAGCAAGGATTACTCCAAGCGGAGTCTCCCTTTTTTCCAAAAATTGGGCCACACAGACACCCACCCCATCAATGGCAGCACTTGGGCCCTAGTTGCAAACAGGATGTTTTGATTTGCATCAAGCACATTCAAAAATACGCCATAATTAACCGTCCCCAGCATGACACCGGGGTAGGTAGATAAAGTCTTTGCTGAATCATGACTTGTTCATCTTGGCTTCTTTTAAAAACAATGTAAGCAAGGGTTACTCCAAGCGGAGTCTCCCTTTTTTCCAAAAATTGGGCCCCACACACACCCACCCCTTCAGTGGCAGCAGTTGTGCCCCAGTTGTACACTTCACAGCTACATTTGCATCAAGCACATTCAAAAATACGCCATTCTTATCCGTCCCCAGGATGACACCGGGGTAGGTAGCAAAGTCTTTCCTGATCCCAGCTCTGTTCATCTTGGCTTCTTTTAAAAACACAGCAAGCAAGGGTTACTCCAAGCGGAGTCTCCCTTTTTTCCAAAAATTGGGCCACACAGACACCCACCCCATCAGTGGCAGCACTTGGGCCCTAGTTGCAAACAGGATGTTTTGATTTGCATCAAGCACATTCCAAATCAACAAGCATTTACTCTCCCCAGGATGACACAGGGGTAGTAAATTCCTTGTGGATCCATGACTTGTTCATTTTGATGAACGTCAGTCATTGTCACTGGACAGACGCGTGCGCTTATCTGTCAGCACACACCCAGCAGCACTGAAGACACGTTCAGAGACAACGCTGGCAGCTGGACACGACAAAATCTCCAAGGCGTAAGTTGCGAGCTCTGGCCATTTTTCTAGGTTTGAAGCCCAAAAGGAGCAAGGCTCCAGTTGCACAGTCATGGCATCGATGTTCATTTGGAGATACTCCTGTATCATCCTCTCCAGCCATTGACTATGTGTCAGACTTGTTGTCTCTGGTGGCCTTGCAAAAGAGGGTCTAAAAAAATTATGAAAAGATTCCATAAAATTGCTGTTACCAGCACCAGATACGGTCCTACTGGTACGGGTAGACTGTTGAAGATGACGAGACCGTCCCATGTTTGTCAAGTTACAACTGGGAGATTCCCTCCCTGCACCTGCACGGTTGTTTGGTGGAAAAGCCGAGCTAAGATCGAGTAACAGCTTCTGCTGATACTCCTGCATACGTGCGTCCCTTTCTATGGCTGGAATTATGTCACAAAATTTGGACTTGTACCGGGGATCTAATAGTGTGGCAATCCAGTAGTCATCATCACTTCTAATTTTGACAATACGACTGTCATGTTGGAGGTAGTGCAACAAAAAGGCACTCATGTGTCTTGCGCAGCCATGCGGACCAAGTCCACGCTGTGTTTGTGGCATAGAGGTGCTAACCGTTCTTTCTTCCTCTGACATCTCCCCCCAACCTCTTTCAACTGAAATTTGACCAAGGTCTCCCTCATCCGCTGAGTCTTCCATGTCCATGGACAGTTCGTCCTCCATTTCTTCATGTTCTCCTGCACCTTGCTCAACATTTCGCCTGCTACTATGCGCCTTTGTCGATCCCTGTCCCCCATGGTCCCATGCCTGCTGCGTTGGTGATGATGAACGTCTGGACCTTGGTGATGTTGTTGTCCCTTGCGCATATGAATCCTCCTGTAGTTCCTCCCCTTCATGTTGTCCCACCCCCTGACTCCGAATAGTGTTTAGCGTGTGCTCCAGCATGTAAATGACTGGAATCGTCATGCTGATAATGGCATTGTCAGCGCTAAACATATTCGTCGCCATGTCGAAACTGTGCAGAAGGGTGCATAGGTCCTTGATCTGAGACCACTCCATCAGGGTGATCTGCCCCACCTCTGCATCTCGTTGGCCCAGGCTATACGTCATGACGTATTGCACCAGGACTCTGCGGTGCTGCCACAGTCGCTGTAACATGTGGAGAGTTGAATTCCAGCGTGTCGCCACATCGCATTTCAGGCGATGAACCGGCAGGCCGAAAGACTTCTGGAGCGATGCAAGTCGCTCAGCTGCGGCGCTTGAACGGCGGAAGTGAGCAGACAGTTTTCGTGCCCTGTTCAGAAGGCCATCTAGGCCGGGATAGTGTGTTAAAAATTGCTGGACGACAAGGTTCAACACGTGAGCCATACAAGGTACGTGTGTCACCTTGCCCAGGCGAAGGGCCGCACCCAGGTTTGCAGCATTGCCGCACACGGCCTTACCAGGCTGCAGGTTAAGTGGAGACAACCATTTATTAAACTCGGACCGCAGAGCTGACCACAACTCCTCAGCTGTGTGACTCTTATTCCCAAGACATGTCAAGCTAAAGACCGCCTGATGCCGTTGCGCTCTGCTGCCAGCATAGTAATGAGGCGTGCGTGATTCCTTCTGCGCAGTGAGAACGCTGGTGGCCTGACCAGGCAGGCTTGGGGCGGAGGTGGAGGACCCAGATGAGGTGGAGGATGCAGAAGCAGTGGCGGAACTTGGACAGACAGAGGATTGACACACAAGTCGTGGGGACGGCAAGACTTGTGCAGCAGACCCTTCACCATCTATCACCATAGTTACCCAGTGCCCAGTCAGCGACATGTAACGTCCCTGTCCATGCTTACTGGTCCAACTATCGGTGGTGAAATGCACCCGTTCACACACAGAGTTTCTCAAGGAAGCGGTGATGTTGTGTGCGACATGCTGGTGTAGCGCGGGCACACCTTTCTTAGAGAAGTAGTGGCGACTAGGCATCTGGTACTGGGGCACAGCGACAGACATAAGGTCTCTAAAATCCTGTGTGTCCACTAGGCGGAAAGGCAGCATTTCGGTAGCCAACAGCTTACAGAGGGATAGAGTCAACCTCTTAGCTTTGTCATGGGTCGGAGGAAGTGGCCTTTTATTTGACCACATCTGAGGGACAGAGATCTGGCTGCTGTGTGTAGACGGTGTTGAGTAGGGTGTCCCTGGAAAAATGCAGGTTTGTGAGGAAAGTGCAGGCGGAGACATGATGTTGCCTTCATCCAACGTTGGTGCTATCGATGTCTGAGAGAGCTGTACACACTCACTTGTTTCCCCTTCCAAACCAACTGACGACCTACCAAGCAAACTGCCTGTTGCGGTTACAGTGGTGGAAGTTTTGCGTGGAAAAACAGGTGTGACAGCTGTCCCCACAGTCCTAGAAGATGAAGAGCGCGCGGATGCACTGGAAGGGGCAGGCGGTGGATGGTTCGCTCTGCTAGGCCGCATTGCAGCACAGTGAGCTTCCCACCGGGACCTATGATATTTATTCATGTGACGATTCATGGAAGAAGTTGTCAAACTGCTGAGGTTTTGACCTCTACTAAGAGAATCATGACAAAGTTTACAGATCACATAATTTGGGCGATCTTTTTCTATGTCAAAAAAGGACCAGGCTAGGCAAGGCTTAGAGGCCATGCGACCTGTTGATCCACCCCGAATAATGCTCATAGGCAGAGTGGTGGCTGAGGATGCAGTTGTAGACGTGCTACCAGTGCTCCGACTCTGTCCAGGAAGGCGCAAGGTAACTTCGTCGTCATTTGCATCCTCCTCCACCGCCTCTGTTGACCTCCTCGAGTGCCTGACTGGGGGTTGACAGTAGGTGGGATCTAGAACTTCATCATCAATTGTTGTGTTTGCACTCCCCTCCCCCTCAGACCGAGCCTCTTCTTGCCCTGACCGAATATTTAAGTTGTCATCCCAATCGGGTATCTGTGTCTCATCTTCATCAGTATGTTCCTCATTGTCTATAACCACAGGTGTTACAGTTTGTGACAAAGGGTCAACATTATGCTCAGAAACTTGGTCCTCACGGCCTGAATCAGAGTCACAAAGGTTCTGGGCATCACTGCAGACCATTTCCTGTTCTGTACTCACTGTAGCTTGGGAGCAGACCTCTGATTCCCAGGCTATAGTGTGACTGAACAGCTCTGCAGACTCAGCCATCTCAGTTCCACCATACTGTGCAGGGCTGATGGAGACTTCAGAGCTGGGAGAAATCAAGTGTGATTGGGATGACAACTCAGAGGACTGGTGTTTTTTGGATGCGGTACTTGAAGTGGCTGAGAGGGCACTTGTTGGACCACTTGAGATCCATTCAAGCATTTTCCTTTTTTGCCCATCATCTACCTTTCTTCCTGTTGTTCGTGTCCGTAAAAATGGGAGCACATCGGATTGTCCACGGTAAGTAGTAGACATCTTACTTTTGCTGGTAGATGGTCTATCTTCAGCAGATGATAATGGAGCTTTGCCACCTTCCCCACAGACAAAACCTTTTTTGCCTTTTCCACCACGCCTCTTCCCCTTTCCACCAGCATCTGTCATTTTGCCACTCATGTTGATTGCGACAAGATTGTGGACTGAAAATGTGGTAGTAAAAATTGAGAGGTGGTGAAGATTGCAGTGGTGGTCTAGCTTTATTAACAGCAGAATAATAAAGAATAAATATCCCTAACAATGCAACTACGGCCCTTAAACTGGCAGCAAAAAATGCTAGTATAATGGCTTAGTTATAATGAGTTGGAGTGTGCAAAGCAGGCAGATGCGCTCTGCAAATGTCTTTGCACTAGTGGGACTATAGCAAAGTCCAATAGCCACAGATAGGATGCCACTAGGTACACTGAGTGTTTTCTAGTATAATGGCTTAGTTATAATGAGTTGGAGTGTGCAACGCAGGCAGACGCGCTCTGCAAATGTCTTTGCACTAGTGGGACTATAGCAAAGTCCAATAGTCACAGATAGGATGCCACTAGGTACACTGAGTGTTTGCTAGTATAATGGCTTAGTTATAATGAGTTGGAGTGTGCAACGCAGGCAGATGCGCTCTGCAAATGTCTTTGCACTAGTGGGACTATAGCAAAGTCCAATAGCCACAGATAGGATGCCACTAGGTACACTGAGTGTTTGCTAGTATAATGGCTTAGTTATAATGAGTTGGAGTGTGCAACGCAGGCAGATGCGCTCTGCAAATGTCTTTGCACTAGTGGGACTATAGCAAAGTCCAATAGCCACGTATAGGATGCCACTAGGTACACTGAGTGTTTGCTAGTATAATGGCTTAGTTATAATGAGTTGGAGTGTGCAACGCAGGCAGACGCGCTCTGCAAATGTCTTTGCACTAGTGGGACTATAGCAAAGTCCAATAGTCACAGATAGGATGCCACTAGGTACACTGAGTGTTTGCTAGTATAATGGCTTAGTTATAATGAGTTGGAGTGTGCAACGCAGGCAGATGCGCTCTGCAAATGTCTTTGCACTAGTGGGACTATAGCAAAGTCCAATAGCCACAGATAGGATGCCACTAGGTACACTGAGTGTTTGCTAGTATAATGGCTTAGTTATAATGAGTTGGAGTGTGCAACGCAGGCAGATGCGCTCTGCAAATGTCTTTGCACTAGTGGGACTATAGCAAAGTCCAATAGCCACGTATAGGATGCCACTAGGTACACTGAGTGTTTGCTAGTATAATGGCTTAGTTATAATGAGTTGGAGTGTGCAACGCAGGCAGATGCGCTCTGCAAATGTCTTTGCACTAGTGGGACTATAGCAAAGTCCAATAGCCACGTTTAGGATGCCACTAGGTACACTGAGTGTTTGCTAGTATAATGGCTTAGTTATAATGAGTTGGAGTGTGCAACGCAGGCAGATGCGCTCTGCAAATGTCTTTGCACTAGTGGGACTATAGCAAAGTCCAATAGCAACAGATAGGATGCCACTAGGTACACTGAGTGTTTGCTAGTATAATGGCTTAGTTATAATGAGTTGGAGTGTGCAACGCAGGCAGACGCGCTCTGCAAATGTCTTTGCACTAGTGGGACTATAGCAAAGTCCAATAGCCACGTATAGGATGCCACTAGGTACACTGAGTGTTTGCTAGTATAATGGCTTAGTTATAATGAGTTGGAGTATGCAGAGGACACGAGGGTACAGTGCCAGGATTTTGGGGCTCTGGGTAGAGGAATGGAAGCCTGCCTTTCTATCCCTCCTAGTAGGGAAATGCAGGGAGGAAATCCCTGACCTTGAATATATGAATAAAGAGAAATTTAGCTACTGAATTGATCAATGCAATAGAGCCCCAACACTATGCCAAAGAATTTCTCTACGTTGGGGTCCCTAGCTTGTGTGTGTCCTCTCATGTAGTTAAAAAACTTACCGTGTATGGGAAGCTGAGAACCAGGCTATATATACGTATCATGTGGATTGGCAATAGGTGTGGTTGGGGAGGGTTCACAAACGAAAAACTACTAACAAATAAGGAATAACGTTTGGAACTCCATTCTATATCTGAATTGGGTGCAAAAACCTAAAAAAAATCACTATATGGAGATAAGGTATGCACACCAGTGACTATGCAAGGGGAATACATGTAATAGCAGAAACTGCTGTGTGAATACTGACATGAAAAATTCAATAGCTATATGTAAGAATGAAAATGTGAAAAATGGAATCTGCATTACTGCCTTGAATATATGAATAAAGAGAAATTTAGCTACTGAATTGATCAATGCAATAGAGCCCCAACACTACGCCAAAGAATTTCTTTACGTTGGGGTCCCTAGCTAGTGTGTGTCCTCTTATGCAGTTAAAAAACTTACCGTGTATGGGAAGCTGAGACCCAGGCTATATATGCGTATCATGTGGATTGGCAATAGGTGTGAGTGGGGAGGGTTCACAAACAAAAAACTACTAACAAATAAGGAATAACGTTTGGAACTCCAAAGTTTTTTAACTACATGAGAGGAGACACACAAGCTAGGGACCCCAACGTAGAGAAATACTTTGGCGTTGTGTTGGGGCTCTATTGCATTGATCAATTCAGTAGCTAAATTTCTCTTTATTCATATGTTCATGGCAGTAATGCAGGTTCCATTTTTCACATTTCACTCTTACATATAGCTATTGGATTTTTCATGTCAGTATTCACACAGCAGTTTCTGCTATTACATGTATTCCCCTTGCATAGTCACTGGTTATGTATACCTTATCTCCATATAGTGATTTTTTTTAGGTTTTTGCACCCAGTTCAGACATAGAATGGAGTTCCAAACGTTATTCCTTATTTGTTAGTAGTTTTTCGTTTGTGAACCCACCCCACTCCCACCTATTGCCAATCCACATGATACGTATATATAGCCTGGGTCTCAGCTTCCCATACACGGTAAATTTTTTAACTGCATGAGAGGACACACACAAGCTAGGGACCCCAACGTAGAGAAATACTTTGGCGTAGTGTTGGGGCTCTATTGCATTGATCAATTCAGTAGCTAAATTTCTTTTTATTCATATATTCATGGCAGTAATGCAGATTCCATTTTTCCCATTTCATTCTTACATATAGCTATTGACTTTTTCATGTCAGTATTCACACAGCAGTTTCTGCTATTACATGTATTCCCCTTGCATAGATTTGTACAGCAGACATGTGTGCCTTGCAGGTGCAGGCGGATTCACGATCCACCTGCACCTGTTAACCTCTTACATCGCGCTGTAAAAATGTGACAGCACAATTTAAAGTGCCACAGTGGGGAATGCGCCTTTCCCCATCGCCATCAGAGACCCTGTAACGTAATCATAGGGAGCCAATGGTTGTCATGGTAGCACAAGGTCATGTGACGACTCCTGTGCTATCATGACGTAGTTCCTGTTACAGCCAGCAGAGCGCTGGCTGTAACAAGAACGGAGCATTTCTCCTGGTCAGAGAGATGCTGCTCTGATCAGGAGAAATGAATGAGCTATTAGACTGCTGAGCTGACCCTTATAGACCCCTAGATGGACTAGTAAAAAAAAATGTAAAAAAAAGCTAAAATAAAAAAAAATAAAAAACCTAAAAGTTCAAATCACCCAACATTTGCCCTATTGAAAATGAAAGGGATAAAAAAAAATAAAAAAAATATGCACACATTTGGTATCGCCGCATTTAGAAACTACAGCTGTATCAAAATATAAAATAAATTAATCTGATCGGTAAATGGCGTAGCGTAAAAAAAATTCCAAATGACAAAATTACGCTTTTTTGTTATTGCAAATTTTGTGCAAATGTTGCAACAGGCGATCAAAAAGTAGAATCTGTGAAAAACTGGGACCATTAAAAGTGTCAGCTCGAGATGCACAAAATAAGCCATTACTGAGCCCCATATCTCAAAATATTAGAAGGCTTTGGGTCACAGAAAATGGTGCCACTCTTTTTGGACAAATTTCAGAATTTTTTTAACCCCTTATTTAAAAGTAAACTTGTACATGTTTGGTCTCGTATCAAGCTGAGGCATTAGACCGACACATTAGTTTTAACATATAGGGAACACGGTGAAC
The DNA here is from genome assembly GCF_048569485.1 of Anomaloglossus baeobatrachus. Taxonomy (NCBI): domain Eukaryota; kingdom Metazoa; phylum Chordata; class Amphibia; order Anura; family Aromobatidae; genus Anomaloglossus; species Anomaloglossus baeobatrachus. The sequence continues at coordinate 83,322,454 of NC_134362.1, forward strand.
AAAATATCCCCAGAACAATCATGCAAGTGCACTTTTTTTTGCAATTTTTCCTCATTTGGAATTTTTTTACCATTTTCCAGTACACTATATGGTATTATTTATGATTTATTTTGAAATTACAACTTGTCCCACAAAACAAGACCTCATATGGCAAGAAAATACCAATAAATGGCCAAAAATTTCTTATATACAGTGTGTCCACCCATATCATGTCAACTGCCATTAACTTGAGAACGGTCTCCGCTATAGGCATAGAAGTGATGTCTAGGTATAGTAAAGTAGCCATGCGCTACACAATGAAGCCACCCATTACGCCACCTGGTGGAAAACAACGGAGTTAGCATTTTTATCTCAAAAACGGAACGAGATAGAGAAAAAAAGTGAATTACGAAGTTGTAGGGCATCATCAATTCAATACGACTTGACAACTTTCATACAGAAATGTTATGATTAGAACGTGTAAAACTCATAAGGCTGCGGATGTGAAGCGATACCTCATGAAGACCTTCTCACAAGTCATTGGGTATGGTGGCTGTGTGGTGTGGCCTCCACACTCACCTTACCTGATCCCATTGGACTTCTTTCTGTGAGGTCACTTAAAACAGCAGATGTATGCAACCCCTCCACCAACATTGCAGGACCTATGACAACGTATCACAGATGCTTGTGCAAACGTGTCACCTACCATATTACACAACGTGCAGCAAGATACAGTATGCTATCCAGAGTCCAGATGTGCATTGCAGCTGCCGGTGGCCACTTTGAGCATCAAAGTTAAATGAGCACCATATGCGTGACCAGCATGCAATGTTTTGGGGGGGGGTCATGGGTTTCATATCATAGCATGTCTGTATGCAAGGTGTTGATTCGTATTGAATTGATGATGCCCTACAATTTTTTAATTCAATTTTTTCTCTATCTCGTTCTGTTTTCAAGATAAAAATGCTAACTCCGTTGTTTTCCACCAGGTGGCGCTATAGGTAGTTTCATTGCGTAGCGCATGGCTACTTTACTATTCCTAGACACCACTTCTATGCCTATAGCTGCCGCCGTTCTCAAGTTAATGGCGGTGGACACACTATAAATACTGTATAGTGGCTAACTCATTAATAACAACACCCACAGAATTTTTGCATTCTCTTGTGTGATATTGCATTCTCTTTTGTGTTACTCAAATATCTCCTCCGGTGTAAACACGTGCTTATTATTTGGAATGTTTGATAAAGAGGAAATGTACATTGCTTATCCCCCTCTTTTATTCATTTGTGTCTGTTTTAATATCTTTAATAAAAACATTTTTTTAAATAAATATTGCTTCTTGGCTATGCCCTCATATGGGAAGATTGACACAAAAATATAAAGGTTACTGCTTTCAGAAGAAGGTTAGCAAAAAATAAAAACGAAAAATGGAAAATCGACCTTTCATGAAGGGGTTAAAAGTTGCCGGTTGGATCAGAGATGACAGTGATCACATCAGTCATGACAGCCAGAAGTCAGCTGTTGACCTTTGTGTCTGTCATTACGATCATACTTTAAGGGGTACTTTGCACACTATGACATCGCAGCTGCGATGTCGGTGGGGTCAAATCGAAAGTGACGCACATTTGGCGTCGTTGTCGACATCAGAGTATGTGAATGCTTTTTACTACGATTAACGAGCGCAAAAGTGTCAAAATTGTATGATCGGTGTAGTGTCGGGCATTTCCATAATGTCGCTGCAGCGACAGGTACGATGTTGTACATCGTTCCTGTAGCAGCACACATCGCTGTGTATGAAGCCGCAGGAGCGAGGACCATCTCCTTACCTGCGTCCCGGCTGCAATGAGGAAGGAAGGAGTTGGGTGGGATGTTTACGTCCCGCTCATCTCCACCCCTCTGCTTCTATTGGCCACCTGCCGTGTGATGTCGCTGTGACACCACACGACCCGACCTCTTAGGAAGGAGGCGGTTCGACGGCCAGAGCGACGTCGCAGGGCAGGTAAGTGCATGTGAATCTGCCGTAGCGATAATTTTTGCTACGGCAACTATCACAAGATATCGCATTTGCGACGGGGGCGGGGACTATGGCGCTCGGCATTGCTAAAATCGGCTTGCGATGTCGTAGTGTGCAAAGTACCCCTAAGCGTCGGCTGCAAGATGGTGTTCATAGGAGCTCATAATTTCTGCCTTACAGAGTAGTGCTGATGCCTGTATAGCACAAGTAATCAGATGATTGCAGCTTCACGTCCCCTAAGGGGACAATTAAATACAACAAAAGGTTTTGAAAACGTTTTTAAAAATATGAAAAAAATAAAAAAAACCACAAAGTTCAACTCACCACCCTTCTGCAACATTAAAAATAAAACAATTAAAAAAAATACACATATTTGGCAGTGCTGTGCTTGTAAAAGTCCAATCAATCAAACTATAAAATAAATTAATCGGATTGGTAAATATTGTAACAAGAAAAAAAAATTAGAACAAAAGAATTACGCTTTTTAACTGTCACAATATTGCTGTACAATAAGAGGAGATCAAAATATTGTATCTACTCCAAAACTATATCAGTAACAATGTCTGCTCAGGGAGCAAAAAATAAGTCGTCACACAGCCTCATTTTATCAAAAAATGAAAATGTTACAAATGTTACGGGTCATGGAAAATGGCAGCAAAAGCAAAAATACATTTCTTACAAAATTCAGATATTTTTAGCACTTATCTAAAAAAAAACCCAACCTATACATATTTGGTATCTGGATATTTGTGCTTTTCTGGAGAATCATGTTTCCCAGGTCAGTTGGACCATATAGTGAACATGGTAAATAAAAAAAAAAATTGGTGGAATTGAACTTTTTTGCATTTACCAGTTCATGATTGAATAAAATACATACTGTAATTCAAAAATACAACTTGTCCCGCAAAAAAACAAGCCCCCATATGTATATGTGGCTGGAAAAAATAAAATAGTTACGGCTCTTGGAAGAAGTGGAGGAAAAAGTGAAAACTCAAAAATTGAATACTGCATGGTCATGAAGTGGTTAAATAACAGATGTTCAATGCCAAACATAAACTATGGATCTGTGTTTCACGTTTTTAAAAGAAAGCTGCCATATACAATTGAAATTAAAGAAAACACAAATAAAGCATATTAGATTTATAAACAAAATTTCCAAACTTTCTACTTTTTGCAATAAACTAGTGAAACAAGAATATAAATGGCTTAGTACAACTAATATAACAAGTGGTTTCTATAAATTAAATACTAAATTCCAGTTTTAATGAATACTGCAGTCTCGATATTATTCAATCCCTTCATGACAAGCGTTTTTAGTACTTTGTGGAGAAGCCTTTGGCTATTTTGACTTGCTGCAAACGTGATGCATAGCCAGATACCATCTACTGACTGTGTTCCTAATGAATCCCAGCCCATTCTTTATGGCCAATGGCATATAGTTCACTAATATTCTTGGCTTGTCAAGAGACTGGTCTAAAATGTTAAAAAACGAGAACATTGCTTTGCACAAATAAAGCAAAGGATAACAAGAGATAACAAAGGCATTCCACATTGCAAGAGATACATCTTGAAAGTACAGTTTGCAAGCTCCAAGCTAAGGAAACACAGACTACAAAACCTGAATGTGGCAGTGAAAGGAAACTATTTTTGGTTGACGTAAAATTCCTGAAGAGGTTGGTGGTCAAAAAGTCTTGCCTACCTGTTTGTTATGCTCGCCAGTCGAGCAGGAGATTAGTAGACCGACTAGGTCACAGCACACAGAAAACTCAGAGGGGCTTGACTGTAGAACCACACCTGGTTTTCACCACACCTGGTTTTCACCACACCTGGTTTTCACCAGAGCCTCTAATGATGAGGGTGTTATGCTGCAGGTGAGAGACCGGGTGCCACTCGGGAAGACTAATGTTGCTACGGCTGGCCCCAGGGGTATGGGAAGGACAGTTTCTGATAGTGAGCAACAGCAGCAACAGGTGGCAGGTGTAGAGGTTTCAACCGGGATGGATGTGGTAGAAGCAACCGGTGAGAATGCTTGCGGCAGCTGGTATCGTGGTAGGCAGCAGTCGTGATAGCTTGTAGCAGTAGAGGCAGACTTGGGATAACAACAGCACACTGATACAGACACAGATCAGCAGCAGAATATAAAGCTGGTGTCACACTAAGCGACAGCGACAACGACGTCGCTGTTACGTCACCATTTTCGGTGACGTAACAGCGACCTTGTAAGTCGCTGTTATGATCGCTGCTTAGCTGTCAAACACAGCAGAAGCAGCGATCATAACGTCGCTGTGCTACATGTGCAGAGAGCAGGGAGCCGCGCTTAGCGCTGGCTCCTTGCTCTCCTAGGTACAGTACACATCGGGTTAATTAACCCGATGTGTGCTGCAGCTACATGTCACAGTGCAGAGAGCAGGGAGCCGCGCACACTGCTTAGCGCTGGCTCCTTGCTCTCCTTGCTACAGTATACATCGGGTTAATTACCCGATGCATACTGCAGCCACATGTCACAGTGCAGGAGCCGGCGCTGGCAGCAAGAGCGGAGGCTGGTAACCAGCGTAAACATCGGGTAACCAGGGAAAGGTCTTCCCTTGGTTACCCGATGTTTACGCTGGTTACAGCTTACCGCAGCTGCCAGTGCCGGCTCCTGATCGCTTCATTTCGTCGCTCTCTCGCTGTCACACACAGCGATGTGTGTGTCACAGCGGGAGAGTGACGACCAAAAAATGAAGCTGGACATTCAGCAACGACCGGCGACCTCACAGCAGGGGCCAGGTCGTTGCTGGATGTCACACACAGCGACAGCGACGGGACGTCGCTGCAACGTCACCGAAAATGGTGACGTAGCAGCGACGTCGTTGTCGTCGTCGTTATGTGTGACACCAGCTTTACACACTACAGCAGCAGCAAAGACAGCAGCAACAGTGCTATAGGACCTGAGACCTAGCAATGTATCTGACTTGTTTCCCAGGTACTTCCCTAAAGGAAAAAAAATGCCTTAAATACCTGCACACCCTACATCGTTCCTGTGGCAGCACACATCGCAGTTCCAAAAGGCTTGTGAGGTGTGCACAACCTCCAGGAAACAGCAGCATGGATTGAGGATGGGGCAGCCACAGCAGGACAGCCAGACAGGTGAGAGAGCTGACTTCCCCACAGGGGGAGGGGTGCTGGACAGTGTGGGGACTCCAGTGGGGGCATTATACTGTTAAATCACTTCAGGATAGAAATGAACTTTAACTTCTTCAGTACCAGATGGCATTAAATACACTCCAACTCAGGGTAACTGATGAGCGGGCACTAAAGCAGATCTGCGATCAACAATGTGCTGTAACCTTCTGTTCTCAGATCCTAGTGAGATGACATTTGACCATTACACACTAATGGAAGTACCCGCTGTTCGATGAAGGGCCTCCGCACCCTCAGGACCAGGTTTATTCAGGTGAGACGCATGTAAGGAATGCATCAACTTTTGGCATTAACTTCCAATGCTGTTACCCACAAACTTTCTTCCGGACCATAAACCTTCCGATGTACCAAATATTGTATAGAGCAGCAAACCAAATGGGAATCAAAAATTCTTGCCTCCTCACAATGTAAATAACTATCAAAAATAACTGGAGGTGGCAGTAAGGGTGATGGCTCTAAAGACGCAACATATTTCTTCAGCAATGACCCATGAAAAACATTATGGATCTTAGTGCTTGAAGTAGCTCAATAGAAAAGGCCACAGCATTAATCACAGCAATCGCTTTGTACTGACCAATCAACCTTGGAACTAGTTTTCAAGAAGGAATCTTATACTTAATATTCCTGGTGGATAGCAATACACAATCATTCACACACACAGGTCTGTGCCTGAGGAACGTCTTTTATCAGCCATTCGTTTGTATGTGTCCTCCATAACCCTAAGGTTGTTCAGTACCCCTTGACATACAAAAGAGAGCAATTAAGAAAATTGTTCCTCCCCAGGAACCCCCAAACACTCATCTCTACTAAAAGCCCAAAACTGAGAGTTAAAGCATATGCACCAAAATATGGTGACCCACCAGTGGACTCATTGTGACAATTGTTTAATACAAACTCAGCCAAGGGAAAGTAAAATGCCCAATCTTCCTGATTATCAAAGGATGTAATGTCAAAGAAGAGGAAAGATGTACCCTCAAAAAAACAAGAAAACACTTTCTAAAATTTAGATACAAACTGGGTCCCCTGATCTGACACCACATTGGAGGGAACCATGTGAAGGTTCACAATCTCGGTGAAAAACACTTGAGCTAATGTTTTGGCATTAGGGAGAGTGGGTAAAGCAATGAAGTGCGCCATTGTACTAAACCTATCAACCAGTAATGAAATTACAATTTATTCAGGGGATGAAGGAAAATCAGCTAATCACAGCATTTTACAATAAAGTTTATAAAAAAAAATCATAATCATTGTGGCTTGCTGTGATTTGTGCTGTCTGAGACAGTCAGGGCAGTCCCAGATGTTCGACTTCATATTCCTATAAACAACATTTTTTGGGGAAAAATTTGATTTTTTATTTTCATGATTCAACGTTATAAAATTCTGAAAAGCACCTTGGAGTTCAAAGTGCTCAGCACACACACATCTAGATAGGTTCCTTGAAGGGTCTAATTCTCAAAATGGGGTAATTTGTGGGGTTTCAATTCTTTAGGAACATCAGAAGTTCTCCAAATATGACATGGTGTCTGTTAACGATTCCAGACAATTTTGCTTTGCAAAACTTAAATGCTGCTCCTGCCTCTCAGAGCCCTATTGTGTGCCCAAACAGTAGTTTTCCACCACATGTGGGGTATCGGTGAACTTAGAAATAACTGCACAATAAATTGATTGGTGCATTTCTCCTGTTAGCCTTGCCAAAATACTCAATTAAATGCTAAAACAATATTTTTGTAGGAAAAATATGGTTTGTTTGTTTTTTTATATGTAACATTACATATAAAATGTGTAGTTAACTGTGTAACATTTGGGGGTTCCAGGTGCTCACCACATCTCTAGATGAACTCCGTGAGGGGTCTTGTTGCAATAATTAGGTCACTTGTGGAGTTTCTACTGATTAGGCACATCAAGGGCTCTCAAAAACGTGACATGGTGTCCGCCTATCGATTCCAGACGATTTTGCTAGCCAAAAGTTTAGGGCTGCAGCCCTAAGCTATTTGCTTTATCTTGGGTAGTTCCATCGATTCCTATGGAGCTCTGTTCTGAGTACATTCTGAGAATGAGGCTCCATAGGTCATTGCCAGTTAATGGCAGTTCGAAATTTCTCACAAGTGGTGACGTCCCTGAGTTACTGACATCACCACTGGTAAGTATTTTCTTACTTACCCCTGCCTGGGAGTGACCTATGCAGCATCGTTCTGAGAATATTCTCAGAACAAGGCTCCATAGGTTACTGTCAGTCAGAAGCAGCAACGAGCAGTAATATTAGTAACTCAGTGATGTTACCAGCCCTTAGTATGATCACTTTACAGCCTGATAACAGCACAGAAGCTCAGATCTCCATTGACTTATTTGGGATTTGGGGTCCGTGGTCAAGTTTCGGTCAACTCCGGGTCCCAAACCAAGCTTTTAACTAATATCTGGCCCAACCCGCTCATCTTTAGTCTTTATCAAAATTTTCAATTCTGAAATAAAATTTGTATTCAGTGAAGAATTTCCCTTTACTGAGATAGGAGATGGCAGTTGTTTCTGATGAGATTCTATGTAAATAAAAGAGGGAGGAGAGGAGGATCTGAGCCTCTAGCTCCTCCTCCTCTTTCATCTACATGGAATCTCATCAGCACCAGCTGCCATTTCCTATCTCAGTAATGGGAAAGTCTTCACTAAATACAGATTTTACCTCAGCTTTCAGAATGGTGATTATGACTGATCAATTCTGGCAGATAAAAAAAGCTAATTTGTCTGATAAGATATATTATAAACTTGCTTATTTTCCTGTGTTTAAAAGTTTAAATGATGGTTACGCTTTAAGGATCCAACTTGCGGTGCAGAATAGAACGTGAGGCTAGGTAGAGCTGTGCAGAGGAAAAAATGGGGGGCATTCGCAGAGGGACAAGTAAGTGCTGAGCTATTTATTCTGTTTTCTTTAACCTACAGTCTGTTTTAGTATAGAATGCAGAGAAGATTGGTAACATAGGCAATAAGCAATGAACAATATTGTAAATCCCTCCAAACTTGAATATGGAAAGGAGTTTTAATAACAATGACATGAGGTTGGATTGTTTTTACATCTATGTTTCTATGAGACACCTCTTTGAGTCTTTAGATGCTTCTGTTATTTCTAGAGAAAACAATTGGAAGCAGCACACACATAGCAGAAATATAAATTACCAGAGCGATAATACCATGCATGTGCTAATGTGTATTAGTTGCAGTGAAATAAATAATGTCTCCATGTAAGATGTCTTAATTCAAATTGTTTTGTTTTTTGTTTTTTTTTTCCCATGAAACCGAGTTTCCGATCTCTAATTAAGTGGCTGACAATGTATCTAATGACCCAGTTCTATCACTCATTTCTCATTCTGGGACATGATGCGCTTCATTTTTCTTAGTTGTCATAGAAATCATTGCATGTAAAGAGCAACACAAGTAGTTGTCACTTCTGACAGATATGCAATTGCTTTCTAGAAATGATTACAAACACACAAAATCCCAATCACTCCTCTGCAGCTGTTCTCGTGTGCACTTTCTTCTTTTAACTCTTCGTATGCAAGGCATACTGTATATCCACAGTGAACAAGTAAAAAAAATCTCATACTAGAAGCTAAAAACTTTATAAAAATATAAATAACTAAATAAAGTAGAAAAAGATCATAACAAAATTAAATTGCATTAATATAAGTATTTGTAAAGAACTGAGAAGTACAATGGTCTATCAAGACCCCATTGGAAAGTAAAATCAATCTGTCATGCGCTGTTCGGATCCAAACACATGGATTACTTCTACTGCATTGGACTCTGTTCACAATACATGGTCCGATGGGCAGCCTGGTCTCTCTTAAGTGCTCAGCTTGGTTGGGCGTCGGCTGAGTTGTTTCATTGCTTCCAGCCGTGCAGGAGTTAATCCTTTGTGGAGCAGTGTGCTACTCTCCTGAGAGCCAGGTTGCTGATTACATTCCTCAGTTGGTCTCCTATTTAAGTCTGGGGAGTGTAGTAGGAATCCACCGAAGAAAGTTTCTGCTTGCAGTTATGATATCCCGGTGTATGTTGTGATCCTCCATTTGGTGACCAGCGATTTTCTGTCTGCACTGCCTGATAGCTCCCTGATGTGACTTTCTCCTTTCTCTTTGGTTTATTTTCTCCAATGTCTTTTTGTCTTTCCTCTGTGGATATTTGCAGTGTGAGTTTTAGTTTTTTCTCTTTGTCGTTGTCTTGTGGGAGGTGTTATGCTTTGTGTCCTGCCCAGCCCTGGGTTGGGAGTATGGGGGGTATTCGGTCAGGGCCTGATAGGAGACAGGGACACGTTGGAGGCTCGACCCTGACTACCTTCAAGTCTACCATCAAGATAAGGGACAACACAGGGTCCCCAGTCTTAGGGTCAGCTCAGGAGCCCCTGTACCATCCGTACTTCCCGAGACACATTCACTTCTTGTTGGATAATTTAGGTAGACTCAGAATCATCTCATTCTTTTTGCTGCTTACCCTTCTAGACACTCTCTTAGTTAGCCTACAAACTATTTCCAACCAACATTTACATTTTTAGTCGTTAAAGAGGTTAAACATGACTTTATAAGTCCCTTTCTTGAGAATAAACTGCCATAGAGAAGCTCTTTTCTAAATATCTTGCTTTCCCAAATCCTTCTGTAACCATGAACTTCTCCCTTGGTCATGTGATCTCTGTCTAAGAATTATATGACTTCCTGTGTTGTCACCTCGAGTGATGAGTGAACTTGTGGATATTCGGGTATGCCAAACCAGCACATGCTAAAAAAAAAAAAAATCAGGTTTGGCAGCTGAACTTGACCCCAAACCTGACCCCAGGCAATAGATTCCATACAAATCAATGGGGGCAAGATGTTTTGCACTGTAAAATGGTCATAGAAAGTGCTAGGGGGCTACGAATGGAAGTTAAATGGTAAGAAGAGCAGAATAGTATACATGCCATGTTTCGCAGAGGATCACACAGCAGTCAGACTTTTGTCTGGGCCTGCTTATTAAGGTTCATCAATATTTACTGCTTCCTCCACCCACCCTCTGAGCCAGTGTCTGTAATTGATTGCAGACTGCTATACACAATTCCCCTCCCTCCCTCTGTGATTGTTTGCAGGCAGTTAGCGGTATGGTAGAAAAATAAATAATTAAAAAAAATGATGTGTCATCTCACCCTATTTTGATAGCCAGTGCACGTAAAACAACCTGTGAGCTTTACCGTGGCTGGATATCAAAATAGAGGTAATTGTACGGCGTTTTTTTATTTTTATTTTTTTTTAATTAAATGACTAATTTTAAAAAAAGTCATAGGGTCCCCCTATTTTTGATATCCAGCCATAGTAAAGCAGACAGATGGGGACTGGTATTATCAGAATGGGAGGATATTGGCCCCCCAGTATAAAAATAACAGCCCACAACTGCCCAAAATTAGCACATCACATTAGATGTGCCAATCCTGGTGTTTTATCCAGCTCACCCTGATTGCCCTGGTCCGGTGGCAATCAGGGTAATATAAGGAGATAATGACAGCTCTGGTTTTTCAAGAAATATCACAATTTTATAATTGCAAACAATCATTTAATACTTTTAACTTTCTCCTCCATTCACCATTGCCACTTCCAAGTTCACTTATTTATGCAGAAGACTTTCCGAACACTTTTTAAAGTTCTGACATAGATGCCACATGTCTACTGTCCAGAATCCCAAAATATCTATCAACTATATCCTCCTTCTTCAAATCATAAATTCTAAAACTCAATGTGGAAAAAACTCAATTCAGAGTTATTTCCTTCATCTCATTCATCTCTTTACCGGATCTATCTATCACCATAAATTACATCAGACTTTCCCCTGAATTAGAAGTTCACTCTCTGGGAATAACCCTTGACTCTTTCCTGTCTTTCAAAACTCTACCCTTACCACCTTCTACTGCCTCTAAGTCAAAAATAGTTTTAGAATTCTGCCCTTCCTCAATCCTAAATCTACTAAATGTTAGGAAATACTCACATCATCTCCCACCTTAACTACTGCAACATCCCCCTCTATGATCTCTCGTGACTAGCACATTGCACCTCTATAGTCTGTCCTTAACTGTGCTGCCTGATTAATCCACCTATCCTCTCACTTCTATTCTCTCTTTTCTTTATGAAAATATCTTCATTGGGTTCCAATTACCAATCTAATTAAGTTTAAACTACTAACATTGAGCTTCAAGGCCGTCCATATTCTGTCTTCTCCATACATCTCTAAAGTAATATCCCAATACCTCCTCACAAGTAATATCCATTCCTTACAAGTCATTCTTCCCTCCTCATCTCTCGTACATTCCGCACCAAATTGGTTCCAAGACTTGTCCCAAGCATTTCCCATCCTCAAATATTCTGTACCCCAACATGTCCATTGCGACTCATGAAAGTACATGCACAGAACCCTCTCAAGTTTAGCAAACCCAAAGCCTTTACCTTGTCACTGAGGCCCTGGGAATTTCAATTACGCCAATCCAAAGATACAAGGACCAAACGAGTAGCGTAGCAGAGCAGTAGAGCCAGAGAGGTTAGCTGTAAGATGAAAATAATGGGGTTTTTATGCATATATTTTTTTTTTCATTTTTTATACAGTATATTACATTTATTATGCTTTGAGGTTTGCAGATAACCCAGAGCATCATAAGGGACATTAAATAATTTATGTAGGATAACTACTCTGCCAATCATATTTTTTGGGATAATCGTGAAAACAGGCAAATTTGAATTTTTATGATTACATCTATTATAAATCATACTGTTTGACAAATTGCATAATTTGAATTGCTATGTTTGCTCATACAGGATAATGAATACACTATATTAAGAAATAATAAGATATTTTAATAATTTAAGCATATCTACAGTATGTATGTGATATATCTTGCTTTTTACTTCACTAATGATATAATGAATACAATAACAAATAGGTTGTATTTCTAACGTATTTTTGCAGGTAATTATTGCTGGGAAAAAAACAAGCAAATTGGGCTGAAAATTGGTATCAAGAGAGTGGAAATGTTGATATCAATCAAACTATCTATCTATCTATCAATCACAATAAATGACAAAATGCTCTCCATGGTACTGGAAGTCCATTGTCTAAGAGTAGCCCTTGACTGTGCCTTGTCCTTCAGACCACATATCAAAGTTCTCACTACTTCCTGCAGCCTCCAACTCACAAATATTTCCAGAATTTGTCATTTCCTCAACTCTGAATCTACTAAATTCTCATGCATGCCCTCATCATCTCATGCCTTGACTACGGCAACATCCTTCTCTGTGGCCTCCCTGCTAACACTCTTCTCACCCTTCTCCAGTCCATCTTTAATTCTGCTGCATGACTAATCCACCCCACTCTCCATTACTACTCCATTTCTCGCATCTGCAAATCCTGTCATTCGCTCTCTAAAGTATCCAGTTCGGGAGCTGTATCCTCCCGATATCGCTGAACTAGTCTCCCTATATCTTCCCATACATAGTCTCTAATCCTCCAAAGACTTCCTTCTCTCCGCCACACTTGTATGTTCTTCACCCAAACACTTCCGAGGCTTCTCCCGAGTATTCCCCATCATCTGGGATTCTGTGCCCCCAATGCATTCAATTAGCCACCGCATTCTGAACTCTCAAGTGGAATTTGAAGACCTATCTTTTCATTAAATCTTACAGCCTAAATGACCCCTCTGCCTCCTCACCAACTCCAGAGCCGGTGTAATCCCAGAATCTACTTTCCACTTCCCCATAACACAGTAGCCTTTAAGGACGCAAGAGCAGGATGCTCTTCCATTTGTGCCAGTCTGTTATTATTAGTTTGTTCAATATAATTTGTATTTTGGATTTTCACATGTAAAACATTATGCAATCAATGGTGCTCTAAAAATAAATAATAACAGTAAAAATTATAATCTATCCAGTTGGAGAGGAAACTTACCTAAGAGGCATTTTCCCATGTACTGTGTAAACTGTGTATGCCTTAAATTAAAAAAATGGGAATACATTATCATAGGTGCTGTTAGTTTTTCCATTTCCTTCCTACATAAATCTCTTAGTAAAGGTTATTCAACTAGTCCAACAAAATAGAAGTCCTTTTACAGCTTTATCAACAGTTAAATAAAATGTTACAGTTCTTAGATTTAGTTGTAAAAATAAAGAAAAAAAATAAAAGGTTTCACCCTGACGGCCCAAAATAGGCCGACCCTTAAGGAATTCCTTAAGGAATTAAGAAAGTTAATAGAGGTGTAATGGTCATGGGTAAACATGTAGTTTGCCTATCTAGAAATCCTTTCCATATCTGTCTATCTATATCATGCTGCTAATATAAAACTTATTAAGGGGTTGCTGCAAAGTGGTAAATAGGCTGCATGTTATTTTAATTGAAGACATGAAAATTAATTTTTTTCTATGATGACTTGTCAATTCAGTTAGTGGATTTAAAATGCAAAACATATTAAAATGTATAACTCATTTAGTTTGATATACATGCGGTTACAACACAATTCCTTTGAGCAATTCCATCTTTGCAATTAACAATAATACAAGATATATTTCTCAAGTCAGCTAATGACTAGTAGAGACCCATCAAAGAAAGGTGACCTCTAAATGAGATTTCTGGTTTAATGTTGAAGTGGTATGTCAGTCTCCATTATCTGTAATTATTACACAAATGGATGTATGCTTCCATAGAGCGCTTTGATGTGCTTTCAAGCAGCAACTTACCAGTCCCAGCCCTCTTCACAGACAGTTAATTAAGAAGCCTTAATGTATGAAGAGATAAATGAGGAAGAAAATGGAACAGAAAAAAACAAGATCTCGCTCATTCTTTGAGATATGTTTAGATTACATTTCAGATTGTGTATACAATGGATGTACTCCTACACTTTGTGCAAAGTAATATAACAACCTCGGGAAGTAACACGCAGCATACAAAAAATTCCAGGTTATGGTTTGTTTATTTTTTTTTAGGTACTGTTTTACTGTCTAAGAAACTTAAGAAATTTTCACAAGGTATGCCATAAAAATAAATAGATAAGTGTGGATCACAAGGATTGGAAGAATGGGGTCTACTCTCATTGTTTAGCTGATGTGACCAGGCACAGAATGAATGGAGAAGTGATGAGCAATACCTTGTAGTTCAAGGGAATCTGTCAGGTGATTTTCTACAATACTAATGTTATCTTTAAGTAGGGCTTAAGAAGACCTTTTAGGATCAGCATATATCATTGCTCTACATTATGCTGTTATCTTGTTGTAACCTCTGTAGAATTCAGTACTAGTCAAGCATATGTAAATACAAACTGCATATGCCCTGCTCCCCAATCCCACCTCTCAGTGCTGGCATTAGTGAAAGTAAACCTGAACTAAATTTGCATTGATTCCCCCACCCATACTCCCTCCCATTTCTCAGCAGTGATAGTGAATGCACTATTCTGTGTGTTGGCGAAGCAGTGAATAGGCAAATTGTGTTCATATACACTTGACTAGCCTTCAGGAGACACTGAATTATTAGGAGCTTACGGAAAGATAACGGGATAAGGTAGAACTAAAACTTACTGATCCTGAAAGGTCTCCTTAAAGGTGGTGTCACACATAGCGACGACGACAACGACGTCGCTGCTAAGTCACCATTTTCTGTGACGTAGCAGCGACGTCCTGTCGCTATCGCTGTGTGTAACATCCAGCAATGACCTGGCCCCTGCTGTGTGGTCGCTGGTCGTTGCTGAATGTCCTACTTCATTTTTTGGACGTTGCTCTCCCGCTGTGAAGCACACATCGCTGTGTGTGACAGCGAGAGAGCGACGAAATGAAGCAAGCATGGAGCCGGCGTCTGGCAGCCTGCGGTAAGCTGTAACCACGGTAAACATCAGGTAACCAAGAAGCCCCTTCATTGGTTACCCAATATTTACCTTAGTTACTAGCATGCGCCGCTCTCACGCTGCCAGTGCCGGCTCCCTGCTCCCTGCATACGTAGCTGGAGTACACATCGGGTAATTAACCCGGTGTGTACTCTGGCTAGGAGTGCAGGGAGCCAGTGCTAATCGGTGTGCTCTCACGCTGCCAGTGCTGGCTCCCTGCTCCCTGCACACGTAGCTGGAGTACACATCGGGTAATTAACCCGATGTGTACTCTGGCTAGGAGTGCAGGGAACAGGGAGCCGGCACTGGCAGCGTGAGAGCGGCAGATGCTAGTAACTAAGGTAAATATCGGGTAACGAAGAGAAGTGCTTTCCTTGGTTACCCGATATTTACCTTAATTACGCTTCCACGCGTCGCTGCTTGCTGGGGGTGGTCACTGGTCGCTGGTGAGATCTGCCTGTTTGACAGCTCACCAGCGACCATGTAACGAAGCAGCAGCGATCCTGATAAGGTCAGAACGCTGGTTGTGATCGCTGCTGCGTCGCTATGTGTGACACCACCTTAACACGTATTTAAAGATAACATTAGTACTGTAATAGAAAATCACCTTACAGATTCCCTTCATGGAGCCCAAACAAAATCAGTCCCCTAAAGTGAAGGGCTATGAGACCAGACTCTTGAAAACAACTGCTATCTGTATACTTGTTTACCCCATAAGATAGTGTATATATCACATGATCCTGAAGGCTTGGTTCATATACAGTAATATATATATATATATATATATATATATATATATATATATATATATATATATATATATGTATATATAGGAAACCATTGTTATTTTCCCTGAAACTTATGAAAGAGCTAGCCTAATAGCTTCGCATTGGATCTTTTTTGATATTCAAGGCAGACTTATTGTGCTAAAGTGCTTCAGAATCTAGTTTAAAGACCATTGCAGATAGTTTGTGTCATCAGTTGTGTCATTGTGTGAAGCATGATATCACTCCACATCTAATAATCAGTAAATGCACCAAGATTTCCGGCAAGTAGGAGGAGGTTCGTCGGTCTCTTGCCCGATGGTCATGTACTACCATATCGATGTGCAGGATCGATTCAGTCATGTCAACAATTCAAAAACCCTCAGTTCCCAATTCTTTCCTTAAATTTTAACTTAGAGAACAGCAGTCTAAATAGCCCGTATCTACCATCCAGGTATTTATATAAATACATACACAAAGTAGGAAGTAGAGCAAGGCTGGATGTGTATGTATGAGTATGGCTCTAAATATGTATTTATTGCATGAAAACAAAATTTTATGCTGCAAGAGAGTTCAAAATTAGCAAAAAGATTGCACATACTTGACTAAAATTAAGAGTAAAAAAAGTCAAACTTGAAGTAATCAAACCCGCAAGATTTTCTTGCCAAGAGTAGATCTTATTTGTCAATATTGTGGTGCTTGTGACATCTTGATTAGGACACCTACGGCAGGGTGTCTATAAGATTATTATCTCTATGCCTAAACACAGGGGAGATAATCAGACTCTACTATTTTGTTGCTGCTGCTTTTACAAGATTTTTATTATTTTGTTTAAAAAAAGATGACTCAACAAATCCTAGTTTAATGTATTTATAGCACTTTTGTATTTCAACTATATCATCTTAGAATTAATTATTTATATGCTTTGTTTTTTTCTTGTTTTCTTGTTAGTTATAATTGATAAACGTTTACATTTTCATATTACCCTCTTAGTGACCAAACAATTTTGCCTTCATAACCAAGCCCCACTTTTCAAATTTGAAAGGTATAAATGTATGTGGTAATAACTTTTCTTCCAATTCCAATAAATTTGAGAATACTTTTCCATGACACTTTGTTTGTCATGGCATGACCAAGTTATAATTTGGTTTGCCATTCTCAATTTACAGGTAATATTACTACGTGTTCACATGAACATACCTTTATTGGAGATGTGTGATTAGCAACCTGAGCACCATGTCTTTTATGATTTTGGGACTGTGCAATAATGTGCAATCCATGCCATTGGTGTAATTGAATTACAATTTTGTCATTTGTTTGGTAGCTTTTGTTATTGGATTTGGGATAGTGCAATAGGAACTATATGGTTAATTGATGCATTATATCTACACCTTTGTTTTGTAATTTCTGATTGGTAGCTTGTGTTTATGGTTCACATTGGCTAAGGGCAGGTACATGTTTAATGTTACAAACTTTATTATACTTAACCAGACCTATCTATTGCCTACTGTTTGTCTACTTTATAATTCATACAATAACCATATTATTGTGCCCATCCATAAATACAGTGTCATTATATTTTGATATCAGCATATTGTTATATAATGTTTACACTACCCAACCTAGATTTTTGGCTCCTCAATAACTATATTGATATGTAATACTGACCAATTGTCTTGCTGTAATCCATAAATTACTACATAATTACGCTGACATTGCTAATGGTCCTTTCTAGAGATGAGCGAGCCTCTGAAGGCTCGAGTTCGGTTCGGTTCGTAGAACAGAGGCCCCGTTTGAGTTCGGTTCGACGAACTGTTCGATGAACCTCTCGAACCTCATTGAAAACAATGGGAGGCAAACACAAACACATAAAAACACATAGAAAACACCTTCAAAGGTTACAAACAACTCCCAAGACACCATAAACACATGGGAAAGTGACAAGGACATATACTCATGTGAAAACAAAACAGCTTGACGAGGAAAAAGAGGAGGAGACACAGATATATGAGTATATGCAAGTGAACATCAATGCCATGACTGTGCAACTTGTGCCTTGCTCATTTTGGGCTTCCAATCTTGAAAAATGGCCTGAGCTCGCCACTTATGCCTTGGGGATCTTGTCGTGTCCTGCAGCCAGCATTCTCTCGGAACGTGTCTTCAGTGCTGTTGGGTCTGTGCTGACAGATAAGCGCACGCATCTGTCCATTGACAATGTGGACAGACTAACGTTCATCAAGATGAGAAAGTCATGGATCACAGAGGACTTTTCTACCTCTGTGTCATCCAGGGAAGGCGAAAGTCTGGTGTATTTTTGAGAGTGCTTCATGCAAAGCATCTTTTTAAGATTGCAACTGGGGGACAAATGAAGCCAGTGAAGTAGTGTGTGTGGCCCAATTTTTGGAAACGAGGGAGACTGTGGTTAGAGTCCCCTTGCTTTTTTCAAAAAGAACCAAGATGAACAAGTCATGGATCACACAGGACTTTTCTACCCCTGTGTCATCCAGGGGAGGCGAAAGTCTGGTGTATTTTTGAGCGTGCTTAATGCAAAGCATCTTTTTAAGATTGCAACTGGGGGACAAATGAAGCCAGTGACGTGGTGTGTGTGTGGCCCAATTTTTGGAAACGAGGGAGACTGTGGTTAGAGTCACCTTGATGTATTTTACATGATTTTAAAAGGGCATGACATGCCTAAGCAGTTGCCTTTCAGCATCTGCAAACTGTTGGCTACAGAAATGCTGCCTCTCCAACCTTTTGAACAGAGGATTTTCGAGACCTTATGCCCAACGCAGTGCCCCCAGAGCTGACGCCCAGTCGCCACTCCTTCTCCAACAAAGGCGTGCCTGCGCTACTCCAGCATGTCGCACACAACATCACTGCTTCCTTGAGAAACTCTGTGTGTGACAGGGTGCATTTCAACACAGATACTTGGACCAGTAAGCATGGACAGGGGCGTTACATATCGCTTACTGGGCACTGGGTAACTATGGTGAGAGATGTAGAAGGGTCTGCTGTACAAGTCTTGCCATCCCCACGAGTTGTGTGTCAATCCTTCCTCTGTATGTAGAAGTTCCTCCATTGCTTCTGCCTCCTCAACCTCGTCTAGGTCCTCAACCTCCGCTCAAAACCTGTATTGTAAGGCCACCGGCATTGCAACTGTGCACAACGAATCCCACACACCAGATTACTATGCTGACAGCAGAGCTCAACGGCATCAGGTGGTCGACTCTTTACTTTGAAATGTCTGTGAAATGTGAGTCACACCGCTGAGGAGTTATGGACGGTAAGCTTTGGAGAGTGAGACTGAGTTTCATCAATGGTTGTCTCCACTCAACCAGCAGCCAGGGAAGGCCTTTTGTGAAAATGATGCAACCCTGGGTGCGGCCCTTCGCCGTGACAATGTGACACACATGCCTTGTATGGCTCTCGTGTTGAACCTGGTTATCCAGCAATTTTAAAACCACTATCCCGGCCTACATGGCCTTCTGCAGAGGGCACGGTGTAACTCCTCCCTGGATCCACACACTCACACAGGCTGTAAAGGATAGGCTAGAGGGAAGCCACTCATCAAGCAGGACCCCCAGAAACCTGAAACCCTTTAACCCCTATACAGGGATTTGGAATTACGCAGGGCCCAAGGTGATCAATACCTGTGGAAGGCTGCAGTCTGAGAGAGTAGTATTCAGGCAGGGTAAAACCATGAATTGAGGAACATGAACAGAATCGGACGGCGAGGACTTAATTAGAAAACAAGCAGAGGTCAAATGCGGATCGGGCAACGAGGTACATAAACAGCAGGAAGGAGACGTAGTCAGGAAACAAGCGGTAGTCAGCACACAAAATCACAAAACATAACTGGTTGGAACAGGAACCAGAAGTTCAGAACTATGTCTGGCAGTGGTCAGCAGACAGGAGGGGCCTAAAAAAGGGTGTCGTGTCTTCCCATTGTTTGTAGCTGAATCATGGTACTTCCGCTGTGAGACAACCACCACCTACAGTCAGCCAGTGGTTCTGCATATCTCAAGGTAACCCAGCCCAGTGACTGAGCAGAACCTGCGGCCACCAGAGCCGCTGGCATCGACTCCTCTCCCATCATCAGCACTATGTACGAAAGCCTTGTATGGCTCACGTGTTGAACCTGGTTGTCCAGCAATTTTTAAAACACCATCCCGGCCTACATGGCCTTCTGCGGCAGCCATGCTCATGTATGTGCTCACTTCCACCGTTCACACCCAGCAGCTCAACAACTTGCATCGCTCCAGAAGTCTTTCGGTCTGGCGGTTCACCTGCTGAAATGCGAAGTGCCGACACGCAGGAATTTGAATCTGCACATGCTGCAGCATCTGTGGCAGCACCGGCGAGCCCTGCTGCAATACATTAGGACGTATAGCCTGGGCTAAAGAGATCCAAAGGTGGGGCAGATCATGCTGCTGGAGAGGTCTCAGATCAAGGACCTATGCACCCTTCTTCGAAGTTTACAAATGGCGAGGAAGATGTTTAGCGCTGATGTACCACCCTGGGGGCTCGGCTGCCTGCCAAGCCGCTCGGATCCGGGCTCGGGTTGTCTGTGACTCAAGCGCCTCCGGACCGGGGGTCACGTCCCTCTGAAAAGGGGGTTGATCTTGCTGGCGCTACGGGTAGGGGTGGTGTGGTGGACGGTTCACGGCCGAAGCCGTGGTATTGGTAAAGTTCATCACGCCACCCACGGGTCGTTGTGATTGTAGACACCAACGCTGTGGTAAAGGTATGGGGTCTCCCGGGAGTGGTGTAATGGTGCAGCTAAGTTTTGACCCCCCCGTGGGTTGGGGATGTTGGTCCCGGGGTCTGGTTGGCGAGGGACGGGGTGCAGGGCAGAGTGCACCGGTGCGGTGCCTGATGGCACTGTTGTACTTACGATTATAACCACACAAAGAGTCACTGGTAAACCAAGTTCGGTGATGATCGGTGCCCGCAGCCGGCTGCGTGTTCTCCTAGTAAGGTTGGTAATGTCCGCCTTTCACCTGCACCTCTGTGTAGTGACTTTTGACTCGTATGCCTAGTCCACTCCCCGACTTGTGTACGCCAGAGGAGCCCGTTTGCCCGCAGACGCTGGCCCGTTGGATCTCTTGCCCTTGGCGGTGGCATTTATCCGTACTGGTTGGGCTGTTGACTTCAATCGGGACTTAGGTGGGAAAGAGCCCGGAGGTCCAGACCGCAATCAGTAAATTTGACTAAGATCCAGTGGCTTCTGGACTAGTTCGGGGTCTGAGTACCCTGCCTGGTGCTCCGGTATCCAGTTGGCTCCCTGGTTCGGTTCCGGCGAGCCACTACCCTGTCCCGGTCCCTTACGGTTCCACCGGTCGTGTTCCCGGTCTCTTGCAGGTGGCCACTACTGTCTGTCTCCTGGCCGACAAAGGTACCTAGGCTCCTAACAAGGCCCCTGACAGTTCCCAGTTTTCTCCTCCACTCCTCCTCTGTCAACACTGTTCTTTCTTGTATTCCTGCCCCAGGCCATCCGAACTCCTCGGTGGGAGTGGCCAACTGCCTGACTCCGCTCCACCGGGTGTGAACGTCAGGACCTAGGAGGGGCGACTCAGGGTTTCAATGTGTGGCTGCTATTACCTTATTAGGGTGGGGTCTGGTGCGTGGGACTACCTGTGACCCCTGGCTAGTCCAGGGCATCACATTCCCCCTTGGTTTAATGCAGACCGTCCGCGGGCTGCCCGACCAACACCGGTTTATTTTTCTTTCTAACTGGAAAAGAAAACGGGAAACATGTACAAGCATACTAAACTTTTTACATTTGTTTGAATCTTCCCTTACCGGAGGCACTTGATTTAACGTTACGGTAACATTTTTATTAACAATGGGTCCATGTCCTTCCGCTTTCCCACCCAAGCAACCTGTACCTTGATGCTGACCCTAAGAAACAGGCAGCACCCCTTTTCCCCAGTCCGGAAACAGGAACTGATCCAGGCTACGCAAGCGGGAACGGGTACGGTACTTCGCACCCGGTAGTCACTCAGAGGCCCCACGTCCAGGGGACCCCTGACCCAAAGGATGGTCACCGGTTCCGGTGGTGACCGGACCCCAGCCTGCTCAGCTGCAGGTCCTCCCTCCAACCAGCCTCTCCGGAGA
Organism: Anomaloglossus baeobatrachus; assembly: GCF_048569485.1. NCBI lineage: Eukaryota > Metazoa > Chordata > Amphibia > Anura > Aromobatidae > Anomaloglossus > Anomaloglossus baeobatrachus. The sequence goes on from NC_134362.1 coordinate 83,344,370, forward strand.
CCGGCAGTAGCACGAAGGGCAATAAGGGCACTATTTACAAGACCAAAAATTTTTGGGTGGCTTGCCAGTTCTCAGCTATGTTCATGATTGCTCATGTGGGACAAACAGGGGGCAACAAAGGTCCCAATGGGGACGGGCAGTTGGGTCCCAACGGGGACTGTACTTGTGGCAAATCAGGTAAGGTCTCGGTTAATTGGCATTCATTCATTCATCTATTTACACAATCAACATGTTGCACCCCTAAATGGCAGTTTCCCTGTACCTAAGCGGGGGCCTACCTAGGTTGGGGCGTGTGGACCGTCTGGGCCCAGTCATGTCAGAGGGGGGGCAGCGGGAGAGAGGGGACAACCAGTCCCTCTTCCCGTGTGTCAGGCATGTCGGGTAGAGACCTGCGGGGGCGGGGTGTAGGTGCACCCCTGGGCGCTTGCTTGGGTGACTTGCTGGCGGGTGTCTCGTTCTCCACTTCTTCCGCTGGTTGCGGGAATATTATCACAGGAACAATCACCGCGCCATTTTGCATAGGCCAGTCCGCTGGAAAATCACCCATCATGGTATGGATCACCTCCTTCTTCATTTCATCACCGGGTATGGGAATGGGGGCCTCTTCTGCCAGCCTCAGGGGATCCGGGCATCTCTTCAGGTTGTCCCTGGAAACAGTAGCTGTGGTTTTCCCCTGGTCGTGGCTGATCAGGTAAATTTTTTCAATCTCGCATCCAGTAGGTAATATGACATGTGGGGTCCTCTCCCATTGATCGTCGAGCTTGTGTGTTCTTCATTTCCGTTTCAACACCACATCCCCAGGTTCAAAGGGGGCAGCTGGGGCTCACTTGTTGAAGCGCTGTTCTTGCCTCTCCCGATTCTGGCGCAGATTCCGTTCCACATACTCTTGGATCCGCCAGTACTGCGCCTGGCGCTTAATGTCCCAGTTGCTTGTGGCAGGAAGGGTTTCAGGTATCTCAATGTCCATTTCTAGATCCACCGGCAACCGCCCCAGCTGGGCCCTCATCAGATACGCCGGTGTGCACTTGGTGGAACCGCAGGGGATGTTATTGTACATGTCCACTAGGTCAGGCAGCTTTTCCGGCCACAGGTTCCGCTCTTCCAGGGGCAGTGTCTTGAGAAGATTCAGGACCAGATGGTTCATTTTCTCACATATCCCATTTGTTTGGGCATGGTAGGGGGTGGTTCAAATCTTCTTGCACCCATACAGGTGGCAGAACTCCTGGAATACTTCCGCCTCAAAGGCCGGACCCTGATCCATGAGCACCTTCTCCGGGTAGCCATGGGGCCGGCAGAAGTAGGCCTGGAAGGCTCTGGCAGCAGTGCGGCTGGTTAGATCTTTTACAGGTACGACCCCCATGAATCAGGAATAGTGGTCCACGATGGTCAGGGCATAGGTGTACCCACTTCGGCTGGGCATAAGCTTAACGTGGTCTAAGGCGAACAACTCCAACGGCTGATGGGTGATGATTGGCTGTAGCGGGGCCTTCTGGCTGGCTTCATCTTGTCTTCTCAATGTACATGGACCGCACTCTTGGCACCAAGCCTCCACAGACTCTCGCATCCCGCTCCAATAGAACCGCTCTCTCAGCAGCATCTCTAGCTTTTTCCAGGCAAAGTGTCCAGCGCCGTCATTATAAGCTCGGAGGACCTTGGGCACACAAGCCTGGGGCACCACCAACTGTCGGACTTTCTCATGAGTTTTCGGGTTGATCAGCTCCCAGTACAGCTTCTTTGGATACAGACACAGACGATCTCTCTCTTTCCACAGCCGCTGGGCTTCAGAGGGGGCCGCAGGGTCCATCCTGCTCAAGCCTTGGGCCAGCATGGTCTTGACCAGCCAGACTGCAGGTTCCTGGTCCTGAGATTCTCGCCACCCTTGACTGGGCAGCAGGTTGAGCAGGTCACCTCTTGTTGAACAATACAGGACTTCTCCTCCCGCGGCCGATGGAACGCGGATAGCTCTATTTCTTCCAGGCAGTCTTCCTCCGCCCCTTCGTTGGGCATATGGGACATTCTAGACAGGGCGTCTGCATTGGTGTTTTGCGCCCGGCTCGGTATTTGATAGTGAAATCGTAGTTGGATAGCCGAGCCATCCAGCTCTGCTCGAGGGACCCCAGCTTGGCTGTGTCCAGGTGTGTTAACGGGTTGTTGTCCGTGTAGGCGGTAAACTTTGCCGCCTCGAGATAGCGTCTGAACTTTTCGGTTATTGCCCACACAAGGGCCAAGAACTCGAGTTTGAAAGAGCTGTAGTTCTCGGTGTTTCTTTCCGTTGGCCTGAGCTTTCGGCTAGCGTAGGCAATCACCTTCTCTTTCCCATACTGAACCTGAGACAAGACCGCGCCTAAGCCCATATTGCTGGTATCAGTATACAGCACAAACGGGAGGCTGTAATCAGGATAAGCCAAGATTTCTTCTCCCGTCAACGCCGACTTCAACTGCTGGAAATGCTGCTCAACCCAGACAAACGGGGTCCAGAGGATCTACCATTTTTGGTCTGTCCCACGAGGAGGTCTTGCATATGGGCGGCCATCTTTGTGTACCCCTTGATGAAGCGGCGGTAGTGGCCCACTAGGCCTTAGAACTGCCTCACTTTTCTCACCGTGGTCGGACGCGGCCAGCTCTGGATCGCTGTAATCAACTCCAGGTCCGGGGCCACGCCTTCTGCACTCACCACGTGCCCGAGGTACTGCACTTTGGGCTTCAGCAGGTGGCACTTGGAAGGCTTCAACTTCATTCTGTACTTGGAGAGAGCTGCGAACACCTCCGCCAGGTGCTCCAGATAGGACTCGTACGTTTTGGAACACACGATCACGACGTCTAGGTACAGGAGGACAGTTTAAAAGTTGAGGTGCCCTAGGCAGCATTCCATAAGTCTCTGGATGGTCCCGGTGCGTTGCACAACCAGAACGGCATGCTGTTGAACTCGCAGAGTCCCATAGGGGTAGCAAATGTGGTCTTCTCGCGGTCCTCCTTGGCGACTGCCACCTGCCAGTAGCCGCTGGTGAGGTCAAGGGTGAAGAAATATTTAGCAGTCTTTAGTGTGGCCAGTGATTCTTCAATGCGAGGGAGAGGGTTGGCATCTTTATGCGTTATCTGGTTGATCTTCCGGTAACCCACACACATTCTCATGGTGCCAGCCTTCTTCTTCACCAGCACCAACGGAGCTGCCCAGGGACTACAACTATTCCGGATGACCCCTGCCTCCTTTATGTTCCTCAGCATGTCTTTAGCGTATTGGTAGTATGCTAGTGGGATTGGCCTATACCTTTCCTTAATGGGTGGGTGTGTGCCTGTGGGGATATGGTGTTGAACCCCCTTAATCCTCCCGAAATCTAGTGGGTGTTTACTGAAGACCTGCCTGTACTCCTGGACCACCCTGTATACCTCTTCTTTGTGGTGTGCTGGGGTAGACTCGGTGCCGACGTGTAGCTCCCGGCACCATTCCTCTGGTTGCAGGGGTGGGGTGTCACTGCTCATGCTGGGTGCAGGGGTAATGGGGGTGGTTTCGTGGATGGCGCTGGTGTCTATGTTGAACAGCTTGGCTATGGTGGCGTAGCGGGGGAGCCTAACCTCTTCCTCCCCGCAGTTCAGCACTCTCACAGGCACTCTCCCCTTTTTTACGTCAATCACCCCCCTGGCTGCCATTACCGTGTGCCAGTGTTCTGAAGGCGAGGGTTCAACCATCGCCGGGTAATCTCGTCCTTGCTGCCCTGCACCAAATCATCATCTCGCTCCTCGGCGGCACCACCAAGGGCACTGCGTCCATCACCCACGCACCACCAATCTCTCCACCCATCAGGCTCACTTGCTGTCATTGCAGGAGGGCCCGTATCTCACGCTGCAGCGCCCTCTGCCGACCCCCTCCTGCCGTGGCAGACAACTGCCGCAATAAGCTCAACACCTCTCCCATACAGTGCTCAATCACGTTAGTCCCTAAGACTAGTTTCGGGTTGCGGTTACTAGACTCATGCAGCACCACAATCATCCCCTGGCGCTTCAATTCCGTTTGTCCCACGGTCACAGTCACATCTTTGAATCCCACCTGGGTCATGGGGAGTCCATTGGTCGCAATAATAGTCATGCTATCGTCGGGAGGGGTAAGCTCACTGTCAGCCCAGTACCGCTGGTATAACGTATAGGGCATGGTCGTTACCTGTGATCCAGTGTCCAGTAGGGCTGTGGTCGGGAACCCATCCACCGCCACCGAGATGATAGGGCGGCCTCCAACATACCGATCCCGCCAGTCTGCCGGGCCATAGGGATCTACTCCTGAGGATTGGCCCTTGGCCTCAGGGGTTGCTCGTTTAACGGGCATCGTCGAGCATAATGACCGGACTTCTTGCACCTGTAGCAAACAGGTGGTCCATACCGGGGTCATTGTTCCTCCTCTGCTGCATCCATGGGACGTCCTCAGGGCTGTCGGCGAGCTGCATTGTTTCCGGAGGCTTGGCTCTTGGCGGGAGCTTGAGTGTGGCGATCACCCAGGCGAGGTCCTCACTGATGTGCTGTACTTTTTCGGCCAGCTCGTCTATCGCCCCGGCGGGTGCAACAGGGGCCAGCAGGGCCAGAAGAGGAGGCGCCATCGAGACGGGAGCAGACTCAGCCGGCCAAGGGGCCGCGTCAGGGGCGCCAATGTCAAGGAGTTGCAGGGCCTTTATGGCCTGTTCTTTCAGTATTGCAATGTCCAGATCAGGGTGCTCCAGGGTCCACAACCGCAGCTGCTTGCGATCTTCGGTGGACCCCAGTCCCCACAGAAACTGTTCCACTAACATCTTATTGCTGTTGGCCTCGTTGATGGTATCCACCCGCTTCAGGGTTCGGAGGGCTGTCTGCAGGCGCAGGGCATAGTCTCTGATACTGTCTGTGGGTCAATGCCATCAGTGGTAGAACTGCATCCGTAGCTCGGCTTCGGTGCGGATCTCAAAGGCGGTCTGGAGCTTCTCAAAGATGGTGGTCACCGAGGCTCGGTCCGCGTCGGCCCAGGTCTCTTTCTCCTGCTCGGCCGCGCCGGTCAGCTGCCCCAGCACTACCATCGCACGCTGTCTGCCGGTCATGGCATACAGATCGAGAACCGAGCATATCTTTTTCTGGAACGCCTATAACGTATCAGGCTTCCCATCGTACTGGGGTAACCAGGCAGCGCCGGGCACGTAGGACAGGGAGATCGGCATTACCTGGGCAACCACCAGACCCACGGCTCTCTCCGCTCGTGCGACCGGGGCGATGGCTATTGCATCTCCGCCGTTGGGCGCCGCCGCTCCAGCGACCGGTGCCCCACCATCATTCACACTTGGTGCTGACATCTTCCCGCTGTTCCCCCTTGGTCTTTTTGAGACACTCCGCTTGCTTTCTGCAGCGCCGCTCTGTTTCCACGGGGCGGAGCTTCACCTTCGCACCCTTTCTCCTGCCGAAGATGGTGAAGGCGGGAATTTTTTCGCGCCCAAGATGGCGGATCTTCAGATTTTTCAGCGGGACGCCGCTGACTGGGACTTCAAGGCGCACTTCCACTGGTAAGTGGACTGGTTCGATCCTGTTCGTGATGCCAGAAGAGTCGATGTAAACCGCCCTGGGGGCTCGGCTGCCTGACGAACCGCTCAGATCCGGGCTTGGGTTGTCGGTGGCTCGAGCGCCTCCGGACCGGGGGTCACGTCGCTCCGAAAAGGGGGTTGATCTTGCTGGCGCTACGGGTAGGGGTGGTGTGGTGGACGGTTCACGGCCGAAACCGCGGTATTGGTAAATTTCGTGACGCCACCCACGGGTCGTGGTGATTGCAGACACCACTGCGGTGAAGGTATGGGGGCTCCTGGGAGTGGTGTAATGGCGCAGCTAGGTGTTAACCCCTCCGTGGGTAGGAGATGTTGGTCCCGGGGCCCGGTTGGCAAGGGCCGGGGTGCAGGGCGGAGTGTTGCGGTGCGGTGCGGTGCCTGATGGCACTGTTGTACTCACGATTATAACCACACAAAGAGTCACTGGTAAACCAAGTTCGGTGATGATCGGTGCCCGCAGCTGGCTGCGTGTTCTCCTAGTAAGGTTGGAAATGTCCGCCTTTCTCCTGCACCTCTGTGTAGTGACTTTTGACTCCTATGCCTAAGCAACGGTAGTCCACTCCCCGACTTGTGTACGCTGGAGGAGCCCGTTTGCCCGCAGACGCTGGCCTTTTGGATCTCTGGCCCTTGGTGGTGGCACTTTTCCGTATTGGTTGGGCTGTTGCCTTCAATCGGGACTTAGGTGGGAAAGGACCCTGAGGTCCAGACCGCAATCACTTAATTTGACTAAGATCCAGTGGCTTCTGGACTAGTTCAGGGTCTGAGTACCCTGCCTGGTGCTCCGGTATCTAGTTGGCTCCCCGGTTCGGTTCCAGCAGGCCACTACCCTGTCCCGGTCCCTTACGCTTCCACTGGTCGTCTTCCCGGTCTCCTGCAGGCGGCCACTACCGTCTGCCTCCTGGCCGAAAAGGGTACCAAGGCTACTACCCAGGCCCCTGAAAGTTCCCAGTTTTCTCCTCCACTCCTTCTCTGTCAACTGTCAACACTGTTCTGTCTTGTGTTCCTGCCCCAGGCCATCGGAACTCCTCGGTGGGCGTGGCCAACCACCTGACTCCGCCCCACCGGGTGTGAACATCAGGACCAGGGAGGGGCGACTCAGGGTTTCAATGTGTGGCTGCTATTACCTTATTAGGGTGGGGTGTGGTGCGTGGGACTACCTGTGACCCCTGGCTAGTCCACGGCGTCACATTGACATTGCCATTATCGGCATGACAATTCCGGTCATCTACATGATGGAGCTCACTCTAAACATAGTCAGGTGGTGGGACAAGAGGAAGGAAAGGAAGTAGAGGAGGAGTCATATGCTGAAGGGATAACAAGATCTACAAGGTCCAGACGGTCAGCGGCAACAAGGCGGCAGGCATGGGACGGTGGGAGAGAGTGATTAACAAGGGCGCATAGTATCAGCCTAACTGTTGAGGAAGGTGCAGGAGCCCAGTAAGAAATGAAGGAGGAACTGGCGATGGGCATGGAAGACTGAGCAGATGAGGGAGAGCTTGCTCACCTTTCGGTTGTGCAAGGTTGGGGAGAGAGGGCAGAGGAAGGAGGCCTGATTCTCACCTCTCTGCCACCAACACAGCAAGGACTTGGTCCTCCTGGATGTGCAAGACACATGAGCGCCTTCTTGCTGCACTACCTACAACATGACCCTCGGATTGTCCGAATTCGAAGTAATGCTGACTAGTGGGTTGCCACACTGTTAGATCCCCAGTACAAGTCAAAATTTGGTGAAATAAATCCTGCCATAGAAAGGGACGCACGTATGCAGGAGTATCAGCAGAAGCAGGTACGCAATCTTAGCTCGGCTTTTCCACTAAACACCAGTGCTGCACAAAGTGAATCTCAACGCTTTGTCATGGCTAGGAGGAAATGGTCTTTTACTTGTTCACATTTGAGGGACCGAGGGCTGGCTGCTGTGTTGAGACGGCGTTGAGTAAGGTGTCCCTGCAGAGTTGCAAATTTGTAAATATACAAAATGAGTGGCAAAAGGCCATATGCTGGTGGAAAGGGGAACAGGTGTGTTGGAAAGGAGAAAAAGGTTTGTGTCCGTGGGTTTGGTGGTTAAGCAACAATAACATCTGCTGAAGAAACACCATCTGTTATGGGGGGACTGTCAGATTAGGATAAGGTGGTATATATCTCAATCGCCAGTCGGGGTCCACCATGCTCCCAGATGGAAAAGGAGATGCTGGCAACACGAAGGTTAGGCGGAGGATACTGAGCTGGGTGGCTCTGAAACTAATAGTAGCCTGAACCGAGTTAGACGACACTCGGATCTGGAGACTGTGAAACCTGTTAGCATCACAGGGTCCACACACCCAGCCCAGGAACTCCCTGTTAACAACACAGGGGCCATTGGGTACGATGTTCGTGTGCTTAGGGGGAACACCTGTGGACAGCAGGTGCAGCAGCAACCCAGTTAATGCCACTGGGCTGCACTAGTATGACTGGTAAGGACAGGAGCTGGTCTTAACCATTCTGTGTTACCAAGTGTGATGGCAGCCTGCACCGATGCCCTATCCCTGCCTACCTCTGGCCTAAAGCAGCAATGGGTTCAACACATGGAGGTGTGCTCTTTCTGAGCATAATAGAAGACTGCACACCTCCTTCTCGTCTCAAGCCCCTTAAATAACCTGGGTCCGCCCCAACCTAGGTTGGACCACAATGCACCTCCAGGACCCAAAAGCAGAGTGCCACATCATCAGTGGCATAACCAGCAGCCTATTCAGAACCACCACTTCAATGATGATCTCATGGCAGCTATGACCCAAATACGTCACCAGTCATCGTCTGACCAACAATAATGAGGTGACAAGTCATAGCGGCGGGCCTCTGCAAGTCAGTCCAGAGTGGCATGGCCACATCATCAGGACACCTGATGCCCTGTGGCCTATCTGTGCCTGCCACATCACGGACAGGGCCAAAGAGTTCATTACCGGACCTAGCCTCTGATGAAGTAAGTGCCTGAGCATGCTCAGTAGCCTGAACAACAATTTCAGAAAAAAGACTATTAGATTCAGCATGCTCTCTAGGCACAACACCGGACTTAGACACGGCACGGAGTCCAAGTACCTGTGCAAAGAGGCTTTTCACACAGTGTGGGAGCATGCACTGTAGTCCAAACTGAGGACTTAGCCTCAGGAATGGCACAGTCAGGCTGAGCATACTCACTAGGCGAAACACTGGACTTAGGCTGTGGCTGGGGTAAATCGGCACACGCATGCGCACTAGCCAACTCTCCACACTTAGATGTGGAGGAGAAAGCAGCCAGCTAGACGACCTGAGGCACGGCCAAACATGGCAGCTGACGCCTGGGCGCAATTGGAACCGCAGCAGGCTGCAAGCGTTCACGGCGGCACTAATTCGTAACACCATCTACCAGCCAAAATAAGAGGTGTACTTCTTCCCGTGGATAATCTGATATGATCCCTTTTTCACGGACACGACCATCGCTACCAAATATAGATGAGGCACCAAAACAGCAGGTGCTTCAATGGATCTCAAGTTCTCCATAAAGTGGCCTCTCCTCCACCTCAAGTTCAAGATCCAAAATACTCCATTCCTCTGTGGTGTCAATCCAATCGCACTTGCTTCTGTGACGCCCTGGACTAGCCAGGTAGTCACAAACACAACACCACGCACACCCCTTCCCCGGACAGATGACACCAGTCACACAGAAATCCTTGTTGCCACCCTCCAGGTCTGATGTCCACATCAGGTTGGGCGGAGCCAGGTGGTTGGCTCCGCCCACCGAGGAGTTCACAGGCCTGGAGGCGGGAAAACGCAGCAGTTGAAACTGAAGTGGAGTTGAAGTTAGAGGGGAGTGAGGAGAGGAGAAAAGACACGCACCGGCGGACCTGAGGCCAGGCCCGCCAGTGGAACTGCTTGGTGTCTGGGTTGGAGCCCAGGCACCTCCAGCAAGGTCGGCAGACGGTGGTGGCCATCTGCAGGAGTTGGGAGTATGGTCGGTGGAACAGTAGGACCAGGGCCGGGTTGTGGCCCGCTGGTACCGAACCGGGGAGCCGATTGGAAGCCAAGCACCAGGCAGGGTACTCAGACCCCGACTAGGCTCGTAGCCGCTCCGATAGTCAAATTCACTGATTGCGGTCTGGACCTCAGGGGTTCATTCCCACGCAAGCCCCGATTGAAGGCAACAGCCCAACCATCCGGGATAAGTGCCACCGCCAAAGGCAAGAGATCCAAGGGGCCAGCGTCTGTGGGCAAACGGGCTCCTACGACATTTACACACCGGGGAGCGAACTACCAGTGTCCAGGCACAGGAGTCAACATACACACAACATAGGTGCAGGCGAACGCCAGCCATCACCAACCCGTCCAGGGAGAACACTGCAGCCGGCTGCGGGCCCCATCCATTCTGCCGTTTGGTTTACCAGAGACTCCCGTATCTTGTGTCAGAGTGAGTACACCAGCGCCTTCGGGCCGCGCACCGCACTGCACTGCACCTGCGTCCAGTATGCCCACGCTCCCTCGCCTCAGCACCTTCCCGCGGGCCCCCGGGACCAACGCCCCCTGCCCACAGAGGAGTTAACACCGAGCTGCATAACACTGTCCCCGGGAGGCCTAGTCAACGGCAACGTTGGTGTCCACCATACAATCACCACAACCCGTGGGTGGCGTCACAAACTTTACCCATTCCACCCGAAACCCCTGCGTGCACCGCCACTACCCCTTTCAGAGCAACGTGACCCCCGGGTCCGTGAGAGGCTCGAGCCACCACCCGCAGTACACGAGCACGGATCCGAGCGGCTCAGCCCTGCTGAGTATGGGGTAACAGAGATGGTTGAGTCTGCAGAGCTGTTCAGTTACACTATAGCCTGGGAATCAGAGGTCTGCTCCAAAGCTGCTGTGAGTCCAGACAAGGAAATGATCTGCACTGATGCCCAGAAGCTTTGTGAGTCGGATCCAGGCCCCAATGAAGAAGGTGCTGAGCATAATGTACACCCTCATTCCAAAACTGTAAATCCTCCTGGTGGAGACAATGGGGAACATGCTGATGAGACTCAGATACCTGATTGGAACGACAACTTTACTATTCGGTAAGGGCTGGAAGAGGTTGGCTCGGAGGACTCAGGACAAGGGGAGTGAAAACACACAGGGTGATGATGAGGTTGGAGACCCCACTTACTGTCAAACCAAAGTCACCCAGTCGATGAGGTCAGCAGAGGAGATGGAGGAGGATGCTACTGACGACGTGGTTAGGTTGCATCCTGGACAGAGACAAAGTACTGGAAGCACGTGAACAACTGAATCCTCAGCCACAACTCTGCCTCTGAGCAGAAGTCGTGGTGCCTCTGCAGGTCACATGGACTGTAAGCCTTGTTTAGCCTGGGGCTTTTTTGACATCGCAAAGGATTACCCAAGTCATGTCATCTGTAAGATTTCTCACCAATCTCTAAGTAGAGGCCAAAAACTCACTACTTAGAGTACTTCGTCCATGAAGTGTCACATGTGTCACAAGTTGCTGGAGAAGGGGAAACAAAAGGCGCAATAGGGTCTTACCCGGTAATAACCGTGTAAAAAGTAAAGATGAATACACTCACCTGATGAGGTTGTGCCAGTCACAACCCCTTGTAGAGCATGTGAGTGTCAGCGTGGTTCAAGCAGCGGCCCCGTAATGGACGTAGTGAAAAAACTTGTATATATGTGCATACATATATGAGAAATGGGTTTTAGCCGCGCTAAAAAACCACTGTTACCAGGGTATTAATTCAGAATCTCTTTTATTACAGTATCCAACGCGTTTCAGAGACATAAGCCGTCTCCTTCTTCAGGGAAAAAAAGAGAAAATGTACACACAGTATGCAGATCAGTTGGTTATATAGGAGTCCATTTCACCACGTTGACATCTATGACGTCAATGCTCTCATGGTAACGGAGTGACTCATGAGCACGTGAAGACTGCAGAGGAGGAGTACTATCTACTAGCAAAAACATCATGCAGAGCATCAAAGCTTTTAAATAAATATGAAATGAATGTGAAAATAAAATTGAAATAATTTTTATTTTTATTTTTATTTCAATTTTATTTTCACATTCATTTCATATTTATTTAAAAGCTTTGATGCTCTGCTTGATGTTTTTGCTAGTAGATAGTACTCCTCCTCTGCAGTCTTCACGTGCTCATGAGTCACTCCGTTACCATGAGAGTATTGACGTCATAGATGTCAACGTGGTGAAATGGACTCCTATATAACCAACTGGTCTGCATACTGTGTGTACATTTTCTCTTTTTCCCTAAAGAAGGAGATGGCTTATGTCTCTGAAACGCGTTGGAATACTGTAATAAAAGAGATTCTGAATTAAAACCCTGGTAACAGTGGTTTTTTAGCGCGGCTAAAACCCGTTTCTCATATATGTATGCACATGTGTCACAAGTGTCACATGAATTGATAGTGATATAGAAGGGTTAAATGGTTTCTCTATTTCTTTATTAAAGATATTTTATTTCATTAGTAAGTAGTTCATAGTCAGAGCCTTCGGAATAAGAGACAAGATCAAGGATTATTATTGTTTCTAAATGTTCTTCTTATCTTCTTCTTATCTCATATGCATGACTCTACATTTCTGTTTTGCTGAAACTTAAAGGTCATATGAGCAACTTGTAAATTTCCAGCTAGAAGCTTTATTTGCAATATCACATTGATCTGTAAATGGTATAAATAAACTGTACGTTAAATAAACAGAAGAATTGATCATGCTCACATGAATGATGCAGGTCTTTTTCTCCGAGCGCTCGCTCTTGATTAGGTCTGAAGAGGCCTAATTCAGAGGACCTCACTGGTGATCCCATAAGCTGACTTGTGACAAAACAGAACAGCTACAACAGTTTTTGGTGCCCAACGTGGAGCCGTGGCCAACCAGCCTATTCGGAAGAAGTTTTGGGGACTCTTGAGACAGTGAAATTTCAGCTGCAGCAAGGTGAGAAGCTTTATTCTTACACTTCATTTCACTCTCCCTGATTTCCCGAATATTCTGGGTAAGGCTGTACACACGGTTCAAGAACTCTGGCATCACCAGTGAGTATTGTTTTTTCATGCATGTCTGAATGAGAGTTGAAATATAGAGTAATAAGATAATCTGTTGTCCGTCCATTAACTGATTGCATAGAGTGCATAGCACGGAATTTGGGACAGTCTCTGTATAATTGCATTTGCTGTGTTGCTGTGTTTTGTGTTTTGCTTTGGCCATCTTTGCATCTTTGATGGGCAATACACTGGTCTAGGGATATGTGTTCATAAGTGGTTCCATATTAATGCCTAGATAAAGTAGGCAGGCAATAGGTTGTTGTATATTGATGAGAAGCCTCTGAATAGCAAAGTGATGAGAAATTGAGATAAGAGACTTGGTGAAATAATATGTATGTATAAGTCTAATGGTTATAGGTCATACTGTGGACTGTGAAAAGATGTTCCGGTTATGAAATGTCACAGGGCATAGCCATATAGAGTATTTGAGTGGATACCTGACATATGTATTTTTTTCCCATCAGTGTCAAGAGCGGTTTAGATAATTTTATTTGCATGTGAGGTTAACTGATCCTTGGAAGGTGTATTGTTACATATGCTTCTGGAATCAATGAATGAGTAGGACAAGTGGTCCTGGGATCTGTCCTTATAGTGAGATATTGTGTGTTTCTTCCCCTCCAAATGGGGATGAAGGTTTTATAGCAAAGTAGAATATTAGTGCTGTGAAGGTATATAAGTAGTCTCAATTTTCTGCTAGGATTGTGTATTATACCAGTGGGTATTAGGGATGTTTTGGGAAAACTGAATCTGGATCTGGACAAAGAATTCTTTTTGAGATAACACTCTTGCTAAACAAACTGTGCGCTACTGACATTCTTTTGGGAGGGGTCAAGTGAACAGCTGCGCGATTTTCTGCCCTCTGTGAGAAGTCAGCTCTGTTAATTGTATTGGTTTAACTCTAGTTTACGTTCGTTGCTGGAATACTTTGAAAAGGACCAGCATGAAGTACCCAACTGCACATCAGGTCTAAGTGGGTTAGAGAGCATGGTGGCCTTCCCACTTACATGGAGGTGGTCTAGCAGGTGAGAGGACTATCACACCTGGTCCTTCCTGCTTTAGTCATCTGGTCTATTGGGTGAGAGAGGTTTTTTAACCCTTCCCAATACGCCCTACAAGTGTAGCAGGTGAGAGTGAATGCTGATTGAGCCTTCTTGCTACCACTTGAGAGCCCATTCTGACTTGCCAGGAGACGTGTGGCCTGTTAACAAGGTTCAGGGACACTGAGAGGGCATTTGCAGAAAGGTGGGCTGTGTGGGAATAAGTTGAAGCCATGGGCAACTTGTTCAGTGTGCAGTGTGGGGCTCCAGCAGGATCCAAAACAGCCAAACAGATAGTGCAAGAAAGGAAAGTCAAGGAAGCAGTGAAAAATGTCAGACTAATACTCAGAAAGGCAGACATGCCAGAGTGTGGGTGTTTGGATGTTGAGAAATGGCACAGATTCAGGGAAGAGGTGCAGCATTGTGGATGTAAAGAAATAACAGTGGGATGTATTATTATATTATTGTTATGTAAAGTGTATTATAAATGTTTTAATGCACCAAGAGCAAAAACTGTGACTGCTACCGCCCCCCCTTCACATAAGCAGAAACCCAGACCAGATGAATGGACTTGTAAACATTGTAGTCAGAAAAACCCAGACTGGAGAAGTACTTGTGCTACGTGTAATGTTACTCGCCCTAAGCAGATTGCACTAAATCCTGTTCGAACCAGATCACATGTGATGACAGAGGACGCTGACACTGAGACAGAGGTAGTGAAGGAATTGAGTTTGGGGAGGAAGCTGGACATTACTCTGATGGTGAGGAAAGAAAACAGTTATCTGACCCTGAAGACCAACCTTTCCCTCTTTCCCTGACTGACGTAATACAGCAGGAAGGGGAGAGTGTAGAGACGTACTTTTGGAGGTTACAGCTGAAGTGGGCAGACGTGGGGTACAAAGTCAGAACCTCCCTTAATGACAAAATACTGATGAGTATATTCATTAACGGTATGAATAAGGTTTTACGAAAAGCAGTACAGACAGCCAGACCTGAGTGGAGAAATATCGACCCAACAGACCTTCTGCAAGTAGCTAAGGGGGTTGAACTGACAAAATGCAAGCGACCAGTTATGTATGCTAGAGCACAAGGAAGACAGTGGAAGCAGAGAGGGGGGGCACCAGGTGACCGAGCGACCGTACAGTGCTGGAATTGTGGACAGAATGGACATTACGCCAGACAGTGCAAAAACCCCAAATAGGAGAGGGAGCAGACTGACTCTCCTCCTTCCTTCCCTCCTCCTTTGCCTCTGGCCTAGGAAACTGGTGACCACGAAGGGACTGGAGGGATTGGTGTTTGAAATTCCCTTGATAAAACAGTATCCCTTAAGCCCAGCCAAATCAATGGCCCTGACCAGAGAATATGTGCAAGCAGGGGCTCTAGTACAAAGGTCCTCCCCCTGTAACACTCCCTTGTATCCAATCAAGAAAAAAAGGGCCCAAAGGTTCCCCTGACACGTACAGAATGGTGCATGATTTGAGAGCTGTCAATGCTGTCACTGAGAGTGTAACACCAATTGTTCCAAATGCACATACCTTACTGTCACAAATCCCAGGGACCTCCAAATGTTTTACAGTAATTGATTTGGCAAATGCATTTTTCTCTGTGCCTCTACACCCTGACTGTCAGTATCTTTTTGCCTTCACACATGAGGGGAAACAGTACATGTGGACAGTCCTCCCGCAAGGAGGAATGAATTCACCTACCATTTATTCTACAGCTATGGCAGGAATTCTGGAGCAGTGGCAACCGCCTCATCCACAGGTTACGCTATTGCAGTACGTGGATGACCTTTTGCTCTGCTGTCCAGACCAGACATCCTGCAAGGAAGCCACAATTTCTTTGCTGTGTTTTCTGGCAGAGAATGGTTGCAAAGTTTCACGTGAAAAATTACAGTACTGTAAGCAAAAGGTAACATTTTTGGGTCACTGTATCTCTGAAGGTACGAGACACCTGACTGAGGAGAGAAAACAAGCAGTCCAAAGTCTCTCCTTACCCAGGTCCCACCGGCAACTGCGCACCTTTTTGGGCTTAGTGTCATACTGCAGGCCTTGGATAAGGTCTGCCTCGCAAATGATGCAACCCCTCTATGATTGTCTGTCATCTGACCCCTTTGACCTCACTCAGGAAGCTATTGACTCCTTTCATTCCCTTAAACTACTCATTGTATCTGCCCCGGCCCTGGGTATTCCAAATTACGATCAACCATTTTTCTTGTTTTGCACAGAACAGGGAGGGCATGCGACAGCCGTCCTCACACAGCAACATGGTGACAAACAAAGACCAATAGCTTACTACTCAGCGCGATTGGACCCAGTTGTCAGAGGGTCACCCACATGTGTCCGTGCTGTAGCGGCTGCTGCAGTACTGCTAGGGAAAGCTTGCTAGATCACATTGACATTTCCCTTAACAATTTACTCCCCGCATGACATCCATGCTATACTTGTGCAAGTCCAACCAAAACACCTGTCTATGGCCAGACAGCTCAGACTTGAATGTGCCCTTCTGATTCCTGAGTATGTCACCCTCAAGAGGTGCAATGTTCTGAATCCAGCCACCCTTTTGCCAGTAGATTCAGAAAAGGGGGAATTGGTGACAAGTGAGGATGAATACTTTGACATGACGCACGAGCATGGCTGCATAGAGCTGATGAGTCAGGAGACTGCAGGTTTTCCATGTCTATGATACACCTATTACTAATGCAGATTTTGAGTTTTTTGTAGATGGCTCCAGATACCACCTGGATGGGAGATTCTACACTGGATATGCAGTAGTATCCTCGCATGAGGTAATCCGAGCTGAACCACTCCCGCCGCACATGTCCGCGCAGGAGGCGGAGCTAACAGCGCTCATTGAGGCGTGTAGAGCGGGATCAGGTAGGAAAATTAATGTTTATTCAGACTCAAATTATGGATTTGGGATCTGTCATGATTTTGGCCCTATCTGGAGAAGTAGAGCTTTTCTTACGTCAGCTGGTAAGCCTATTAAAAATGCAGAATTGGTAAAACGGTTAATGGAGGCACTAATGTTACCAGTCCAGGTTGGCATCATTAAGGTGAAAGCACACACAAAAGGTGACTCACTGGAGGTAGCGGGCAATAGAAGGGCGGATGCAGCTGCGAAAGCAGCGGCAAAGAGGCCTAGGGATCAGAGGATAGTGGCAGGGAGCCAGCAAGTCCCAGCCACAGTAAGTCTGGATGTCCTGAAATCCCTCCAGCATCAGGCTGCCCAAACAGAGAAGGAACACTGGGGAAAATGGGAGCTGGGCTGAACTCAAATGGAGTATGGGAAAGTAAGGATAGGTTGTGTTTACCAAGGTCCCTGTTCCCTATGATGGCACAAACAACACATGGCCCCACTCACGCCTCAAAAAGTCACATGTGTAACCAGGTGAATGCCTTCTGGATCGCTCCTGGCTTCAGTTACGTAGCCTCCAAACATGTACAATCCTGCATTATCTGCGCACAACACAACCCAGGTAAAACAGTAAAAGTCCCTAAGAAAGCAACACCCAGACCGCTCTACCGTGTCAACGACTGCAAATAGATTACATACAACTACCCAAGGTAGGAGTGTATGAATACGTCCTGGTATGTGTAGATCTCTTCTCAGGATGGGTTGAGGCCTATCCAGTAAAATGTGCAAATGCTAAAACAACTGCAGAAAAACTGATGAAGGAACTAGTCTGTCGGTATGGCATCCCAGAAGCCATAGAAAGTGACAGGGGTACACACTTCACTGGAGAAATAATGAGGGACATTATGCAGGCCCTGGGAATAGAGCAGGCATTCCATACCCCTTATCATCCACAGAGCAGTGGAAAAGTAGAGAGATTAAACGGGACACTTAAACTAAAAATTCAAAAGGCCATGGCAGACACAGGAAAGAATTGGGTAGAGTGCGTATCCCTGGCACTCTTTTCAGTCAGACACACTCCATATAGAAAGACAGGCTTGTCTCCTTTTGAAGTCCTTTTTGGTAGTGCCCCAAAAACAGGTCTCTACTTTCCACAAGTGTTACAGATGCAACACGGCACTTTGACAGCCTATGTCCAGGCCTTACAGGAAAGACTTAATGTGGTGCATAAACATGTCTTTTCATCCATTCCAGATCCCAATGCAAGTGCAGATGTGCATCAGCTGAATCCAGGTGATTGGGTGGTCGTGCGCAGACACGTGAGAAGGAGCCTAGATCCACGCTTTGATGGCCCATTCCAAGTCCAGCTGACCACATCCACCTCAGTGAAACTTGAGGGAAAGCCCACCTGGATCCACGCCAGTCACTGTAAAAAGGTCACTCCACCGGCAGAATGACAGTTTTGCTAATTATCCTGCTAGGTGTAGCAGGGTTGCTGCGCCAAACAAAGACACTGAGCGAACTTTTAACTACGGACTGGGATAATAAACTCATTCGCCACCATATTTCTCTTACTGAGGACATGGAAGGAGAAAAGCCAAAAGACTGTTGGATCTGCACACACAGTTTTATTTTCTTCAAAGACTATGCCTTATTTAGCCTTACCTCTGGAACCATAGGAGGTGTTGATATCAGACTGTATGTACAATGAAACCTGGACTCTATCGATATTCTGGTGAAAAGATGTATTTGCCACCTTGACTATAGCTGGAAAGGTCACTAATCCCTGGTTCCAGCTAAATATCACACAGCCTAGGGGACAGTCGTGGTGGATGGAATACAATCCGGACATTGAGGGTGTAGTTACCAAACTAAAGACTAAGATCCCTCATTCAGGCCCCATTACCTACGATGGATTATGGTTCAGTCTTCAATATAATGATGTTGCTATCTGTGGAAAGGACAATGATTGTTTCCGTGTGTTTGTGTCTATGTGTGTATCTACATACATAGTCACCAGTTTTTGTCTGTTCTCCTATTATACGTATATATGTATATATATGGATGATTCCAGCAAAGACTCCTGGTGGGGAAATACATTTTCTTTTATATTTTTTTTTTGGACATTTTTCTTGGACATTTTCTTTTATGAATCCAGCTAATTGGTTTAAGGGCCTAGCAGGTTGGGTTTCTGGCATTATACAAACCTGTATGCAAATATTGTTATTCTGTCTATTGCTTTATATAGCTGTAAAAGCATTGATATATGCGTTAGCTAAACTATTGAATAATGTATGTTCTAAGAGTTTCAGTATTGAACCCTCTGTAGTTTACTACGGACCCCAAATGGCCTCTGCTGACCGGGAGTAGGTGTCCACACTGAGGGTGGATGGGTGAAGTCTTAGGAAGACCCCTCATGGGTACTAGGCCCATGAGCCAGCAGCTCCTGTTTGGACGCCTACTGACCCTGTAGTGAAGGTTATACCATTTACAAAAGGAGGAAATTGATATAGAAGGGTTAAATGGTTTCTCTATTTCTTTATTAAAGATATTTTATTTCATTAGTAAGTAGTTCATAGTCAGAGCCTTCGGAATAAGAGACAAGATCAAGGATTATTATTGTTTCTAAATGTTCTTCTTATCTTCTTCTTATCTCATATGCATGACTCTACATTTCTGTTTTGCTGAAACTTAAAGGTCATATGAGCAACTTGTAAATTTCCAGCTAGAAGCTTTATTTGCAATATCACATTGATCTGTAAATGGTATAAATAAACTGTACGTTAAATAAACAGAAGAATTGATCATGCTCACATGAATGATGCAGGTCTTTTTCTCCGAGCGCTCGCTCTTGATTAGGTCTGAAGAGGCCTAATTCAGAGGACCTCACTGGTGATCCCATAAGCTGACTTGTGACAAAACAGAACAGCTACAACAATAGCGTGAGGGTGTATTGATCAGCTTTATTCACTGTCAATGCAACATGCTTATTTGCCGTTCATTGCATGCATTGCATTGTTGCAGACTACACACAAGGGGCTGCTGTTTTTTTTGCATCTGACTTTGTTGAGTCACTATAGCAATAGCAAAACAGTCTTGGGCTGTGGACTTGGAGAGTGGAGGAGATGCTGTCTATGAACAGAAGGAAAAGCTAAAGGTGTGTGTTATAGCAAGGAGCCACCGCGGAAACACTTCGGTCAATTGGGAGGGGAGTCGTGTTGGAGTTTGGTGAGGAGGACCGTAACGCCTGTGAGCAGCATCCTGTGCCAAAGACCAACATTCTTCCTGTGCTGTCTATACTGTTTACGATGAGAGGAGCGTAAAGTCTGTATTTATGGCAACTGGACACCACCGTACCTGGGTACGGTAGGCTGGGCCCAGACAGTAATGCGTGCACGCAACACTTTGTTTTCTTAGCAAAACACATATCTGTTCTGGTTAGGCCGACTATATAGACAATAAGACTTGCTGCCTCTGCACTGTCAAATTGTCACTTACAGTTAAAATCATAGAGGGACAGCAACACATGTTTGCACTGACTGTTGCTTTACAAGATTTCCAGGACTGTGTTGCTGAGCTGTGTGGTCTGCATTCACACTGTTATCATCTGCCTTATCTGTGAGGCTTCAGCTAAAAAGGGTATTCAGGGGGGCTAATGGGTTTTTTCTATGTTTAGATAGATAAGTTGTAAGCTCTTGTGATGCAACACTGGTAAGTCGTAATCGCACACGCACACACACACACACACACACACACACACATGCACACAAACAATTACTCCTGCTACACAGAGGGATTACCAGGTAGTAGGCAACTATTTAGACAGTCCCTTGGTTAGGCAAAAGTTGGTGACCAGGGGGTATATATCGCCATTACGAGTGTTGCAGCATAGGGGTGTAGGCTTTTGGAATTGTGAATAGATTGTTCTATTCTTTCAGTTTTATGCATGGTTCTTATTGTTTGTTTTGGGTAAGTTAAACAATCATTTATCAACCCAACTGCCTAGAGTCCTTTCCCTAGTGTGTGGTTTTGCTGTATACTGGGGAGCCAACTTTAACGGTGTGTCCCTCCCCCCGCCTTTGCTCATGGTATAATAGTCTGTCTCTCCTTGACTGTCTTGTATGTACTACTGGTGGGGGATTGTCTGTTCTTCTCAGCATGGGACCTCTCCAATCCACAACTTGGTAAACAGAACAGAGCCAGGAGTCTAAAATCCATTCATGTATCAGGTGTCCAGGCGGAGTTGGACTCTTCTGCCCACCTAAGGGGCTGATCCCAGGAGAGAAGAACAATGAGACCCATGTTAGTTCAGTTAGTTGGATCTCGGCTGGAGAAGGACTAGGATGTATTGCTGAGGCTGGATCCTAGAGCCTGTGTATGGACTGTCACAGACTGGAGATCAGTGGCCACGTGGGATTGCGTTTTGTTGTTCACCCTGTTGGACTCAAGGAACTCATATAAGGACCATTGCCATATTTTCCCTGGCATCGGAATACCGGGAGGTGCCCCTGGATCTTTTGTTTTGTTGTGGACTCTTTGCAGACTTTAAGGATTTATATTTGTTTGGTGCTTTATCTTTGTGGTTCCAATAAATCCCTTTGGATTGTTCCTTGGCCTGGTGTCCCTTACTGCTCTGCCGCATACTCCTTCACAAACTGGTAAGCAGCGGCGGGATCAGAGCAGAAAGAATGGAAGACAACGGCCCATTAACATCTGGAATCAGAACCTCAGAGTACAAGAACTGGACTGTGGTGAGCCTGCAAACAAAGGCCCGTGAATTATGAGTCGGCTACAAAGGACTCTCCAAGGAGCAACTAATTGAGGCATTGGAAAACGCTTACCTGCAAGATGGCACTGAGGAAGGATTTCCACAGCAAGGGGAGGAAAGACGGGAGCTGGAGGTAAATACCCAAAAAAGTCAATGGATTGTGTGGTATGAGGAGGAGATGGCACTGCTTGGAGATGAGGCCACCATAGAAGATAAGAGGGAGGCCATTCGCAGAGCTCAAGAGAGGGCAGCATTGCTGGAGAGGAGGCTTGCTTTGGAAGCAGCTAGAGGCTCCAGACAAACTGTAACCACAGCACCCGCAATGAGGGAATTCTCCAGAGTGTCCCGCAAGGATTTAAGCCATTTGATGAAGCTGCAGGCGACATTGAGGGCTTCTTCCAGTACTTTGAGCATCAGTGCCGATTAATGGAAGTCCCAGAAAGAGAGCGAGTCAGACACCTGGTGGGCCTCTTGGAGGGTGGAGCTGCCGACGCCTATAGAGCTATGGACCCTCAGTGGAATTGGGAGTATGGGGAGATAAAACAGACCATTCTAGAACATTATGCCGTGACCCCAGATACCTATAGGACTCAGTTCCATACATTAGCCTGTGATGGGGAAGTGTCTTTCAAGATGTATGCCCACAGACTGAAACAAGTATGCCATTGCTGACTGGAGGGAGAGGGGGCCTTAACTTGGGAGACCTTCCTCCAGGTCATCCTGAAAGAGCGGTTCTATGCCAGGTGCCCTGCTGAAATCAGGGAAAGGGGTGCACGAGAGGAGACCAGAGACAGTGGAACAAGCTGCTGCTCTAGCTGATGAGCTTCTCACCATCAAGCCTCAATGGAATAGGCTACTAGTCAGTGAGAAAAAAACTACCAGCTGCCCAACACCAGTAGTCCCTTGTCCTTTGGCCTCCAATGTTCACTGACCCATTAGACTACCAACACATGGCGGACCCCATGTGAATGTGCCTCCTACTACTCCTGCCTCCTCTTTGGGAGTACGACATGGAGAAAGACTCATAGAACGTAGATGTTATGGATGTTGGCAGCTGGGTCATCTGCAAGCTCACTGTCCAGGTGTTCGGAGGCAAAACAGTTACAGACCCCCTTTGCCTGTCTATTATCTACAGACAACCTCAACAGGAGAAGAGCTGGATTCACTCCCTGATGATTTGACAAAAGACTCTGATATGTTGACTTACCTACCAGGAGTCTATGGGGTGCGAGCCACAGCCGCCCGTTCTTCTGATCTTCAGCATAAACATCTACAGGAGGTCATGCTGGATGACCAAAAGTTGTTGGCTTTCATGACACTGGGGCTTTTCTCACCATCGTAATTCAACAAGAAGCAATGCAAAAGGGACCAGGAATTGCCATTGAATTGGCTTTAGGTACTCAAAGATACATTCCAAGAGCGAGTGTGACCCTGGATTATGGTTTTGGGGCAAAACAATGCATGATTGGTGTGATGAGCGGCCTTCCTGCAGACATTTTTCTAGGGAATGATGTGGGGAATCTTCACTGCCACTTTGTCGGTGCGATAACCAGAAGTCAAGCCAAGAGAGCAGCAGATGTGGACGTGTTCAACCCATCAATGGAAATGAGGCTACCCGAACTGCTGTCACGGCCGGTGAGTGATTCTTCTTGTGGGTCTCATATGAATGTCACTTGGGATAAAGTTCAGTTTAGACAAGAAGTAGAGACTGACCCCACCCTGGCTAGCTTTAGAACTCGGGCTGAAGTAGAGCAGTTAGTAGAAAATGGAGAAAAAATTATCAGAGAAAAGGGACTTCTATATCGGGTTGCCAATGCTGACTCCCTAGGTAAACCCTGGACTTATAGCAAACAGTTGATTGTTCCTCAGAAATACAGAATTTCCCTATTACACCTTGCTCATGACATTCCTACTGCCGGCCATCAAGGGAAAACCCGCACCGAGAGACGATTGACTCAAATTTTCTATTGGCCTGGAATTTCTCAAGCAGTGGCGCATTTCTGCCAAACTTGCAACATATGTCAGCGTAGAGGGCAACCCGGAGATCACCCAAAGGCACCCTTGCAACCACTCCCTATCATAGAAGAACTCTTTCAAAGAGTAGCTGTCGATATCATTGGACCTCTGGCTAAACCAAGTAAATCTGGAATGCAGTACATTCTCAATGTTGTGGACTACGCCACACAATATCCAGAAGCCGTGGCCTTGTCAAGTATTTCTGCAGCCAAGGTGGCCAAGGCCCTTGTTACCATTTTCACCCGAGTAGGATTCCCAAGTGAGATCTTATCGGACCAAGGCTCCCAGTTCATGTCAGAGTTGGTGCAGTGTCTGTGGTGCACCTGTGGAGTACGAGCAATTTGAACTACAGCATACCATCCTCAAAGCAATGGACTTTGTGAACAGTTTAATCAAACATGAAAAATATGCTAAGGGCCTTAACTGACAGGGATTCTGACTGGGAGAAGTACCTACCCCATATCCTGTTCGCCTATCGGGAAGTTCCCCAGGAGTCCACTGGGTTTTCCCCCTTTGAACTACTCTATGGAAGAAAGGTCAGAGGACCCTTAACTCTGCTAAAGGAATATTGGGAGGGGCAAGTTGAAGATACAGGAACCCCTGTTGTTCCATATGTCCTGAAGCTTCGGGAAACCCTGGCTCAACTTGCTAGTTTGGCTCAGGATCATTTGCGGATGGCTCAAACCAGACAGAAGACATGGTATGACCGCAAAGCACCCTAACGAGAATTTATAGAGGGACAACAAGTCTTATTGATTGTTCCCCATCGGCAAAATAAACTCCAGACAACATGGGAGGGTCCCTTCCGGGTTCTCAGAAAACTAATCGACACCAATTACCTTCTTGCTCTAGATGATCAGGGTCTAAGACAAAGGACTGTCCATGTGAATATGATTAAGGAGTACCATGACCGGACATTACCTATGATAGCAAGCTGTCGGCTGGCTTCAGAAGATGGTCAGGAGGATGAGGACCCATTACCTGATCTTGTGGAAGTAGCCAGAGCCCCATCCACTGTGGAACAGGTTCCTCTGAGAGATTACTTAGATTCCTTACAGAAAAAACAAATGCTGGGAGTGCTCCATCAGAGACAGGCTGCTTTCTCATCCCGACCAGGTCGAACCACAGTAACCCAACATCATGTGGACACTTAGGGCATCCGTCCCATACAACAGGCTCCCTATCGGGTACCAGAATCAGTTAGAAACACCATGCAGCATGAGGTGGAGGAGATGTTACAGATTGGGGTGATTCAGGCCTCCCAGAGTCCTTGGGCCTCTCCTGTTGTGTTAGTACTAGAGATGAGCGAACCGGTCCCGGTTCGGCTCGAGGTCGGTTCGCCGAACGGAGGTCCCGTTCGAGTTCGGCTCGTCGAACGTTCGACGAACTGAACTCGAACTGCATAGGAAACAATGGCAGGCAATCACAAACACAGAAAAACACCTAGAAAACACCCTCAAAGGTGTCCAAAAGGTGACAAACAACTCACAACACATGGGAAAGTGACAAGGACATATACTCATGCGAAAACAAAAGAGCTGGACAAGGAAAAAGAGGAGGACACACAGATATATGAGTATATGCAAAGAAACATCGATTCCATTAATGTGCAACTTGAGCCCTGCTCATTTTCGGCTTCCAATCTGGATAAATTGCCTGAGCTCGCCACGTACGCCTTGGGGATCTTGTCGTGTCCTGCAGCCAGCGTTCTCTCAGAACCTGTCTTCAGTGCTGCTGGGGGTCTGCTGGCAGATAAGCACACGTGTCTGTCCACTGACAATGTGGACATGGCTCTCAGAGGACTTTTCTTCCCCTGGGTCAGCCAGGGGACGGGAAAGGCACGCGTATTTTTGAGAGTGCTTCATGCAAAGCATCTTTTTCTTTTTCAAAAGGGGGCTCAACCGATGCCAGTCAAGTGGGGTGTGTGTGGCCCATTTAGTGGCAACGAGGGAGACTGTGGTTGGAGTCCCCTCGCTGTGTTTCTAAAAGAACCAAGATGAACAAGTCATGGCTCTCAGATGACTTTTCTTCCCCTGGGTCAGCCAGGGGACGGGAAAGGCACGCGTATTTTTGAGAGTGCTTCATGCAAAGCATATTTTTCATCTTGAAAATTGGGTCAACTGATGCCAGTCAAGTGGGGTGTGTGTGGCCCATTTAGTGGCAACGAGGGAGACTGTGGTTGGAGTCCCCTCGCTGTGTTTCTAAAAGAACCAAAATGAACAAATCAAGGCTCTCAGAGGAATTTTCTTCCCCTGGGTCAGCCAGGGGACGGGAAAGGCACACGTATTTTTGAGAGTGCTTCATGCAAAGCATCTTTTTCATCTTGAAAATTGGGTCAACTGATGCCAGTCAAGTGGGGTGTGTGTGGCCCAGTTAGTGGAAACGAGGGAGACTGTGGTTGGAGTCCCCTCGCTGTGTTTCTAAAAGAACCAAGATGAACAAGTCATGGCTCTCAGAGGACTTTTCTTCCCCTGGGTCAGCCAGGGGACGGGAAAGGCACGCGTATTTTTGAGAGTGCTTCATGCAAAGCATATTTTTCATCTTGAAAATTGGGTCAACTGATGCCAGTCAAGTGGGGTGTGTGTGGCCCATTTAGTGGAAACGAGGGAGACTGTGGTTGGAGTCCCCTCGCTGTGTTTCTAAAAGAACCAAAATGAACAAATCATGGCTCTCAGAGGACTTTTCTTCCCCTGGGTCAGCCAGGGGACGGGAAAGGCACGCGTATTTTTGAGAGTGCTTCATGCAAAGCATATTTTTCATCTTGAAAATTGGGTCAACTGATGCCAGTCAAGTGGGGTGTGTGTGGCCCATTTAGTGGAAATGAGGGAGACTGTGGTTGGAGTCCCCTCGCTGTGTTTCTAAAAGAACCAAAATGAACAAATCATGGCTCTCAGAGGACTTTTCTTCCCCTGGGTCAGCCAGGGGACGGGAAAGGCACGCGTATTTTTGAGAGTGCTTCATGCAAAGCATATTTTTCATCTTGAAAATTGGGTCAACTGATGCCAGTCAAGTGGGGTGTGTGTGGCCCATTTAGTGGAAACAAGGGAGACTGTGGTTGGAGTCCCTTCGATGTGTTTCTAAAAGAACCAAAATGAACAAATCATGGCTCTCAGAGGACTTTTCTTCCACTGGGTCAGCCAGGGGACGGGAAAGGCACGCGTATTTTTGAGAGTGCTTCATGCAAAGCATATTTTTCATCTTGAAAATTGGGTCAACTGATGCCAGTCAAGTGGGGTGTGTGTGGCCCATTTAGTGGAAACGAGGGAGACTGTGGTTGGAGTCCCCTCGCTGTGTTTCTAAAAGAACCAAAATGAACAAATCATTGCTCTCAGAGGACTTTTCTTCCCCTGGGTCAGCCAGGGGACGGGAAAGGCACGCGTATTTTTGAGAGTGCTTCATGCAAAGCATATTTTTCATCTTGAAAATTGGGTCAACTGATGCCAGTCAAGTGGGGTGTGTGTGGCCCATTTAGTGGAAACGAGGGAGACTGTGGTTGGAGTCCCCTCGCTGTGTTTCTAAAAGAACCAAAATGAACAAATCATGGCTCTCAGAGGACTTTTCTTCCCCTGGGTCAGCTAGGGGACGGGAAAGGCACACGTATTTTTGAGAGTGCTTCATGTAAAGCATCTTT
This sequence comes from Anomaloglossus baeobatrachus, assembly GCF_048569485.1. NCBI lineage: Eukaryota > Metazoa > Chordata > Amphibia > Anura > Aromobatidae > Anomaloglossus > Anomaloglossus baeobatrachus. Next base: position 83,371,273 of record NC_134362.1, read on the forward strand.
TTCATCTTGAAAATTGGGTCAACTGATGCCAGTCAAGTGCGGTGTGTGTGGCCCAGTTAGTGGAAACGAGGGAGACTGTGGTTGGAGTCCCCTCGCTGTGTTTCTAAAAGAACCAAGATGAACAAGTCATGGCTCTCAGAGGACTTTTCTTCCCCTGGGTCAGCCAGGGGACGGGAAAGGCACGCGTATTTTTGAGAGTGCTTCATGCAAAGCATATTTTTCATCTTGATAATTGGGTCAACTGATGCCAGTCAAGTGGGGTGTGTGTGGCCCATTTAGTGGAAACGAGGGAGACTGTGGTTGGAGTCCCCTCGCTGTGTTTCTAAAAGAACCAAAATGAACAAATCATGGCTCTCAGAGGACTTTTCTTCCCCTGGGTCAGCCAGGGGACGGGAAAGGCACGCGTATTTTTGAGAGTGCTTCATGCAAAGCATATTTTTCATCTTGAAAATTGGGTCAACTGATGCCAGTCAAGTGGGGTGTGTGGCCCATTTAGTGGAAATGAGGGAGACTGTGGTTGGAGTCCCCTCGTTGTGTTTCTAAAAGAACCAAAATGAACAAATCATGGCTCTCAGAGGACTTTTCTTCCCCTGGGTCAGCCAGGGGACGGGAAAGGCACGCGTATTTTTGAGAGTGCTTCATGCAAAGCATATTTTTCATCTTGATAATTGGGTCAACTGATGCCAGTCAAGTGGGGTGTGTGTGTCCCATTTAGTGGAAACGAGGGAGACTGTGGTTGGAGTCCCCTCGCTGTGTTTCTAAAAGAACCAAAATGAACAAATCATGGCTCTCAGAGGACTTTTCTTCCCCTGGGTCAGCCAGGGGACGGGAAAGGCATGCGTATTTTTGAGAGTGCTTCATGCAAAGCATCTTTTTCTTTTTCAAAAGGGGGCTCAACCGATGCCAGTCAAGTGGGGTGTGTGTGGCCCAATTAGTGGCAACGAGGGAGACTGTGGTTGGAGTCCCCTCGCTGTGTTTCTAAAAGAACCAAGATGAACAAGTCATGGCTCTCAGATGACTTTTCTTCCCCTGGGTCAGCCAGGGGACGGGAAAGGCACGCGTATTTTTGAGAGTGCTTCATGCAAAGCATATTTTTCATCTTGAAAATTGGGTCAACTGATGCCAGTCAAGTGGGGTGTGTGTGGCCTATTTAGTGGCAACGAGGGAGACTGTGGTTGGAGTCCCCTCGCTGTGTTTCTAAAAGAACCAAAATGAACAAATCATGGCTCTCAGAGGACTTTTCTTCCCCTGGGTCAGCCAGGGGACGGGAAAGGCACGCGTATTTTTGAGAGTGCTTCATGCAAAGCATATTTTTCATCTTGAAAATTGGGTCAACTGATGCCAGTCAAGTGGGGTGTGTGTGGCCCAGTTAGTGGAAACAAGGGAGACTGTGGTTGGAGTCCCCTCGCTGTGTTTCTAAAAGAACCAAGATGAACAAGTCATGGCTCTCAGAGGACTTTTCTTCCCCTGGGTCAGCCAGGGGACGGGAAAGGCACGCGTATTTTTGAGAGTGCTTCATGCAAAGCATATTTTTCATCTTGAAAATTGGGTCAACTGATGCCAGTCAAGTGGGGTGTGTGTGGCCCATTTAGTGGAAACGAGGGAGACTGTGGTTGGAGTCCCCTCGCTGTGTTTCTAAAAGAACCAAAATGAACAAATCATGGCTCTCAGAGGACTTTTCTTCCCCTGGGTCAGCCAGGGGACGGGAAAGGCACGCGTATTTTTGAGAGTGCTTCATGCAAAGCATATTTTTCATCTTGAAAATTGGGTCAACTGATGCCAGTCAAGTGGGGTGTGTGTGGCCCATTTAGTGGAAACGAGGGAGACTGTGGTTGGAGTCCCCTCGCTGTGTTTCTAAAGGAACCAAAATAAACAAATCATGGCTCTCAGAGGACTTTTCTTCCCCTGGGTCAGCCAGGGGACGGGAAAGGCACGCGTATTTTTGAGAGTGCTTCATGCAAAGCATATTTTTCATCTTGAAAATTGGGTCAACTGATGCCAGTCAAGTGGGGTGTGTGTGGCCCATTTAGTGGAAACGAGGGAGACTGTGGTTGGAGTCCCCTCGCTGTGTTTCTAAAAGAACCAAAATGAACAAATCATGGCTCTCAGAGGACTTTTCTTCCCCTGGGTCAGCCAGGGGACGGGAAAGGCACGCGTATTTTTGAGAGTGCTTCATGCAAAGCATCTTTTTCATCTTGAAAATTGGGTCAACTGATGCCAGTCAAGTGGGGTGTGTGTGGCCCAGTTAGTGGAAACGAGGGAGACTGTGGTTGGAGTCCCCTCGCTGTATTTCTAAAAGAACCAAGATGAACAAGTCATGGCTCTCAGAGGACTTTTCTTCCCCTGGGTCAGCCAGGGGACGGGAAAGGCATGCGTATTTTTGAGAGTGCTTCATGCAAAGCATCTTTTTCTTTTTCAAAAGGGGGCTCAACCGATGCCAGTCAAGTGGGGTGTGTGTGGCCCAATTAGTGGCAACGAGGGAGACTGTGGTTGGAGTCCCCTCGCTGTGTTTCTAAAAGAACCAAGATGAACAAGTCATGGCTCTCAGAGGACTTTTCTTCCCCTGGGTCAGCCAGGGGATGGGAAAGGCACGCGTATTTTTGAGAGTGCTTCATGCAAAGCATATTTTTCATCTTGAAAATTGGGTCAACTGATGCCAGTCAAGTGGGGTGTGTGTGGCCCATTTAGTGGAAACGAGGGAGACTGTGGTTGGAGTCCCCTCGCTGTGTTTCTAAAAGAACCAAGATGAACAAGTCATGGCTCTCAGAGGACTTATCTTCCCCTGGGTCAGCCAGGGGACGGGAAAGGCACGCGTATTTTTGAGAGTGCTTCATGCAAAGCATATTTTTCATCTTAAAAATTGGGTCAACTGATGCCAGTCAAGTGGGGTGTGTGTGGCCCATTTAGTGGAAACGAGGGAGACTGTGGTTGGAGTCCCCTCGCTGTGTTTCTAAAAGAACCAAAATGAACAAATCATGGCTCTCGGAGGACTTTTCTTCCCCTGGGTCAGCCAGGGGACGGGAAAGGCATGCGTATTTTTGAGAGTGCTTCATGCAAAGCATCTTTTTCTTTTTCAAAAGGGGGCTCAACCGATGCCAGTCAAGTGGGGTGTGTGTGGCCCAATTAGTGGCAACGAGGGAGACTGTGGTTGGAGTCCCCTCGCTGTGTTTCTAAAAGAACCAAGATGAACAAGTCATGGCTCTCAGAGGACTTTTCTTCCCTTGGGTCAGCCAGGGGATGGGAAAGGCACGCGTATTTTTGAGAGTGCTTCATGCAAAGCCTATTTTTCATCTTGAAAATTGGGTCAACTGATGCCAGTCAAGTGGGGTGTGTGTGGCCCATTTAGTGGCAACGAGGGAAACTGTGGTTGGAGTCCCCTCGCTGTGTTTCTAAAAGAACCAAGATGAACAAGTCATGGCCCTCAGAGGACTTATCTTCCCCTGGGTCAGCCAGGGGACGGGAAAGGCCCGCGCATTTTTGAGAGTGCTTCATGCAAAGCATCTTTTTCTTTTTCAAAAGGGGGCTCACCGATCCCAGGCAAGTGGGGTGTGTGTGGCCCAGTTAGTGGAAACGAGGGAGACTGTGGTTGGATTCCCCTCGCTGTGTTTTACATGCTTTTAGAAGGGCATGACATGGCTTGGAGGTTGACTTTCAGCATCTGCAAACTGTTGGCTACCAAAATGCTGCCTTTCCAACACCTGTGGTTATAGACAATGAGGAACATACTGATGAAGATGAGACGCAGATACCCGATTGGGATGACAACTTAAATATTCGGTCAGGGCAAGAAGAGGCTCGGTCTGAGGGGGAGGGGAGTGCAAACACAACAATTGATGATGAAGTTCTAGATCCCACCTACTGTCAACCCACAGTCAGACACTCGAGGAGGTCAACAGAGGCGGTGGAGGAGGATGCAACCGACGACGAAGTTACCTTGCGCCTTCCTGGACACAGTCGGAGCACTGGTAGCACGTCTACAACTGCATCCTCAGCCACCACTCTGCCTCTGAGCATTATTCGGGGTGGATCAACAGGTCGCATGGCCTCTAAGCCTTGCCTAGCCTGGTCCTTTTTTGACATAGAAAAAGATCGCCCAAATTATGTGATCTGTAAAATTTGTCATGGTTCTCTTAGTAGAGGTCAAAACCTCAGCAGTTTGACAACTTCTTCCATGAATCGTCACATGAATAAATATCATATTGCCTGGTGGGAAGCTCACCGTGCTGCAATGCGGCCTAGCGGAGCGAACCATCCGCCGCCTGCCCCTTCCAGTGCATCCGCGCGCTCGTCATCTTCTAGGACTGTGGGGACAGCTGTCACACCTGTTTTTCCACCCACAACTTCCACCACTGTAACCGCAACAGGCAGTTTGCTTGGTAGGTCGTCAGTTGGTTTGGAAGGGGAAACAAGTGAGTGTGTACAGCTCTCTCAAACATCGATAGCACCAACGTTGGATGAAGGCAACATCATGTCTCCGCCTGCACTTTCCTCACAAACCTGCATTTTTCCAGGGACACCCTACTCAACACCGTCTACACACAGCAGCCAGATCTCTGTCCCTCAGATGTGGTCAAATAAAAGGCCACTTCCTGCGACCCATGACAAAGCTAAGAGGTTGACTCTATCCCTCTGTAAGCTGTTGGCTACCGAAATCCTGCCTTTCCGCCTAGTGGACACACAGGATTTTAGAGACCTTATGTCTGTCGCTGTGCCCCAGTACCAGATGCCCAATCACCACTGCTTCTCCAAGAAAAGCATGCCCGCGCTACACCAGCATGTCGCACACAACATCACCACTTCCTTGAGAAACTCTGTGTGCGACAGGGTGCATTTCAACACAGATACTTGGACCAGTAAGCATAGACAGGGTCATTACATGTCACTGACTGGACACTGGCAAACTATGGTGAGAGATGGAGAAGGGTCTGCTGTACAAGTCTTGCCGTCCCCACGAGTTGTTTCAATCCTTCTTCTGTATGTAGAAGTTAATACACTGCTTCTGCCTCTTCAACCTCGTGTGGGTCCTCCACCTTGGCGCAAACCCTGTGTGGTCAGGCCACCCTTCCTTGTAACTGCGCACAAGGACTACCACACACCTCCTTACTATGCTGGCAGCAGAGCTCAATGCCATCAGGCGGTCAAAGTTTTACTTTGAAATGTATGGGAAATGTGAGTCACACCGCTGAGAAGTTGTGGACGGTTAGCTCTGGATACCGAGATTCATCAATGGTTGTCTCCACTTAACCAGCAGCCAGGGAAGGCCGGGTGCGACAATGATGCAAACATGGGTGCGGCCCTTCGCTGTGACAATGTGACACACATGCCTTGTGTGGTTCACGTGTTGAACCTGGTTGTCCAGCAATTTTTAAAGCACTATCCTGGCCCACATGGCCTTCTGCAGAGAGCACGGTTTAATGCCTTCCTTGATCCACACACTCAGATGGGCTGTTAATGATAGGCTAGAGGGAAGCCACTCACCAAGCAGGACCCCTAGAACCCTGAAACCCTTTAACCCCTATACAGGGATAAGGAATTGCACAGGGCCCAAAGTGATTAATACCTGTGGAAGGCTGCAGTTCCAGAGAATAGTAGTCAGGCAGGGTCAAAACATTAATTGAGGAACAGGAACAGAATGGGACGGCCAGGACTTAATCAGAAAACAAGCAGAGGTGAAATGCGGATCGGCCAACAAGGTACATAAACAGCAAGCAGGAAAAGTAGTCAGGTAACAAGCACACAAAATCATAAAACTGAACTGGGGGTAAAAGTAACCAGAGATCATAGCTATGTCTGGCAGTGGTCTGCAGACAGGATGGGCATAAAAAAGGGTGTGGTGTCTTCCCATTGGTTGTAGCTGAATGATGGTATTTCATCTGTGAGATACCCACCAGCTACATTCAGCCAGAGATTCTGCATCTGTCAAGGTAATGCAGCCCAGTGGGTGAGCATAACCTGCGTCCACCTGCGCCGCTGGCATCGACTCCTCTCCCATCATCAGCACTATTCATGAAAGGAACACGTTGTCACCTGGCGACCGGAGTACAAATTGACGGAGCGGACTCCGTTGGTGACTTAATAGCCGTGTGCGGCAATGATGCAAACCTGGCTGCGGGCCATCGTCAGGGCAATGTGACACACGTGCCTTGTATGGCTCACGTGTTGAACCTAATTCTCCAGCAATTTTTAAAACACCATCCCGGCCTACATGGCCTTGTGCAGCGGGCACGCTCGCTATGTGCTCACTTCCATCGTGCGCACACAGCAGCTCAACAACTTTCGTCGCTACAGAAGTCTTTAGGTCTGGTGGTTAAACGCCTGAAATGCGATGTGCCCACACGCAGGAATTTGAATCTGCACATGTTGCAGCGTTTGTGGCAGCACCGCCGAACCCTGCTGCAATACGTTATGACATATAGCCTGGGATAACTTGATCCAGAGGTGGTGCAGATCACGCTGCTGGAGTGGTGTCAGATCAAGGACCTATGCACCCTGCTACACAGTTTACAAATGTCGACGAAGATGTTTAGCACTGGCAATGTCATTCTCAGCGTGACAATTCTGGTCATCTACATGATGGAGCACACTGTAATTATTATTCGGAGTCAGGTGTTGGGACAAGAGGAAGGGGAGGAAGTACAGGAGGAGTCATATGCGGAAGGGATAACAAGATCTACGAGGTCCAGATGGTCAGCGGCACCTATGCGGCAGTCATGGTGAGGGAGAGGGATTAACAAGGGCGCATAGTATCAGCAAAAAGTGTTGAGGAAGGTGCAGGAGCCCATGAAGAAATGGAGGACGAACTGGCGATGGGCATGGAAGACTCAGCAGATGAGTGAGAGCTTGCTCACATTTTGGTTGTGCGAGGTTGTGGGGAGAGGGTAGAGGAAGGAGGCACGATTCTCACCTCTCTGCCACCAACACACCAAGGACTTGGTCCTCCTGGATGCACAAGAAACATGAGCGGCTTCTTGCTGCACTACCTACAACATGACCCTCTGATTGTACGAATTCAAAGTAATCCAGAATACTGGGTTGCCACACTGTTACATCCCCGGTACAAGACAAAATTTGGCAAAATAATTCCTGCCATAGAAATGGACGCACGTATACAGGAGTATCTGCAGAATGTGGTACGCAATCTTAGATCTACTTTTCCACTAAACACCAGTGCTGCACAGAGTGAATCTCAACGCTTTGTCATGGATAGGAGGAAATGGTCTTTTACTTGTCCACATCTGAGGGACCGAGGGCTGGCTGCTGTGCTGAGATGGCGTTGAGTACGGTGTCCCTGCACAGTTGCACTTTTGGTCATATACCAAAATGAGTTGAAAAAGGACAGATGCTGGTGGAAAGGGGAACAGGTGTGTTGGAAAGGGGAAAAAAGTTTTGGTCCGTGGATTTGGTGGTTAAGCAACAGTAACATTTGCTGAAGAAACACCATCTGTTACAGTGGGACTGGCAGATTTGGATAAAGTGGTATATACTATGTTACCGCTATATAACGAAAATTAATAAGAAAAGAAAGAGAAAGGTATATATCCCCATCAGCAGTCAGTGTCCACCGTGCTCCCAGTTGGAAAAGGAGAGGTTGGCAACTGGAAGGTTTGGTGGAGGATACAGAGCTGTGTGGCTATGAAACTAATAGTAGCCTGAACCGAGTTAGACGCCATTCGGATCTGGAGACTGTGAGCCCTGTTAGCGTCACAGGGTCCACATGCCCACCCAGCCCAGGAACTCCCTGTTAACAACACAGGGGCCATTGAGTACGCTGACTGTGTGCGTAGGGGCACACCTGTGGACAGCAGGCGCATCAGCAGCAGCAGGCATGTTAATGCCACTGGGCTGCACAAGCAGGACTGGTAGGACAGGAGCTGGTCTTAACCGTTCTGCGTTACCAACTGTGGTGGTGGCCTGCATCGACACCCTATCCTTGCCTACCTCTGGCCTAAAGCCGCAATGGGTTCAACACATGGAGTTGTGCTCTTTCGGAGCATAATAGAAGACTGCGCACCTCCTTGTTGGCTCCAGCCCCTTTTATAACCTGGGTCCGCCCCAAACCAGGGTGAACCACAATGCACCTCCTGGAGACAAAAGTAGAGTGACACGTCATGAGTGGCATAACTAGCGTCCTATTTGGAACCGCAACTTCAATGATGACCTCATGGCTGCCATGACCCAAACACCTCACCAGTCATCGTCTGACCATCAATAATGCGGTGACAAGTCATAGGGGTGGCCCTCTGCAAGCCATTTGGGAGGACACCTGATGCCCTGTGGTCTATATGTGCCCCCCCACATCAGGGGCAGGGCCAAAGAGTTTATTACCGGACCTAGTCTCTGATGCAGTAAGTGCCTGAGCATGCTCAGTAGCATGAAATACAGTCTCTGAAAAAAGACTATCAGCTTTAGCATGGTGTCTAGGCACAAAACAGGACTTAGACCCGGCACGGAATGCAAGCACCTGTGCAAAGAGGGTTTTCACACTTAGTGTGGGAGCATGCGCTGTATCCCGAAATGAAGACTTAGCGTCAGGAATAGCACAGTCAGGCTGAGCATACTCACTAGGCGAAACACTGTAATTAGGCTGCAGCTGGGGTAAATCGGCACACGCATGCGCACTAGCTGCCTCTCCACACTTAGACGTGGAGGGGAAATTGCTCTTGGAGATGCTGTCTATGAACAGAAGGAAAAGCTAAAGGAAGCCTGACTTTCTATCCCTCCGAATTATCAAATGCAGCAATGAATTCCATGAGTTTGCTATAACATTAGCGTAGCAAAATGTGCATGAGGGTGTCATGTAGAGGTGCTAGAAATAGCTTGGCACCAGTGGGGCACTAATGGAATACAACAGCCAGTTCTATGATGCCACTAAATGGCAGTATTTTTTGCTATCATTATAGCTTATTAAAAACAGAGCAGGAGGGTGTCATGCAGAGGTGCTAGAAATAGCTTGGCACCAGTGGGGCACTAATGGAATACAACAGCCAGTTCTATGATGCCACTAAATGGCAGTATTTTTTGCTATCATTATAGCTTATTAAAAACAGAGCAGGAGGGTGTCATGCAGAGGTGCTGCACATAGATTTGCACTAGTGTGACTAGACAAAAGTCCAATAGCCACGTTTAGGATGCCACTAGGTACACTGACTGTTTGCTAGTATAATGGCTTAGTTAAAAAGAGTTTGAGTGTGCAATGCAGGCAGACGTGCTGCAAATATCTTTGCACTACTGTGACTACACAAAAGTCCAATAGCCACGTTTAGGATGCCACTAGGTACACTGACTGTTTGCTAGTATAATGGCTTAGTTAAAAAGAGTTTGAGTGTGCAATGCAGGCAGACGTGCTGCAAATATCTTTACAATAGTGTGAATAGACAAAAGTACAATAGCCACGTTTAGGATGCCACTAGGTACACTGACTGTTTGCTAGTATAATGGCTTAGTTAAAAAGAGTTTGAGTGTGCAATGCAGGCAGACGTGCTGCAAATATCTTTGCACTACTGTGACTACACAAAAGTCCAATAGCCACGTTTAGGATGCCACTAGGTACACTGACTGTTTGCTAGTATAATGGCTTAGTTAAAAAGAGTTTGAGTGTGCAATGCAGGCAGACGTGCTGCAAATATCTTTACAATAGTGTGAATAGACAAAAGTACAATAGCCACGTTTAGGATGCCACTAGGTACACTGACTGTTTGCTAGTATAATGGCTTAGTTAAAAAGAGTTGGAGTGTGCAATGCAGGCAGACGTGCTGCAAATATCTTTACAATAGTGTGAATAGACAAAAGGACAATAGCCACGTTTAGGATGCCACTAGGTACACTGACTGTTTGCTAGTATAATGGCTTAGTTAAAAAGAGTTGGAGTGTGCAATGCAGGCAGAGGTGCTGCAAATATCTTTACAATAGTGTGAATACACAAAAGTACAATAGCCACGTTTAGGATGCCACTAGGTACACTGACTGTTTGCTAGTATAATGGCTTAGTTAAAAAGAGTTTGAGTGTGCAATGCAGGCAGACGTGCTGCAAATATCTTTACAATAGTGTGAATAGACAAAAGTACAATAGCCATGTTTAGGATGCCACTAGGTACACTGACTGCTAGTATAATGGCTTAGTTAAAAAGAGTTGGAGTGTGCAATGCAGGCAGACGTGCTGCAAATATCTTTACAATAGTGTGAATAGACAAAAGTACAATAGCCACGTTTAGGATGCCACTAGGTACACTGACTGTTTGCTAGTATAATGGCTTAGTTAAAAAGAGTTGGAGTGTGCAATGCAGGCAGACGTGCTGCATATATCTTTACAATAGTGTGAATACACAAAAGTACAATAGCCACGTTTAGGATGCCACTAGGTACACTGACTGTTTGCTAGCATAATGGCCTAGTTAAAAAGAGTTGGAGTGTGCAATGCAGGCAGACGTGCTGCAAATATCTTTACAATAGTGTGAATAGACAAAAGTACAATAGCCACGTTTAGGATGCCACTAGGTACACTGACTGTTTGCTAGTATAATGGCTTAGTTAAAAAGAGTTGGAGTGTGCAATGCAGGCAGACGTGCTGCAAATATCTTTACAATAGTGTGAATAGACAAAAGTACAATAGCCACGTTTAGGATGCCACTAGGTACACTGACTGTTTGCTAGTATAATGGCTTAGTTAAAAAGAGTTGGAGTGTGCAATGCAGGCAGACGTGCTGCAAATATCTTTACAATAGTGTGAATACACAAAAGTACAATAGCCACGTTTAGGATGCCACTAGGTACACTGACTGTTTGCTAGCATAATGGCTTAGTTAAAAAGAGTTGGAGTGTGCAGAGGACAGGAGGGTACAGTGCCAGGATTGTGGGGCTCTGTGTAGAGGAATGGAAGCCTGCCTTTCTATTCCCTCCTAATGGGGAAATGCAGCGACGAAATCCCTGACCTTGGCTACACAGACGCTGTCTCTGTTTTCAGGACCTGTCACCTATGGCTCTGACCCTACCGGTTTGAGCCCTTAAAAGGACTGATAGAAAGTGCTATCCCTATGCTGTCTAACGCTGTGTATGGAGCGCATACAGCTGTATCGGCGATAGGACTCAGGAGGACGGAGCTGCGACAGTGATGTCTGACACCAAAGACGCAGAAGAGATAATGGCGTCCTGGAGGAAAATGTCCGGTTTTATAATGCAGGGACATGTGACATGGACATCCTATCACACATGCCGTTGCTTCTCTGGCTAAAAGTCCACTTAGCTGTGTGTGTGTCTGGGATTGGCTGACATGCTGGCCCGCCCCACTACATGCGCGCGCTTAGGGAAGGAAGACAAGGAAAAAAAAAAAAAAATGGCGATCGCCATTATACAAACAGCAGAGATCTGAAGGCGCTGTTCACGCACACTATACACTGAAATGTCATAATAGTGTGATTCACAGAGTGACTTACACTATTACAGCGGAAACCAAGCTAGGAATTAGCTGTTTTTTTGATGCTAGAACCGTTCTCGAACGTTTCTAGAACTATCGAGCTTTTGCAAAAAGCTCGAGTTCTAGTTCGATCTAGAACAGGCCCCAAAATCACTCGAGCCTAGAACTGGAGAACCACGAACCGCGCTCAACTCTAGTTAGTACCCAAGAAAGATGGGAGTACTCGATTTTGTGTGGACTACAGACGACTAAATGACCATACCATTTGTGATGCTTACCCAATGCCCCGCATTGATGAACTTCTAGACCGGCTAGCTGGGGCACGATACGTCACCACCTTGGATCTCAGTAAGGAATACTGGCAAATTCCCCTGACGGAGGAAGGTAGAGAAAGGTTGGCTTTTATAACCCCCTTTGGTCTGTATGAATTTCTAAACATGCCTTTCAGAATGAAAAATGCCCCTGCAACCTTTCAGAGAATGGTGGACCAGATCCTCCGGGGATGTGGCGACTTCGCTTGTGCCTACCTGGATGATATCGCCGTCTTCAGCCACACATTGGAGGAACATCTGAATCAAGTAACTGTTGTTCTTGACCAGATTCTCGCAGCAGGCCTAACTGTTCGACCTGATAAATGCCAATTGGGGATGGGTGAAGTCCAATACCTAGGGCATCGAGAAGGAGGAGGGAAGTTACGTCCTGAACCTGCCAAAATCCAGGCTATTAGAGACTGGAATGTACCCCAAACTAAGAAACAAGTTATGGCTTTTTTGGCCACTGACAGTTATTACCGAAAATTTGTTTCTCATTTCAGCTCTGTGGCCAGGCCCCTAACAGACCTCACAAAGAAAACAATGCCACGGCTGGTGATCTGGACTCCAGCCTGTGATGAGGCTTTTTAACTGGCTGAAGGACGCCTTGGTCTGCGACCCTGTTCTGGCTGCTCCATATTATAACAGGAGATTCATTGTGCAAACGGATGCCTCTTCTTATGGATTGGGAGCTGCACTCAGCCAGGTGAATGCAGCCAGGGAGGAGCACCCCATTGCCTACCTCAGCAGGAAACTGCTGGGCCGAGAAGTGGCCTATTCAACTGTTGGGAAGGAATGTCTGGCTGTAGTATGGGCCCGTAGGAAACTAAGGCCATATCTGTATGGACGAGAATTCACTGTGGTTACTGATCACAATCCCCTTACCTGGCTGAACAGAGTCTTTGGGGACAATGGACGCTTACTACAATGGAGCCTGGCTCTTTACAATACAATATAGAAGGGGCAGCCATTACGTGTACTTGACAAGCGACCTGTTGAGGTCACTAATCCGTACACAAATTGAGGGGGGAAGGGGTTGTAACAGTGTGTCCCTCCCCCCGCCTTTGCTCATGGTGTAATAGTCTGTCTCTCCTTGACCGTCTTGTATGTACTACTGGTGGGGGATTGTCTGTTCTTCTCAGCATGGGACTTCTCCAATCCACAACTTGGTAAACAGAACAGAGCCAGGAGTCTAAAATCCATTCATGTATCAGGTGTCCAGGCGGAGTTGGACTCTTCTGCCCACCTAAGGGGCTGATCCCAGGAGAGAAGAACAATGAGAACCATGTTAGTTCAGTTAGTTGGATCTCGGCTGAAGAAGGACTAGGATGTATTGCTGAGGCTGGATCCTAGAGCCTGTGTATGGACTGTCACAGACTGGAGATCAGTGGCCACGTGGGATTGCGTTTTGTTGTTTACCGTGTTGGACTCAAGGAACTCTTATAAGGACTATTGCCATATTTTCCCTGGCATCGGAATACCAGGAGGTGCCCCTGGATCTTTTGTTTTGTTGTGGACTCCTTGCAGACTTTAGGGATTTATATTTGTTTGGTGCTTTATCTTTGTGGTTCCAATAAAGCCCTTTGGATTGTTCCTTGGCCTAGCGTCCCTTACTGCTCTGCCGCATACCTCGTCACACCCACCCTGTACACTACTTTAAATGAAGCATAAGTCGCAGTGGAAAGGTCACTATGCTACAATGTGGCCTAGTGAGGCGGTGCAACCATCAATGACATCTGCATGCTCTTCATCCTCTGTGACTGTGGGGACAGCAGTAGAGTTGAGCGCGGTTCGTGGTTCGTGGTTCTCCAGTTCTAGGCTCGAGTGATTTTGGGGCATGTTCTAGATCGAACTAGAACTCGAGCTTTTTGCAAAAGCTCGATAGTTCTAGAAACGTTCGAGAACGGTTCTAGCAGCCAAAAAACAGCTAAATTATAGCTTGGTTTCTGCTGTAATAGTGTAAGTCACTCTGTGAATCAAACTATTATCACATTTCAGTGTATAGTGTGCGTGAACAGCGCCTTCAGATCACTGCTGTTTCTATAATGGCGATCGCCATTTTTTTTTTTTTTTTTCTTGTCTTCCTTCCCTAAGCGCGCACGTCTTGTGGGGCGGGCCAGCATGTCAGCCAATCACAGACACACACACAGCTAAGTGGACTTTGAGCCAGAGAAGCAACGGCATGTGTGATAGGATCTGCATGTCACATGTCCCTGCATTATAAAACCGGACATTTTCTTCACGAACGCCATTATCTGCCTTCTGCGTCTTGGGTGTCAGACATCACTGTCGCAGCTCCGTCATCCTGAGTCCTATAGCCGATACAGCTGTATGCGCTGCATACACAGCGTTAGACAGCATAGGGAGAGCACTTTATAGCAGTCCTTTTAAGGGCTCAAACCGGCAGGGTCAGAGTTAAGGTGACAGGTCCTGAAAACAGCGCCAGCGTCTGTGCAGCCAAGGTCAGGGATTTCCTCCCTGCATTTCACCATTAGGAGGGAATAGAAAGGCAGGCTTCCATTCCTCTACCCAGAGCACCACAATCCTGCCACTGTACCCTCTTGTCCTCTGCACACTCCAACTCATAACTAAGCCATTATACTAGCAAACACTCAGTGTACCTAGTGGCATCCTATCTGTGGCTATTGGACTTTGCTATAGTCCCACTAGTGCAAAGACATTTGCAGAGCACGTCTGCCTGCATTGCACACTACAACTAATTATAACTAAGCCATTATACTAGCAAACACTCAGCGTACGTAGTGGCATCCTATACGTGGCTATTGGACTTTGCTATAGTCCCACTAGTGCCAAGACATTTGCAGAGCGCCTCTGCCTGCGTTGCACACTCCAACTAATTATAACTAAGCCATTATACTAGCAAACACTTAGTGTACCTAGTGGCATCCTATACGTGGCTATTGGACTTTGCTTTAGTCCCACTAGTGCCAAGACATTTGCAGAACGCATCTGCCTGCGTTGCACACTCCAACTAATTATAACTAAGCCATTATACTAGCAAACACTTAGTGTACCTAGTGGCATCCTATACGTGGTTATTGGACTTTGCTTTAGTCCCACTAGTGCCAAGACATTTGCAGAACGCATCTGCCTGCGTTGCACACTCCAACTAATTATAACTAAGCCATTATACTAGCACACACTCAGTGTACCTAGTGGCATCCTATACGTGGCTATTGGACTTTGCTATAGTCCCACTAGTGCCAAGACATTTGCAGAGCGCATCTGCCTGCGTTGCACACTCCAACTAATTATAACTAAGCCATTATACTAGCACACACTCAGTGTACCTAGTGGCATCCTATACGTGGCTATTGGACTTTGCTATAGTCCCACTAGTGCCAAGACATTTGCAGAACGCATCTGCCTGCGTTGCACACTCCAACTAATTATAACTAAGCCATTATACTAGCAAACACTTAGTGTACCTAGTGGCATCCTATACGTGGTTATTGGACTTTGCTTTAGTCCCACTAGTGCCAAGACATTTGCAGAACGCATCTGCCTGCGTTGCACACTCCAACTAATTATAACTAAGCCATTATACTAGCACACACTCAGTGTACCTAGTGGCATCCTATACGTGGCTATTGGACTTTGCTATAGTCCCACTAGTGCCAAGACATTTGCAGAGCGCATCTGCCTGCGTTGCACACTCCAACTAATTATAACTAAGCCATTATACTAGCACACACTCAGTGTACCTAGTGGCATCCTATACGTGGCTATTGGACTTTGCTATAGTCCCACTAGTGCCAAGACATTTGCAGAACGCATCTGCCTGCGTTGCACACTCCAACTAATTATAACTAAGCCATTATACTAGCACACACTCAGTGTACCTAGTGGCATCCTATACGTGGCTATTGGACTTTGCTTTAGTCCCACTAGTGCCAAGACATTTGCAGAACGCATCTGCCTGCGTTGCACACTCCAACTAATTATAACAAAGCCATTATACTAGCACACACTCAGTGTACCTAGTGGCATCCTATACGTGGCTATTGGACTTTGCTATAGTCCCACTAGTGCCAAGACATTTGCAGAGCGCATCTGCCTGCGTTGCACACTCCAACTAATTATAACTAAGCCATTATACTAGCAAACACTTAGTGTACCTAGTGGCATCCTATACGTGGCTATTGGACTTTGCTATAGTCCCACTAGTGCCAAGACATTTGCAGAGCGCATCTGCCTGCGTTGCACACTCCAACTAATTATAACTAAGCCATTATACTAGCACACACTCAGTGTACCTAGTGGCATCCTATACGTGGCTATTGGACTTTGCTTTAGTCCCACTAGTGCCAAGACATTTGCAGAACGCATCTGCCTGCGTTGCACACTCCAACTAATTATAACTAAGCCATTATACTAGCACACACTCAGTGTACCTAGTGGCATCCTATACGTGGCTATTGGACTTTGCTTTAGTCCCACTAGTGCCAAGACATTTGCAGAACGCATCTGCCTGCGTTGCACACTCCAACTAATTATAACTAAGCCATTATACTAGCACACACTCAGTGTACCTAGTGGCATCCTATACGTGGCTATTGGACTTTGCTATAGTCCCACTAGTGCCAAGACATTTGCAGAGCGCATCTGCCTGCGTTGCACACTCCAACTAATTATAACTAAGCCATTATACTAGCACACACTCAGTGTACCTAGTGGCATCCTATACGTGGCTATTGGACTTTGCTTTAGTCCCACTAGTGCCAAGACATTTGCAGAACGCATCTGCCTGCGTTGCACACTCCAACTAATTATAACAAAGCCATTATACTAGCACACACTCAGTGTACCTAGTGGCATCCTATACATGGCTATTGGACTTTGCTATAGTCCCACTAGTGCCAAGACATTTGCAGAGCGCATCTGCCTGCGTTGCACACTCCAACTAATTATAACTAAGCCATTATACTAGCAAACACTTAGTGTACCTAGTGGCATCCTATACGTGGCTATTGGACTTTGCTATAGTCCCACTAGTGCCAAGACATTTGCAGAGCGCATCTGCCTGCGTTGCACACTCCAACTAATTATAACTAAGCCATTATACTAGCACACACTCAGTGTACCTAGTGGCATCCTATACGTGGCTATTGGACTTTGCTTTAGTCCCACTAGTGCCAAGACATTTGCAGAACGCATCTGCCTGCGTTGCACACTCCAACTAATTATAACTAAGCCATTATACTAGCACACACTCAGTGTACCTAGTGGCATCCTATACGTGGCTATTGGACTTTGCTTTAGTCCCACTAGTGCCAAGACATTTGCAGAACGCATCTGCCTGCGTTGCACACTCCAACTAATTATAACTAAGCCATTATACTAGCACACACTCAGTGTACCTAGTGGCATCCTATACGTGGCTATTGGACTTTGCTATAGTCCCACTAGTGCCAAGACATTTGCAGAGCGCATCTGCCTGCGTTGCACACTCCAACTAATTATAACTAAGCCATTATACTAGCACACACTCAGTGTACCTAGTGGCATCCTATACGTGGCTATTGGACTTTGCTATAGTCCCACTAGTGCCAAGACATTTGCAGAGCGCATCTGCCTGCGTTGCACACTCCAACTAATTATAACTAAGCCATTATACTAGCACACACTCAGTGTACCTAGTGGCATCCTATACGTGGCTATTGGACTTTGCTATAGTCCCACTAGTGCCAAGACATTTGCAGAGCGCATCTGCCTGCGTTGCACACTCCAACTAATTATAACTAAGCCATTATACTAGCACACACTCAGTGTACCTAGTGGCATCCTATACGTGGCTATTGGACTTTGCTTTAGTCCCACTAGTGCCAAGACATTTGCAGAACGCATCTGCCTGCGTTGCACACTCCAACTAATTATAACTAAGCCATTATACTAGCACACACTCAGTGTACCTAGTGGCATCCTATACGTGGCTATTGGACTTTGCTATAGTCCCACTAGTGCCAAGACATTTGCAGAGCGCATCTGCCTGCGTTGCACACTCCAACTAATTATAACTAAGCCATTATACTAGCACACACTCAGTGTACCTAGTGGCATCCTATACGTGGCTATTGGACTTTGCTATAGTCCCACTAGTGCCAAGACATTTGCAGAGCGCATCTGCCTGCGTTGCACACTCCAACTAATTATAACTAAGCCATTATACTAGCAAACACTTAGTGTACCTAGTGGCATCCTATACGTGGCTATTGGACTTTGCTATAGTCCCACTAGTGCCAAGACATTTGCAGAGCGCATCTGCCTGCGTTGCACACTCCAACTAATTATAACTAAGCCATTATACTAGCACACACTCAGTGTACCTAGTGGCATCCTATACGTGGCTATTGGACTTTGCTTTAGTCCCACTAGTGCCAAGACATTTGCAGAACGCATCTGCCTGCGTTGCACACTCCAACTAATTATAACTAAGCCATTATACTAGCACACACTCAGTGTACCTAGTGGCATCCTATACGTGGCTATTGGACTTTGCTTTAGTCCCACTAGTGCCAAGACATTTGCAGAATGCATCTGCCTGCGTTGCACACTCCAACTAATTATAACTAAGCCATTATACTAGCACACACTCAGTGTACCTAGTGGCATCCTATACGTGGCTATTGGACTTTGCTATAGTCCCACTAGTGCCAAGACATTTGCAGAGCGCATCTGCCTGCGTTGCACACTCCAACTAATTATAACTAAGCCATTATACTAGCACACACTCAGTGTACCTAGTGGCATCCTATACGTGGCTATTGGACTTTGCTATAGTCCCACTAGTGCCAAGACATTTGCAGAGCGCATCTGCCTGCGTTGCACACTCCAACTAATTATAACTAAGCCATTATACTAGCAAACACTTAGTGTACCTAGTGGCATCCTATACGTGGCTATTGGACTTTGCTTTAGTCCCACTAGTGCCAAGACATTTGCAGAACGCATCTGCCTGCGTTGCACACTCCAACTAATTATAACTAAGCCATTATACTAGCACACACTCAGTGTACCTAGTGGCATCCTATACGTGGCTATTGGACTTTGCTATAGTCCCACTAGTGCCAAGACATTTGCAGAGCGCATCTGCCTGCGTTGCACACTCCAACTAATTATAACTAAGCCATTATACTAGCACACACTCAGTGTACCTAGTGGCATCCTATACGTGGCTATTGGACTTTGCTATAGTCCCACTAGTGCCAAGACATTTGCAGAGCGCATCTGCCTGCGTTGCACACTCCAACTAATTATAACTAAGCCATTATACTAGCAAACACTTAGTGTACCTAGTGGCATCCAATACGTGGCTATTGGACTTTGCTTTAGTCCCACTAGTGCCAAGACATTTGCAGAACGCATCTGCCTGCGTTGCACACTCCAACTAATTATAACTAAGCCATTATACTAGCACACACTCAGTGTACCTAGTGGCATCCTATACGTGGCTATTGGACTTTGCTATAGTCCCACTAGTGCCAAGACATTTGCAGAGCGCATCTGCCTGCGTTGCACAATCCAACTAATTATAACTAAGCCATTATACTAGCAAACACTTAGTGTACCTAGTGGCATCCTATACGTGGCTATTGGACTTTGCTTTAGTCCCACTAGTGCCAAGACATTTGCAGAGCGCATCTGCCTGCGTTGCACACTCCAACTAATTATAACTAAGCCATTATACTAGCACACACTCAGTGTACCTAGTGGCATCCTATACGTGGCTATTGGACTTTGCTATAGTCCCACTAGTGCCAAGACATTTGCAGAGCGCATCTGCCTGCGTTGCACACTCCAACTAATTATAACTAAGCCATTATACTAGCAAACACTTAGTGTACCTAGTGGCATCCTATACGTGGCTATTGGACTTTGCTTTAGTCCCACTAGTGCCAAGACATTTGCAGAACGCATCTGCCTGCGTTGCACACTCCAACTAATTATAACTAAGCCATTATACTAGCACACACTCAGTGTACCTAGTGGCATCCTATACGTGGCTATTGGACTTTGCTATAGTCCCACTAGTGCCAAGACATTTGCAGAGCGCATCTGCCTGCGTTGCACACTCCAACTAATTATAACTAAACCATTATACTAGCAAACACTTAGTGTACCTAGTGGCATCCTATACGTGGCTATTGGACTTTGCTTTAGTCCCACTAGTGCCAAGACATTTGCAGAACGCATCTGCCTGCGTTGCACACTCCAACTAATTATAACTAAGCCATTATACTAGCACACACTCAGTGTACCTAGTGGCATCCTATACGTGGCTATTGGACTTTGCTATAGTCCCACTAGTGCCAAGACATTTGCAGAGCGCATCTGCCTGCGTTGCACACTCCAACTAATTATAACTAAGCCATTATACTAGCAAACACTCAGTGTACCTAGTGGCATCCTATACGTGGCTATTGGACTTTGCTATAGTCCCACTAGTGCCAAGACATTTGCAGTGCGCATCTGCCTGCGTTGCACACTCCAACTAATTATAACTAAGCCATTATACTAGCAAACACTTAGTGTACCTAGTGGCATCCTATACGTGGCTATTGGACTTTGCTTTAGTCCCACTAGTGCCAAGACATTTGCAGAACGCATCTGCCTGCGTTGCACACTCCAACTAATTATAACTAAGCCATTATACTAGCACACACTCAGTGTACCTAGTGGCATCCTATACGTGGCTATTGGACTTTGCTATAGTCCCACTAGTGCCAAGACATTTGCAGAGCGCATCTGCCTGCGTTGCACACTCCAACTAATTATAACTAAGCCATTATACTAGCAAACACTTAGTGTACCTAGTGGCATCCTATACGTGGCTATTGGACTTTGCTTTAGTCCCACTAGTGCCAAGACATTTGCAGAACGCATCTGCCTGCGTTGCACACTCCAACTAATTATAACTAAGCCATTATACTAGCACACACTCAGTGTACCTAGTGGCATCCTATACGTGGCTATTGGACTTTGCTATAGTCCCACTAGTGCCAAGACATTTGCAGAGCGCATCTGCCTGCGTTGCACACTCCAACTAATTATAACTAAGCCATTATACTAGCAAACACTCAGTGTACCTAGTGGCATCCTATACGTGGTTATTGGACTTTGCTATAGTCCCACTAGTGCCAAGACATTTGCAGAGCGCATCTGCCTGCGTTGCACACTCCAACTAATTATAACTAAGCCATTATACTAGCAAACACTTAGTGTACCTAGTGGCATCCTATACGTGGCTATTGGACTTTGCTTTAGTCCCACTAGTGCCAAGACATTTGCAGAACGCATCTGCCTGCGTTGCACACTCCAACTAATTATAACTAAGCCATTATACTAGCACACACTCAGTGTACCTAGTGGCATCCTATACGTGGCTATTGGACTTTGCTATAGTCCCACTAGTGCCAAGACATTTGCAGAGCGCATCTGCCTGCGTTGCACACTCCAACTAATTATAACTAAGCCATTATACTAGCAAACACTCAGTGTACCTAGTGGCATCCTATACGTGGCTATTGGACTTTGCTTTAGTCCCACTAGTGCCAAGACATTTGCAGCACGTCTGCCTGCGTTGCACACTCCAACTAATTATAACTAAGTTACATTGTCAGGGATATTTATTCTTTATTATTCTGCTGTTAATAAAGCTAGACCAACACTGCAATCTTCACCACCTCTCAATTTTTACTACCACATTTTCAGTCCACAATCTTGTCGCAATCAACATGAGTGGCAAAATGACAGATGCTGGTGGAAAGGGGAAGAGGCGTGGTGGAAAAGGCAAAAAAGGTTTTGTCAGTGGGGAAGGTGGCAAAGCTCCATTATCATCTGCTGCAGATAGACCATCTACTAGCAAAAGTAAGATGTCTACTACTTATTGTGGACAATCCGATGTGCTCCCTTTTTTACGGACACGAACAAGAGGAACAAAGGTAGATGATGGGCAAAAAAGGAAAATGCTTGAATGGATCTCAAGTGGTCCAACAAGTGCCCTCTCAGCCACTTCAAGTACCGCATCCAAAAAACACCAGTCCTCTGAGTTGTCATCCCAATCACACTTGATTTCTCCCAGCTCTGAAGTCTCCATCAGCCCTGCACAGTATGGTGGAACTGAGATGGCTGAGTCTGCAGAGCTGTTCAGTCACACTATAGCCTGGGAATCAGAGGTCTGCTCCCAAGCTACAGTGAGTACAGAACAGGAAATGGTCTGCAGTGATGCCCAGAACCTTTGTGACTCTGATTCAGGCCGTGAGGACCAAGTGTCTGAGCATAATGTTGACCCTTTGTCACAAACTGTAACACCTGTGGTTATAGACAATGAGGAACATACTGATGTAGATGAGACGCAGATACCCGATTGGGATGACAACTTAAATATTCGGTCAGGGCAAGAAGAGGCTCGGTCTGAGGGGGAGGGGAGTGCAAACACAACAATTGATGATGACGTTCTAGATCCCACCTACTGTCAACCCCCAGTCAGGCACTCGAGGAGGTCAACAGAGGCGGTGGAGGAGGATGCAACCGACGACGAAGTTACCTTGCGCCTTCCTGGACAGAGTCGGAGCACTGGTAGCACGTCTACAACTGCATCCTCAGCCACCACTCTGCCTATGAGCATTATTCGGGGTGGATCAACAGGTCGCATGGCCTCTAAGCCTTGCCTAGCCAGGTCCTTTTTTCACATCGAAAAAGATCGCCCAACTCATGTGATATGTAACATTTGTCATGATTCTGTTAGTAGAGGTCAAAACCTCTGCAGTTTGACAACTTCTTCCATGAATCGTCACATGACTAAATATCATAAGTCCCGGTGGGAAGCTCACCGTGCTGCAATGCGGCCTAGCGGAGCGAACCATCCACCGCCCGCCCCTTCCAGTGCATCCGCGCGCTCTTCATCTTCTAGGACTGTGGGGACAGCTGTCACACCTGTTTTTCCACGCAAAACTTCCACCACTGTAACCGCAACAGGCAGTTTGCTTGTAAGGTCGTCAGTTGGTTTGGAAGGGGAAACAAGTGAGTGTGTACAGCTCTCTCAGACATCGATAGCACCAACGTTGGATGAAGGCAACATCATGTCTCCGCCTGCACTTTCCTCACAAACCTGCATTTTTCCAGGGACACCCTACTCAACACCGTCTACACACAGCAGCCAGATCTCTGTCCCTCAGATGTGGTCAAATAAAAGGCCACTTCCTCCGACCCATGACAAAGCTAAGAGGTTGACTCTATCCCTCTGTAAGCTGTTGGCTACCGAAATGCTGCCTTTCCGCCTAGTGGACACACAGGATTTTAGAGACCTTATGTCTGTCGCTGTGCCCCAGTACCAGATGCCTAGTCGCCACTACTTCTCTAAGAAAGGTGTGCCCGCGCTACACCAGCATGTCGCACACAACATCACCGCTTCCTTGAGAAACTCTGTGTGTGAACGGGTGCATTTCACCACCGATACTTGGACCAGTAAGCATGGACAGGGACGTTACATGTCGCTGACTGGGCACTGGGTAACTATGGTGATAGATGGTGAAGGGTCTGCTGCACAAGTCTTGCCGTCCCCACGACTTGTGTGTCAATCCTCTGTCTGTCCAAGTTCCGCCACTGCTTCTGCATCCTCCACCTCATCTGGGTCCTCCACCTCCGCCCCAAGCCTGCCTGGTCAGGCCACCAGCGTTCTCACTGCGCAGAAGGAATCACGCACCCCTCATTACTATGCTGGCAGCAGAGCGCAACGGCATCAGGCGGTCTTTAGCTTGACATGTCTTGGGAATAAGAGTCACACAGCTGAGGAGTTGTGGTCAGCTCTGCGGTCCGAGTTTAATAAATGGTTGTCTCCACTCAACCTGCAGCCTGGTAAGGCCGTGTGCGACAATGCTGCAAACCTGGGTGCGGCCCTTCGCCTGGGCAAGGTGACACACGTACCTTGTATGGCTCACGTGTTGAACCTTGTCGTGCAGCAATTTTTAACACAGTATCCCGGCCTAGATGGCCTTCTGAACAGGGCACGAAAACTGTCTGCTCACTTCCGCCGTTCAAGCGCCGCAGCTGAGCGACTTGCATCGCTCCAGAAGTCTTTCGGCCTGCCGGTTCATCGCCTGAAATGCGATGTGGCGACACGCTGGAATTCAACTCTCCACATGTTACAGCGACTGTGGCAGCACCGCCGTGCCCTGGTGCAATACGTCATGACGTATAGCCTGGGCCAACGAGATGCAGGGGTGTGGCAGATCACCCTGATGGAGTGGTCTCAGATCAAGGACCTATGCACCCTTCTGCACAGTTTCGACATGGCGACGAATATGTTTAGCGCTGACAATGCCATTATCAGCATGACGATTCCAGTCATTTACATGCTGGAACACACGCTAAACACTATTCGGAGTAAGGGGGTGGGACAACAGGAAGGGGATGAGCTACAGGAGGATTCATATGCGCAAGACACAACAACATCACCAAGGTCCAGACGTTCATCATCACCAAGGCGCCAGGCATGGGAGCATGGGGTACAGGGATCAACAAGGGCGCATGGTAGCAGGCGAGATGTTGAGGAAGGTGCAGGAGGACATGAAGAAATGGAGGACGAACTGTCCATGGACATGGAAGACTCAGCAGATGAGGGAGACCTTGGTCAAATTTCAGTTGAAAGAGGTTGGGGGGAGATGTCAGAGGAAGAAAGAACGGTTAGCACCTCTATGCCACAAACACAGCGTGGACTTGGTCCACATGGCTGCGCAAGACACATGAGTGCCTTCTTGTTGCACTACCTCCAACATGACCCTCGTATTGTCAAAATTAGAAGTGATGATGACTACTGGCTTGCCACACTATTAGATCCCCGGTACAAGTCCAAATTTTGTGACATAATTCCAGCCATAGAAAGGGACGCACGTATGCAGGAGTATCAGCAGAAGCTGTTACTCGATCTTAGATCTGCTTTTCCAACAAACAACCGTGCAGGTGCAGGGAGTGAATCTCCCAGTTGTAACTTGACAAACATGGGACGGTCTCGTCATCTTCAACAGTCTACACGTACCAGTAGGACCGTATCTGGTGCTGGTAACAGCAATTTTATGGAATCTTTTCATAATTTTTTTAGACCCTCCTTTGCAAGGCCACCAGAGACAACAAGTCTGACACATAGTCAACGGCTGGAGAGGATGATACAGGAGTATCTCCAAATGAACATCGATGCCATGACTGTGCAACTGGAGCCTTGCTCCTTTTGGGCTTCAAACCTAGAAAAATGGCCAGAGCTCGCAACTTACGCCTTGGAGATTTTGTCGTGTCCAGCTGCCAGCGTTGTCTCTGAACGTGTCTTCAGTGCTGCTGGGTGTGTGCTGACAGATAAGCGCACGCGTCTGTCCAGTGACAATGTGGACAGACTGACGTTCATCAAAATGAACAAGTCATGGATCCAGAAGGAATTTACAACCCCTGTGTCATCCTGGGGAGAGTAAATGCTTGTGGATTTTGAATGTGCTTGATGCAAATCTAGCTGTGAAGTGTACAACTAGGGCACAAGTGCTGCCACTGAATGGGTGGGTGTGTGGGGCCCAATTTTTTGAAAAAAAGGGAGACTCCGCTTGGAGTAACCCTTGCTTACATTGTTTTTAAAAGAAGCCAAGATGAACAGAGCTGGGATCAGGAAAGACTTTGCTACCTACCCCGGTGTCATCCTGGGGACGGATAAGAATGACGTATTTTTGAATGTGCTTGATGCAAATCTAGCTGTGAAGTGTACAACTGGGGCACAACTGCTGCCACTGAATGGGTGGGTGTGTGGGGCCCAATTTTTGGAAAAAAAAGGGAGACTCCGCTTGGAGTAACCCTTGCTTGATGTGTTTTTAAAAGAAGCCAAGATGAACAGAGCTGGGATCAGGAAAGACTTTGCTACCTACCCCGGTGTCATCCTGGGGACGGATAAGAATGGCGTATTTTTGAATGTGCTTGATGCAAATGTAGCTGTGAAGTGTACAACTGGGGCACAACTGCTGCCACTGAATGGGTGGGTGTGTGGGGCCCAATTTTTGGAAAAAAAGGGAGACTCCGCTTGGAGTAACCCTTGCTTGATGTGTTTTTAAAAGAAGCCAAGATGAACAGAGCTGGGATCAGGAAAGACTTTGCTACCTACCCCAGTGTCATCCTGGGGACGGATAAGAATGGCGTATTTTTGAATGTGCTTGATGCAAATGTAGCTGTGAAGTGTACAACTGGGGCACAACTGCTGCCACTGAATGGGTGGGTGTGTGGGGCCAAATTTTTGGAAAAAAAGGGAGACTCCGCTTGGAGTAACCCTTGCTTGATGTGTTTTTAAAAGAAGCCAAGATGAACAGAGCTGGGATCAGGAAAGACTTTGCTACCTACCCCGGTGTCATCCTGGGGACGGATAAGAATGGCGTATTTTTGAATGTGCTTGATGCAAATGTAGCTGTGAAGTGTACAACTAGGGCACAACTGCTGCCACTGAAGGGGTGGGTGTGTGTGGGGCCCAATTTTTGGAAAAAAGGGAGACTCCGCTTGGAGTAACCCTTGCTTGATGTGTTTTTAAAAGAAGCCAAGATGAACAGAGCTGGAATCAGGAAAGACTTTGCTACCTACCCCGGTGTCATCCTGGGGACGGATAAGAATGGCGTATTTTTGAATGTGCTTGATGCAAATGTAGCTGTGAAGTGTACAACTGGGGCACAACTGCTGCCACTGAATGGGTGGGTGTGTGGGGCCCAATTTTTGGAAAAAAAGGGCGACTCCGCTTGGAGTAACCCTTGCTTGATGTGTTTTTAAAAGAAGCCAAGATGAACAGAGCTGGGATCAGGAAAGACTTTGCTACCTACCCCGGTGTCATCCTGGGGACGGATAAGAATGGCGTATTTTTGAATGTGCTTGATGCAAATGTAGCTGTGAAGTGTACAACTGGGGCACAACTGCTGCCACTGAATGGGTGGGTGTGTGGGGCCAAATTTTTGGAAAAAAAGGGAGACTCCGCTTGGAGTAACCCTTGCTTGATGTGTTTTTAAAAGAAGCCAAGATGAACAGAGCTGGGATCAGGAAAGACTTTGCTACCTACCCCGGTGTCATCCTGGGGACGGATAAGAATGGCGTATTTTTGAATGTGCTTGATGCAAATGTAACTGTGAAGTGTACAACTGGGGCACAACTGCTGCCACTGAATGGGTGGGTGTGTGGGGCCCAATTTTTGGAAAAAAAGGGAGACTCCGCTTGGAGTAACCCTTGCTTGATGTGTTTTTAAAAGAAGCAAAGATGAACAGAGCTGGGATCAGGAAAGACTTTGCTACCTACCCCGGTGTCATCCTGGGGACGGATAAGAATGGCGTATTTTTGAATGTGCTTGATGCAAATGTAGCTGTGAAGTGTACAACTGGGGCACAACTGCTGCCACTGAATGGGTGGGTGTGTGGGGCCCAATTTTTGGAAAAAAAGGGAGACTCCGCTTGGAGTAACCCTTGCTTGATGTGTTTTTAAAAGAAGCCAAGATGAACAGAGCTGGGATCAGGAAAGACTTTGCTACCTACCCCGGTGTCATCCTGGGGACGGATAAGAATGGCGTATTTTTGAATGTGCTTGATGCAAATGTAGCTGTGAAGTGTACAACTGGGGCACAACTGCTGCCACTGAATGGGTGGGTGTGTGGGGCCCAATTTTTGGAAAAAAAGGGAGACTCCGCTTGGAGTAACCCTTGCTTGATGTGTTTTTAAAAGAAGCCAAGATGAACAGAGCTGGGATCAGGAAAGACTTTGCTACCTACCCCGGTGTCATCCTGGGGACGGATAAGAATGGCGTATTTTTGAATGTGCTTGATGCAAATGTAGCTGTGAAGTGTACAACTGGGGCACAACTGCTGCCACTGAATGGGTGGGTGTGTGGGGCCCAATTTTTGGAAAAAAAGGGAGACTCCGCTTGGAGTAACCCTTGCTTGATGTGTTTTTAAAAGAAGCCAAGACGAACAGAGCTGGGATCAGGAAAGACTTTGCTACCTACCCCGGTGTCATCCTGGGGACGGATAAGAATGGCGTATTTTTGAATGTGCTTGATGCAAATGTAGCTGTGAAGTGTACAACTAGGGCACAACTGCTGCCACTGAAGGGGTGGGTGTGTGTGGGGCCCAATTTTTGGAAAAAAGGGAGACTCCGCTTGGAGTAACCCTTGCTTACATTGTTTTTAAAAGAAGCCAAGATGAACAAGTCATGGGTCAGCAAAGACTTTGCTACCTACCCCGGTGTCATCCTGGGGATGGATAAGAATGGCGTATTTTTGAATGTGCTTGATGCAAATGTAGCTGTGAAGTGTACAACTAGGGCACAACTGCTGCCACTGAATGGGTGGGTGTGTGGGGCCCAATTTTTGGAAAAAAGGGAGACTCCGCTTGGAGTAACCCTTGCTTACATTGTTTTTAAAAGAAGCCAAGATGAACAAGTCATGGGTCAGCAAAGACTTTGCTACCTACCCCGGTGTCATCCTGGGGACGGATAAGAATGGCGTATTTTTGAATGTGCTTGATGAAAATGTAGCTGTGAAGTGTACAACTGGGGCACAACTGCTGCCACTGAATGGGTGGGTGTGTGGGGCCCAATTTTTGGAAAAAAGGGAGACTCCGCTTGGAGTAACCCTTGCTTACATTGTTTTTAAAAGAAGCCAAGATGAACAAGTCATGGGTCAGCAAAGACTTTGCTACCTACCCCGGTGTCATCCTGGGGATGGATAAGAATGGCGTATTTTTGAATGTGCTTGATGCAAATGTAGCTGTGAAGTGTACAACTAGGGCACAACTGCTGCCACTGAAGGGGTGGGTGTGTGTGGGGCCCAATTTTTGGAAAAAAGGGAGACTCCGCTTGGAGTAACCCTTGCTTGATGTGTTTTTAAAAGAAGCCAAGATGAACAGAGCTGGGATCAGGAAAGACTTAGCTACCTACCCTGGTGTCATCCTGGGGACGGTTAATTATGGCGTATTTTTCAATGTGCTTGATGCAAATGTAGCTGTGAAGTGTGCAACTGGGGCACAAGTGCTACCACTGAAGGGGTGGGTGTGTGTGTGGCCCAATTTTTGGAAAAAAGGGAGACTCCGCTTGGAGTCACCTTGCGGTGTTTTACATGATTTTAGAAGGGCGTGCCATGCCTATATCTGTGTGTCCTCCTCTTTTTCCTTGTCCAGCTGTTTTGTTTTCGCATGAGTATATGTCCTTGTCACTTTCCAATGTGTTTGAGTTGTTTGTCACCTTTAGGACACCTTTGAGGGTGTTTTCTAGGTGTTTCTCTGTGTTTGTGATTGCCTGCCATTGTTTCCTATGCAGTTCGAGTTCGGTTCGTCGAACGTTCGACGAACCGAACTCGAACGGGAGGTCCGTTCGGCGAACCAACCTCGAGCCGAACCGCGACCGGTTCGCTCATCTCTAGACAGCAGTCACACATGCTTTTTCACGCTGACCTTCCACCCTTTTACCCGCAACAGGGAGTGTGATTGTCATGTCGCTAGTTGTTTTGGAAGTGGAAAAAGCTGGTGGCAATGAGCTCTCTCAGACATTAAGAGAACCACCTTTGGATGAAGACAACATTATATCCACGCCTGCACCTTTGTCACAGATTGGCTGGACTACCTGCAGTTAAAAATTGCATAGCAGAAATGGAGAAGAGTGTAGAATGCACATGTGCTGTACCTTGCATGGCAGCAAGGGAATACTAAGGTAATATCCCAGACAATTGTAGTATGCCCCAAAATGTGTCAGCTCTTTCGGGAAATAAAATAGCGTTGCAAAAATGGGCAGGTGGGTAGAATGCTGTTAGGGCCAGGTGGACGGGCAGACCCAGGAGGTGGATCCACTGGGCCGAACTCCTTGATGAAGGTAAGGGGTCCGGTAGCCGGAGCACTACGTGTAGCAGGACAGTCCGTGCACAAGAGTAGAATGGAGAAGTCCCTGGGACCACGGAGTCACTGATGGTAGTCCGGGTGACGGAGCTCAGGTTCGGAAGCCGAGATGTTGTCAGGCGGAGTCCGGAACCGATGGAGCGAGAGGACGGGTCACCACAGGGATCAGAGATGGAACGGACTGTCAGGATGGCAGATAGTCAGCGTTCGGGGTTCGGGATTCGGCAGGACCGGATGGCGAGGCAGGATCTGCTCTAGAAGAGAGAGGTGAGTATATCACAGGAACACAAGGAGACCTGACTCCTAGCTTGGGAAACACGAAGAACAGGCCCCGCCCACTTGAACACTAACCCCTTTATACCCTGTACCTGTGTGCTCAATTTCCTGTCAGTGGACGCTGGCCCTTTAAGAAAGGGTCAATGACCGCGCGCGCGCCCTAATGCGCATGCGCGATGCCCGGGTGCCAGAAGCCAGGGCAGGGAGCGGTGAGGAGGAAGCAGGAGAGCCGGGCTGGGGTTGAGTAGCCGACGGGCACCGGGAGCGGGGACCAGGACGCCTGGGAACCGCAGGCAATGGAGCCTGGAGACTGGGGAGCGGCGGACGCCGGACAGAGGAACCGGGGAACGACGCAGGGAAGCCGGGGAGCGTGGCAGGTGAGCCGGGGAGCAGAGCAGGGGACCCGGGGAGCGTGACAGTACCCCCCCCCACGCCCTCCTCCCCGCAACCGGGACAGGAAGGCACGGATCAGAGGAGTACCCACATTCTCCCGGGGTTCCCAGGACCTATCCTCAGGACCATACCCTGCCCAGTCCACCAGGAAGAACTGTCGGCCCCGTACGGTTTTCATGGCCACGATATCCCTTACCGCATAGATGTCGTCATCGGCAATAGGAGGAGGAGCCGAACTGGCAGCAGCGGAGAAGGGACCAAGGACAACCGGCTTGAGCAGGGAGACGTGGAAGGAGTTGAGTATCCTCATCGTGGCCGGGAGCTGCAGCTTGTAGGAGACCTCATTGATCTTGCTGAGGACTTTAAACGGCCCGATGTAGCGAGGTCCCAGCTTGTAGGATGGTAGCTTCAATCGGACGTACTTGGAAGCAAGCCAGACGAGATCTCCTGGAGAGAAACACGGAGGGTCCAGATGCCTCTTGTCTGCGTGTCTCTTCATCTGCAGGGAAGCACGTCCAAGGGACGCCTTGACAGAGTCCCAAATCGTTGCAAAGTCACGGGCTACAGCATCAGCAGCAGGGACATCCGAGGAAGAGGATACAGGCAATGGGACGGAAGGCTGAAGTCCGTAAACGACATGGAAGGGAGAGCTGGAGGAGGACTCACTGACGTGGTGGTTATGGGAGAATTCAGCCCAAGGATGAAGCGTGGACCAGTCGTCATGATGGGCGTTGACGTAGTGACGTAAGAAGGAGGTCAAGATCTGATTGACCCGTTCCACTTGGCCATTCGACTGAGGATGGTAGGCTGAAGAAAAGTCCAGAGTCACTCCCAGATGTTTGCAGAGAGCCCTCCAAAAGCGGGAGGTGAACTGAGTTCCTCTGTCGGACACAATGTGTGATGGAAAGCCATGCAAGCGGAAGATGTGTTGTATATAGGCGTCAGCGAGTTCCTGGGCAGAGGGCAGTCCAGCCATAGGGACGAAATGAGCCATTTTAGAGAACCGATCCACCACGACCCATATGACTGTGTGGCCGGAGGACAGTGGCAAGTCCGTAATAAAGTCCATCGCAATGTGTTGCCACGGAACTGAGGGTATAGGCAGAGGCAGAAGACGGCCATATGGCAGGTGTTTGGGCGTCTTGTTCCTGGCACAGGAGGAGCAGGCTGAGACAAAAGAAGCGACATCCGTCCGAAGGGATGGCCACCAGTAATGACGTACAATCGTACTCCATGTTCTCTTATGACCAGCATGACCGGCTATTTTCGAGGCATGGCCCCAGTGTAACACATTTTGCCTGTCAGTCTCAGAGACATAGGTCTTCCCGGGCGGTATCTGGGCCAGGGTGACAGGAGTCACCAGAATGATTTTACTAGGGCAGATGATGGGCTGGGATGTCTCCTCCTCCTGCTCCATGGGCATGAATGACCTGGACAAGGCATCTGCGCGTACATTCTTGTCCGCGGGTCGGAAATGGAGCTGGAAATCGAATCTGGCAAAGAACAAGGACCACCTGGCTTGCCGTGGGTTCAGTCGCTGAGCAGACCGCAGGTATTCCAGGTTCTTGTGGTCCGTGTAAATAATAACGGGGTACACTGCTCCTTCCAGAAGGTAGCGCCATTCCTCCAGAGCCAGTTTGACTGCCAATAGCTCTCGGTCACCGATGGTGTAGTTGCGTTCAGGCGCTGAGAAGCTCTTGGAGAAGAAACCGCAAGTCACCATCTTCCCGGAGGAGGACTTCTGCATGAGCACTGCTCCGGCTCCCGAGGAGGAGGCATCCACCTCCAAGGTGAACTGTCGGTTTAACTCCGGACGGTGGAGCACAGGAGAGGAGGCAAATGCCCGCTTTAGAGAGCCAAACGCGGCGTCGGCCGCAGGTGACCAGTCCTTTGGATTAGCCCCCTTCTTGGTCAAGGTGGAGAGAGGAGCAGTCAGAGCCGAGAAGTGAGGGATGAACTGGCGGTAATAGTTGGCGAATCCCAGAAAGCGAAGGGAAGAGAAGACTGCTCGAAGACACACTTCTCGTACTTGGCGTACAGACGATTCTCCCTCAGTCGTCGTAGTACCAGCTGCACATTCTCTCTGTGGGTCTGAAGGTCCGGAGAAAAGACCAGGATGTCATCAAGATACACCACCACACAGACGTAGAGAAGGTCCCGAAACACGTCGTTCACCAATTCCTGAAAGACTGCTGGTGCGTTACACAGGCCGAAGGGCATCACACAGTATTCATAGTGCCCATCGCGAGTATTGAACGCGGTCTTCCATTCGTCCCCAGAGCGGATGCGGACCAGGTTGTAGGCACCCCGAAGATCCAACTTGGTGAACACACGAGCTCCTCTAAGCCGATGAAACAATTCGGGGATGAGCGGCACGGGGTACTTGTTTTTCACGGTGATTTGGTTCAATCCCCGGTAGTCTATGCATGGGCGTAGGTCACCTTCTTTCGTCTTAACAAAGAAGAAGCCTGCTCCAGCAGGAGAGGAGGATCTCCGAATGAATCCCCTTGCCAGGCTCTCTGTGATGTAAGTAGACATGGCCCTTGTTTCGGCAGGAGACAGCGGATATATCCGTCCTCGAGGTGGTGTAGTTCCCGGGAGCAGGTCGATGGCACAATCGTAAGGATGATGTGGCGGAAGTACCTCTGATTCCTTTTTGTCAAAGACGTCCGCGAAGGACCAATAGGCCGAGGGCAGTCCCGGTAGGGACTCTGGAACCGGAGGTCGTCGGATGGGTTGTATGGTCTTCAGACAGTTCTCATGGCAAGAAGAGCCCCATCGGGTGATTTCACCAGTGCCCCAACTGACTGACAGTTCGTGTGTCCGTAACCAGGGGAGTCCCAGCAGGATTTGATGGGACATGTGTGGGAGGACGTAGAGAGCGATGTTCTCGGTGTGCAGGGCACCGATACGCAGTTCGACCGGCCGGGTGATCCACGAGATGGTGTCAGAGAGGGGTCTCCCATCCACAGAGGCAATCACGAGGGGTTTGTCGAGTGGAGTAACAGGCACCTGGTACTTGTCCACCGTGGCCTGCTGGATGAAATTGCCTGCTGCCCCAGAATCGAGGTACGCCTCGGCCGTGAACCGCGTCTCTCCCGTTGTCACTTGAACAGTCCACGTAACCAGGTCTGAGAGAGTCCCAGCACCTAGGGTGGCCTCTCCTACCAACCCTAGGCTTTGGAGTTTCCCGGCCTCTCTGGACAGGAGCGTAGAAGGTGTGTGCCCTCTCCGCAGTAGAAGCAGAGGCCCTTGGCGAGCCGCTCTGCTCGGCGTTGTTCAGACTGCCGCACACGGTCGATCTGCATGGGCTCGTGGACGGAGACACCAGATGCCGTTGACTGAAGTACGGCGGGCTTCTGCGGAGGAGAGGAATGCCATACCGGACGTCTCTCACGGGACACCTCTTTGGATCGCTCCTGAAAGCGAATGTCCACTCGAGTCGCTAGGGTAATCAGGGCATCCAGGGTAGATGGTACGTCACGACCAGCCAGCTCATCTTTAATTCGACCCGAGAGTCCTTCCCAGAAGGCGGCGGTTAGAGCCTCGTTGTTCCACCCGAGTTCCGAAGCCAAGGTGCGAAAACGGATGGCATATTGACCCACCGTCAGAGTCCCCTGACGTAACCGGAGAAGAGATGAGGCAGACGCGGAGGCGTGTCCGGGCTCGTCAAAGGTGCCATGAAATGCCTGCAGGAACTCCTGGATGTTCGTGGTCACAGGGTCCTCCTTCTCCCACAAGGGGTTCATCCACGCCAGTGCCTCACCCTCTAGATGGGACATCATGAAGGCGACCTTGGCTTGGTCGGAGGCAAACAAATGCGGCAGCTGCGTGAAATGGAGGGAGCATTGGTTTATGAATCCCCTGCAGGTCTTGGGATCTCCGGCGTACCGGGGTGGTGAGGCCAAACGAAGCCTGGAAGCATCCGAGGAGGCTGCCACGGGAGCTGGAGCCGTGGATTGTCTAGTGGAAGCCCGAGATGCTGAAGATGTAACCGACGCTTGTAGCGTGTTCAGGCGGGCGTCCACAGAAGACATAAAGTTCAGCATGCGGGTCTGAGTCTCACGCTGGCGTGTGAGTTCTTCCTGCAAGGCCGCTAGTGCTTCGGCGGGATCCATGGCCTGTTCTTACTGTTAGGGCCAGGTCGACGGGCAGACCCAGGAGGTGGATCCACTGGGCCGAACTCCTTGATGAAGGTAAGGGGTCCGGTAGCCGGAGCACTACGGGTAGCAGGACAGTCCGTGCACAAGAGTAGAATGGAGAAGTCCCTGGGACCACGGAGTCACTGATGGTAGTCCGGGTGACGGAGCTCAGGTTCGGAAGCCGAGATGTTGTCAGGCGGAGTCCGGAACCGATGGAGCGAGAGGACGGGTCACCACAGGGATCAGAGATGGAACGGACTGTCAGGATGGCAGATAGTCAGCGTTCGGGGTTTGGGATTCGGCAGGACCGGATGGCGAGGCAGGATCGGCTTTAGAAGAGAGAGAGGTGAGTATATCACAGGAACACAAGGAGACCTGACTCCTAGCTTGGGAAACACGAAGAACAGGCCCCGCCCACTTGGACACTAACCCCTTTATACCCTGTACCTGTGTGCTCAATTTCCTGTCAGTGGACGCTGGCCCTTTAAGAAAGGGTCAATGACCGCGCGCACGCCCTAATGCGCATGCGCGATGCCCGGGTGCCAGAAGCCAGGGCAGGGAGCGGTGAGGAGGAAGCAGGAGAGCCGGGCTGGGGCTGAGTAGCCGACGGGCGCCGGGAGCGGGGACCAGGACGCCTGGGAACCGCAGGCAATGGAGGCTGGAGACCGGGGAGCGGCGGACGCCGGACAGAGGAACCGGGGAGCGACGCAGGGAAGCCGGGGAGCGTGGCAGGTGAGCCGGGGAGCAGAGCAGGGGACCCGGGGAGCGTGACAAATGCACAGGTGCTGTGGGTCAATGGACAGCAAAGGAACACTAACTTAGTATTCCAGACACTTTTAGGATGCCCCAAAAAGTGTCAGCTCTTTGTGGAAATAAAATAGCGTGGCAAAAATGGGCATGTGGGTAGAATGCCCGGGTTCTGTGGGTCAGTGGACAGCAAAGGAACTCTAACTTAGTATTCCAGACACTTTTAGGATGCCACAAAAAGTGTCAGCTCTTTGGGGAAAAAAATAGCGTAGCAAAACTGGGCAGGTGGGTAGAATGCACGGGTGCTGTGGGTCAGTGGACAGCAAAGGAACACTAACTTAATATTCCAAACACTTTTAGGATGCCACAAAAAGTGTCAGCTCTTTGGAGAAATAAAATAGCGTGGCAAAAATGGGCAGGTGTGTAGAATGCCCGGGTGCTGTGGGTCAGTGGACAGCAAAGGAACAGTAAGTTAGTATTCCAGACACTTTTAGGATGCCAGAAAAAGTGTCAGCTCTTTAAGGAATTAAAATGGCGTGGCAAAAATGGGCAGAAGGGTAGAATGCACGGGTGCTTTGGCTCAGTGGACAGCAAAGGAACACTAACTTAGTATTCCAGACAATTTTAGGATGCCCCAAAAAGTGTCAGCTCTTTGTGGAAATAAAATAGCATGGCAAAAATGCAACTTTCTATCCTTGCTAATGAAAAAATGCAGCAAGGAATTGCCTGAGCTGAGGTAGCCAGACGCTGTTATCTAAAGCCCTACACAGCGTTGGCACAGACCTGCCTAGCAGCTATGGCTATGAACGCCTGTAAATCAACCCTGAAAAGGGCTGAAATACCCAGTAGTCCCTAATCCCTAAAGCACTGTGTAGATTGCACTGTATCTCTATAGTGCACACAGCAGCAGCAGCGGAAGTGGTGACTGTCACCCACACGCAGCAGAGATATAATGGCGGCGACGGGGAAAATGGCCATGTCTTATAAGGTAAAGACATGTGACATGCACAGCCTATATGTTGCCTTGCTTGTCTGGGAAAAATCCACTTTGTA
This sequence comes from Anomaloglossus baeobatrachus, assembly GCF_048569485.1. NCBI lineage: Eukaryota > Metazoa > Chordata > Amphibia > Anura > Aromobatidae > Anomaloglossus > Anomaloglossus baeobatrachus. The sequence continues at coordinate 83,407,507 of NC_134362.1, forward strand.
GTGTGTGTCTCTGTGATTTGCTGACAGCCTGGCCCGCCCCACTGTACGCACGGTTAGGGGAAAAAAAATGGCGATCAGCATTCTGTCAGCACTCAGCAGCAGCACTGATCTAAACCATGTCCACCCCACACACTATACGCTGAATTTTGATAATAGCATGATTCACAGTGACTCACACTATTACAGTGAAAAGCCAGCTACTAACTAGCTAGGCTTTTTGTTGATCGAACCGTTCTCAAATGCTAACGCACGGTTAGGGAAAAAAAAATGGCGATCAGCATTCTGTCAGCACTCAGCAGCAGCACTGATCTAAACCATGTCCACCCCACACACTATACGCTGAATTTTGATAATAGCATGATTCACAGTGACTCACACTATTACAGTGAAAAGCCAGCTACTAACTAGCTAGGCTTTTTGTTGATCGAACCGTTCTCAAATGCTACTCGAACTGTTGAGCTTTTAGCAAAAGGCTCGAGTTCGTCGAACGTCTCGAACACCCCCCAAAATCAATCGAACATGAATTTGGCGAACCTCGAGCCTCGAACATCGCTCATCTCTAGTCCTTTCCCCTGTTATATTTGTTGTTTACCATACTGTTGGGTCCCTTCCACCTTATTATATATCAGTACAATTTTTAACATAGTTACTTAGGTTAATAAAAGCCCTCGGTCCATCTAGTCCAACCTTCCTCCACCAGTTCTACATTTTGTCCCTAAAGGGGGCTTTACACGCTGCGACATTGCTAATGCGGAGTCGTTGGGGTCAGGAGGAAGCTCTCCTTACCTACCTCCCGGCCGCTATGCGGAAGGTAGGAGGTGGGCGGGATGTTACGTCCTGCTCATCTCCGCCCCTCCGCTGCTATTGGGCGGCCACTCCGTGACGTCGCTGTGACGCCGCACGGACCGCCCCCCTAGAAAGGAGGCGGTTCTCCGGTCACAGCGACGTTGCCGGGCAGGTAAGTATGTGTGACAGGTCTGGGCGATGTTGTGCGGCACGGGCAGCGATTTGCCCGTGTCGCGCATCTGTTGGGGGCGGGTACCCACACTAGCGATATCGGGACCGATATCGCAGTGTGTAAAGTAGCCTTAAGTCATTTATAACCAACAATATTGTGTGTACTGAGGAAATCATCCAGCCCTTTTTTTAAAAGCTGTTATAGTATCCGCCTTTACTACCTCTTGTGGTAGGGCATTCCACAGTCTGACTGCTCTAACTTTAAAGAACCCTTTCCTATTTAGCAGTTGGAATCACTTTTCTTCCACTCGCAGTGAGTGCCCCCTGGTCTTTAGCATTGTCTTTGGAAGAAATAAGTCATGTGCCAGTCCTTTATATTGACCACACATGTATTTATACATATAAATGACATCTACTTCTGAGACGTCTTTTTTTTAAGCTAAACATATCTAACGTTTCCAACCTGTCATCAAATGGGAGGCCTTCCATTCCTTGTAGTAGTCTAGTTGCCCGTCTTTGAACTGATACTAACTTCTGTATGTCCTTTTTAAATGTATTTCATGTATTTTGAATTAAATTGTTTTTAATAACTGATCGCGGTACGCTTTTTTCTTGTTGTTATAAATGTTGTATCTTCTGCGTATTTAAGATTGTTTATGAATTCTCCAGCAATTTTCATTCCTTCTTCTTTTTCAGCAAGTCCAGATTTTCTGAAAATAGCTTCTGCATATAAATTGAAGAGAAATGGTGACAGGATGCTGCCTTGTCTGACGCCTCACTCTATTTTGAACTGTGTCATGTCCCCGTTTTCCATTCAAACGCTTGCTTTTTGGTTGATGTAAAGATTCCTGATGAGGCTGATCAGCTGTATTGGCACACCCATAACTTTCATGGTATTCCAAACTTACTGGTGATCAACATAGTCTAAGGTTTTGCTATGGACGAGAAAGGAAAAAGAGAGCACCTTGTTATATTTTTTGGCCTTTTCCATCATCCATCTAATGATAGCAATTACGTCTCTTGTTTTTCTACCATTTCTGAAGCCCGCTTGTTTCTCTGGCAGTGCTTTGTCAAAGTAAAGCTATAGTCAACTTTTTAGGATTTTTAGCAGTATTTTGCTGGCATGAGGTATGAGAGCAATAGTCTGATAGTTTCCACAGTCTGTATCATCTCCCTTCTTTGGAATAGGAATAAACACCGATCTCGTCCAGTCCTTGGGTCATTTACCAGTTGTCCATATCTGCTGACACAGGTGGGTTATGACATGAACTGCTGCTTCAAAAAACTTCATTAGCTCTCTTGGAATATTGTAACATCCTGGTGGTTTTTTTTTAGAGAGGCTTTATCGCAGCAACGATTTCATCTTTTAGGTTGTTTGGTTGCAATCTTTACCAGTCTTCGTTTTTTCTTGAAGTACTCCATATATATGTGCAATCCTTCCTTGATCTGTCCTGGCTCAGTTAGTTTGTTCCTGGTAGCGTCTTTCAACATTCCTGCTCTTGTTAATTGAAATACTATGTCCCAAAAATGACAAAAGTATTTTAGGAATGATACCTTTATAGGCTAACCAGAAAAATCATATTAGCAGCTTTCAGAGCACAGAGGCTCCTTCTTCAGGCAAAATACAAATGAATTACTGAGACCAAACACAACATTTAAATGAATGTTACAACAGGACATGGGAAAGATGATGCCTCCTAAAAGATAAGCCAAGGAAATCAAATTAATTTTTTTCTTAGAATTGCAGATGAGTTGGAAGTGGCCCGTTCAGATCACTTCTGAGGTTCTTCTGTTGGAGGTGTGAAGTGTGTCCATGTAGTGAGTCATAAAACCAGGTGTAAATTGAGTCCTTTTGTTAAGGATCCAAACAACCTTATCAGTTTAAATTCCCAAATTTTTCTCTCTCTGTCATCTTTAAAATGTTGTTGTTGATCAGTTTTGGTATGTCTTCCTTGTTTTGCCCTTAAGATGTTCTATTAATAGCTCTGTACATATCTTTTTGTTATTTGTCTGCTAGAATGACTCTCTATAGTGTGTTACTGATGTTGTCTGTATAAAATAAGAGAGTAGCGCCTATGAGAAGTACCCGCGGGTCTAAGGTTAAATTAATATGAATAAGGGTTTGCTCACCTGGTGAGGTTGTGCGCCCTCGCACAACCCCGGTGTTGGTTGTATAGATCCTCCGATCTAATCTGGATTGAGGGTTTGAAGCTTTGGTAGCGATCCTGTTAGGTCGTGGTCTTTGTTTGAGATGTCCGGATTCAAGACCGCTGGTTCCTCCTGGAGTCCCCGGCACTCTGGGTTCTGGAGTGTTACAGCGATCCACCGTTCTCCAGCTGGGAATTTCACTTCGAAAAGGAGTGCCTATGTCTTGCTGCAGCTCTGACCGAATCCCTCAGAAGGGAGTGTGCATGTAGTAGGTAATTGGATTATCGGTCTGGCGAGCGCTGACAATGCACAGGTTCCGTTAAGATTAAAGTTGTTTTATTGTTAAAATATTTCAGAATGCTAAAATGCTCCTGTTATTCAGATAATACAACGCGTTTCAGCAATATATCAATGAGGAAAGCATTGATATATTGCTGAAACGCGTTGTATTATCTGAATAACAGGAGCATTTTAGCATTCTGAAATATTTTAACAATAAAACAACTTTAATCTTAACGGAACCTGTGCATTGTCAGCGCTCGCCAGACCGATAATCCAATTACCTACTACATACTGATGTTGTCTGTGACCTGCTTGTTACTTTTTGCTTTTTTGCTTTTGCCATTCATCTTTCTTCTATGATCTTTAGGATCTCATCTGTTAACCATGGCTGCTGGGGTCTCTGTTGACTTTTTTTATTGTTTTTCTGGCTTCTTCAGTAATAATAGTTTTTATATGTCCATAATTTTTCAGGATTTCTTTCCTCTATCAAAATGAGGGAGCTAGCACGATTTCTAAACTGTACTCATTAATAAATGGAAATTTTTGGCAAAACATTGCAATATTTTGAGCTACCCCGCCACTCCACGGCAAATCTCAAGGGGCAGTCTTACACTAATATTTTATTTTATCTGAAGAGTGCCATGCGGCCTCACACATTTAAAAGCAGAACTATTTAAAAGAGCACTTACCTGATGCTTTTCATTCCCGTACCTGTGACTAAATCACAGCTGTGGGCGGGACAGGCCCAGGCTAGTGCTGCTTATATTAAATAGCCTGTGTACAGGGCTGATGGCTGAGTGTGAACAGTCACCAATTGGCAAAATCAGATAGCTAGAACAACCAAAATATGGGTGCACGGCTTGGTGGAGGATAGCCACCTGCCAACAGAAAAATCAAAATGAGGGAGCTAGCGCGATTTCTAAACTGTACGTATTAATAAATGGAGATTTTTGGCAAAACATTGCAATATTTTGAGCTACCCCGCCACTCCACGGCAAATTTCAAGGGGCAGTCCTACATTAATATTTTATTTTATCTGAAGGGTGGCATGCGGCCTCACACAGTTAAAAGCAGAACTATTTAAAACAGCACAGTACAGTTTAGAAATTGTGCTGGCTCCCTCATTCTGATTTTTCTATTGGCATGTGGTTAGCCCCCACCAAGCCGTGCACCCTTTTTTGGTTGTTCTAGCGCTCTGATTTTTGGCAAGTGGTGACTGTTCACACTCAGCCATCAGCCCTGTCCACAGGCTATTTAACCTTTGTCCGGCTGAATAGGTACAATTGTAACTATTCAGTTTTAAAATTGCAATACATTTTTTTTTCCAAAAGCCGTAGAGGGCTGAAATTTCTTGACATCTCTGCAGTTTTGGTCCAGAATATATTGGCCAAATTTCAATAAAATATCTCCACCCCCTTCCGAGATAAGGGGTCGCTGTTAACGTTGTAAAATTTTGCAGCCTGATGAAGGTTTTAATATAAGCAGCATTAGCCTGGGCCTGTCCCGCTCACAGCTGTGATTTAGTCACAGGTACGGGAATGAAAAGCATCAGGTAGGTGCTGTTTTAAATAGTCCTGCTTTTAATGTGTGAGGCCGCATGGCACCCTTCAGATAAATAAAATTTTAGTGTAGGACTGCCCCCTGAGATTTGTCGTGAAGTGGCGGGGTAGCTCAAAATATTGCAATGTTTTGCCAAAAATCTCCATTTATTAATAAGTACAGTTTAGAAATTGTGCTGGCTCCCTCATTCTGATTTCTTTCCTCTATGTCTAGAGATATATATTGGTTGTGCAGACTATTTCAAAAAACGTCAGGCATATTGATGGAAACAACTTGTTGTCTCGTCCTTTTGCCCAGCTAGACTATAATCTTTGCTCTCAAAAGTTCATGATCAGTTCCATAGTCAGCTCTTGGCCTTGTTTATGTACCGCCCCGCGGGCTCGGCTGCGACCGCCGAGCCGCTCTGATCCGTGCTCGTACGGTGGGTGATGGCTCGAGCCTCTCACGGACCCGGGGGTCACGTCACTCTGCAAGGGGGGTTGGCACTACACGCAGGGACTTGATGGGGAGTTCCACGGCCGGGACCGCGGTGGTTTGGTTTGGAATGTAAGTTCGTGATGCCACCCACGGGCTGTGGTGAATAGTTTACACCACCGATGCCGTTAACTAGGCCTCCCAGGGACGGTGTTGCGCAGCTTGGTGTTGACCCCTCCGTGGGTAGGGAAGTGATGGTCTTGGGGGCCCGAGGGAGGTGCTAAGGCGTGGGAGCGGGTGCGGGCGTATGCTGAAGCGGTGAGACGCGGTGCGCGGCCCGAAGGCACTGGTGTACTTCCTACGACACAATACACTGGAGTCTCTGGTAAACCAAACGGGATGATGAACGGGGCCTGCAGCCGGCTGCAGCTTCTCCCTGAATGGCTTGGTGGTTTCCACCTTTCTCCTGCACCTGTTATATGAATATTTGACTCCTATGCCTAAGCAACGGTAATCCTCTCCCCGGCTTGCTGGTTGTCAGAAGAGCCCTGTTTGCCTGCAGACACTGGCCCCTTGGGTCTCTATGCCTTGGCGGTGGCTTTACCCTGTATGGTTGGGCTGTTGTCTTCTAACGGGTCTTGTGTGGGATAGGTCCTAAAGTCCAGTCCTCAATCAGTTGATTTGACTCGGCCCTGTCGATTCGGGGCTTTGTACTGGGTCTGAGTACCCCTCCTGGTGCTCCGGTTTCCAATCGGTTCCCCAGTTCGGTACTGGCGGGCCACCGCCCGACCCCGGTCCCTACGGTTCCACCGGCTGTAATCTCAGCTCCTGCAGGCGGTCACCACCGTCTGCCTCCTTGCCAAAGGTGACTGGGCTCTGACCCAGCCACCTGAGTAGACTCTTGGCAGGTCTGGTCACAGGTCTGCCCTTGAACTCGTCCTCCCTCCTTCACTGTCAAGGCTACTCCTCACACTCTGCTCTAGAACTTCACTCTGAACTTGTGTCTTTCCCGCCTCCAGGCCTGTGAACTCATCGGTGGGTGGAGCCAACTGCCTGGCTCCGCCCCCCCTGGTGTGGACATCAAACCTGGAGGGTGGTGACAAGGGTTTCTTGGTTGGCTGCTGTCACCTACTCGGGGAGGGGGTGTGATGTGTGTGGGACTACCTGGGATGACCTGACTAGTCCAGGGCGTCACATCTACATGGTAATGTTTGTTGACCTCCATCTTTGTCGAACACAGAGATCAAAATTAGAGAACAATGTATGATCACTTGCTTTTTTCAGAAATAATGTAATCTACATTGACCAACATTTGAAGGTTTTCCTTAGTAGGGGTACACTATGCCACTGCAACAGTATTTTACAAAAGATCCAGAGTTTATCAATATAAAACCTTTATTTTGTCCAAAACATGATGTTCATAATTGCTGAACAACAATGACTGTAGCACAGAGAAAGATTATAGCTAAACTTTCTGAAGGTAACAACAGTCACAAAAAGTAGGACGTGTACAGGCCTTTGCTTTGAATGACTTCAGCACAGGCATTCCTGCATACTTTACACTGAACCAGGTCTGGCTCCAGGTTTTTCAGGGCTCGGGGCAAAAGAGGCTCAGTGGGCACCATCCACACACAGACAGGCACATACAGATACATACAAATACAGGCATACAAACATATACCTATTTGAAGACAAATTCACAAAAATACATATAAATAGACATACAGTACATACAGTCATATACACTAGCATACATAGATACACATCATACATAGACACACAGACACATTAGAGGTACTTTTAATATGGGAAGCCGGCAGAGAGAGTGTTGTATATACTGTATTTTTCATTTTATAAGACGCACTAGATTATAAGACACACACCAAATATAGAGATAAAAAAGATAAAAAAAAAAATAGGGTCCATCTTATATTCTGGTGTATTTTACTATAGGGGGTGAAAGCAGTGTTTGGGCGGGGGTCAAAGGAGGCAGGGGGGTGCTAGAGTAAGCTAATGCTGGCTGTGGCTGGCTGTGCTGGCTGCTGTGCGGCCGGCTGTACTGCCTGCTCTGTGGCTGGCTGTGCTGGCTTTATGGAGCAGGGCGGTGCTGCGGATGGCCTGGATGCACTGTCGGCGGTGCGATCTTCAAATAATGCCGCCCGGAATCGGCACCTGCGCAGATTAAAGGCTGCGGGTGCGATCGACATCGCTAGCGATGTTGCAGCGTGTAAAGCGGCCTTAAGCTTTTGGCTCAATGACAATCAGAGATCTCCATCTGCGCACGCGCCGACTCCTGGCTGCATTATTTGAAGATCGCACCGCCAACAGAGCATCTCACCAGCCGCACCACCCTGCTCCACACAGCACCCACTACAGCCAACACAGCCCCACACCACCAACAGAGCATCTCACCTAATGCAGCCAGCACAGCCCAACACCACAGAGACAGCATCTTCTCCACCACACTGCCCTGCTCCACACAGTCCCTCACTGCCAACAGAGCATCTCACCCACCACACCATCCTGCTCAACACAGCACCCACCGTTGCCAGCACAGCCCGGCACCGCCGGCAGAGCATCTCACCCGTCGCACCACCCTGCTCCACACAGCACTGACCGCAGCCAGCACAGCGTCCATTCTCCATCTCCCGGTAAGCTGCATTCGGATTTTAAGATGCACCCCTCATTTTCTTTCAAAATTTTTGGGAGGAGAAATGTGTCTTATAATCTGAAAAATATAGTACATCACAGGAGGGGCTGAGGGCAACTACATCACAGGGCAGACTATGGAATAGACATTACTTGGGGCATAGACAGTTTTTGGGGGCATGTATGTTACTGAGGGGTATACACATTACTGGGCGGGCATACAAGTTACTGGGGTAAAAGAGTGGCATACACATTACTGGGGCCACTGAGGAGTATGCACACTACTGGGGTCACTGAGCAGCATACATCTTTCTGGGGCCACTGAGAGGCATACACATACTGAGGCCAGTGGAGGCATACACATTACAGGGGCTACTGAGGAGCATACAGATTACTGAGGCCAGTGGGGGGCATACACATTCCTGAAGCTGCTGAAGTGAATAAACATATTGAGGCCAGTGGGAGGCATACATATACTGGGGAGGCTGATAGGCATAGACATTACTGGGGCCAGTGGTGGCATACACACTGGGGATGCTGATTGGCATAAACATTACTAGAGACACCGAGGGGCATACACATTACTGAGTTAGTGGGGGGGCATATACTTTACTAGCACAGCTGGGGCCTTGGTGAATTACACAAACTGGGCAATGCTGGGACCGGTGAGGGCATACATAAATTGCGGGATTGGGACCTGAGGGGCATACATATTATTGAGGGATGCTGGGGCCTAGGCAGCATACACATACTGGGGCATGCTGAGGAATGGGGTGCATACACTTGCTGGGGCCTGGGGGCATCCACATACTGGGGGATACTGGGGCCTGGGGGTATACATACACTAGGGGACGCTGGGGCCTGGGTGGCATACACATACTAGAGGATGCTGAGGCCTAGGGGGCATAAACATACTGGGGGACACTGGGGCCTAGTGGGCATACACATACTGGAGGACATTGGGGGCACATGCAGACAGGCGGCAGCACTGGAGAACTCTGAGGGCCAGAAGCTGCTCTTCCTCATCTGTGGGACAGGAGCACACTAGCTCAGCCCACAGATGAATCATGTCCTGGAATGCATGTGAATGCAACGTTCAGCAGTGAATGCTTCAGGTGCGTTTTTGGCCAGTTTAAAGGACAGGCAGTCAGCAAAGTGCAACTGCCTGCAAGAGTACTGTCTTCGGTTCCCGGAAATCTGCCCGGGCGGTCGCAGGAAAGATAGTGACCGACCTGCTCCTGTCGACTGCGAGTGGGCCCTTCAGCTGTCCAGGGCCCTGGCACTTGCCCAGGTGTGCCGGGTGTTGACGCCAGCCCTGCACTGCAACCTGGTGTTGTTCAGGCTTGCAGTACAAACTGTAAGATAAACAGCTCTGCAAGTTTGTACCAATTTGGCTTATAAATTTACCTTGAAGTCAGTTCTCTAATTGGTGCCATATTGTTAATTCTTCTTCAGCACCACTGAAAGTATCCAATCATTGAGGAAAAATAAATTAGATTTGATACTTCTTTAAATTACATTTTTCCTCTATTATGCTCTTAATTGGCATTTTTGTTACTCTGATCAGTGAATATCTACAATAAACACTCATGAACATACATTCTAATTGTTGCTGCTCTTTAAATAGTCTTGCATTATTTTGTTTAACTGATTGATTTTAACATATTTGTTAGATAGATTTTTTTTCTAGACACAAGAACAAATATTTAGCTCATTTACAAAATAAAACATGTTTTATATCTAAGATATGACTAATTGTCTAGGATATTTTACTTAGAGGTATTTTGTTTATAGTGATACAATCTGTTCTTTAGGAAATCTGAAGAAAAAAGGCAGAATAAAAGAAATAATAATGAATCAAAACAAAATTCACACACAGAGGCGTAACAATCATGGGCTGAGGACATATATACCAGGAAAGGGGCCAGGATGGGGACCTAGATACATTGATGTGGGCATATCTACCCTCATGGGCCTTGGATGGGGACATAAAAACCAGGATGGAGATATATATACTAGGATAGGGGGCATATATACCAGCATGGTTTATATGATGGGGACATATATGCCAGAATGGGAACATACATATAAGTATGGGCCCATATATACCAGTGTGGTGAACATACAGTTAGGTCCAGAAATATTTGGACAGTGACACAAGTTTTGTTATTTTAGCTGTTTACAAAAACATGTTCAGAAATACAATTATATATATAATATGGGCTGAAAGTGCACACTCCCAGCTGCAATATGAGAGTTTTCACATCCAAATCAGAGAAAGGGTTTAGGAATCATAGCTCTGTAATGCATAGCCTCCTCTTTTTTCTTTTTCAAGGGACCAAAAGTAATTGGACAAGGGACTCTAAGGGCTGCAATTAACTCTGAAGGCGTCTCCCTCATTAACCTGTAATCAATGAAGTAGTTAAAAGGTCTGGGGTTGATTACAGGTGTGTGGTTTTGCATTTGGAAGCTGTTGTTGTGACCAGACAACATGGAGTCTAAGGAACTCTCAATTGAGGTGAAGCAGAACATCCTGAGGCTGAAAAAAAAGAAAAAATCCATCAGAGAGATAGCAGACATGCTTGGAGTAGCAAAATCAACAGTCGGGTACATTCTGAGAAAAAAGGAATTTTCTGGTGAGCTTGGGAACTCAAAAAGGCCTGGGCGTCCACGGATGACAACAGTGGCGGATGATCGCCGCATACTTTCTTTGGTGAAGAAGAACCCGTTCACAACATCAACTGAAGTCCAGAACACTCTCAGTGAAGTAGGTGTATCTGTCTCTAAGTCAACAGTAAAGAGAAGACTCCATGAAAGTAAATACAAAGGGTTCCCATCTAGATGCCAACCATTCATCAATTCCAAAAATAGACAGGCCAGAGTTAAATTTGCTGAAAAACACCTCATGAAGCCAGCTCAGTTCTGGAAAAGTATTCTATGGACAGATGAGACCAAGATCAACCTGTACCAGAATGATGGGAAGAAAAAAGTTTGGAGAAGAAAGGGAATGGCACATGATCTAAGGCACACCCCATCCTCTGTAAAACATGGTGGAGGCAACGTGATGGCATGGGCATGCATGGCTTTCAATGGCACTGGGTCACTTGTGTTTATTGATGACATAACAGCAGACAAGAGTAGCCGGATGAATTCTGAAGTGTACCGGGATATACTTTCAGCCCAGATTCAGCCAAATGCCGCAAAGTTGATCGGACGGCGCTTCATAGTACAGATGGACAATGACCCCAAGCATACAGCCAAAGCTACCCAGGAGTTCATGAGTGCAAAAAAGTGGAACATTCTGCAATAGCCAAGTCAATCACCAGATCTTAACCCAATTGAGCATGCATTTCACTTGCTCAAATCCAGACTTAAGACGGAAAGACCCACAAACAAGCAAGACCTGAAGGCTGCGGCTGTAAAGGCCTGGCAAAGCATTAAGAAGGAGGAAACCCAGCGTTTGGTGATGTCCATGGGTTCCAGACTTAAGGCAGTGATTGCCTCCAAAGGATTCGCAACAAAATATTGAAAATAAAAATATTTTGTTTGGGTTTGGTTTATTTGTCCAATTACTTTTGACCTCCTAAAATGTGGAGTGTTTGTAAAGAAATGTTTACAATTCCTACAATTTCTATCAGATATTTTTGTTCAAACCTTCAAATTAAACGTTACAATCTGCACTAGAATTCTGTTTTAGAGGTTTAATTTCAAATCCAATGTAGTGGCATGCAGAGCCCAACTCGCGAAAATTGTGTCACTGTCCAAATATTTCTGGACCTAACTGTATATACCAGAATGGGGACATATTTACCCGGATGGGCCCAGGGTGGGGACATATATACCAGGATGGGAACATATAAACCAGGATGGGGGCATATATACCAGAATAGGGATATATAAACCAGGATGGGGACATATATACCAGGATAGGGAAAAATATATACTAGTATGGGGAACATATATACCAGGACGGGGACATATATACCAGAATGAGGACATATATACCAGGAATGGGACATGTATACCAGAATAAGGACATGCAGTGCCTACAAGTAATATTCAACCACCTGCAGATTTAGCAGGTTTGATAATATGCAAATAAGTTAGAGCCTGCAAACTTCAAACAAGAGCAGGATTTATTAACAGATGCATAAATCTTACAAACCAACAAGTTATGTTGCTCAGTTAAATTTTAATAAATTTTCAACATAAAAGTGTGGGTCAATTATTATTCAACCCCTAGGTTTAATATTTTGTGGAATAACCCTTGTTTGCAATTACAGCTAAAAATCGTCTTTTATAAGACCTGATCAGGCTGGCACAGGTCTCTGGAGTTATCTTGGCCCACTCCTCCATGCAGATCTTCTCCAAGTTATCTAGGTTCTTTGGGTATCTCATGTGGACTTTAATCTTGAGCTCCTTCCACAAGTTTTCAATTGGGTTAAGGTCAGGAGACGGCCAAGCCTGGCCTCGGCACGGGAGGAAACTTTCAAAGGCTGTCCAGGCCGTGGAAGGCTAACAGTAGTTCCATAAGCCTTCCACTTCCGGATGATGCTCCCAACAGTGGAGACAGGTAGGCCCAACTTCTTGGAAAGGGTTTTGTACCCCTTGCCAGCCTTGTGACCCTCCACGATCTTGTCTCTGATGGCCTTGGAATGCTCCTTTGTCTTTCCCATGTTGACCAAGTATGAGTGCTGCTCACAAGTTTGGGGAGGGTCTTAATTAGTCAGAAAAGGCTGGAAAAAGAGATCATTAATCCAAACATGTGAAGCTCATTGTTCTTTGTGCCTGAAAATACTTCTTAATACTTTAGGGGAACCAAACAGAATTCTTGTGGTTTGAGGGGTTGAATAATAAATGACCCTTTGAATAGACTTTTCACAATTTAAAAAAAAAAATAAAAAAAGAAATAACATTCTTTTTTGCTGCAGTGCATTTCACACTTCCAGGCTGATCTACAGTCCAAATGTCACAATGCCAAGTTAATTCCGAATGTGTAAACCTGCTAAATCTGCAGGGGGTTGAATACTACTTGTAGGCACTGTATATACCTGGATCAGAACAGGATGGGGACATACATAACAGGATGGGGAAATATATACCAGGATTAGCCCAAGATGGGTACATATATACCATGATAAGAGTCAAATTTACCAGGTTGGGGATATATCCAATAATATCGAAAGTGTTGTCACCCTTGAAATTTTTTTTTACCAGAAAATTATTGAAGTTACACATGTAATTATAGGCATGTTTATTGCATTTGTGTGTAATGGAATACCATAAACAATATGGAGAAAGGAAGGCAAATTGGACATAAAATACACAAAACCCCCAAAATGGGCCAGATAAAAATTTTGGTACCTCTCAAAACTGTTGGTAAATAACTTAATTTCAAACATGTGATGCTTATTCAAACACACCTGTGGCAAGTAACAAGTGTGGGCAATATGCAAATCACACCTGAAACCAGACAAAAAGAGGAGAAGCGAGCTAAGTCTTTGCATTGTGTGTCTGTGTGCGCCACACTAAGCATGGAGAACAGAAAGAGGAGAACTGTCTGAGGACTTGAGAACCAAACTTGTTGAAAAATAACAACAATCTCAAGATTACAAGCCCATCTCCAGAGATGGTACTATGTCCACGGTGCACAGCAAAATCAAAAAGTTTACGACACATGACATTGCAGCTAGTCTCCCTCGACATGGATGGCAGAGAAAGATTAATGAAAGGTTGCAGTGCACAGATGGTGAATAAGCAGTCCCAATCAAGTTGCAAAGAAATTTAAGCTGTCCTGCGGGCTTATAGTGCATCAGTGTCAGTGTGAACTATCTGTCGACATTTGAGAGAAATGAAACGCTATGGCAGGAGACCCAAGAAAACCCAACTGCTGACATAGACACATAAAAAAAAATTCAAGATTTCAGTTTGCCAAAATGTATGGGAGTAAGCCAAAATCCTTTTGGGAAAGTGTCATGTGGACAGATGAGACCCAGATAGAGCTTTTGGTAAAGCACATCATACTACTGTTTGCCGAATTCAGAAGGAGGCAAAAGAAAAGAACACAGTACCTACAGTAAAATATGGTGGAGGTTCAAAGATGTGTTAGGGTTATTTTGCTGCCTCTTGCACCCATGTAGATGATAATGCTGAACACAATTGGTCCTCTTCAGAGTACACCAGAAGAGTGTCCTTTAAGAAAAGTAAAGAACTGGGGATAGTGACAATAGACAAAACTTAAAGGAGTTATACCAGAGGACTCATGGTGGCGATTATTGATAGCAAATTCTGTAAGAGGAAGGAACAAGGACACCACATCCCTCTGGATTTTGGGCCACCAAAAATAATGCAATAAGAGATCCAGAGTACCATTCACTCCAGGATGACCAACCAGATCAGAATCATGATGTTCCCCCAGAGCCCTAAGGCGTTCTTAGCACCGACACCGCCATTCGCTATTGCAAGATGACAGGTTCCTTATGAGGTTCCCCCTCCATGAAATCTCTTGGACAATGCATCAGGCTTCGTGCTTTTAGACCCAGGGCCATAAGTTATGAAAAAATTAAAGCTATTAAAAAACAAAAACCAGCGAGCTTGTCTCAGGGTAAGATGTTTTGTTGACTTGAGCTAAAGGAGGTTTTTATGGTCTTTTATGGTTTTTATGGTTTTATTCTTCTTGACCTTTCTGCTGCCTTTGACACTGTTGACCACCATCTCCTTCTCTCTATGCTCCACTCTATCGGCCTAAAGGACACTGTTCTTTCCTGGTTCTCTTCCTATCTTTCTGGCCGCTCATTCAGTGTATCATTTGCTGGCTCCACATCTTCTCCTCTTCCTCTCACTGTTGGGGTCCCTCAAGGCTCAGTCCTTGGCCCTCTTCTTTTCTCCCTCTACACTGCCCCAATTGGTCAGACCATCAGCAGATTTGGCTTTCAGTACCATCTTTATGCTGATGACACACAGCTATACACCTCCTCCCCTGAGCTCACCCCCGCTGTACTACAGAACACCAGTGACTGCCTGACTGCAGTTTGCAATGTCATGTCTGCTCTCTATCTGAAACTTAACCTTTCCAAAACTGAACTTCTTCTTTTCCCTCCATCTTCCAACTTTCCTCAACCTGACATCTCCCTCTCTGTGTGTGGCACAACGATAAGTCCTAGGCCGCAAGCCCGCTGCCTGGGGGTTATACTTGACACTGATCTTTCCTTCACCTCCCACATACAATCTCTTGCCCGCACCTGCCGCTTGCACCTCAAGAACATCTCTAGAATCCGCCCCTTTCTCACAATGGAAACGACAAAAACCCTCACCGTGGCCCTGATCCACTCTCGCTTGGACTACTGTAACTCTCTATTAATTGGTCTCCCCCTAACTAGACTCTCTCCTCTACAGTCAATCCTTAATGCAGCAGCCCGGGTCACCTATCTGGCTAACCGCTACTCGGATGCCTCTGCTCTGTGCCAGTCATTGCACTGGCTGCCCATATATCATAGGATCCAATTCAAACTGCTTGTTCTCACCCACAAAGCTCTCCACAGTGCAGCACCCCCCTACATCTCCACCCTCCTCTCTGTCTATCAGTCCACCCGTTCTCTACGCTCTGCAAGCGACTTTCGACTAACATCCACACTAATTCGAACCTCCCACTCCCGGATCCAAGACTTCTTCCGAGCTGCACCAACCCTCTGGAACGCTCTACCCCAAGAAGTTAGGACAAATCACAACTTACTCAGCTTCAGACGCACCCTAAAGACGCATCTTTTTAGGGCGGCCTATCACACTCCCTAATCAGATTCGATTCACATAGTCCCTCTACAACCTCTCACAACATAGCTCCACATCAAACTCCATGGCACCCAAAGGCATCTCAAGGCTCGGGCCCACTGGTCCAGGAAACCATTATCCAGCCCCATTTCCGTGAGATGGTTGGATTGTCATTGTAAATAAGCACTTGAACCTTGCCTCTCCCCCCATCTCATTGTAGATTGTAAGCTCTCACGAGCAGGGTTGTATTTTTTTTTCCCCTCTAAATATTGTATTTCTATAACTGTTACTTGTTTGTATATGATCCTCCTGAATTGTAAAGCGCTACGGAATATGTTGGCGCTATAGAAATAAAGATTATTATTATTATTATGGTCTGTAATTACTGTAACCTGATGAATAACTCCCTCTAAAAAGTGTCACCATTCTTTAAATGCCAATTTAATAGCAAGTAATTCACTATTACCAATGTCGTAATTATGTTCGACACAGATAACGTATTGGAAAAGAAGGCACTTTGACTTACCTTACCAACAGACAGACACTGAGACAATATAGCTCCCATCCACACCTCTGATACGTCAACTGGGAAGAGGTACATCAAGCTGTATGAAAACAGGTGCTCACACAACATTTAAGACAGTCAAATGCATATAAAGCACCCTCAGACCAGTTAGAAAAGTCTGTACCTTTTTTTGTCATGTCAATAAGAGGTCTTGCTATGGCAGAAAATTTTCAATCAGCTTTCTGTAATAATTTGCAAACCCCAAAAAGGTTTTAGTGCCTTAAGGTTCACAGGTCAGTCCCATTTTAATATAGCCTGTAACTTAGAGAGATCCTTTCTAAAACCAGAAGCAGAAATGATGTAACCCAGAAATGGAAATTCCTGAACTGCGAATACACATTTGCGTACAATTTGTTCTTTCTCAGTTTCTGTACAACCTGTTTAACATGATTCAAATGTGACCCAAAATCGTATGAATAAATTAGAATGTCATCCAAGTAAAATGATAAATTTCTCCAACAGGTGAGCAGATACCTCATTCACAAAGGGCTATAAAACACAGATGCGTTAGTAAGGTAAAATGGCATCAATAGTTTTTTTAAGTGACCCTCTGTGGTATCGAATGCTGTCTTCCACTCATCTCCATGTCAGATTCGAATTAGATTATAGGCCATCCTGAGATCAAGTTTGGAGAACCATTTAGTACCGGAAATCTGATTAAATAGGTACGGATTGAGTAGCATCGGACACGGGACAAAAACTATAATCTGTTTAAGCTCATAGAATCCAGACAAGGACACATTACACCATCCTTCTGTTTGACAAAGAAGAAACCCGCAGACACAGGAGACGAAGATGTCTTAATGTGGGCATTAGACAAACTCTTTTATGTACTGTTACGTCACCGCCGGAGTTTGCTCCAGCAACTTCTGCTCCGATCACCATGCGACGCCGTGTTCCTGCCATGGATGGTGCTGGTGATGGGAGAGGAGTCGATGCCAGCGGCACCAGTGGGTGCAGGCTCCGATCATCCACTGGGCTGGATTATCTTGGGATCTGCAGTACCACTGGCTGACTGTGGGTGCCGTGTGTCTTCCAGCTGAAGTTGCCAGCGTTCAGCTACAGCCAATGGGAAGACACCACACCCTTCTTATTCCCCCTCCTGTCACATTACCACTGCCAGAGATAGTTCTGATTTCCTGGCTCCTGGTCCGCCCTATTCTGTTTTGTGATTCCTGTGTGCTGACTTCTGCATGTTTTCTGACTACCCTTCTGCCTGCTGTTTTTGTACCTCGCTGCCCGATCCGGATTTGACCTCTGCTCTGTTTTCTGATTACGTCCTTGTCTGCCGATTCTGTCCCTGTTCTGCTATTCCTGGTTTGACCCTGCCTGACGACTACTCTCATCAGACTGCATCCTTCCACAGGTAGTGATCTCCAGGGCCATGTGTAATTCCAAATCCCTGTATTGGGGTTAAAGGGTTTCAGGGTTCTGGGGGTCCTGCTTGGTGAGTGGCTTCCCTCTAGTCTGTCCATTACATTCCCCCTGAGTCTGTTGATCCAGGCAGGCGTTACATTATCTCTGGCCAATCTAACAAGGAGAGAAAAAAAAATTGATTCTCTCCATGCTGTGCTAAACCAGGTGCACATCCTTTCTGGCCTTGTACATAGACTTACACAGCAGTTGCAGGATCTCAGGTCTGCTCAGGTTCAAGCCCCTGCAGCACCTACCTCATCGTGTCCAGACTCCAGTCGACTGCAAGGGAGTAGATCACGTTGTGGAGCCAAACTTGCAGTGCCTGGATCTCAGAGGCAATCGCTTCCAAAGGAGCAGCAGCGCCTGAGTGGGCCCCAGGATACTCACTCAGGTGCCCAAGTACTTCCTGCAGACCCTATGAGGTTAACGTTACCTGTCCAATTGTCTCACCAGGGAAAATCTGTACGGCTGCAGGCCTTCATTGATTGTGGCTCTGCAGCTAATTTTTTAGACACTATTGTAGCAAAAGAACTGGGTTTGCCTTTGCTGAGATTGAATGCTCCCATTAGAATCCTTCTTCTCCTCTCGCTTCCTAAAGCTCAATGTGGCCAAGACTGAACTAATCATCTTTCCTCCATCTCACCTACACACTCCACCTGATATATCTATTACAATAAATAACACCATGCTCTCGCCAGTACTCAAAGTTCGCTGCCTCGGAGTGACCTTTGACTCTGCCTTATCCTTCATACCACACATCCAATCCCTCACCACCTCCTGCCGTCTTCAACTCAAAAATATTTCCAGAATCCGCCCTTTTCTCAATTCGCAATCTACTAAAATGCTAGTGCATGCCCTCATAATCTCCCGCCTCGACTACTGTAACATCCTCCTCTGTGGCCTCCCTGCCAACACGCTCGCCCCTCTCCAGTCCATCCTTAACTCTGCTGCCCGACTGATCCCCCTCTCCCCTCAATACCACCCCGCTTCTCCTTTCTGCATGTCCCTCCACTGGCTCCCAATCTTCCACCGTATCCAATTCAAACTACTAACACTGACCTACAATGCTGTGCATAATCTTTCTCCTCCATATATCTCCGAACTCCTCTCCCACTACACTCCAACACGTCACCTCCGGTCCTCCCAAGATCTCCTTCTCTCTTCCTCTCTCATTCGCTCCTCAAGCAACCGACTCCAAGACTTCTCCCGATCATCCCCAGTCTCCTGGAACTCGCTGCCTCAACACGTCAGACTATCCCCTACCCTTGCAAACTTCAAACGGAACCTGAAAACCCACCTGTTCAGAAATGCCTAAAATCTACAATGAACTCGCTGCTGCCCAACCACCGTGCGGAGCTGCCGCCCGACCACCATGCGGAGCTGCCGCCCGACCACCGTGCAGAGCTGCCGCCCGACCACCATGCGGAGCTGCCGCCTGACCTTCACCCCACCTATTGTCTCCTCCCCATAATCCTATAGAATGTAAGCCCGCAAGGGTAGGGCCCTCTTCCATCTGTACTAGTCTGTCTACTGTAACTTGTATATGTATTTTGTATGTAACCCCCTTCTCATGTACAGCACCATGGAATTAATGGTGCTCTATAAATAAATAATAATAATAGTAATAATAATAATTAGAATATCTGCTATTGATAGTACACCTCTAACTCAGGGTGTGGTTACTTTTGTAACTCCAGAGATCTCCATGCTTGTTGGAGCTCTGCATATAGAAACTGTGTCATATTTTGTTCTTAAGAATCTGATGTCAGCAGTGGTATTGGGCATGCCATGGCTGCGCAAACATAATCCGGTCATAGACTGGCACCAGGGTGAGATTGTGCGCTGGAGCCCTGAGTGTCAGGAGACATGCATGTCTTTATCTGTTAACTTGACTAGAGCTGAACCTATTTTCATACCTCATGCATTGAGGGATTTTGCTGATGTGTTTTCGGTATCTAAATCTGAAAAATTACCTCCGCATAGAGATTATGACTGTCCCATAGATTTGGTCCCCAATTCCCGACTTCCCAAGGATAAAATGTATAATTTTTCTAGTCCGGAGCGTCAGGCCATGAAAGATTATATAGCAGACAGTCTGCAGAGAGGGTTTATCAGACCATCCAGGTCACCAGTCGGCGCTGGATTCTTTTTTGTTGATAAAAAAGACGGTGGACTCAGACCTTGTATTGACTACCGTGAACTTAATGCTATTACTGTAAAGAATCAGTACCCTCTGTCACTCATCCCCGATCTGTTTAACCAGCTCATAGGAGCACGGTGGTTTACCAAGCTGGATCTCAGGGGAGCATATAACCTAATCCGCATCAGAGAAGGAGATGAGTGGAAAACAGCATTTAACACTCCAGAGGGACACTATGAGTACCTGGTAATGCCTTTTGGGTTAAGTAATGTGCCGGCTGTCTTTCAGAACTTTGTCAATGACATTTTCAGGGATATCTGTGGTCTATATGTGGTGGTCTATCTGGATGACATCCTGATTTATTCTCCTGATGCTATGTCACATGTCCAACATGTCCGCACTGTACTCCAGAGACTCAGGGAGAACTCCCTATTTGCTAAATACGAGAAATGTGTTTTTTTTAGGCAGAGGTTAATTTCCTGGGTTATATCTTGTCTGCAGAAGGCTTTCGGATGGATCCCTCTAAGCTTCGACCGATTAAGGAGTGGGTGCAACCCAAGTCTCTGAAAGCCTTGCAGCGTTTCCTTGGATTTGCTAATTATTATTGGAAATTCATTAGTTTTTTTTCAAAATTGCCAAACCCCTCACCGATTTGACTAAAAAGGGGGCTGATGTCATTAATTGGAAGCCAGAGGCGATCCATGCCTTCTCAAAATTAAAAGACTGTTTTTCCTCAGACCCGATTCTGGTTCAGCCTGACCTTATGCGTCCGTTTATAGTAGAAGTCGATGCATCTGAGGTCGGAGTGGGAGTGGTGCTATCTCATGGGACTCCGTCTCTCACTCAGCTTCATCTTTGTGCCTTCTTTTCTCACAGGTTTTCTCCCACGGAGAGAAATTATGATATTGGTAATCGAGAGCTGTTGGCAATCAAATGGGCCTTCGAGGAATGGCGCCACTTCCTCGAAGGCGCCAAACATAAGATCACAGTTCTCACAGACCATAAGAACCTCACTTATCTGGAATCTGCTAAGAGACTCAATCCTAGGCAGGCCAGGTGGGCATTGTTCTTCTCCAGATTTGATTTCGTGGTAACGTTTTGGCCCGGTACCAAGAACACCAGAGCTGATGTACTTTCCCGGAGTTTCTGTCCCTCTCAGCTGTAAAACTCTGAACCAGTCCCTATTTTAGCTAAAGGCATTATTATGTCATCTGTTTCCTTAGATTTGATTTCCTGAAACCACTCCTGACCGTAAACTGTATGTTGCCCCCAAACTTCGCCTACGGGTACTCCAGGAATCCCACAATTCTGTGCTGGCAGGTCACCCTGGTATCGGCAATACCCTCCGATTAGTAACCAGGTATTTTTGTGGCCAACCATAGCGAAAGATTGTAAGGACTATGTACTGGCTTGTGAAACTTGTGCTGGAGCCAAGGCCCCCCCGTACCCGCCCTGCTGGATTTCTCCAGTCCCTACCTACTCCAGTAAGCCGTTGGACACATCTCTCCATGGACTTCATCACTGACCTTCCACCCTCAGAAGGGAAGACTTGTATCTGGGTAGTAGTGGATAGATTCAGCAAACAGTGTCATTGTGTTCCTCTGTCCGGATTACCCAATTCTGAAACTCTTAGCAAGTTGTTTATTAGGCATATTGTGCGGTTACATGGAGTTCCGGAAAATATTGTTTCTGACCGAGGAACACAGTTCGTCTCGAAATTCTGGAGGGCGTTTTGTAAAAAGATCAATATAGAATTATCTTTTTCCTCTGCCTACCACCCAGAGACCAATGGTCAGACCGAACGTTCCAATCAAACCCTTGAACAATATCTCCAGTGTTATGTGTCTGACCGTCAGTCTGACTGGGTGGAATATCTGCCGCTAGTTGAGTTCGCTATCAATAGTCAGTATCAGGAATCCATCAAGACTACTCCCTTTTACTGCAATTTAGGGTTGCATCCACATTTTGGTTCTTTTTCTTCCGCTGTGGTGGATACTCCTGAGGCTGAATCAACAAATTGAAGGCTATCTTTTCTGAGGTGAAAGAGAACCTGAAGAAGGCAAAGGTTGATCAAGCCTCCTCTGCTAATAAGAGACGTTCCAAGGGCCCTAGCCTTGGAGTTGGGGACAAGGTATGGTTATCCACACGGAATATTAAACTCAAGGTCCCTTCTGCTATGCTGGGTCTGAGATTTATTGGACCTTACGAGATAATCGAGGTAATTAATCCCACAGCTTTCCGCCTGCAACTCCCCCATCCTTTAAGATATCGATTGTATTCCATAAGTCCCTCCTCAAGTTATATCGTGTCCCCATTCACCCAGTCAGTGCCCCCCCTCCTCCTGTTTTGGTTGAAGGTAACTTGGAGTATGAGGTGCAGAGAATACTTGATTCCTGTTTTGTCAGAGGGGCGGTACAGTATTTGGTGCATTGGAGGGGTTACAGCCCTAAGGAGAGGTCATGGGTCCCTGCGAGCGATGTTCAAGCTAAGGGTCTGGTCCGGCGGTTTTACCTCCAGTTTCCTGGCAAGCTGGGTTTTGAGGGTCTGGAGGCCCCTCGTAAAGGGCGAGTACTGTTACGTCACCGCCGGAGTCTGTTCCAGCGACTTCTGCTCCGATCACGGAGTGTTCCTGCCATGGATGGTGCTGGTGATGGGAGAGGAGTCGATGGCAGCGGCATCGGTGGGCGCAGGCTCCGATCATCCACTGGGCTGGGTTATCTTGGGATGTGCAGTACTGCTGGCTGACTGTGGGTGGCGTGTGTCTTCCAGCTGAAGTTGCCAGCGTTCAGCTACATCAATGGGAAGACACCACACCCTTCTTATTCCCCCTCCTGTCACATGACCACTGCCAGAGATAGTTCTGATTTCCTGGCTCCTGGTCCACCCTATTCTGTTTTGTGATTCCTGTGTGCTGACTTCTGCGTGTTTGCTGACTACTCTTCTGCCTGCTGTTTTTGTACCTCGCTGCCCGATCCGGATTTGACCTCTGCTTCGTTTTCTGATTACGTCCTTGTCTGCCGATTCTGTCCCTGTTCTACTATTCCTGGTTTGACCCTGCCTGACGACTACTCTCATCAGACTGCATCCTTCCACAGGTAGTGATCTCCAGGGTCCTGTGTAATTCCAAATCCCTGTATAGGGGTTAAAGGGTTTCAGGGTTCTGGGGGTCCTGCTTGGTGAGTGGCTTCCCTCTAGTCTGTCCATTATATCCCCCTGAGTTTGTTGATCCAGGCAGGCGTTACATGTACCCTTTGAGAGCTTGTCTCTCAGGACCGGACAGAATATACAGTCTGCACTTGGGCAACTTGGCCCCTGGTTTCAACCTCATGGTGCAGCCAAAAGGTTTGTGCAGTGGCAGCTCCTGACAAGGCTTTTCGAAGATCACATCACCAAACTCTGAGAAAGGATCAAGAAGTATACTAGTTATTATCACTGAGATACAGGTCCATAGGCAGTGTTTTGTTAAAGTAAGATTTCCATTTAATTATGTCCTGGGTGTTTAAAGGCCACATCTCACTAAGCGACATCACTAGCAAGTCACGGTTTTGGTGAAGCAACAGCAATCTTGCTAGCGATGTCGCTGTGTGGGACATCCAGCAACGACCTGGCCCCTGCTGTGAGGTCGCCGTTCGTTGCTGAATGTCCTGGACCATTTTCTTCAAAGGTGATGTCCTGCTGGGCAGGACACATCGCTGTGTTTGACACTGTGTGACAGGGTCCCAATGACAGCAGAGATCTTTATACAGGTCACTACTGCGACCCGTATCATTACTGAGTCGTTGGTAAGGTCTGACTGTGTGACATCTCACCAGCGACCTCCCAGAGTCTTACCAGCGATCATTATCAGGTCGCATCGTTTTTTGGGATCGCTGGTAAGTCGCTAAATGTGACGGGGGCTTTAGTCAACACCAGGGTTATGCAATGTATACCAAGGGAAGACTAACACAATTTGTGCAGGAAAGTCTTTGAGCACGTAGCATGTAATGTGTTCTGAATGGAGTAGCCCTATACAGAGTTCCAACCACTGTACACACTCCTGAAAGACCACTTAGGAGAGAAGTAGAGATGAGCGATGTTTGAGGTTCGAGGTTCGCCAATTTCATGTTTGAGTGATTTTGGGGGGTGCTCGAGATCGAACTCGAACTCGAGCTTTTTGCTAAAAGCTTGATAGCTCGAGTTACGTTCAAGAACGGTTCGATCAGCAAAAAGCCTAGCTATTTACTAGCTGGCTTTTCACTGTAATAGTCTGAGTCACTGTGATTCACACTATTATCAAATTTCAGCGTATAGTGTGCAGGGGGTACGCGGTTTAGATCTGTGATGCAGCAGAGTGCTAAGATAATGCCGATCGCCATTTTTTTTCCTTTGTTTCCTAAGCGCGCGTGCAGTGGGGCAGGCCAGGATGTCAGCCAATCACAGACACACACACAGCTAAGTGTACTTTTTGCCAGACAAGCAAGGGCATGTGTCATAGGCTGTGAATGTCACATGTCCTTGCCTTATAAATACAGCCATTTTCCCTCACGCCGCCATTATCTGCTTTCTGCGTGTGGGTGACAGTCACTGCTCACGCTGCTCCTGCCGCCGCTCCTGCTGTGTACGCTATACACACAGAACTCTACAGATTAGGGACTGCAGTTTTTTTCAGCCCTTTTCAGGGCTGATTTCCAGGCGCTCAGAGACATAGTTGACAGGCAGGTCCGTGGAAACGCTGTATACAGCTTCAGATAACAGCGTCTGTGTACCTAAGCTCAGGGAATTCCTTGCTGCATTTCATCATTAAGAGGGATAGAAAGTAAGGCTTCCTTTCCTGTCCTGGTACCCACAGAAGCCGGGCACTGTACCCACCTGCCCACTTTTGCCACGCTATTTTATTTGCCCAAAGAGCTGACACTTTTTCTGCTATCCTAAAAGTGTCTGGAATACTAAGTTACTGTTCCTTTCCTGTCCACTGACCCCCAAAACCCGGGCACTGTACTCACCTGCCCATTTTTGCCAAGCTATTTTTATAGCAAACAGTGCTGACACTTAGTGGCATCCAAAAAGTGTCTGCTATACTAATTTTGTGTCCCACTGGTGCCAAGCAAGTTCCACCACCTCTGCATTCTACCCTGCAGCACATTTTGCTACGCTATTTTTATAGCAAACGTTGCTGAAAATAAGTGGCATCCAAAAAGTGTCTGCTATACTAATTTTGTGCCCCACTAGTGCCAAGCAAGTTCCACCACCTCTGCATTCTACCCTCCTGCACATTTTTGCAAAGCTATTTTTGTAGTAAATGTTGCTTAACATAAGTGGCATCCACAAAGTGACTGCTATACTAATTTTGTGTCCCACTAGTGCCAAGCAAGTTCCAGCACCTCTGCATTCTACCCTCCAGCACATTTTGCTACGCTATTTTTATAGCAAACAGTTCTGAACATAAGTGGCATCCACAAAGTGTCTGCTATACTAATTGTGTGTCCCACTAGTGCCAAGCAAGTTCCACCACCTCTGCATTCTACCCTCCTGCACATTTTGCTACGCTATTTTTATAGCAAACAGTGCTGAACATAAGTGGCATCCACAAAGTGTCTGCTATACTAATTGTGTGTCCCACTAGTGCCAAGCAAGTTCCACCACCTCTGCATTCTACCCTCCTGCACATTTTGCTGCGCTATTTTTATAGTAAACAGTGCTGAACATAAGTGGCATCCAAAAAGTGTCTGTTAGGCCCCTTTCACATGTCAGTGATTCTGGTACGTTTGTGCTTTTTTTTAAACGTACCAGAATCACTGACATACGCAGACCCATTCTAATGAATGGGTCTGCTCACACGTCAGTGATTTTTCACTGCACGTGTCTCCATGCAGCGTACCCGCGTGTGCGTGATTGCTGCACGGAGACATGTCCATTTTTTTCTGGCATCACTGATGTTCCACGGACCACGCAGTGGTGTGGTCCGTGAAACACGTGCCAGAAAAAAACGTGCTTTTAAAATAATAAACATTTTAACTCACCCGGCATCCAGCGATGTCCTCTGCAGCCCGTTCTCCCTGCTCCTTCTGTGCCGGCTGATTACTGTCGCGCATATTCATTATGCGCGACACAGCCGACCCGGAAGCAGCTGCTGCGGGGGTCACCGCCGGCCGGATGCTGCGTTGCGGGAGCGATCAACACCATGGACAGCGGGAGCGGGCGCAGGTGAGTGAATCTCTAAGTGCAATCATGGGCCACGGAGAACGGAGCCCGGATTGCACTTAGACAACCCACGTGTGCCGTGATTTTCGGCACACGCAGGGACATGTGCGTGTTTTACACGCCAGTGAAAAACGTCTGTGTTTTTCACTGACGTGTGAAACGGGCCTTATACTACTTTTGTGTCCCACTAGTGCCAAGCAAGTTCCACCACCTCTGCATTCTACCCTCCTGCACATTTTGCTGCGCTATTTTTATAGCAAACAGTGCTGCCAGTTTTAGGGCCGTAGTTGCATTGTCAGGGATAGTCAGTGTTGGTTCTACAGCTGACAATAAAGCTAGACCACCTCTGCAATCTACACCACCTGTCAATTTTTGCTACCCCATTTTTAAGTGGCCAATCTTTTCGCTAACAAAATGAGTGGTAAAAGGACAGATGCTGGTGGAAAGGGGAGCAGACGTGTTGGATAAGGAAAAAAAGTTTGTGTCCATGGGGAAGGTGGGAAAGGTACAGTAACATCTGCTGAAGATAGGCCATCTTCCAGCAAAAGTAAGATGTCTACTACTTTCCATGGACAATCCGATGTGCTCCCTTTTTTCTGGAACAAAACAACTGGAACAAAGGTAGATGATGCACAAAAAAACACATGCTTGAATGGATCTCAAGTGCTTGAACGAGTGGCCTCTCCTCCAGCTCAACTTCAAAATCCAAAAAACAACATTTGTTGTGAATGTTAGTTATGTTTTGGCTGCTTGGAGGCTCCCTCTGGTGGCCAGGAATGGTTTGGACTTGGACCAGGTGTGTTGTGCAGTGGGTGTTTTCCTTGCTAACTCTCTGCTTATTTAAATCCTAGTCTGATTGCAGGCTGTTGCCGGATGTCAGTTGTTCTTTGTATCTCCAGCCTGCTTAATCCTGCTCTACACCACATCTTCCCCAGATAAGTGTATGCTCTTTATTTATTGTCTGGTTCTTTTGTTTATCTGGGTTTGTCATTTGCTGTGGTTGGTTTCAGTTTATTTGCTTGCAGGGATTTTCCCCCTTAGTGGATTGTTGAGGAACTCCCTGCAGTTCTGTGTGGAGTGTAGCTCCTTTGGGTCCATGTGTTTGTGGCTTGTTGACTTTGTTATGATTCTTGTTTTCTGTTCATTGGTATGACAAGGGCACCTGGTATAGGACGGAGTTCAGATCGTGTGATCTGAGGGCGTTTTTGTACTATCAGGAAGTTGGTTTTTTGCAGGGTTTTTCTCTGGCCACCATCAGTCCCTTTCCTGTCCTTTCCTATTTTAGTCAGCGGGGGCCTCACCTTTTGCTATTCCTGTCATCTACCTGTGTATTGTGTTTTCCTATATCACCGCAGTCTTGTAATGTGGGGGGCTTGCTATTCTTGTCTATTTTCTGAGGCAGAGAGTTATTCATCTTTCCTACCTTTAGGATAGTTAGTTCTCCGGCTGGGTTCGCGGTGCACAGGATGTTAGTTCACCCCTCGGCTACTTCTAGTTGTGATGGTTAGTAAGGGGATGGCGGCCAGATTAGTTGCCAATGCTCTTGTCACCTTTTGCCAATGTTTTGTGGTGGTCTTCCATGGTTCCGGATCATAACAGTACATCCGGTCAACAAATTTAAAGGGTACTCTTAAGAAAGAAAAAAAAAAAGCTGCTGAGAAAACATTTTTTTTTTGGTATTTTTCCTCTTCTTCTTTGGGTTCTGTGGAAGATTTCTTTTTCTAGCATGGATGAATTGGGTGAGCGTGTTGCTCATCTTGATGCTAAGGTTTGTCGTATAGAGTCTTATCTTGCTCAGACTCCCCTTGCAGAGCCTAAGATTCCTGTTCCTGAATTTTTTTCGCGAGATAGGTCGAGATTTTTGAGCTTCAAAAATAATTGTAAATTATTTTTTGACCTGCGCCCTAAGTCCTCAGGGAATCCCGTACAGCAGGTTAAGATTGTCATCTCCTTGCTGCGTGGTGACCCTCAGGACTGGGCCTTCTCTTTAGCGTCTGATGATCCGATTCTCAGTGATGTGGACTCCTTTTTTCAGGCCTTGGGTTTATTATATGACGAACCCAATATTGTGGACCAAGCAGAAAAGGTCTTGTTGTCCTTAACTCAGGGTTTGGATTTTGCAGAAACGTTTTGTCAGAAATTTCGAAAGTGGGCGGTCCTTACCAAATGGAATGATGATGCGCTTGCGGCTCTTTTTCGGAAGGGTATTGCTGATGCTGTGAAGGATGTAAAGGTAGGATTTCCCGTTCCTTCTGGTCTTGATGCCTCTATGACCTTGGCCATTCAGATTCATAGGCGTTTACGTGAGTGCAGGAAGATACCTGCTGGTTTTGTGCCTGTGGAACAGCCTTTGGAGCCTATGGAGTGTGATAGGGTCCTTTCTAATGCTTGTCGGCAGGGGTTCAGATGGAAGAATAGACTGTGCTTCTATTGTGGAGACGCTTCTCATAACATCTCTGTCAGCCCTAAACGTGAAAGGAGATTGGCTACTTCTGTTACTGTGGGTTCTTTTCAACCAAAGTTTATTTTGTCTGTCACATTGATTTGCTCATTGTCTTCCTTTTCTGCCTTTGCCTTTGTGGACTCAGGGGCAGTGCTCAATTTGATGGATTTTGGGTTTCCTAGGGATTGTGGTTTTCCCATGGTTCCTTTGCAAACTCCTATTCCTTTAAGGGGCATTGATGCTACCCCTTTGGCAGAACATAAACCCCAATTTTGGACCCAGGTGCCTATGAGAGTTGCACCAGCGCATCAGGAAACTTGTACATTTTTAGTATTGCATAATCTACAGGATACCTTGGTACTGGGATTTCCGTGGTTGCAGACCCATAATCCGGTTCTTGACTGATGTCGATCCTTGTCGGTAGCTAGTTGGGGTTGTCAAGGTGTGCATCAGGACCTTTCCGTGTCATCCACATCTGCTCAGGCAGTTGATGTTCCGGCCTTCCTGTCTGATTTCCATGATGTATTTAATGACCAGGAATCTGATTCTCTGCCCCCACACCGGGACTGTGACTGTGCCATTGAGTTGGTGCCCGGTTGTAAATTTCCCAAGGGGCGGATTTTCAACTTGTCTGTGCCCGAACATGATGCCATGCGGTCATACATCAGGGAATCATTGGAGAAGGGGCACATTCGGCCCTCATCTTCTTTGGGTGCCGGCTTCTTCTTTGTTGCTAAGAAAGATGGTTCGTTGAGGCCTTGTATTGATTACCGTCTTCTTAATAAAATTACGGTCAAATATCAGTACCCTTTGCCTCTGATGTCTGATCTGTTCTCTAGAGTGAAGAGTGCCAAATGGTTTACGAAACTGGATCTCAAGGGTGCGTATAATCTCATCCGTATTAAGGAGGGTGATGAATGGAAGACGGCTTTTAATACTCCTGAGGGGCATTTTGAGTACCTAGTGATGCCTTTTGGGCTCACTAATGGACCCTCCGTCTTCCAGGCCTTCATGAAGGATATTTTTCGGGACCTTATTGGTAAATTTTTGATTGTGTATTTGGATGACATCTTGATTTTTTCTGATGATTGGGACTCTCATGTTGGGCAAGTACGGGATGTTTTTCAGATACTTAAGAATAATGTACTGTACGTTAAGGGGTCAAAGTGCCTCTTTGAGGTGCAAAGGATTCCTTTTTGGGCTTCATCCTGTCTCCCTCCACTATCGAAATGGACCCGGTTAAGGTTCAGGCTATTTACGACTGGGTGCAACCGACTTCTCTAAAATCCTTGCAGCGGTTTTTGGGGTTTGCTAATTTTTACCGTAAATTTATAGCCAATTTTTCTGCCATTGTCAAACCTCTGACAGATTTGACAAAGAAGGGAGCTGATGCTGAGCATTGGACCCCTGAGGCAATTGTGGCCTTCCAGGAGCTTAAAAGGCGATTCACTTCTGCCCCAGTTCTGCAGCAACCTGATGTGTCTCGCCCATTTCAAGTTGAGATCGATGCCTCAGAGATCGGAGCAGGTGCTGTTCTGTCTCAACGAGACGCTACTTCGGGTAAACTTAAGCCCTGTGCCTTTTTCTCTCGGAAGTTTGCTCCTTCTGAACGGATTTATGATGTGGGGAACCGGGAATTATTGGCTATGAAGTGGGCATTTGAAGAGTGGAGGCATTGGTTGGAGGGGGCTAGGCATCAAGTTGTGGTGCTTACGGACCACAAGAATGTCATCTATCTGGAATTGACCAAGAGGTTGAATCCTCGGCAGGCCAGGTGGGCTTTGTTTTTTACCCGGTTTAATTTTGTGGTCTCTTTTTTGCCGGGCACCAAGAATGTTAAGGCCGATGCCCTATCCAGGAGTTTCTGCGCTGACTCTTTGGAGGTTGTCGAACCGTCTACTATCCTGAATGATGGTGTAGTTTTCTCGGCTATTTCGCCTGATCTGCGATTGGCACTGGCGGAATTTCAGGGGGATAAACCTGAGAGATGTCCTACAGGGAAAATGTTTGTCCCAGACCAATGGAAAGACCGAATTGTCTCTGAGGTTCATTGCTCTGTTTTGGCGGGTCATCCTGACATTTTTGGTACTCGGGATCTTGTGAGACGCTCTTTTTGGTGGCCTTCCCTGTCCCGAGATGTCCGTCGTTTTGTGCAGTCGTGTGGAGTTTGTTCTAGGTCCAAGCCCTGTTGTTCACGTTCTAGTGGGCTATTATTGCCTTTGCCTGTACCTAAGAAACCTTGGATGCACATCTCTATGGATTTTATTTCAGAGCTTCCCGTCTCTCAGAAAATGACTGTGATTTGGGTGATCTGTGACAGATTCTCCAAGATGGTCCACTTGGTTCCCTTGTCTAAGTTGCCGTCTTCATCAGAGTTGGTGCCTTTGTTTTTCCAACATGTTGTTCGTTTGCATGGTATTCCCGAAGACATTGTTTCTGACTGAGGGGTGCAGTTTGTATCCAGGTTTTGGAGGATTTTTTGCTCCAAATTTGGTGTTCAGCTGTCTTTTTCCTCGGCGTTTCATCCTCAGACCAATGGTCAGACTGAAAGGGCTAACCAGACCCTGGAGACCTATTTATGGTGTTTTGTTTCTGCGGATCAGGATGACTGGGTTTCGTTTTTGCCTTTTGGCTGAATTTGCCCTTAACAATAGAGCTAGCTCTACCACGTTGGTGTCCCCCTTTTTCTGCAATTTTGGGTATCACCCTAGGTTCCTCTCAGGGCAGCTTGAGGCATCTGACTGTCCGGGGGTGGATTCGGTGGTCAACAGAATGCAGCAGATTTGGGGGCAGGTAGTGGATAAATTGTTTCAGTCCCAAGAAACTGCCTAAAAGTTTGCCAACCGGCGTCGGACTGTTGGACCCCGGTTTAAAGTAGGGGACATGATGTGGTTGTCCTCTAAAAATATTCCTATGAGAGTTCCATCTCCTAAATTTAAGCCCAGATTTATTGGACCTTATAAGATTTCGGAGATTATTAACCCTGTATCTTTCCATTTGACTCTGCCTGCGTCATTTAAGATTCACAATGTCTTCCATAAGTCCTTGTTGAAGAAACATGTGGAGCCAGCAGTTCCTGCAGCAGCGCCTCCTGACCCTGTTTTGGTACAAGGGGATCTGGAGTATAAGGTTGAAAACATTCTGGATTCCCGTCGCAGTAGGCGTCAGCTTCAGTACCTTGTGAAATGGAAGGGTTATGGGCAGGAGGATAACTCTTGGATTGTGGCTTCTGACATTCATGTGGACAGGTTGGTTCGCGCCTTCCATCATGCTCATCCCGAGCGACCCGGTGGCGTGGGTGAGGGTTCAGTGACCCCTCCTCAAGGGGAGGTACTGTTGTGAATGTTAGTTATGTTTTGGCTGATGGGAGGCTCCCTCTTGTGGCCAGGAATGGTTTGGACATGGACCAGGTGTGTTGTGCAGTGGGTGTTTCCTTTGCTAACTCTCTGCTTATTTAAATCCTGGTCTGATTGCAGTCTGTTGCCGGATGTCAGTTGTTCTTTGTATCTCCAGCCTGCTTAATCCTGCTTTACACCACATCTTCCCCAGATAAGTGTTTGCTCTTTATTTATTGTCTTTTTCTTTTGTTTATCAGGGTTTGTCATTTGCTGTGGTTGGTTTCAGTTTATTTGCTTGCAGGGATTTTCCCCTAGTGATGAGCGAGTACTAAAAAGCTCGGGTGCTCGAAGCTCGGGCCGAGCCTCCCAAGATACTCGTGTACTCGGGCCGAGCAACGAGCCCAATGTTATCCTATGGGAGACCCGAGTATTTTTGTGAAATGACCCCCCGGCAGCATGTAGAAACCCTAAAAATGTCACAAAAGTCTCAGAAGAGTGCTCAAATGACATGGCAACAGCATGGGGAAGACCCCTTGAAGCATTTATCACTCAAAAGTCACAGCTGTGAACAATTTTGTCCGCGTTTCACGCCATTTTTACGGACTCACCAGAAAACCTTCCAAAATGACCCCAAAATGATTTTTCATGGCAGAAATGTTAAGGGCACATACCCAATAGTGAGATAGAGCTGGTGTATGTTACTTTTTGAGATTAATACATGAAAGATTTTACGTGAAAACATTGTGTGGCACTCCGATGTCCCTGAGAAGAGACGTACATGAAGGCCTCTTGAGTCTAATGTGCCCATTTTGAGGAAGTGACTGAGTCTTTGTAGTATTTTCCTTTGCCAGGGCAGTCCAAAATTGTGAGGTTCACCAATGCCCCTGCATACAGACGTGCATGAGGGCCTGTAAACCTGAAGTGCCCATTGTAAGGAAGTGGGTCTATTTTAGTATAGCCCTTTGCCAGGGCAGCCAAAAATTGGGAGGCTCCACGTTGTCCCTGGGTAGAGACGTGCATGAGAGCCTCAAAACATTAAGTGTCCATTGTCAGGAAGTGGGTGTATTATAGTATAGCCCTTAGGCAGGGCAGCCAAAAATTGGGAGGCTCCACGTTGTCCCTGGGTAGAGACGTGCATGAGGGCCTCAAAACATTAAGTGTCCATTGTCAGGAAGTGGGTGTATTATAGTATAGCCCTTAGGCAGGGCAGCCAAAAATTGGGAGGCTCCACGTTGTCCCTGGATAGAGACGTGCATGATGGCCTCAAAACATTAAGTGTCCATTGTCAGGAAGTGGGTGTATTATAGTATAGCCCTTAGGCAGGGCAGCCAAAAATTGGGAGGCTCCACGTTGTCCCTGGGTAGAGACGTGCATGAGGGCCTCAAAACATTGTTCCCATTGCAAAGGAGCGGGTCTCCTGTCGTTGTAATGTCCATTCTGCAAAGAATGGGCGAAAAAATTTACCACTGGGGGTATACCTGAAACAAAGGCCTAAGTATTGCAATTTGTAACGGTCATCATCATGGTGGCGCATGAGGAGAAGGAGGAGCAGTCCAGCGATTATCCAAAGTCCAGAAGTGTGTACCCATGGTTGACTGGAGGTACATGGCAAACTTTAAATTCCGCTCTCATTTGCTGGTGGTGTGGTGAAGTCTGGCCCAATCCAACCCTCGTTCATCTTGATCAGAGTCAGCCTGTCAGCATTTTCAGTTGACAGGCGGGTGCGTTTATCTGTAATGATTCCACCTGCGGCACTAAAAACACGCTCTGACAAAACGCTAGCAGCAGTGCAGGCCAGGACTTCCAAGGCGTAGAGAGCCAATTCATGCCACGTGTCCAGCTTGGATACCCAATAATTGTAAGGCACAGAGGAATGTTGGAGTACAGTTGTTCGATCTGCAAGGTACTCCTTCAGCATCTGGGCAAACTTAGGATTTCTTGTGGCACTACCCCGCACCTCAGGGGCTGTGGTACGTGAGGGGCTGAGAAAACTGTCCCACATCTTAAAGACTGTTCCCCTACCTCTGGCGGATTGGACTTGTGCCTCTCTCGGCTGTACGCCTCGGTTGTCCACTGATTCCTGACCTATGCCGCTAGCGTTTTGTGAGGGGAATGCTTTGCCTACTTCCGTGACTATGGCCTTCCGGAACTGCTGCATTTTGGTTGACCTCTCCTCCACGGGAATAAGAGACAAAAAGTTCTCCTTGTAGCGTGGGTCTAACAGTGTTACCAACCAGTAATGATTGTCGGCCAAGGTGTTCTTAACGCGAGGGTCACGAGACAGGCAGCTTACCATAAAGTCAGCCATGTGCGCCAGACTCTTAACAGCCAGGACTTCAGTAGCCTGACCAACAAGATGACTGAACATGCTGTCCTCCTCCTCCTCCTCCTCCTCATCTACCCTGTCCTCTGGCCAGCCACGCTGAACCGAGGATATGACTGGTGTGCATGTCATATCCTCAATTTGGCCGGAGAGTTGCTCCATGTCTTCATCCTCCTCCTCGTCATAGTCCTCCACTGCACGTTGTGATGAGACGAGGCTGGGCTGTGTGTTATCACCCACACCCACTACTGTTTCTTGCTGCAACTCATCGCGCTCCGCCTGCAATGCATCATGTTTGTTTTTCAGCAGAGACCGTTTTAGAAGGCAGAGTAGCGGTATGGTGACGCTAATAATGGCGTCATCACCACTCACCATCTTGGTGGAGTCCTCAAAGTTTTGGAGGATGGTACATAGGTCTGACATCCATCTCCACTCCTCAGGTGTTATGTGTGGAGTTTGACCCATTTCCCGACGGCTTAGGTGATGCAGGTACTCAACAACTGCCCTCTTCTGCTCACATATCCTGACCAACATGTGCAGAGTTGAATTCCAACGCGTGGGGACATCACACACCAGTCTGTGAGCCGGAAGATGCAAACGGCGCTGACAGCCGGCAAGGCCGGCTGAAGCAGTAGGTGACTTTCGAAAATGTGCAGACAGGCGGCGAACTTTTACCAGCAGATCAGACAGCTCTGGGTATGACTTTAGAAACCGCTGAACCACGAGGTTGAGCACATGGGCCACGCATGGAACATGTGTCAGCTGGCCTCGCCTCAAAGCCGCCACCAGGTTCCGGCCATTGTCACACACGACCTTTCCTGGCTTTAGGTTCAGAGGTGTGAGCCAGTGATCTGCCTGCTGTTTCAGAGCTGTCCACAGCTCTTCTGCATTGTGGGGTTTGTCACCTATGCAGATTAGCTTCAGCACAGCCTGTTGCCGCTTCGCCGAGGCAGTGCTGCAGTGCTTCCAGCTTGTGACTGGTGTGGAGGATACAGTGGATGAGGATGCGCAGGAGGAGGAGGAGGCTGAAGAGCATGACATTCCGGAGCTGTAGAGTGTGGGTGAAACACTGACTGAGGTAAGGCCTGCAAACCTTGGTGTGGGAAGGACGTGTTCCGTCCCTCGCTCAGACTGGGTCCCAGCTTCCACAATATTAACCCAGTGTGCCGTCAACGAGATGTAGCGGCCTTGCCCACAAGCACTTGTCCACGTGTCTGTGGTTAGGTGGACCTTGGGTGAAACTGCGTTGTTCAGGGCACGTGTGATGTTTTGTGACACGTGGTTATGCAACGCGGGGACGGCACACCGGGAGAAATAGTGGCGGCTGGGGACCGAGTAACGTGGGACAGCTGCCGCCATCAGGTCATGGAATGCTTCTGTCTCCACCAGCCTAAAAGGCAACATTTCCAGCGCAAGCAGTCACGAAATGTTAGCATTTAGAACTGTGGCATGTGGGGTGTTGGCAGTGTATTTGCGCCTGCGTTCAAAGGTTTGCTGAATGGATAACTGAACGCTGCGCTGGGACAAGGACGTGCTTGATGATGGTGTTCTTTCTGCGTAGGCAACTGCAGGTGCAGGAGTGGAGGAGGCTTGTTCGCAGGCAGCATGGACAGGGGATTGGCTCGCATGCACAACCAGCGAAGACGTAGCAGTGACATCAGCAAGCACTGCTCCTCGACTCTGTTGTACTTCCCACAAAGTCGGGTGCTTGGCTGACATGTGCCTGATCATGCTGGTGGTGGTCAGGCTGCTAGTTTTGGTACCCCTGCTGATGCTGGCACGGCCGGTGTTGCAAATGGCCTTTTTTGAATCATCTGGATCCAACTTAAAAAACTGCCAGACTCGGGAAGACCTAACATTTGTACAGGCACCTTGTGTCGTCGTGTTGTTCCGGGGAACGGTTGCCTGACTTCTGCCTGGGGCCACCACCCTGCTTCTTACTGCCTGTTGTGATGCTACGCCTCCCTCCCCCTGTGCACTGCTGTCCTCGCTCTGCATATCCTCCTGCCAGGTTGGGTCAGTTACTGGATCATCCACCACGTCGTCTTCCTCTTCCGCACCCTGCTCCTCCTCCTGACTTCCTGACAATTGTGTCTCATCATCGTCCACCACTTGTTGAGACACGTTGCCAACTTCGTGAGAACGTGGCTGCTCAAATATTTGGCCATCTGTACAGACGATCTCCTCATGACCCACTTCAATATGAGCTGGCGAGAGGCCAGAATGTGTGAATGGAAACGTGAACAGCTCTTCCGAGTGTCCAAGTGTGGGATCAATAATGTCCGAGGAGGACGTGTACTCAGCCTGGTGGTAGGAAGGAGGATCAGGTTCAGAAATGTGCGGTGCAGTATCACGGCTACTGACACTTGACCGTGTGGATGACAGAGTGTTTGTGGTGGTGCCAATCTGACTGGAAGCATTATCTGCTATCCAACTAACAACCTGTTGACACTGGTCTTGGTTCAAGAGCGGTGTACTGCTGCGGTCCCCAAGAATTTGGGACAGGACGTGCGAGCGACTAGATGTGGCCCTTTGTTGTGGCGAAATTAGAGCTTGCCCACGACCTCGGCCTCTGCCTGCACCACCATCACGTCCACTTCCTTGTTCCTTGCCAATGCCCTTGCGCATTTTGCAATGCTGTGCACTGCTGACGTGTATATTCACTACTTGTGCGTTATATCAAAGTTTCTGGAAATTGCACACAAGTGCACCTGTACGCTGCCACCAACAGGCACACACGTGCGGTTTTAAAAACCAAGCACGGACGCAATAAGAACCTAACAGGTTTTTTGGGGAGCGACAATTACAGACAAGTCAGACACTATCTGGACTGTTTTACACTGTGTACACCAGCCCCAGATATGATGAAGGCTGGTATACGGTCACCACTACCCTGCCTGCCTGCCTGTATACTGGTACAATAGTCCTGACAAGGACTCTTTTGGTCACTAGCCTGTATTCAGACCTGGCTATACCCTGCCTGTATATAGCAACAATAGTCCTGAGAAGGACTCTGCTACTGTACTCCGACCTGGCTATACCCTGCCTGCCTGTATACAACTAGAATAGTCATGAGAAGGACTTTTGGTCACACTGTTTGCAGCCCTGCAACTGAAAAAGCTATAAAGGGCCGCAAAGCTTTCCCTGAATCAGCGACACTCTCCCTGCACTCACTGTCTGGATAGCTGTGAGCAGAGCACAGCGCGCCGGCCGATATAAAGGCTCGGTCACGCTGTGCAGGCCGGCCAATCACTGCAATTCCACAACTAACAGGGCTGTGGCATTGCAGTGGTCTGCCAGCCAATCCCTGCATGAGGGCTGGCTCTCAAAAGAGCGCCAACATGCAGAAATGAAGACCACGAGTACAGCACGAGTATCGCGAGATTACTCGGTCCCCGCCGAGCAGCCCGAGTACAGCGATACTCGTGCGAGTACCGAGTAGTTACAAGCATGCTCGCTCATCACTATTTTCCCCCTCAGTGGATTGTTGAGGAACTCCCTGCAGTTCTGTGTGGAGTATAGCTCCTTTGGGTCCACATGTTTGTGGCTTGTTGACTTTGTTATGATTCTTCTTTTCTGTTCATTGGTATGACAAGGGCACCTGGTATAGGACGGAGTTCAGATCGTGCGATCTGAGGGCGTTTTTGTACTATCAGGAAGTTGTTTTTTTGCAGGGTTTTTCTCTGGCCACCATCAGTCCCTTTCCTGTCCTTTCCTATTTTAGTCAGCGGGGGTCTCACCTTTTGCTAATCCTGTCATCTACCTGTGTATTGTGTTTTTCCTATATCACCGCAGTCTTTGAATGTGGGGGGCTAGCTATTCTTGTCTATTTTCTGAGGCAGAGAGTTATTCATCTTTCCTACCTTTAGGATAGTTAGTTCTCCAGCTGGGTTCGCGGTGCACAGGATGTTAGTTCACCCCTTGGCTACTTCTAGTTGTGATGGTTAGTAAGGGGATGGCGACCAGATTAGTTGCCAATGCTCTTGTCACCTTTTGCCAATGTTTTGTGGTGGTCTTCCATGGTTCCGGATCATAACAAACATTCCTATGAGTTGTCATCCCAATCGCACTTGCTTTCTCCCAGCTCTCAAGTCTCCACCCGCCCTGCAGAGTATGGTGTAACAGAGATGACTGAGTCTGCAGAGCTATTCAGTCACACTATAAGCTGGGAATCAGAGATCTGCTCCCAAGCTACAGTGAGTACAGACCAGGAAATGGTCTGCAGTGATGCCCATAAGCTTTGTGAGTCAGATTCAGGCCCTGATGACCAAGTTTCTGAGCATAATGTAGACCCTCATTTCCAAACTGTAACACCTGTTGGTGGAGACAATGAGGAACATACTGATGACGATGAGACGCAGATACCAGATTGGGATGACAACTTAACTATTCAGTCAGGGCAGGAAGAGGTTAGGTCTGAGGGCAAGGGGAGTGCAAACACAACGCTTGATGATGAAGTTCTAGATCCCACTTACTGTCAACCCTCAGTTGGGCACTAGAGGAGGTCACCAGAGGCAGTGGAGGAGGATGCAACTGACGACGAAGTTACCTTGCGCCTTCCTGGACAGAGTCGGAGTACTGGAAGCACGTCAACAAGTGCATCCTCAGCCACCACTCTGCCTCTGAGCACAAGTCGGGGTGCCTCTGCAGGTCGCATGTCCTCTATGCCTTGCCTAGCCTGGTCCTTTTTTGACCTTGCAAAGGAACTCCCAAATCATGTGATCTGTAAAATTTGTCGGCAATTTATAAGTAGAGGCCAAAACCTCACAAGTTTGACAACTTCTTCCATGAATTGTCACATGAATAACAAGCATAAGTCACAAGCCATTTTCTCCGAGTCATGACAAAGCTAAGAGGTTGACTTTATTCCTCTGTAAGCTCTTGGCTACCGAAATGCTGCCTTTCCGCCTGGTGGACACAGCGGATTTTTGAGACCTTATGTCCGTCGCAGTGCTCCAGTACCAGATGCCCAGCTACTACTTCTCCAAGAAAGATGTGCCTGCGCTACACCAGCATGTCGCACACAACATCACCGCTTCCTTGAGAAACTCTGTATGTGACCAGGTGCATTTCACCACCGATACTTGGACCAGTAAGCATGGACAGGGACGATACATGTTGCTGACTGGGCACTGGGTAACTGTTATGAGGGGGACCCGGGGAAGCGTGCCAAGATGGTATAGAGACAGCTTCCGCCGGTCAAAGTCCACTGTTCGGTGTAGGGGACCGCTGCTATGGTTATTGAAGAGTAAGCGGGTTGCTGCTGACGATCGTCTGCCACGTCACAGACGATCTGCATCCACTGGCCTGCCCTAACCCGTGAGGGTTGTATGGCACGGGGCTCACAGCTCGGTGTACTTGTTGCACGAGGAAGCACAGCGGTGCCCGCGCACTTGTGCCTAGAGGAAAGTCACGGAAACATGGCACGAGGGTAGAATAGCGGTGCCCACGCACGTGTGCCTCAAAAACCAGGTGAGTCCAAAGGAGTACCGAGGAGCCCACCTAGGGCAGGAACACGGCCTGCAAACAAGGAACCGCCGGGGCAGCAAGGGCAGGAACATGGCCTGCAAACAAGGTACTGCCGGAGCAGGCAGGGCAAAGCCCACAAGTAAACGAAAATGCCTGTACAGCAGCGTAGCAGCATGCTGCCAGTCATCCAACAATAGAGGACGTCGCGCACCGCTATATTGGCAAGAGGAGCATAAAAGGAGGCGCAGCTCCACCCAAGGCAGGCGCGAGGCGGAGATGACAGCCTTGGCCCAATCAGGGTCCACGACATCCCAGCCCGGCCAGTCAGGGTTCACCACATCACCAGCCTCATCATCAAGCCGTGTGACGTCAGTGGGCGAATCAGAACATGCCACGTAGTGCACATGCTCATCTTCCCGCCTCTGGGACATAGAAGCGGGATCCTCGGTTTCACAATGTGCAAGGATAATGGAAGTCTTGCTGCTTCCCTGAGCAGTTAAGCTCTGCACATTGCGTAGTATCCCAGACCTATAGTGCTGCTGAGCAGGAGGGCTCGTGGCAGGCAAGGAATGGGAGACTGCTTCATTCCTTGCAACAGGCGAACCATGAGTGGCAACACTCCTGCTGCCTCTCTGAGCAGGCATCCCCTGCATATTGCGCAATCTCCCAGACTTTTGGCGCTGCTGAGCAG
Source organism: Anomaloglossus baeobatrachus (assembly GCF_048569485.1). Taxonomy (NCBI): domain Eukaryota; kingdom Metazoa; phylum Chordata; class Amphibia; order Anura; family Aromobatidae; genus Anomaloglossus; species Anomaloglossus baeobatrachus. The sequence goes on from NC_134362.1 coordinate 83,447,849, forward strand.
GAGGGCTCGTGGCAGGCAAGGAATGGGAGATCACATCATTCTTTGCAACAGCGGAGCCATGAGGTGTAACAGGTATCTATGGTGATAGATGGAGAAAGGGTCTGCTCAACAAGTCTTGCCGTCCCCACAACTTGTGCGTCAATCAAAGTTCCTCCACTGCTTCTGCCTCCTCAACGTCATCTGGGTCCTCCACATCTGACCTAAGCCTGCCACCCGTGTTGCAACTGCGCACAAGGAATCCTGCACACCTCCTTACTATGCTGGCAGCAGAGCTCAATGGCATCTGGCGGTCTTTACGTTGAAATGTCTGGAAAATAAAAGTCCCGCAGCTGACCAGTTGTGGTCAGCCCTGAAGACCGAGTTTTGTTTTGTAAATGGTTGTCTCCACTCAACCTGCAGCCAGGGAAGGCCATGTGCAACAAGGCTGCAAACCTGGGTGCAGCCCTTCGCCGGGGCAAGGTGACACATGTGCCTTGTATGGCTCACGTGTTGAACCTTGTCGTTTAGCAATTTTTAACCCACTATCCCAGCCTAGATGGGCTTCTGCACAGGGCACGGTCACTCTCTGCTCACTTCCGCTGTTCAACCTCCGCAGCTGACGAACTTGCATCGCTCCAGAAGTCATTCGGCCTGCCGGTTCATCGCCTGAAATGTGATGTGGCGACACGCTGGAATTCGACTCTCCACATGTTACAGCGACTGTGGCAGCACCGCCGAGCCCTGGTGCAATACGTTATGACGTATAGCCTGGGCCAACGAGATGCAGAGGTGTGGCAGATCACACTGATGGAGTGGTCTCAGATCAAGGACCTATGCACCCTTCTGCACAGTTTCAACATGGCAACGAATATGTTTAGCGCTGACAATGCCATTATCAGCATGACAATTCCAGCCATTTACATGCTGGAGCACACGCTAAACACTATTCAGAGTCAGGGGGTGGGACAAGAGGAAGGACAGTACAGGAGGATTCATATGCGCAAGGGATACCAACATCTACAAGGTCCAGACGTTCATCATCACCAAGGCGGCAGGCAAGGGACCATGGAGGAGAGGGATTAACAAGGGCGCATGGTAATTAATAATTTTATTCATTTATATAGCGCTATTAATTCCACAGCGCTTTACATACATTGGTAATACTGTCCCCATTGGGGCTCACAATCTAGAGTCCCTATCTGTATGTTTTTGGGGTGCAGGAAGAAACCAGGGTACCTGGAGGAAACCCACACAAACACGGGGAGAACATACAAACTCCTTGCAGATAGTGTCCTTGGTGGGATTCGAACACAGGACCCCAGCGCTGCAAGACTGCAGTGCTAACCACTGAGCCACTGTGCAGCCCATAGCAGCCAAATAGTTGAGGAAGGTGCAGGAGACCATGAAGAAATGGAGGACGAACTCTCGATGGACATGGACGACTCAGAGAATGAGGGAGACTTTGGTCAAATTTCCGTTGAACGAGGTTGGGTGGAGATGTCAGAGGAAGAAGAAACGGTTAGCACCTCGCCACCACAAAACACAGCGAGGACTTGGTCTTCCTGGAACCGCAAGACACATGAGCGCCTTCTTGCTGCACTACCTACAACATGACCCACGGATTGTCAAACTTAGAAGTGATAATGACTACTGGGTTGCCACACTATTAGATCCCCGGTAGAAGTCCAAATTTTGTGACATATTTCCAGCCATAGAAAGGGACGCACGTATGCAGGAGTATAAGCAGAAGCTGTTACTCAATCTTAGCTTGGCTTTTCCACCAAACAACAGTGGTGTACAAAGTGAATCTCCCAGTTCTAACTTGACAAACATGGGACTGTCTCATCATCAACAGTCTAACCGTAACAGCAGCACCGTATCTGGTGCTGGTAACAGCAATTTTATTGAATCTTTTCATAATTTTTTTAGACCATCCTTTGCAAGGCCACCAGAGACAAGAAGTCTGACACATAGTCAACGGCTGGAGAGGATGATACAGGAGTATCTCCAAATGAACATGAATGCCATGACTTTGCAAATGGAGCCTTGCTCATTTTGGGTTTCAAATCTTACAAAATGGCCTGAGCTCGCCACTTACGCCTTGGAGATCTTGTCATGTCCAGCTGCCAGCGTTGTCTCTAAACGTGTCTTCAGTGCTGCTGGATGTGTGCTGACAGATAAGCGCACGCGTCTGTCCAGTGACAATGTGGACAGACTAACGTTCATCAAGATGAACAAATCATGGATCCGCAAGGACTTTACTACCCCTGTGTCATCCTGGGGAGAGTAAATGCTTGTGGATTTGGAATGTGCTTGATGCAAATGCACCTGTCCAGTTTGCAACTAGGGCACAAGTGATGCCACTGAAGTGGTGTCTCGATGGCCCAATTTTTGGAAAAAAGGGAGACTCTGCTTGGAGTCCGCTTGCTGTGTTTTTAAAAATGAGCCAAGATGAACAAGTCTTGGTTCAGCAAGGACTTTGCTACCTACCCCGGTGTCATCCTGGGGACAGTTAAGGCTGGCGTATTTTTGAATGTGCTTGATACAAATCTACCTGTCCAGTTTGCAACTGGGGCACAAGTGATGCCACTGAAGTGGTGTCTGTGTGGCTTAATTTTTGGAAAAAAGGGAGACTCTGCTTGGAGTTCCCTTGCAGTGTTTTTAAAAATGATACAAGATGAACAGATCTGGGATCAGCAAAGACTTTGCTACCTACCCCGGTGTCATCCCGCAGACAGCTACGGCTGGCGTATTTTGGAATGTGCTTGATGCAAATCAACCTGTCCAGTTTGCAACTGGGGCACAGGTGCTGCCACTGAAGTGGTGTCTGTGGGGCCCAATTTTTGGAAAAAAGGGAGACTCTGCTTGGAGTCCCCTTGCGTTGTTTTTAAAAATGAGCCAAGATGAACAAGTCATGGTTCAGCAAAGACTTTGCTACCTACCCCGGTGTCATCCTGGGTACAGTTAAGGCTGGTGTATTTTTGAATGTGCTTGATGCAAATCAACCTGTCCAGTTTGCAACTGGGGCACAAGTGCTGCCACTGAAGGGGTGTCTGTGGGGCCCAATTTTTGGAAAAAAGGGAGACTCTGCTTGGAGTCCCCTTGCTGTGTTTCCCATGATTTTAGAAGGGCATGCCATGCCTATATCTGTGCCTCGTACTCTTTTTCCTCGTCCAGCTGTTTTGTTTTCGCATGAGTATTTGTCCTTGTCACTTTCAAATGTGTTTGTGTTGTCTTGTGAGTTGTTTGTCCCCTTTTGGACACCTTTGAAGGTGTTTTCTATGTGTTTTTATGTGTTTGTGATTGCCTCCCATTGTTTTCAATGGGGTTCAAGACGTTTGTCTAACGGTTCGACGAACCGAACTCGAGCCTCTAGAGGTTCGCTCATCTCTAGAGAGAAGTGAAGAGTCAATGTCAAAATTCTGGACAGGAGTAGATAACTTATTCACCCTTAACCCAGAGGAGTGAGCAAACTGTCAATTATGTTGGCCCCAAAACCACAATCTAGAAAACCTTAATAGGGATGTCCTGGCCCCTTATTTTAACCTTGGCAGCTAATAAACACTGAGACACAATAGTGGAGGAAATAAGTAGACCTAAGTTGGAATCATCAACCCCTCCTGGGTCTAACAGTTTTCCGACTGCCGATCTCTCATGGGCACAAAGGGACAGGCACTAACATAGTGTCCCTTTTTGCTGCAATAAAAGCAGGGGAGTAGGGAAATTTCTCTTTACATGGGATGTGTCGCGGGCGGAGGCGCCGCGCTCGCTACGTTCAGGTCCGGGGATGCTGCTGCTCGGTGGCTCGAGCGGTGGGCCAGACCCGGGGACTCGAGCAGCACTCCTCGCCCACGAGTGAAAAGGGATGGTTTGTTTGAGGAGATAGTTTGTGACGCCACCCACGGGTTGTGGTGATAATGGGCATCACCGCTGCTGGTGACGGGGATCCCGGGAGCGATGGCAGGGAGCAGCTAGGATGTTGGTTCCCCCTCCGTGGGTAGGGGTTGGTGATCCCGGGGCCCGATGGTGGTACGGGGAGGCAGGATAGCTGGGGTGCAGGGTTGCGGAGGCAGCGCGGCGTGGTGCCGGATGGCACTGTTGTACTCACTAAGGCACAGATTCACAGAGTCTCTGGTAAACCAAACGGCTGGATGGACGGGTCCCGCAGCCGGCTGCAGTGTCTTTGCTCTCCCCGGACAGGTTGATGGTGGCTGTATTTCCCTGCACCGTTGTAGAATGTATTGACTCCGATGGTTGCCCAAAGGTAGTCCGCTCCCCGGCATGTATATACCGAAGGAGCCCGTTTTGCCCGCAGGCGCTGGCCCTTGGATCTCTAGCCTATGGCGGTGGCTTTTTATCCTCACTGTGTGGACGGTTGCCTTCTGTCGGGTCTTGGGTGTGAGGGAACCCCTGAAGTCCCGGTCACTATCTGATTTCACCGTTGTCGACAGCTCCTAGCCTGGTCGGGGTCAGATGGCCCTGCCTTTGTGCTTGGTACAGATCTGCTCCCCGACTCGGTATCCCTGGTTCTACGGTTCCGCTGACCTGCGCCAACTCCAGAAGACGGCCACCACCGTCTGCCGACCTTGCTGACAGTGCCTGGGCTCCTACCCAGACACTAACAATTTCTGTCCTCTCACTCTCAACTCCAACTCGAATCTGTCACTTTTCCCGCCTCCAAGCCTGTGAACTCCTCGGTGGGTGGGGCCAACCACCTAACTCCGCCCCACCTGGTGTGGACATCAGACCCTGGAGGAGGCAACAAGGATTTTGTTTGACTGTTGTTGACTAGCCAGGGGAGGGGGTGTGTGTGATGTTGTGTTTGTGACTACCTGGCTAGTCCAGGGCGTCACATTCCCCCTTGGTGAAATGCAGACCGTTTGCGGGCTGCCCGTCCATCACCGGTTTTATTTCTGAAAAATATAAATTTATCATGGGAAAACATATAACATTAAGCATACTTTTAATTCTTCCCTTACGAGAGGCTTTTCTCTTAAACGTTACTAACGGTATGAAACATTTTTATTAATAACGGACGGGTCCATGTTCCTCCGCTCCCCCACCCAAGCAACCTACACCTTGATGCTGCCCCTAAGAAACGGGCAGCACCCCTTTACCCCAGTCCTGGTCCAGGTCACCCGAGCGGGAACGGGTACGGTGTCTCGCACTCGGCTGTCATTTCAGGGGACCCCACGTCCAGGGGGGCCCCTGACCCCCGGAGGATTGTCACCGGTCCCGGTGGTGACCGGACCCCAGCCTGCTCTGCTGCGGGCCCTTCCTCCACTCTGCCTCTCCGGAGGCGGGAACAGAATACAGCCCACAAATTATTTACAAGGCCACTAGATCGTGGTTGGCCTGCAAGTTCTCGGCCTTGTCTCTGGAAGGGGGTTAGTGGGAACACATAAATTCCCCACGGGGACAACTTTCTTCTTTTACGGACAGCAGAAAAACTTTAAACAGGTACTGATGGTCCCAATGGGAATGGGCTCTTCATAGCCAACGGGCTACCACAAACAAAACTGTAGGGTCCCAACGGAGACTTGCTGTAGGGTCCCAACGGGGACTGTCAGTTGGGTCCCAGGGGCTATCCACAACACCTGACTCTGGTACAGCTTCCTCCTGCAGCTTTCCCACAGTCTACCATGAGCCCCCAATGCAACCCTCACTCAGGGGTGACACTGTCCTACAGGACTCCATTTTCAGCTGCCGGCGGTGCGGGTACGACTGCTCCTCCGACCGGACTCTTTAATCTTGAGGGACAACTGGAACATCAACAGGGTCCCCACAGGGACCGACAGCAAGGTAGCCTGGAACCGCTACCCTTTTAACTTTTCTTTCCTAAGCAGCAATCTCGTGGCGCAGCTGCCATTGCCGCCGCTCCCAGTGTAGAGAACCTTCTGTTTGCTCCGGGTCGGCTTGTGTAGGGGATGGGCCCAGCCGGAGTCCCTCCATGCCGGCTACGACCGGCGCCTTTGGTACTGAGGGACCACGCTGTGACGTGGTCTGCCCTGCTTCTTGGCAGCTACATCCCCATCGTGCCTCCGCCGAGGCCAGATGTCTGGGAGCGGTGGACGTGACTTGCAGTGCTGGCCTCCGGTCGAGAGTCGCCTCCGCTGCGGCCGGGCTGGAAGCCGACACGGGTGCCAGGATGGTGACAAAGGTAAGGCTCAGGCCTTTTTCCACAATCGCTGCGAGCTCCGCTATCGGTGACAGGGGTAACGGGTCTGTCGGGGCGTTGGCCGCGGTCAGGGGCAGTGAGGGAGGCGGCGTGGTGGACGGCAGGAGACCGGGCCCTTCAGCCGTATCGACCAATCCCTCAGGGACATAGGGGCATGGGTCGTTTACCCGCTCTTCTGGAACCACCTCCACTTCGGATGCCCGAGCGATCATGACCAGGCCCTTCTTCTCCAACGTCCACTCCGCCATCATGGAGTGAACCATGGCCTGGAGCTCCTGGCACGTCTTGCAGCTGGGTCCAGGAACGTGTTGCGGCAGAGTCCTGGCGTCCCTGCACGCTGCAGCACTAGTTACATGCCGCCATTCTTCACCCGTCCCCCCTTCATTCTTTCCAGCACTTCCTCCTTCTGGGGGCGTGGCTTCACTTTCGCGCTGTCCCTGCTCGGGGAAGACGCTCGAGCGGGAAATCTTCGCGCCCAAGATGGCGGAACTTCAAATTTTTCGGCCGGACGCTGCCGGCGGGGACTGCAAGGCGCACTTCTACCGGTAGGTAGATTGGTTCTAATCCTGTTCGTAGATGCCAAGTTGTCGCGGGCGGAGGGGCCGCGCTCGCTACGCTCGGGTCCGGGGTTGCTGCTGCTCGGTGGCTCGAGTGGTGGGCCGGACCCGGGGACTCGAGCAGTGCTCCTCGCCCACGAGTGAAAAGGGACGGTTTGTTTGGGGAGATAGTTCGTGACGCCACTTACGGGTCGTGGTGATAATGGGCACCACCGCTGCTGGTGACGGGGATCCCGGGAGTGATGGCAGGGAGCAGCTAGGATGTTGGTTCCCCCTCCGTGGGTAGGGGTTGGTGATCCCGGGGCCCGGTGGCGGTACAGGGAGGCAGGATAGCTGGGGTGCAGGGTTGCGGAGGCAGCGCGGCGCAGTGCCGGATGGCACTGTTGTACTCACTCAGGCACAGATTTATAGAGTCTCTGGTAAACTAAACGGCTGGAAGGATGGGTCCCACAGCCAGCTGCAGTGTCTTTGCTCTCCCCGGACAGGTTGATGGTGGCTGTATTTCCCTGCACCGTTGTAGAATGTATTGACTCCGATGGTTGCCCAACGGTAGTCCGCTCCCCGGCGTGTATATACCAAAGGAGCCCGTTTTGCCCGCAGGCGCTGGCCCTTGGATCTCTAGCCTATGGCGGTGGATTTTTATCCTCACTGTGTGGACGGTTGCCTTCTGTCGGGTCTTGGGTGTGAGGGAACCCCTGAGGTCCCGGTCACTATCTGATTTGACCGTTGTCGGCGGCTCCTAGCCTGGTCGGGGTCAGATGGCCCTGCCTTTGTGCTTGGTACAGATCTGCTCCCCGGCTTGGTACCGGCGGGCCACCGCCCGTTCCCGGTCCTACGGTTCCACTGACCTGCGCCAACTCCTGCAGACGGCCACCACCATCTGCCGACCTTGCTGACAGTGCCTGGGCTCCTACCCAGACACTAACAGTTTCTGTCCTCTCACTCTCAACTCCAACTCGAATCTGTCACTTTTCCCGCCTCCAGGCCTGTGAACTCCTCGGTGGGTGGGGCCAACCACCTGGCTCCGCCCCACCTGGTGTGGACATCAGACCCTGGAGGAGGCAACAAGGATTTTGTTTGACTGTTGTTGACTATCCAGGGGAGGGGGTGTGTGTGATGTTGTGTTTGTGACTACCCGGTTAGTCCAGGGCGTCACAGATGCCCCACAAAACTCCATGGGCTCGCGAGAGGCCTCAGGATATAATTCAAGTACAGCAACCCTCTCCCAGATGGGCTTGGTATTTTTAGACCTCAGACAAAATCAGTGATCAATACGGATTACAAGAGACATGGCACACTCAAGATAGGGAGGAGTCTCGTACATAACCAACGCCTGCTTTAACCTCTTGGACATGCCCTGAAAAAACTGTTTTTTGAGAGTAAGACAATTCCACTGAGCGTCTGCGGAGCAGTGTCAGAATTCAGAGCAGTAATCCTCTGCTCCAATGACTGGATCTTAAACTCCTCTAACAACACCGTATCTAGCTCTTTATAGATAAGACCGAGCGCAGAGAAAAACCTGTCCACTGACATAAAAACACAGGTGACTCAGGAGGCAAGGGAAAAGCCTGTGCTTGGTGGTCTCCATTTAGAAGCGAGATCACAATACCCCCTCACTTCACCTCACTTCCAGAGCAATGAAGATGCCAACAATAAAAATAATTTACATGCCTCCCTGAAAGTGACTATCCAGCTGAGCTCCCCTGAAAATCTCTACGGGAGTGGCAGTTTCGGTTCTGGCGATCTGGCAACCTACATGGATTGCACCGAAGTAGCAGACTGAACTTGTTGCTGAACCACCCACTTTAATTCCACCAGCTGGTGGGCGCAGCGCCTGCAACTGCCTTGAAAGAGTACCAATGAGGTGCATGCAGAGATTTTAATTGGTCAGACTATAATATCACAGGGTGTGATGGTGTAGCTGGGGACCGGGGCCCTAGCTGTCCCTGATCCCAGATATACTTATAATGGTAACAATGTCTGAGTGGCCTTCCTTGCCCTGGCCCTGGACAGCCCTGATGTCATATCCCCTCTCCCTCACTCCATGGCAGGGCTGGGACAGGACTGGTTGAACTCACAGATAAGGACAAACAGGGGAAATCAAAGGTCGATCAAACAGCTCGCTCACACAGAGGTATTAGACAAACAGTGATAAGGAGAAAAATAAGAGCAGGGAGGAAACAATTAGACAACGGGAGTACAGATGAGCAAAATTGTTTAAAAAGGTCTCCAATTTCATCCTCGGCACAAACCTTGCACATTTGGATTCGTGTTTGAGTGATCGAGCACTTTTCTCAAATATCGGCAATGTTGTGCCTTGTTCAGTAAATGTTCGCAGTTGTACTAATGCTTTTCTTCTACCCTATTATCAATTTGGTTAGGTTAATGGTGCTGTATGATGAGTAGGAGGATGTGTTTGATGATGTGATGGGATGGGGAGAGGTCAGAGAAGCGGCAGACTGTATTTCTTTTTTTTTTTTTAAATTAACTGTATGTGTGGGTGTTCCGGTAGCCAATCAGGGCACAGAAAACAACGTTCAGACACAAAGGCCTGTGTCACTGGCTACCTATATGTCCCTCTGCATATAAAGAGTGGACATGCAGCGTCGGCACCATTTTGTGATTGTTACAACTTAGAGACAGTGCTGCTGCTTTTAGATAGCTAAGCTAGGGCGTTTAATTTTAGCTAGTTCAGATTGATAGGAGGACGCTAGTATAGAATAGAAAAGAGCATGGCCATACAATGTAGTTAAAGTTGTGTACCAAAAATTTTCATTTCATCAGTGATTACAAATTGCCATTTCATCATCTAAATAGAGATTGTAAAATCTGCGTGCTAGCCAAAAATTGCCATTTCGTTATCTAATTAGAGAATACAAAATCTGTGGTCCAGGCACAAATTGCCATTTAATCATTTAAACAGAGATGGCTACTTCGTGGTCCAGGCACAAATTGCTATTTCATTATCTAAATAGACATTACAAAATTTGTAGTACAGTCGAAAATTGCCTTTTCATCATCTAGTTTACAAAATCTGTGGTCCAGCCACATATTGCCATTTCATCAGCTAAATAGAGATTGCTACTTCATGGACCAGGCACAATTTGCCACTTCATCATTCAAATAGAGATTGCAAAATCTATAGTCCAGCCAAATATTACCATTTTCATCATCTAAATAGAGATTGTTACTTCATGATCTAGGCACAAATTGCCATTTCATCATCTAACTAGAGATTGCAAAATCTGTGGTCAAGCCACAAATTGTCATTTCATCATCTAAAATAGTCATTGCTACTTTAGTGACAGGTGACTGACAGGTGTGAGTCTAGGGTTGTAGAACAGCTGGAGAGGTGAAGGGTACATCAAACATAAGTGGGAAATCCCGCAGTCTTGGTGGAAGAGGGAAAGGGCTTGGTGTTCAATGTGAATGGTGTGCAGGTGATAATGCTTCTGAAAGCTTTACTGAACAAACACTGGTTCATCCTATCCAAAGACAACTGATAACTTCTGCTACTAGACATGCTACTCGATTCCCTTTTTTTTGGGCAGCCACACAGTGGTGCAACTTGTGGATGAGGGCTAGAAAGAGCATGTGCTACAGTGGATGGCAAGCGCTGCATAAAGTGGCCTATCCTCCTATTCCTTCATCTTAACATCACACACAGTACACTCCTCAGAGGTGGCAACAAATTAACTTTATTTTCCTCCGCATCACAACTGGACTGTCAGGGTGAGTTGTGGGACAACAAAGAGGATACCACTTGGTGTGAACTCAGGCATGTAGCTGAGTATCTCAGCAGAGGAGGTGAAGGAGGAGGAAGACAAGAAGCTTACTTTTCCACTTCACGCACAAAAACGTAATGATGCAACCACAAGCACTGGATCCTCAGCCACAACTCTGGCTGTGTCCAGCAGAGGTCGCGGTGCTGCAGCTCACATGGGTGGCAAAGGTTGCCTAGCCTGGACCTTTTTTGAGGCCAGAAAGGATGACCTAATCTACATTTTCTGCCAACTTTGCAAAAATTGTCTCAGTAGAGACAGAATTTCCAATAATTTGACTACTACATGCATGAACTGGCGAATGTGCAACCAACATGGGTTATTCTGGGAATCTCACTGTGGTAAAACATGGCCTAGTGGGCCTCTCCAATAATAGACTACTCCAACAACCTCACCTGCTGCTTCTTCATCCTCCATCACCGTGGCAAGTGTTCTCACACAGGTCTCCTGCCGCAAAACCTACACTTGTTTTCTTGCTACATTTGGGGTGATTGATAGCCCATCAGCTTTTACAGAAGTTGACATGCCTGGTATTCTTGAACAATCTCAAACACCAAAAACATCACATCTTTCTCAATCCACCATAACATCTCCACCTAGACCTCCCTCACAGTCCACGAGTTTGTTTACACCCTACTCCACGGTCTCTCATCACAGCAGGCAGCCCTTTGTCCCACATTACTTTCTACAACACATGTCAAAGATAAGAGCTTGAACTTCACCATATCTAAACTGTTGCTGACAAAAATGCTGCCTTTCTGCCTGATGGATACAGACTGTTTCCAAAAGCTGATTTCCGTAGCAGTCCTCCAGTACCAGTTACATAGTTACTTAGGTTGAAAAAAGACCTAGGTCCATCTAGTTCAACCTTCCTCCACCAGTTCTACATTTAGTCACTAAGTCATTTATAACCAACAATGTTTTGTGTACTGAGGAAATCATCCAGCCCTTTTTTAAAAGCTGTTATAGTGTCTGCCATTACTACCTCTTGTGGTAGTGTATTCCACAGTCTGACCGCTCTAACTGTAAAGAACCCTTTCCTATTTAGCTGTCGGAATCGCTTTTCTTCCACTCGCAGTGAGTGCCCCCTGGTCCTTAGTATTGTCTTTTGAAGAAATAAGTCATGTGCCAGTCCTTTATATTGACCACACATGTATTTATACATTTAAATGAGATCTCCTCTGAGACGTCTTTTTTCTAAGCTTTTCTAAGCTAAACATATCTAACTGTTTCAACCTCTCATCATATGGGAGGCCTTCCATTCCTTGTAATAGTCTAGTTGCCCGCCTTTGAACTGACTCTAACTTCTGAATGTCCTTTTTAAAATGTGGAGCCCAAAACTAGATCCCGTATTCCAGATGTGGCCTTACAAGTGATTTATAGAGGGGTAACAATACGTTGGCATCACGGGATCTAATCTCTCTTTTTATACACCCTAAAATCTTGTTTGCTTTAGCAGCTGCTGCTTGACATTGAGTGCTGCTGCTCAGCTTATTTGTAATGAGAATACCCAAGTCCTTCTCCTGTTCTGTAGTCCTGAGTTTACTTCCATTTAATGTATACGCAGCTATAGGATTACTCCGTCCTAGGTGCATTACTTTACATTTATCAACATTAAATCTCATTTGCCAAGTATCTGCCCATTCTGACATCTTATCCAGATCTTTTTGTAATATTGTACTATCCAGGTCAGTTTTTAATATCCTACATAGTTTGGTGTCATCGGCAAAGACTGACACTGTACTATCAATCCCATCCACAAGGTCATTAATAAATAGAGTAAAAAGAATCAGTCCAAGCACAGATCCCTGCGGCACCCCACTGCTGACTATAGCCCATTTAGAGAATGTACCATTTATGACTACTCTTTGTTTCCTATCTTTTAGCCTATTCTTTACCCAGTTGCATATTGTGTCCCCTAGTCCTTGCTTCTGGAGCTTTAGTATAAAGCTATTATGTGGTACAGTATCAAATGCCTTTGCAAAGTCCAAATAAATCACATCAGCTGCATTACCAATATCCAGGTTTGAACTTACCCCCTCATAGAACCCCAACAGGTTGGTTAGACACGACTTATCTTTCATGAATCCATGCTGTTTGTCAGTTATCATATTATTTTCTGCAATATATTTTTGCATGTCATCCATTAGATGCGACAATTTTGGGCTTTAACCAGCTCATCCTGACTGCCATGGTGCAGTGGCAATCGGGGCAATATAGGGGTTAATGACAGCTCTCAGCTGCCACTAAGTCCTAGATTAGTAATGGGAGATATCTATGAGACCAGTCATTACTAATCTTGTAAGTGAAAAGAAATAAAACACAAACACTGAAAAAACCCTTATTTGAAATAAAATACACACACCCTCTTTCACCCCTTTTGTTTATCCTCAAAACACCCTTAAAGATCTGATGTAATCCATACAATGTCCCACAAAAATCCTGCACTGCTACATCTGGAGCCTGGAGTGAGAGAGAGAAAACACAACCGCTCTCCACAGGCTCCAGGAAACACTGACAGCAGCGGGGGAGCAAAGGTGTGACCACTGCTGAACTGAGTGATGTCACCAGTGAATGGGGTTATAAGCAGATGACATCACTCAGTTCATTGAAGGCCATATCTGGGCTCCCCCACTGCTTTTATATTGTATTTAATAAAAAACTTTTTGATACATGTTAACATTGGGCATTTGTTCGTTCCTTTCTTTTATTGTGCTTATGTAGATACTGGAATTTTTATTATATACAGAAAAATATAATCTCTGGAAAGTACATACTGTATGCAATATGTATTTTGTCTCATTTTACAAAACATTATAACAAACACCAGCAGAGATATATTGTTTGATTCCATAGAGATACATCATATAGTGTTGTATCCAGCATGTGTAGAGATCCATAGCTTGATAATAAAGACTTGCTATGATTTTTGTATAATAATGCTGTTATTAAAATTCAAACTTGCTGTTCTTTTAAACAATGTACTGTATATTGCTCTAAAGCTCAATGGAATAGTCTGAAGATGGCTGCAGTGTGTATGTGCACCTGCATATTACACTTATATCGACAAGTGTGCCGGCCCATGTTTGCATTTGTGCTTCAATTTCTTGTACATTTGTGTGTGGTCGCTTCCTTGTTTGATATGCCAATTCTGGTGCTTCGCTTGCCTTTTCTGATTGTTCTGGTGAAGTGGCAATCAGGGTAAATGTAGGTAGGGTTGATGACAGCTGTGTAGTGTCAGCTGGCATCAAGCCCTGGATGTTCTGCTTCATGTCATTAAACCACTTTTATTGAGATAAAAATGCATGGGTCAAAAAGGTGGGAAAAATATATGCAAGATAGCATTAAAAAAAGGAAGGAAAAGCGCAAGTGAGATGAAGTGTAGGATTCATGCAAAAATTTAGCTGTGTGAAAGCTTGAACAATGCTTATCATGTATATATATATATATATATATATATATATATATATATATATATATATATATATATATATATATATATATATATATATATATGTATATATATATATACAGTACCGACCAAAAGTTTGGACACACCTTCTCATTCAAAGAGTTCTCTTTATTTTCAGGACTCTGAAAATTGTAGATTCACATTGAAGGCATCAAAACTATGAATTAACACTAGAAGGAATTTCGAGCTCCATAGGGTTCCAATGGTAGAAATGTTAAATGACCCCTCTCTGAGACTTCTAGTGTTAAAACATGTGCAATGAAATACTTAAAAAAGTGTGAAACAACTGAAAATATGTTTTATATTCTAGGTTCTTCAAAGTAGCCACCTTTTGCTTTCATTACTACCTTGCACACTCTTGGCATTCTCTTGATGAGAATCAAGAGGTAGTCACCAGAAATGGTTTTCCAACAGTCTTGAAGGAGTTCCCAGAGATGTTTAGCACTTATTGGCCCTTTTTCCTTCACTCTGCGGTCCAGCTCACCCCAAACCATCTTGATTGGGTTCAAGTCTGGTGACTGTGGAGACCAGGTCATCTGGCGTAGCACCCCATCACTCTCCTTCTTAGTCAAATAGCTCTTACACAGCCTGGAGGTGTGTTTGGGGTCATTGTCCTGTTGAAAAATAAATGATGGTCTAACTAAACGCAAACCGGATGGAATAGCATGCCGCTGCAAGATGCTGTGGTAGCCATGCTGGTTCTGTATGCCTTCAATTTTGAATAAATCCCCAACAGTGTCACCAGCAAAGCAACCACACACATCACACCTCCTCCATGCTTCATGGTGGGAACCAGGCATGTAGAGTCCATCCGTTCACCTTTTCTACAAAAACACGGTGGTTGGATCCAAAGATCTCAAATTTGAACTCATCAGACCAAAGCACAGATTTCCACTGGTCTAATGTCCATTCCTTGTGTTCTTTAGCTCTTTAAGTCTCTGCTGCTTGTTGCCTGTCCTTCAATAAAGTCCGTGGAGCCTCTGTTAGCAGTCTCGACACAGAAACCAGCCAGATATCCCTCCGGGAAGGACCCAGCTGGGTCCTTCATGGAGGGATATCTGGCTGGTTTCTGTGTCGAGACTCTTAACAGAGACTCCACAGACTTTTTTGATTTGCATTTTTCCCAGGGGGCAATGTACCTAGCATTTCACTGTATTGAGCACCCTCGCTGACTGCCGGCAGTGTTTTCTCTGGCTGGTCTCCCCGAGATCAGTGATTGTTTTGTCTTGTTGCCTGTCCTTAGCAGTGGTTTCTTAGCAGCTAATTAACCATGAAGGCCTGCTGCACAAAGTCTCCTCTTAACAGTTGTTCTTGAGATGAGAAGGTGTGTCCAAACTTTTGGTCTGTACTTTACACACACACACATATATATATATATATATATATATATATATATATATATATATATATATATATATATATATATATATATATACAGTTAGGTCCAGAAATATTTGGACAGTGACACAATTTTCGCGAGTTGGGCTCTGCATGCCACCACATTGGATTTGAAATGAAACCTCTACAACAGAATTCAAGTGCAGATTGTAACGTTTAATTTGAAGGTTTGAACAAAAATATCTGATAGAAATTGTAGGAATTGTACACATTTCTTTACAAACACTTCACATTTTAGGAGGTCAAAAGTAATTGGACAAATAAACCAAACCCAAACAAAATATTTTTATTTTCAATATTTTGTTGCGAATCCTTTGGAGGCAATCACTGCCTTAAGTCTGGAACCCATGGACATCACCAAACGCTGGGTTTCCTCCTTCTTAATGCTTTGCCAGACCTTTACAGCCGCAGCCTTCAGGTCTTGCTTGTTTGTGGGTCTTTCCGTCTTAAGTCTGGATTTGAGCAAGTGAAATGCATGCTGAATTGGGTTAAGATCTGGTGATTGACTTGGCCATTGCAGAATGTTCCACTTTTTTGCACTCATGAACTCCTGGGTAGCTTTGGCTGTATGCTTGGGGTCATTGTCCTTCTTTACTATGAAGCGCCGTCCGATCAACTTTGCGGCATTTGGCTGAATTTGGGCTGAAAGTATATCCCGGTACACTTCAGAATTCATCCGGCTACTCTTGTCTGCTGTTATGTCATCAATAAACACAAGTGATTCAGTGCCATTGAAAGCCATGCATGCCCATGCCATCACGTTGCCTCCACCATGTTTTACAGAGGATGTGGTGTGCCTTGGATAATGTGCCGTTCCCTTTCTTCTCCAAACTTTTTTCTTCCCATCATTCTGGTACAGGTTGATCTTTGTCTCATCTGTCCATAGAATACTTTTCCAGAACTGAGCTGGCTTCATGAGGTGTTTTTCAGCAAATTTAACTCTGGCCTGTCTATTTTTGGAATTGATGAATAGTTTGCATCTAGATGTGAACCCTTTGTATTTACTTTCATGGAGTCTTCTCTTTACTGTTGACTTAGAGACAGATACACCTACTTCACTGAGAGTGTTCTGGACTTCAGTTGATATTGTAAACGGGTTCTTCTTCACCAAAGAAAGTATGCGGCGATCATCCACCACTGTTGTCATCCGTGGACGCCCAGGCCTTTTTGAGTTCCCAAGCTTACCAGTCAATTCCTTTTTTCTCAGAATGTACCCGACTGTTGATTTTGCTACTCCAAGCATGTCTGCTATCTCTCTGATGGATTTTTTCTTATTTTTCAGTCTCAGGATGTTCTGCTTCACCTCAATTGAGAGTTCCTTAGACCGCTTGTTGTCTGGTCACAGCAACAGCTTCCAAATGCAAAACCACACACCTGCAATCAACCCCAGACCTTTTAACTACTTCATTGATTACAGGTTAACGAGGGAGACGCCTTCAGAGTTAATTGCAGCCCTTAGAGTCCCTTGTCCAATTACTTTTGGTCCCTTGAAAAAGAGGAGGCTATGCACTACAGAGCTATGATTCCTAAACCCTTTCTCCGATTTGGATGTGAAAACTCTCATATTGCAGCTGGGAGTGTGCACTTTCAGCCCATATTATATATATAATTGTAATTGAGGGCGGCACGGTGGCTCAGTGGTTAGCACTGCAGCCTTGCAGCGCTGGGGTACTGGGTTCAAATCCCACCAAGGACACCATCTGCAAGGAGTTTGTATGTTCTCCCCGTGTTTGCGTGGGTTTCCTCCGGGTACTCCGGTTTCCTCCCACACTCCAAAGACATACAGATAGGGACTCTAGATTGTGAGCCCCAATGGGGACAGTGTTGCAAATGTATGTAAAGCGCTGTGGAATTAATAGCGCTATATAAATGAATAAAATTATTATTATTATTTCTGAACATGTTTTTGTAAACAGCTAAAATAACAAAACTTGTGTCACTGTCCAAATATTTCTGGACCTAACTGTATATATATATATATATATATATATATATATATATATACATATTTACAGTGGAAATTCAGTTTACGAGTAACTTGGTGTGCGAGTATTTCGCTTTGCGAGCAAAAGCTTGCAGTGAATTTGTAACTCAGTTTACAAGCAATCTTTGCTGTACGAGCAAATACTCACTGCACACACTTCCGGTTCCATACTGTCACTTTCTGACCCACTCTTGCAGTCCGCACAGACACACACAAAAACACGAAAACACACACGCACACACATATTATGCTCGCCTTACCTACCTTTCCCTCGCCGGTCTCCTGGTTCTTGTAATCTGCAGGTACAGTATGTGTATCCGGTAACCATTGCGACGACGGAGGAACTTCTGCTCTCAGCCGCTTTTCAAAGACAGTGCGATGACCAATCAGAAACAAGCGACTCATGCCTTTCATGTCGGCGCTCTGGCCAACCAGAGGCAAGCGGCTGCTGTGTATGACATGTACTGCTGATGCGCTGACAACGGAAGCTCCAGCATCGGTCGCGATGGTTACCTGATACACATCCTGTACCTGCAGACTACAAGAACCAGGAGGCCGGCAATGGAACGGAGGGTAAGGTGAGCATAATATGTGTGTTTGTGCATGTTTGTGCGTTTGAGGAAATGTACAATAGGGGACCAGGATCGGACATTGCACAAATTGTAGAATGAATTGTCTGAGTTTCCATTATTTCCTATGGGAAATTTTGCTTTGCTAGACGAGTAACTTGGTTTACAAGCACAGTGCCAAAACAGATTGTTCTCGTTAACCAAGGTTCCACTGTATAACAAGGGTGGAGGAGGTACTTTTTCCTCATTTTAATTTTGCCTTATATAGAAGTCATTATACAGGGATGAATGTTTCTTAACATTTTGTTCCTGTAAAATCCATTTAATTTTTAATTTTGTATGTTTTATTGTCAATCCGTAAAAGTGGCGTAATACTTGACAATACAGTATTGTTCTCAGCAGCAACCTGTGATTCATAGAAGTGTCCAGGCATCTTCTTGCTATTCCCATTCCATTTGAGTGCAGTTTTCATCCATTACAGCATTTTTTTGTCCCACAACCCTTCTGGGGGAATTTTCTGGAAAAATACTCAAGTTTCCTATTAACTTCCGTTATACTCGTTACTCGAAATGAGCTTGTTCGAGCCTCCAACCCACTCAATTTGAGTATTGAGCACTTGAGCATTTTAGTGCTCACTCATTACTATTAACTATCTTTTTGTCATTTATTGCGCCTCTTATAGCTCTATTTAGCCATAGCGGTTTCCTCCTATTTCTGACTTATTTATTCCCATAGGGTATATATTGTGCCCAGGACCTATTCCGGATGCTTATAAACGTGCTTTTCTTTATTATCTGCGGTAAAACATAATCTCTGAAAAGCACATAAACCATATGTATCTTGTCTCATTTTACAAACCCCTCTAATGGACACTAGAATAGACATATTCTTTGATTCCCTCCAGATACTTTCTTTTGTGATATATCCAGCGTGCCTTCAGATCCAAGGCTTGATAATAAAGTCTTGCAATAATTCTGCTCTACTAACACTGTTAGTAATATTCAAGCCTGCTGTTCTCTTAAACAGTTTATATTGCTCTACAATTCAATGAAATAGTCTCAAGATGAGCGCTCGGATAGTAACGTCTCTTAAGTTCCATTTATTTACCGCAGCCTCGTTCCATTGATTGACAGCTTAAATGAGGGTGAAATATGTATTCAATTCCATTTGGAAGAGTCAATCACAGCTTGCTGTCAGTGAAAACCTCATTGTTCCCAACACTAATTCCACAACTACTTAGAGATGTAGCAGTTATAGAATTTGGGATGGTTTGTTTAATGCACTGATTTAAGAGCATTTTGTTAAAATGTATCCCAAAGGTGCGAATCGATCATCCTTAGGCGAGCCAGTTTAGCTGACGCACATTCTTCTGTGCTCTAAGAGAATCACTGGATTAACGGATAGAAAATAATATCAGCGCTTAGATTCAATCAGGACATCTGTCAGTTTTATCATCCTGCTCCAGGTTCAGCATTTCAATGAGAAGGACATGAGGAAGGAATAAAGAAAGATGCAGTAGCGAGGCAACGTTCTTAGGCGGAGAGTAACAAAAATGAACGATTCCATTTACCACCACCCCTTTATTTTGTCTCTCGCTGGCAGGCATGACATTAAAGAGATGTGACAGATAAAAGGGAAATTATAGCTACAAAGTAAATCTACATCACGGAACATTCTGTGACTTTTGCTAATGTATTGCTAAATCCTGTTCCTCTCCGGGTCTGATTGTACGAAACGTCTATTTACTGTACTGTTATTAAGCATAATGTTTCCTTTCGAATTTCATATATACAATATTTCTATTCCTAATAAACCTGTTATTTGACTGAATCAGCTATTCATGGAATGTAATGGTTTTCTCATTACATGCCGATTTTTCAGAGCCATTATTATAGTTTTCTGTACATACATTTTTTTGTTAGAATGTTTCACAATATAACATGCTATTATAGTCATGTGGATTTCATAAAAAGAAAAAAAGTACATTATGGTTGGTGTATAAAAGGCTCAGATATGCAACAACATGTTCTCGATTATCAGAGACATAACCTAAGGGTTCTGGACCACAACACAAACAGATAATTCCCATATGTGATATATTGACGACATGTCAAGGGCTAAAAAAGTGTGAAGCAATGACACAAAGCTTCATGAGCTGGTAATCTGAAGTCATTGTGGGGTAGTCGTGATAAAGATGTTGTCCAATTATAAAATATATTTGTCGCTAAGATTTCACAAAGACACAGACTAATAAGGTCATCTATACTAATCACAATCTGATCAGGGTGCGATCAGGGTGCGATAAGGGTGTGATCAGAGTGCAATCAGGGTGCGATCAGGGTTTATTCAGGGAGGGATCAGTGTGCAATCAGGGTGCAATCAGGGCGTGATCAGGGTGTGATCAGGGTGCAATTAGGGCGTTATCAGGGCGTGATCAGGATGGGATCAGGGTGCAATCAGAGTGCGATTAGTGTGCAATCAGAGCGTGATCAAAATTGGATCCACGTGTAATCAGACTATTATCAGATCGTGATCCAATTTTTTCCAATATGAATACGATAAAAAAATTATCTTCTCTAGTCTGTCAGTTTTTAAAAATTGAACCTCATTTGCAAATTCAGTATGGCTTTTTCCATGGACCCATTGACATGCACGGTTGAGTGTGATCTGTGTGAACTTCAACATTTTTTGAAAACTGAGGGAAGTCAATGCTTTCAGGAGTTTTAAAGCATTTTCGCAGCATAATTGAAAGTAAAAAACTGCAAAAATGCTGAAAAAATGCAGCATAACATTTGTGCAAAATTATTTGCAGCATTTTTGGTGACTTTAACTTTATTAACATGTACTGTAGACAAATCTCTCATGTAATCCACAATGACTGAAAACGCAAAGTGAGAATATACTTTTAGGGAATGTGCACATGTGAGCGGGGAAAGCAGTGCATATGCAATGAAGTGGCTCCGGAAGTGAATGAACGGCCATGGGAGCAGTGACAGCCACGCCAGAGACATGATCAGTATAGCCCGCTTGCTCCTATTGCCCAATCCTTTCTACCACCATTTTTAATCACTGGATTCTGATCCTTATAGACTTATATAGTGACAGATGTCTGGCCAGACACCCAGGATAAGTCTTGGCCAGGAACCGTGTTTTTATTTTTAACCCGGTTAGACCTGCTGATCCCGGGTGTCTGCAAGTCACTCATCACTAATCTCAGTCACTTTTCTTGTAGTGTTAGGGCACATTCCCACAATCAGAAATAGCAGTGTTTTGGAAGCAGCATGTTTTTGCTGCTTCCAAAATGCGGCGTACAAGCAGAGTGGATGAGATATATTGAAATCCCATGCTTACTGTGCTTCTTTTGCCACATTGTAAACTGACATGCAGCACAGCTTTTCGAGATGCAGCATGTCCATTTATTCTTGTGTAGACACGAGTGTTCTCTGCGGGAGAACACAGCGAAAATCCGCTGTGCCTATGTCAAGGAAGGAATTTGGGTTGAAGACTGCTAATGGAGTCTCCGTTTGGGATATCCAGGGACGGTGCCATATTAGCTGTATATCAGTGCCAATATACCAATGTATATAAGACAATGAACACATGAGACATGTTCTCCTTGAGCTAGCATCACCAACTGAGCTCGTTGTATTCTATTGTTCAAGCATTAAACACATCACTTCAGCCTGAAAGATATTTACAAAAACTTCTCCATTTGCTCACACATACTGATAAAGAATAATTAGGGGGGAATGCGTATGGGCAGCATTGAGAGAATGCATGAGATCATACATTATCCCAAATAGTACACTTTGAAGATGGTAAGCGACAATGAAATTCTGTAGAAATAATACATGGGAGTATGGGATCACCCGTCTCATCCTACAAATACTACATTCCTTCTCCTGTGAATTTTACTGATAAGGCTCCCAATTAACTTAATGAATATCTCCTTTGTTCATTTATACTTTGGCTAACTTTTTCAATATACAGCTTAGAATTATACTATGGGTCCATGCGATGGCTACATAGACAGACAGATAATTATGCATCTACACCTATTTTGATTATTTATATACACAGATATTCTTATTACGTTTGAACAAACAAGCTATAGCTCAGGCGACCTCCACACCTGGAACCCGGATTATGGGCATGGATGCTGTGTTCTCCCGCGGATGTCCCTGGAAGAGGAATGATGCTGCATCTAGATTGCAGCGTCACCTGATCGTGGGAACGAAGTCTTAGGCGGGCTTTGCACTCTGCGACATCGGTAACAATGTGTTACCGATGCTGCAGCGATAGTCCCGCCCCGTCGCACGTGCAATATCTAGTGAAAGCTGCCGTAGCGATTATTATCGCTACGGCAGTTTCACACGCACATACCTGCCGTGCGACGTCCCTCTGGCCGGCGACCCGCCTCCTTCCTAAGGGGGCGGGTCGTGCGGCGTCACAACGTTGTCACACGGCAGGCGGCCAATTGAAGTGGAGGGGCGGAGATGAGCAGGATGTAAACATCCCGACCACCTCCGTCCTTCTCATTGCAGCCGGCGGCAGGTAAGGTGATGTTCCTCGTTCCTGTGGCTTCATACACAGCGATGTGTGCTGCCGCAGGAGCGAGGAACAACATCGCACCTGTCGCTGCACCGGCATTATGGAAATGTCGGAGGCTGCAGCGATGATACGATAACGACGCTTTTGCGCTCGTTCATCGTATCATCTAGGATTTACACACTACGACATCGCAAGTGACACCGGATGTGCGTCACTTTCGATTTGACCCCACCGACATCGCACCTGCGATGTCGTAGTGTGAAAAGCCGCCCTTAGAGTATGTGTAGTGCATGTTGAGTAATTGGTTGCACAAATTTCTGAACCATTTCTGCATCGCTTAACCGGAAAAGCGCAGCGAAAAAAGCTTGCTTTTGCCATGTTTTTATGCATTGTTTACCGCATTTGTACCTGCATTTTTCAAATTGAAGTCAATGGGTGAAAAAACGTTGCAAAAACGCTTAAAGAACTGACGTGCCGCAGATTATTTTCTACTCCAAATCTGCAATTAGAAAATGCTCAACGTGTGAACAAGACTTTAGGATTCTCATTGACTTTGCTGGTTCACGATATGCTTGCAGTTTTGTGATAAACTTGTACACAAAAAAACGCAACATATGTACACAGCCAAAAATGCTGCATTTTTTGGGGTTGCAAAGGCCATAGCAAAAGATGCGGAAAAAACACAAGTTATGGATAAGGATTTAAGCCAGATCCACCAACTCTTCCTGATGCAAACCCATGCAAAGAGTGAAGATTATCTGACGCAAGTTAACCAGAACTGCACTAACTGCACTAAGAAATACTCTTACTTGCAGATTTTACTATTGTAATATTTACGACAACTGTGTACGAGTAAAAGAAATTTATCAGTGTTGTTCTGCAATTAAATAAAATTGCCATCTCCTGCAGTTATGGCTGTGTAATTCTAAGAAGATTGCATCTGTGAGCATGAAAAAGCAGGTTATGAGAAACTAAGCATTATTCGCGTTATCATCAGCACTGCGCTGCTTTAAAGGGATGCTGACATTATATTTCTTTCCATTTGTCTAGGTGAGATCAGAAGAAATGCATTTATAGTAATTAAATGCATAGAGGAAAAGAAAATTGTATTCAGCTTTATTCCTTCAGCTTTCATTGCATGCGGAATATTTGCATATCTTTAATGCAAATGAAAATAAAATGAATGTACCGTTCTTTAAAGTGCATTACTCGTACAAGTGTAAGGGAATCAAAGAAAGTTAACCGTTAGTAGTATATGTACAAAGAATGAGAACATCGGGGAACGAAGAATAGCTCAAAATACACTAATATAAGAATAATTGCTGTCCCAAACATCTGTAATAATAACTGTGAGCTGAAAATGATGTTAAAAATAATCTTTACAAGATCTTCTAGCTTAAAAAAAGAAAAATTAAAGATGCATCTATTTTTTATCTACCGTCTAAGAATTTATGGATATGTGCAACCCTAGTGATTAAGTGCTAAACATAAAGACCCCGATTCTCCATATTTTTTGCGTAAAACACAAACTTTAAAGATGCGCAAAAAATTGTGCCTTTTGCCATATTTCCAGTCAGATCTGACAAAGTGGGCTTAGTATGGCCTTGGTGAACCAAAGTTCAAATGTGGAGAGAAAAGTCCGGGCACCACAGACGATCAACAATCAGCTTCACACTTGTCTAAAGAACCAGACCACTATTGCAGACATGGGACACCTGCCCCAATGCTGCATGCTAAAAATCAGACAGCAGTGCAGAAATTCAGATCCAACACAGGAAAAAAGGAAAAAGCGACAACTCACCGGGTTATGAGATCAAGTGTTCTTTATTGTGCAAATGTGGCGCCCCTGACCCGGTCAGGCAGCACTGAGTACTGCACCCCTGCTGGGACAGTACTTCTAGGTAATCCGAAGGGCCAGAACGAGGTGTGTACGCACAGGCACATAGCAACCAGGTCTCCCACACCTTTAGAGTGGACCCTCGGGTAGTCTCCAGAGGGGGCTAGCTTTCAAATCTTTTCAAGAGGTGAAGCGAAGAGGCTGGGAGCTGAAGTGCAGAGGTTGTCAGGAAGAGAGGAGAACCAGTCTAGTAGTGGAGCGTGGTGGTTGCAAGGTGATACGCGCACGGCCACTAGTCAGACCCTGCACGGGGTAGTAGCCGTTAGTGGGGGAGAACGGTCACCTGGTGAGTCAGAGAGAAGTGTCCGGGGTGACTAGGCATGTATGGGGTACAGGTCCCTAGAGCAGACTCCAGTTTAACTATCTGCTAAAACTGCCGGTGAGGGGAACTACAAGTACCTCACCAACTTCACAGAGTCCGAGACTCAGCAGAAACGCAGGGACCCATTAGGAGACAGACCCTGGAGCCATCTCACTTGGTCTACGCCGCTGGCAAACGGGCCAAACACAGGGGAGAAAATGCAGTTGCAACTCCCTGGATAGATCCCCATGGTACTTCAAGTCAGGAGGTTATCCGAACACAAGAGTGCTAGGAAGGCGAGCTAATAGGTTACCCTCAGACTGGAGGGTCCTACCTGGTTCATCACAGCAATGCCCGGGTCAGCTCACCAAAACATCTGAGTGAGTGAAAACCAGTTAAAAGACTTTTGGACTTAGCTTGTGTTATTCCTGGACCCACTACTCTGCTCACCCGAGCCCCTGGGGCCTGCCTCACTCACGGGAGGGTGCAACATCTGAATGCCGACCCCATCAGCCCCAGATGCTTGTAAAATCTGCAGTAGCGGTCATCCACATCCCTGACCGCAAGCCGTGAGTGGCGTCATGACATATACAAAACTAACAGTACCTGTTGCCATATTGAAGAAACCCTGTGGCGTCCCTGAAGAGGCTCAACATCCCTGGGGCGACACACAAACACGGGTGACATGTAGTGCAGGGAGGGGGAGCCGAAGCCTTGGACAATGGTGACCATTTCGTGCTAGTGTGGTGCTTCAAGTAGCGCAGAGAGGAGAAGCCAAAGCCTCGGACAACAGTGACTGTTTCGCACTAGTGTGGTGCTTCTACGGGTTCTACGGGACTCGCAGAAGCGCTACACTAGCACAATACGGTCACCGTTGTCCGAGGCTTTGGCTCCCTCTCCCTGCACTACATGTCACCCGTGTTTATGCAGCACCCTGGGATATGCTACCCCAGTGATCTGCAGGATTCTAAGGCTTTCTGGAACACCCTATGCTGACAACCCACACCTCACACACAGGTAGGGGCACATTCCCTGAGACCTGGGCGCAGCATGTAGAGGGTTAACAGTGGTCAGATGTGAGAACCAATCGCTTAGGTGTTAGCCTGGGAAAGGGGTGTGGCTTGTGGAAAGCAACAGGTGTTGCTAGGCAGAGTTGGCAGAGAGGAAAAACGACAGTTAAAGGAGTGACAGTTGAAAGGAGTCAGAGAGTGAGAGGGGTGTGAGGATTGTGAGGAGACCCCCAAAAGGCGACTAGGAGGTAGTAGCCTGAGGGTAGACAGATCCCAGGCACTACGCACGAGGGGGTACTGGACCCCAGAGTAGACAACAGCTCCAAGCGGTCTGCTGATCCAGCCGTGTGTGGTGACTTCCAGGGTACCACACCACCCATAGGCTCAGGGACACAGCCTCATATATAGGACCCAGGAGAAGGCACAGAGAAGTAGCCTACCCCACAAGGGACCGCGAGGCCTGTCATACTGGGCCCGGAAAGACAAAGGAGCAGAGCGCCGCAGGTCACCAACAGCTTCAGGCAAGGGGACCATCAGCTCTGCATGTGCACGGAGGGCTCAACTGGGACTCACGTCAGCAGCGGGACAAAGGAAAGTCGGTTGACCAGCCGTACTAAACTGCACTTGCAACATCAAGTGAGTAAATTACCAGTTAATCTGCAAGAACTGTGTCGTGTTTATTACTGGCTCACCACAAGGCGCAGCACACCTACATGGGACTTAAGCCCCTACTGGTGGAGGGTGCGAACACACTTGCTGCTATACCATCTGTCCCTAAAACCACAGCAGTGGCGGGATCTTAATACCGCAACCCGCCAGTGGCGTGACAAGTGACATACAAAATAACCCTGTTACCGAGCGCCCCCCCAGGTAACGGAACCGGGCATGGCCACCTGTGACGGTGATCCCCATTATCCACCACCCGGAACCGAGTATCCCAAGGGCCTGAGATGTGGCAGCGCTGTACATTTGCACAATAAAGAAGACTTGATCTCATCCCTCAGTGAGTTGGTGCTTTTTTCCTGTGTTCGATCTGAATGGGCATGGTGAAGTCTGCCCAACAAATTCTTCAACAATTAAGTTAATTTAATGATTTATGCCAGAAAGTCTCTCCTATCACTGACTGGAAAAATATTCCTGGCAGGACACATGGAGGTGCACACCAGTGGTAATATTGCCCTAATCCATTTAGTGACGTGTGCCTCTTAATATATTTGGTCCATTTTACTCCATCATTAAAACTGGACTACAATATGCCAGTCTTAATTAATTAAGCAAAATGTCTGAGTCTATAAAATACATTGCTCATGTTCCAAGGATCAGTATAACACTGCAACAAACAGTTGGTATTTTACGATCAAGGCACACACAGTTCAGAAATACAGATATGTGCCTAGAGGAGTTTCAAAATTGACAAAAAGTAGAGTTCTCCTTTAAAAAGGTGATGCAAGACTATTCTCCCACCTAAACTGACATCCATAGCAACTGCCCCAGGCAAAGCAAGCATTTGTGCAGTCAAAACCAGGGAAAGTAGTCCAGCGCAATCCTTGGAGTCTTATTAGGTAAAATAACTTTTAATTCATAAATTTTAAAACCTCAGGGACATACAGCAGAAAAATCTGGAATAAGGTAGATAGCTCATTTCTTCGCATTTCAATATCATCATTATTCAGGCGGTGTCTGTGTTTATTTACTTTAACTTACAGATTAGAATGAGGGGGTGTCTAAAAGATGACTGCCATCACTAATCTAGGACATAGTGGCTGCTGTGGGCTGCCATTTACTCCTTATTACCCCGATTGCCACTTAACCATGGCAACGGGAAGAGCCGGGTCCAGCACCAGAATTGGCGCATCTTATGGATGCGCCACTTCTGGGGCGGCTGTGGGCTGCTATTGTTAGGCTGGAAAAAGCCAAATAACACCCTAATAATATTAGCCCCCAGTTGTTTTCTGCACCTTGACTGGTTTTAGAAAAATGTGGGGGAACCCACATCATTTTAAAAAAATAAATAAATGAAATAACTAAAAAGAAAGTGTGGGATCCCCTATATTTTTCATAACAAGCCAAGGCACAGCAGCAGCTGAGGGTTGCAGCCTGCCGCTGCTGCTGTTCCTGTGCTGGATATGAAAAATGGGGGGACCCCACGTCATTTTATTACCAAAAAAAAATAAAAAAAACAGCTGTCCAAGCTAGCTATCCCTTTATTAAGCCATTCTGTTATTTAATTCTATCTATTCTACCTGTTCTTTCTTATTATCTGTTATATATGTTGTTTCAATCAATTCTATATGTCCTTTCTATCTATCTATTCTTTCTACTTTTTTCTATCTATTCTAGCTATCAATTATCCTATCATATTTTATTTCTCCTTTAAAAACGCACTGACAAAAATGCATCGAAAACGTATTGAAAACCCATTGAAAACACATGCGTTTTCACGTCAAACACAATGTTTACAGTTGTCAAGTCTGCCAGAGGATGCATTTTTTTGTCAAACCAAGAATGCAGCGTGCGGACATACCCTTATACTCTCCTATAACATTATGTAGAATAGGACCTATGCGCAAATTATGTTGGATGTCACATACCGTTGAAACCAGAAATTTACACACACATAGCTATCTAAGAAGACACATATGCATGTTTTTCCTCACTATCTGACATGAAATTGTGACTCCCTAGCAAAACCAGATAGTCACAAATAGGCCCCCGCATAAAACCTTCCCTCACTAGGAAACACACAGCCAACCATTAAACCCTAGTCACCCCCTTAGGGACAGATAGACACACCAGTGGGCATGGCTAGGCTGTTGGTGGACGCCCACCCAGGGGTTTAGACAGCCCAGGGTGAGAGAAACAGGCAGTTGAGTTGTAGAGTTCAAGGAGAGTGGAGGTATGGCCTGTGTGTCAGGCCTGAAGCAAACTGACAGGTACCAGGGTAGGAGCCCTGGTACCGCTGGCTAGGAGGCAGACGGTGGTCTCCATCAGCAGGAGATGGGAAGACGGCTCTGTGATACCGAGGTGGACCAGGACAGGATTGTAGCCCGCCGGTACCGACACGGGGAACCGATCCGGACACCGTAGCAAAAAGGGGGGTACTCGGACCCTGAAGCCAGAAACCAGAATCGACTGGAGCTGGTTAATTAACCGATTGAGGCCAGGACTAGAGGTTCTGTCCCACCCAAATTCCCTCATAGAAAACAACAGCCCACCGATTAGGGATAAGAGGTCAACGCCAAGGCCTATAGATCCCACGGGCCAGCGTCTGCGGGCATGACTCCTTAGGCCACATCCAGCCGGGAGCGGACTCCTACGTTTCACACTAGGAAGTCATTTCTACTTAAAGCAGTGCAGGAAAAGGATAGAGACCACCAGCCGGGTGGTGGACCAGAACGCAACCGGCCACAGCACCGGCCACCACCACCTTGGTTACCAGAGACTTGTGTGTGTGTCTAACTGTGAGTACACCAGGACCCTCTTCGGTCGCCATCCCCTGCATGCACCAACCGGGTCCCGGGGCCACCATCCCTGACCATGGAGGGGTTAACAACTCGCTGCACAATATCTCCCCCGGGTGCCCTGTCACAGCAGCGGTGGTGTCCAACTCACTACAAACCGTGGGTGGCGTCACAAACTCAATACGACCCAGTCCATACATATACGACCCCCTCATCTAATTGGCGTGTCTGCGAGACCCCCGGGTTCGGAGACCCTCGAGCCACCACCCCTGAAGGTCCAGATCCGAGCAGCAGTGGCTGCTGGCACGGGGCGGTACACCCCGAAACTTGGCATCACGAACAGGATACTTACTCATCCACTTACCTTGTGGAAGTGTGCATTGTATTGGACAGTCAGCGGTGATCCATTGTAAATTTTTCAGAAGTCGCCATTTTGGTCACCATTTTGGTGTGCAAAACTACAGCCCAGCATCTTCTTCCCCACGAAAAGGGCACGAAAGCCGCCGCCCCGCCCCCTGGGAACTCGGCCAGAAAGCGAGGCCGGAAGTCGCAAAACGAAACATACAGGCCTAAAAGAGGAGTCCCAGCAAAAGACCAAGGGGGAGGATGGAGCGGCATGTAACTAGCGCTGTGAAGTGCAGGGACGCCAGGACCTTGCAGAAACCCATTCCTGGACACCAACGTGGCAAGATGTGTCGGAGGATCCAGGCCCAAGCCCACTTCATGCTGGCGAAGTGGGCATCGGAGACGAAGGGCCTGGCTGCAGCTGTCCGGGCGCGTGAAGTGGAGATGATCCTGGAGTAGCGGGTAAGCAGTGACCCACGCCCCTATGTTCCCTAGGAACCAGCCATCCCGGCCTGCTCCCGTCCACCACGCCATTTCCCTCGTCGCCCGTGTTTGCAGCCAATGCCCCAACTGACCCGCTGCCCCAGTCCGTGGCAGCGGAGCCCGTACCATCTACAGAGGAAGACCCAGCTGCCGGGCCCTCAGGCCTTACCGTCACCACCGCTTCGGCACCGCTGATGACATCCCATCCAGCCCCGACCCTGGCCGCACCAGTGATGACGTTGGCTCCAGCAGTCCGCCCGGCCGCAATGGAGGCAGCACCCGCTGCTCCCGGGTACCTCGTCCCAGCTGAAGACCAGCAGCAAGGTGCTCGTGGAAAGGAGGCACAGGCTGTTGAGCATGGGGTCCCACGGCAGTATGTGAGGCCGGTCGTAGCCGGCGTCAAGGGTTCCCCAGGAAGTCTGGCTCCTGAGCAGGAGGGTAAAGTGGATGTACATGCCCGCATCTATATGGAGAAAGATCATCACCAGATCAAGATGTAGAGGTAGTAGTTCCCGGCTACCCACAAGTTCAGTTCCCCATTGGGACAGTGTGCCTTTAAAGTTTCCCATTTCATTAGTTTGAAACCAAAAGCATGGCTGAGAACTTGCAGGCCAACCCATAACCTTTTGGGCCTTGTAAATAATCCTGGACCCTCCTTCTACACACTTTGCAGCAGTCTCCGGAGAGGCTGATTGGAGTATGGGCCTGCGGTAGAGTAGGCCGAGGCCCAGTCACCATTGGGACTGGTGACTATCCTCCGGGTCAGAGGTCCCCTGGACGTGGGGTCCCTGTAAAGGACTGCCTGGTAAGGAACTTTTTACCCGGCCCGTTTGGGCAACACCCGGACTTAACCTGGTCTTGGGAAAAGGGTGCCAACCTGTGTTCTAGTGATGGCACCAGGGTTAAGTCTGTTTGGGTGGTAAAGGGGAGAAGGACCCGGTCCCGTCCCGGTTATGTTAGTAACATTTAAGCAACATGCCTCCCATAAGGGAAGAAAACAAAGTATTCATGAACTGTAAATATGTTATTATGTTTATAAAATGTTTTATTCTTTTATCTTTTCTGCAGTAAAAAATAAACCGGTGGTGGTCGGACAGCCCGCAGACGGTCTGTGTTTAACCAAGGGGGAGTGTGACGCCCTGGCAAAAACAATTTTACCTCATTGACCACGCCTTAAGTTAGAGATATGTGAGTAGTCATTCTCACCCATCTCTTATGACTTCTTGAAAAATTAACCATGCTGGATCCGAGAACGTCTTTGTTGATATTCTCACACATGTGAAAGATCTCTATTCTGCACAGATTACAAGTCTCCGTTTCTACAACAGAATATATATATACATGGGCTTATTGGGCTGAAAATTGGTTTAGAGGACATCTACCACATGTTTTAAAGGCCAACTTCCATTAGGCAATGTTGTACTAGGAGTTGTAATAAGCGTAATAAGCCAAAAATACATACAAACAAACACGATTAGCGGAGACTCAATCAGATTATAACTAGGGTTGAGTGAGTACCTAACTATTCATACTCGCTATTTTCATAACGAGTACTGTCTAATACTCATGTATTCGCTCCGAATAGCATGTGCAAAGGGGAAAAAAAAAGTAATGAGCAATGCCGTACCATTCGTGCGAGTACCAAATAGTGTGGCATTCGAGTTACTCGTTAATTTGCAAGTCTTCCCCATTGACTTGCATTGCACGCGCTATTCGGAACGAATATGCGAGTATTAGACAGAACTCATTATGAGTATAGCGAGTATGAATAGTTAGGCACTTGTTCAACTCTAATTATAATTTTTATTACTGTTAATTTTGTAGAATGTAGGAACTTTGCAAGAAATATGTAATGTAGGTTCCATATATGGTGTCCACACTGTTGTTGCGCTGCATAATTTTTATGGTTTTCCAAATTGGTGTAAAGCAGTACTTTATTCACAATTTCAATGAAATCAGGGTAAAAACAGTTCAGTTTTACAGGATTTTTTAACCCCTTCATGAAATTTAAAGTATATATACATCCAAGGTTGCCTCCCCCTGGTTACTGGTAGCTCCGCCGACTAGGTAGGTGTGTAGCTAACAGGCACAAGTAGATCAGAGATACCACTGTGCCTTCTAACCACATAGATTGCACTGGAGTAATCTCTCAGTGCGAGTTAAATGGCCGTGGTGGAGATTGCGCCTTTCCCCACTGCCTGTGAAGCGATCATGGGGCGCCATTGTATTGCAATGGTAGCACGGAGTCAGCTGATGACCCCTGATGTTACCATGACTCAGTTCCTCTGAGAGCTGGAGAAACTCCAGCGCTTACAGGAATACAGAATTCCTGCTGATCAGAGTGATGTTGCAGCTTCCATTCACCCCATTGAAAATAAAACAATAAAAAAATACACATATTTGATATTGCCACATTCTGAAATGCCTGATGTATCAAAATATAAAATCAATTAATCTGATTAGTACACGGCGTAACAAGAAAAAAATTCCAACCCCCCCAAATTAAGGGTTTTAGTAGCTTCCACTTTGCAATAACAGGTGAGTAAAACATCATATCTGTGCAAAGATTATATAATTAAAAATGTCAGCTCAAGATTAGAGTTGAGCGCGGTTCGTGGTTCGAGGTTCTCCAGTTCGCGGCTCGAGTGATTTTGGGGGCTGTTCTAGATTGAACTAGAACTCGAGCTTTTTTGCTAAAGCTCGATAGTTCTAGATACGTTCGAGAACGGTTCTAGCAGCAAAAAAAACAGCTAATTCCTAGCTGGCTTTCCGCTGTAATAGTGTAAGTCACTCTGTGACTCACACTATTATGACATTTCAGTGTATAGTGTGCGGGAACAGCGCCTTCAGATCACTGCTGTATGTATAATGGCGATCGCCATTTTTTTTTTTTCTTTGTCTTCCTTCCCTAAGCACGCGCGTGTAGTGGGGCGGGCCAGCATGTCAGCCAATCCCAGACACACACACAGCTAAGTGGACTTTTAGCCAGAGAAGCAATGGCATGTGTGATAGGATGTCCATGTCACATGTCCCTGCATTATAAAACCGGACATTTTCCTCCAGCTCGCCATTATCTGCCTTCTGCGTCCTTGGTGTCAGACATCACTGGCGCAGCTCCTATCGCCGATACTGCTGTATACGCTCCATACACAGCGCTGGACAGCTTAGGGATAGCACTTTCTATCAGTCCTTTTAAGGGCTCATACCGGCAGGGTCAGAGCCATAGGTGACAGAGTTTAAAACAGAGTTTAACAGCTACACAAGATGACAGCGTCTGTGTAGCTAAGGTCAGGGATTTCCTCGCTGCATTTCCCCATTAGGAGGGATAGAAAGGCAGGCTTCCTTTCCTCTACCCAGAGACCCACAACCCTGCCACTGTACCCTCCTGCCCTTTGCACACTCCAACTCATTGTTACTAAGTCATTATACTAGCAAACACTGAGTGAACTTAGTGGCATCCTAAACGTGGCTGTTTGACTTCTGTATCGTCCCACAAGTTCAAAGATATTTTCAGCACGTCTGCCTGCATTGCACACTCCAACTCATTGTTACTAAGCCATTATACTAGCAAACACTGAGTGAACTTAGTGGCATCCTAAACGTGGCTGTTGGACTTCTGTATCGTCCCACAAGTGCAAAGATGTTTGCAGCACCTCTGCCTGCATTGAACTCTCAAACTCATTGTTACTTACTAAGACATTATAATACCAAAAATTGAGTAAACTTAGTGGCATACAAGAAGTGACTGTTGTACTCCATTAGTGCCCCACTGGTGCAAATCTATGTGCAGCACCTCTGCAGGACACCCACCTGCCCTGTTTTTAATACGCTATAATGATAGCAAAAAATAGTGCCATTTAGTGGCATCATAGAACTGGATGTTGTATTTCATTAGTGTCCCACTGGTGCCAAGCTATTTCTAGCACCTCTGCATGACACCCTCATGCACATTTTGCTACGCTAATGTTATAGCAAACTCAGGGAATTCATTGCTGCATTTGATAATTCGGAGGGATAGAAAGTGAGGCTTCCTTTAGCTTTTCCTTCTGTTCATAGACAGCATCTCCAAGTCCACACCGGAAGAGCAATTTCTCCTCCACGTGTAAGTGTGGAGAGGCAGCTAGTGCGCATGCGTGTGCCGATTTACCCCAGCTGCATCCTAACTACAGTGTTTCGCCTAGTGAGTATGCTCAGCCTGACTGTGCCATTCCTGAGGCTAAGTCTTCATTTCGGGATACCTTGCATGCTCCCACACTTAATGTGAAAAGCCTCTTTGCACAGGTACTTGCATTCTGTGCCGGGTCTAAGTCCTGTTTTGTGCCGAGACACCATGCTAAAGCTGATAGTCTTCTTTCAGAGACTCTATTTCATGCAACTGACCATGCTCAGGCACTTCCTGCATCAGAAACTAGGTCCGGTAATGAACTCTTTGGCCCTGCCCCTGATGTGGGGGGGCCCATATAGACCACAGGGCATCAGGTGTCCTGACGATGTGGCCAGGCCACTCCCATATGGCTTGCAGAGGCCCGCCCCTATGACTTGTCACCTCATTATTGATGGTCAGACGATAACTGGTGAGGTGTTTGTGTCGTGGCAGCCATGAGGTCATTATTGAAGTTGCGGTTCCAAATAGGACGCTAGTTATGCCACTCATGACGTGTCACTCTGCTTTTGTCTCCAGGAGGTGCATTGTGGTCCACCCTGGTTTGGGGCGGACCCAGGTTATAAAACGGGCTGGAGCCAACAAGGAGGTGCGCAGTCTTCTATTATGCTCCAAAAGAGCACACCTCCATGTGTTGAACCCATTGCGGCTTTGGGCCAGAGGTAGGCAGGGATAGGGCGTCGATGCAGGCCGCCACCACAGTTGGTAACGCAGAACGGTTAAGACCAGCTCCTGTCCTACAAGTCCTGCTTGTGCAGCCCAGTGGCATTAACAGGCCTGCTGCTGCTGATGCACCTGCTCTCCACAGGTGTGGCCCCAATGCACACGGTCAGCGTATTGAATGGCCCCTGTGATGTTAACAGAGAGTTCCTGGGCTGGGTGGGCGTGTGGACCCTGTGACGCTAACAGGGCTCCCAGTCTCAAGATCCGAGTGGCGTCTAACTCGGTTCAGGCAACTATTAGTTTCATAGCCACGCAGATCTGTATCCTCCACCTAACCTTCCAGTTGCCAACCTCTCCTTTTCCATCTGGGAGCACGGTGGACATTGACTGCTGATGGGGATATAAACTTTTCTCTTTCTTTTCTTATTAATTTTCGTTATATAGCGGTAACATAGTATATACCACCTTATCCAAATCTGCCAGTCCCACCGTAACAGATTTCTTCATCTAATGTTACTTTTGCTTAACCAACAAACCCATGGACAAAAACTTTTTCCCCCTTTCCAACATACCTGTTCCCCTTTCCACCAGCATTTGTCCTTTTTCAACTCATTTGGTATATGACCAAAAGTGCAACTCTGCAGGGACACCGTACTCAATGCCATCTCAGCACAGCAGCCAGCCCTCGGTCCCTCAGATGTGGACAAGTAAAAGACCATTTCCTCCTATCCATGACAAACCGTTGAGATTCACTCTGTGCAGCACTGGCGTTTAGTGGAAAAGCAGATCTAAGAATCCGTACCACCTTCTGCAGATACTCCTGTATACGTGCGTCCCTTTCTATGGCAGGAATTATTTCGCCAAATTTTGTCTTGTACCGGGGATCTAACAGTGTGGCAACCCAGTAGTTAGCATTACTTCGAATTCGTACAATCCGAGGGTCATGTTGTAGGTAGTGCAGCAAGAAGGCGCTCATGTGTCTTGTGCATCCAGGAGGACCAAGTCCTTGGTGTGTTGGTGGCAGAGAGGTGAGAATCGTGCCTCCTTTCTCTGCCCTCTCCCCCCAACCTCGCACAACCGAAATGTGAGCAAGCTCTCACTCATCTGCTGAGTCTTCCATGCCCATCGCCATTTCGCCCTCCATTTCTTCATGGCCTCCTGCACCTTCCTCAACAATTTTTGCTGATACTATGCGCCCTTGTTAATCCCTCTCCCCCACCGTCCCTTGACTTCCGCCTAGGTGCCGCTCACCGTCTGGACCTTGTAGATCTTATTATCCCTTCTGCATATGACCCCTTCTGTACTTCCTCCCTTTCCTCTTGGACCAACACCTGACTCAGAATAATCCATACAGTGTGCTCCATCTTGTAGATGACCAGAATTGTCACGCTGAGAATGGCATCGCCAGTGCTAAAGATCTTCGTTGATATTTGTAAACTGTGTAGAAGGGTGCATAGGTCCTTGATCTGACACCACTCCAGCAGCGTGATCTGCACCACCTCTGGATCAAGTTAGCCCTGGGTATACGTCATACCGTATTTCAGCAGGGCTCTGCGGTGCTGCCACAGACGCTGAAACATGTGCAGATTCAAATTCCTGCGTGTCGGAACATCGCATTTCAGGCGTTTAACCGCCAGACCCTAAGACTTCAGGAGCGATGAAAGTTGTTGAACTGCTGGGTGCGAAGGATGAAAGTGAGCACATAGCAGCGTGCCCGCTGCACAAGGCCATGTAGGCCGGGATGGTATTTTAAAAATTGCTGGAGAATCAGATTCAACACGTGAGCCATACAAGGCACGTGTGTCACATTGCCCTGCCGAAGGGCCGCAGACAGGTTTGCATCATTGCCGCACACGGCTGTTAAGTCTCCAACGTAGTCCACTCAATCAATTTGTACTCCGGTCGCCAGGTGACAACGTGTTCCTTTCGTGCATAGTGCTGATGATGGGAAAGGAGTCGATGCCTGCGGCGCAGGTGGACGCAGGTTATGGTCACCCACCGGGTTGCGTTACCTTGACAGATACAGAACCAAAGGCTGAATGTAGGTGGTGGGTATCTCACAGATGAAGTACCATCAGTCAGCTACAACCAATGGGAAGACACCACACCCTTTTTTAGGCCCCTCCTGTCTGCAGACCACTGCCAGACAAAGCTATGAACCTCCTGTTACTGTTACCCCAGTTCAGTTTTATGAGTTTGTGTGCTTGTTACCTGACTACTTTTCCTGCTTGCTGTTTATGTACCTCGTTGGCCGATCCGCATTTTACCTCTGCTTGTTTTCTGATTAAGTCCTGGCCATCCCATTCTGTTCCTCTTCCTCAATTAATGTTTTTGACCCTGCATGACTAATATTCTCTGGAACTGCAGCCTTCCACAGGTATTGATCAACTTGGGACCTGTGTAATTCCAAATCACTGTATAGGGGTTAAAGGGTTTCAGGGTTCTGCGTGTGAAGCTTGGTGAGTGGCTTGCCTCTAGCCTATCCTTTACAGCCCATCTGAGTGTGTCGATCCAGGCAGGCGTTACACCGTGGCCTCTGCAGAAGGCCATGTAGGCCGGGATAGTGTTTTAAAAATTGCTGGACAACCAGGTTCAACACGTGAGCCATACAAGGCACGTGTGTCACATTGCCCTGAAGAAGGGTCCCAGACTGGTTTGCATCATTGTCGCACCCGACCTTCCCTGACTGCTGGTTGAGTGTAGACAACCATTGATGAAACTCGGTCTCACTCTCCAGAGCTAACCGTCCACAATTCCTCAGCAGTGTCTCACATTTCCCCTACATTTCAAAGTAAACATTTGACCGCCTGATGGCCTTGAGCTCTGCTGCCAGCATAGTGAGGAGGTGTGTGGGATTCCTTGGGCGCAGTTACAAGGAAGGGTGGCCTGACCACACAGGGTTTGGGCCGAGGTGGAGGAACCACACGAGATTAAGGAGGCAGAAGCAGTGGAGGAACTTGTACATACAGAGGAAGGATTGACACACAAGTCGTGGGGACGGCAAGACTTGTACAGCAAACCCTTCTCCATCTCTCACCATAGTTACCCAGTGCCCAGTCAGCAACATGTATCTCTCCTGTCCATGCTTACTGGTCCAAGTATCTGTGGTGAAATGCACCCTGTCACACACAGAGTTTCTCAAGGAATCGGTGAGGTTGTGTGCGACCTGCTGTGGTAGCGCGGGCACGCCTTTCTTGGAGAAGGAGTGACGACTGGCCATCGGCTCTTGGGGCACTGCAATGGGCATAAGGTCTCGAAAATCCTCGGTCTCAAAAGGGTGTAAAGGCAGCCTTTCTGTTGCAAACAAGTTGCAGATGATGAAACTCAACCTCTTAGGCATGTCATGCCCTTCGAAAATCATGTAAAACACAGCGAGAGGACTCCAACCACAGTCTCCTTCGTTGCCACCAATTGGGCCACTCACACCCCACTTGACTGGCATCAGTTGACCCCCCTTTTGAAAAAGAAAAAGATGCTTTGCATGAAGCACTCTCAAAAATACGCGTGTCTTTCCCGTCCCCTGGATGACACAGGGGAAGAAAAGTTCTCTGAGAGCCATGACTTGTTCATCTTGGTTCTTTTAGAAACACAGCAAGGGGACTCCAACCACAGTCTTCCTCGTTGCCACTAATTGGGCCACACACACCCCACTTGACTGGCATCACTTAACCCCCCTTTTGAAAATGAAAAAGATGCTTTGCATGAAGCACTCTCAAAAATACGCGTGCCTTTCCCGTCCCCTGGCTGACCCAGGGGAAGAAAGGTCCTCTGAGAGCCATGACTTGTTCATCTTGGTTCTTTTAGAAACACAGCGAGGGGACTCCAACCACAGTCTTCCTCGTTGCCACTAATTGGGCCACACACACCCCACTTGACTGGCATCACTTAACCCCCCTTTTGAAAATGAAAAAGATGCTTTGCATGAAGCACTCTCAAAAATACGCGTGCCTTTCCCGTCCCCTGGCTGACCCAGGGGAAGAAAGGTCCTCTGAGAGCCATGACTTGTTCATCTTGGTTCTTTTAGAAACACAGTGAGGGGACTCCAACCACTGTCTTCCTCGTTGCCACTAATTGGGCCACACACACCCCACTTGACTGGCATCACTTAACCCCCCTTTTGAAAATGAAAAAGATGCTTTGCATGAAGCACTCTCAATAATACGCGTGCCTTTCCCGTCCCCTGGATGACCCAGGGGAAGAAAAGTCCTCTGAGAGCCATGACTTGTTCATCTTGGTTCTTTTTTCAAAAGCGAGGGGACTCCAACCACAGTCTCCCTCATTGCCACTAATTGGGCCACACACACCCCACTTGACTGGCATCAGTTGACCCCCCTTTTGAAAAAGAAAAAGATGCTTTGCATGAAGCACTCTCAAAAATACGCGTGCCTTTCCCGTCCCCTGGATGACCCAGGGGAAGAAAAGTCCTCTGAGAGCCATGACTTGTTCATCTTGGTTCTTTTAAAAACACAGCGAGGGGACTCCAACCACAGTCTCCTTCGTTTCCACTAATTGGGCCACACACACCCCACTTGACTGGCATCACTTGATCCCCCTTTTCAAAATGAAACAGATGCTTTGCATGAAGCACTCTCAAAAATACGCGTGCCTTTCCCGTCCCCTGGATGACCCAGGGGAAGAAAAGTCCTCTGAGAGCCATGACTTGTTCATCTTGGTTCTTTTTTCAAAAGCGAGGGGACTCCAACCACAGTCTTCCTCGTTGCCACTAATTGGGCCACACACACCCCACTTGACTGGCATCAGTTGACTCCTGTTTTCAAAATGAAAAAGATGCTTTGCATGAAGCACTCTCAAAAATACGCGTGCCTTTCCCGTCCCCTGGATGACCCAGGGGAAGAAAAGTCCTCTGAGAGCCATGACTTGTTCATCTTGGTTCTTTTAGAAACACAGCGAGGGGACTCCAACCACAGTCTCCCTCGTTTCCACTAATTGGGCCACACACACCCCACTTGACTGGCATCAGTTGACCCCCCTTTTGAAAAAGAAAAAGATGCTTTGCATGAAGCACTCTCAAAAATACGCGTGCCTTTCGCCTCCCCTGGCTGACCCAGGGGAAGAAAAGTCCTCTGAGAGCCATGTCCACATTGTCAGTGGACAGACACGTGTGCTTATCTGCCAGCAGACCCCCAGCAGCACTGAAGACAGGTTCCGAGAGAACGCTGGCTGCAGGACACGACAAGATCCCCAAGGCGTACATGGCAAGCTCAGGCAATTTATCCAGATTGGAAGCCTAAAATGAGCAGGGCTCAAGTTGCACAGTAATGGCATCGATGTTTCCTTGCATATACTCATATATCTATGTCTCCTCCTCTTTTTCCTTGTCCAGCTCTTTTGTTTTCGCATGAGTATATGTCCTTGTCACTTTCCCATGTGTTTGTGTTGTGTTGTGAGTTGTTTGTCACCTTTTGGACACCTTTGAGGGTGTTTTCTAGGTGTTTTTATGTGTTTGTGATTGCCTGCCATAGTTTCCTATGCGGTTCGAGTTCGGTTCGTCGAACGTTCGACGAACCGAACTCGAACGGGACCTCCGTTCGGCGAACCGACCTCGAGCCGAACCGCAACCGGTTCGCTCATCTCTACTCAAGATGCAAAAAATAAGCCATCACTGAGCCCCAGATCCCAAAAATGAGACTGGTACATTTCTCGGAAAATGGCCACAAAAGCACTACTCTATATTTGGACAAACTTTTTTTCACCCCTTAGATAAAAGTAATCCTATACATGTTTGATATCTACAAACTCGTACCTATGTGAGGCATCAAAATGACACATCAGTTTTACCATATAGTAAATATGGTAAATAAAAGCTCCTCAAAACAATCGTGGACTTAAAGTCTTTGTTAATTTGCACAACTTGGAAGTTGCACAAAAAATATTATGACTATTGGTGCTTTCACACTAATCTCAGCTAGCAACGCCAATATGGGCACTGCATGGTTGAGTCAGTGCATGGCTAAGTGCATCTGTCAAATTCATGAAAATAACTAAGAAGAGAGGGAGATGCGCTGAGTAGAGTTGAGCGCGGTTCGTGGTTCGTGGTTCTCCAGTTCGCGGCTCGAGTGATTTTGGGGCATGTTCTAGATCGAACTAGAACTCGAGCTTTTTGCAAAAGCTCGGTAGTTCTAGAAACGTTCGAGAACGGTTCTAGCAGCCAAAAAACAGCTAAATCATAGCTTGGTTTCTGCTGTAATAGTGTAAGTCACTCTGTGAATCAAACTATTATCACATTTCAGTGTATAGTGTGCGTGAACAGCGCCTTCAGATCACTGCTGTTTCTATAATGGCGATCGCCATTTTTTTTTTTTTTTTTTCTTGTCTTCCTTCCCTAAGCGCGCGCGTCTTGTGGGGCGGGCCAGCATGTCAGCCAATCCCAGACACACACACAGCTAAGTGGACTTTGAGCCAGAGAAGCAACGGCATGTGTGATAGGATCTGCATGTCACATGTCCCTGCATTATAAAACCGGACATTTTCTTCACGGACGCCATTATCTGCCTTCTGCGTCTTTGGTGTCAGACATCACTGTCGCAGCTCCGTCTTCCTGAGTCCTATAGCCGATACAGCTGTATGCGCTGCATACACAGCGTTAGACAGCTTAGGGAGAGCACTTTATAGCAGTCCTTTTAAGGGCTCCAACCGGCAGGGTCAGAGAGCCATAGGTGACAGGTCCTGCAAACAGCAACAGCGTCTGTGTAGCCCAGGTCAGGGATTTCCTACCTGCATTTCACCATTAGGAGGGAATAGAAAGGCAGGCTTCCATTCCTCTACCCAGAGCACCACAATCCTGCCACTGTACCCTCTTGTCCTCTGCACACTCCAACTGATAACTAAGCCATTATACTAGCAAACACTCAGTGTACCTAGTGGCATCCTATACGTGGCTATTGGACTTTGCTATAGTCCCACTAGTGCAAAGACATTTGCAGAGCGCGTCTGCCTGCATTGCACACTACAACTCATTCTAACCAAGCCATTATACTAGCAAACACTCAGTGTACCTAGTGGCATCCTATACGTGGCTATTGGACTTTGCTATAGTCCCACTAGTGCAAAGACATTTGCAGAGCGCGTCTGCCTGCATTGCACACTACAACTCATTCTAACCAAGCCATTATACTAGCAAACACTCAGTGTACCTAGTGGCATCCTATACGTGGCTATTGGACTTTGCTATAGTCCCACTAGTGCAAAGACATTTGCAGAGCGCGTCTGCCTGCATTGCACACTCCAACTCATTAAAACCAAGCCATTATACTAGCAAACACTCAGTGTACCTAGTGGCATCCTATACGTGGCTATTGGACTTTGCTATAGTCCCACTAGTGCAAAGACATTTGCATAGCGCGTCTGCCGGCATTGCACACTCAAACTCATTTTAACTAAGCCATTATACTAGCAAACACTCAGTGTACCTAGTGGCATCCTATACGTGGCTATTGGACTTTGCTATAGTCCCACTAGTGCAAAGACATTAGCAGAGCACATCTGCCTGCATTGCACACTACAACTCATTCTAACCAAGCCATTATACTAGCAAACACTCAGTGTACCTAGTGGCATCCTATACGTGGCTATTGGACTTTGCTATAGTCCCACTAGTGCAAAGACATTTGCATAGCGCGTCTGCCTGCATTGCACACTCAAACTCATTTTAACTAAGCC
Organism: Anomaloglossus baeobatrachus; assembly: GCF_048569485.1. Classification (NCBI taxonomy): domain Eukaryota; kingdom Metazoa; phylum Chordata; class Amphibia; order Anura; family Aromobatidae; genus Anomaloglossus; species Anomaloglossus baeobatrachus. The sequence continues at coordinate 83,490,321 of NC_134362.1, forward strand.
ATTATACTAGCAAACACTCAGTGTACCTAGTGGCATCCTATACGTGGCTATTGGACTTTGCTATAGTCCCACTAGTGCAAAGACATTAGCAGAGCACATCTGCCTGCATTGCACACTACAACTCATTCTAACCAAGCCATTATACTAGCAAACACTCAGTGTACCTAGTGGCATCCTATACGTGGCTATTGGACTTTGCTATAGTCCCACTAGTGCAAAGACATTTGCAGAGCGCGTCTGCCTGCATTGCACACTCCAACTCATTAAAACCAAGCCATTATACTAGCAAACACTCAGTGTACCTAGTGGCATCCTATACGTGGCTATTGGACTTTGCTATAGTCCCACTAGTGCAAAGACATTTGCATAGCGCGTCTGCCTGCGTTGCACACTCAAACTCATTTTAACTAAGCCATTATACTAGCAAACACTCAGTGTACCTAGTGGCATCCTATACGTGGCTATTGGACTTTGCTATAGTCCCACTAGTGCAAAGATATTAGCAGAGCACATCTGCCTGCATTGCACACTCCAACTTTTTTAAACTAAGCAATTTTACTAGCAAACACTCACTGTACCTAGTTGTATCCTAAACGTGGCTATTGTACTTTTGTCTATTCACAGTATTGGAACGATATTTGCAGCACGTCTGCCTGCATTGCACACTACAACTCATTGTTACTAAGCCATTATACTAGCAAACACTCAGTGTACCTAGTTGTATCCTAAACGTGGCTATTGTACTTTTGTCTATTCACAGTATTGGAACGATATTTGCAGCACGTCTGCCTGCATTGCACACTCTAACTTTTTTAAACTCAGCCATTTATAGTAGCAAACACTCAGTGTACCTAGTTGTATCCTAAACGTGGCTATTGTACTTTTGTCTATTCACAGTATTGGAAAGTTATTTGCAGCACGTCTGCCTGCATTGCACACTCAAACTTTTTTAAACTCAGCCATTATACTAGCAAACACTCACTGTACCTAGTTGTATCCTAAACGTGGCTATTGTACTTTTGTCAATTCACAGTATTGGAACGATATTTGCAGGACATCTGCCTGCATTGCACACTCAAACTTTTTTAAACTCAGCCATTATACTAGCAAACACTCACTGTACCTAGTTGTATCCTAAACGTGGCTATTGTACTTTTGTCAATTCACAGTATTGGAACGTTATTTGCAGCACGTCTGCCTGCATTGCACACTCAAACTTTTTTAAACTCAGCCATTATACTAGCAAACACTCACTGTACCTAGTTGTATCCTAAACGTGGCTATTGTACTTTTGTCAATTCACAGTATTGGAACGTTATTTGCAGCACGTCTGCCTGCATTGCACACTCAAACTTTTTTAAACTCAGCCATTTATAGTAGCAAACACTCAGTGTACCTAGTTGTATCCTAAACGTGGCTATTGTACTTTTGTCTATTCACAGTATTGGAACGTTATTTGCAGCACGTCTGCCTGCATTGCACACTCAAACTTTTTTAAACTCAGCCATTATACTAGCAAACACTCACTGTACCTAGTTGTATCCTAAACGTGGCTATTGTACTTTTGTCAATTCACAGTATTGGAACGATATTTGCAGGACATCTGCCTGCATTGCACACTCAAACTTTTTTAAACTCAGCCATTATACTAGCAAACACTCACTGTACCTAGTTGTATCCTAAACGTGGCTATTGTACTTTTGTCTATTCACACTACTGCAAATCTATGTGCAGCACCTCTGCATGACAACCTCGTGCTCTGTTTTTAATAAGCTATAATGATAGCACAAAATACTGCCATTTTGTGGCATCATAGAACTGGCTGTTGTATTCCATTAGTGCCCCACTGGTGACAAGCTATTTCTAGCACCTCTACATCACACCCTCATGCACATTTAGCTACGCTAATGTTATAGCAAACTCATGGAATTCATTGCTGCATTTCATAATTCGGAGGGATAGAAAGTCAGGCTTCCTTTAGCTTTTCCTTCTGTTCATAGACAGCATCTCCAAGACAAATTTCCCCTCCACGTCTAAGTGTGGAGAGGCAGCTAGTGCGCATGCGTGTGCCGATGTACCCCAGCTGCAGCATAATTACAGTGTTTCGCCTAGTGAGTATGCTCAGCCTGACTGTGCCATTCCTGATGCTAAGTCTTCATTTCGGGATACAGCGCATGCTCCCACACTAAGTGTGAAAAGCCTCTTTGCACAGGTGCTTGCATTCTGTGCCGGGTCTAAGTCCTGTTTTGTGCCTAGACACCATGCTAAAGCTGATAGTCTTTTTTCAGAGACTGTATTTCATGCTACTGAGCATGCTCAGGCACTTCCTGCATCAGAGACTAGGTCCGGTAATGAACTCTTTGGCCCTGGCCCTGATGTGGGGGTCCCATATAGACCACAGGGCATCAGGTGTCCTCCCAAATGGCTTGCAGAGGCCCACACCTATGACTTGTCACCGCATTATTGATGGTCAGACGATGACTGGTGAGGTGTTTGGGTCATGGCAGCCATGAGGTCATCATTGAAGTTGCGTTTCCAAATAGGACGCTAGTTATGCCACTCATGACGTGTCACTCTGCTTTTGTCTCCAGGAGGTGCATTGTGGTTCACCCTGGTTTGGGGCGGACCCAGGTTATAAAAGGGGCTGGAGCCAACAAGGAGGTGCGCAGTCTTCTATTATGCTCCGAAAGAGCACACCTCCATGTGTTGAACCCATTGCGGCTTTAGGCCAGAGGTAGGCAGGGATAGGGTGGTGGATGCAGGCCACCACCACAGTTGGTAACGCAGAACGGTTAAGACCAGCTCCTGTCCTAACAGTCCTGCTTGTGCAGCCCAGTGGCATTAACAGGCCTGCTGCTGCTGATGCGCCTGCTGTCCACAGGTGTGGCCCCTACGCACACGGTCAGCGTACTCAATGGCCCCTGTGTTGTTAACAGGGAGTTCCTGGGCTGGGTGGGCATGTGGACCCTGTGACGCTAACAGGGCTCACAGTCTCCAGATCCGAATGGCGTCTAACTCGGTTCAGGCTACTATTAGTTTCATAGCCACACAGCTCTGTATCCTCCACCAAACCTTCAAGTTGCCAACCTCTCCTTTTCCAACTGGGAGCACGGTGGACACTGACTGCTGAAGGTGATATATACCTTTCTCTTTCTTTTCTTATTAATTTTTGTTATATAGCGGTCACAGATTATATACCACTTTATCCAAATCTGCCAGTCCCACTGTAACAGATGTTGTTTCTTCAGCAAATGTTACAGTTGTTTAACCACCAAATCCACGGACCAAAATTTTTTTCCCCTTTCCAACACACCTGTTCCCCTTTCCAACAGCATCTGTCCTTTTTCAACTCATTTTGGGATATGACCAAAAGTGCAACTGTGCAGGGACACCGTACTCAACGCCATCTCAGCACAGCAGCCATCCCTCGGTCCCTCCGATGTGGACAAGTAAAAGACCATTTCCTCCTATCCATGACAAAGCGTTGAGATTCACTCTGTGCAGCACTGGTGTTTAGTGGAAAAGTAGATCTAAGATTGCGTACCACATTCTGCAGATACTCCTGTATACGTGCGTCTATTTCTATGGCAGGAATTAGTTCGCCAAATTTTGTCTTGTACCGGGGATCTAACAGTGTGGCAACCCAGTATTCAGGATTACTTCAAATTCATACAATCCGAGGGTCATGTAGGTAGTGCAGCAAGAAGGCGCTCATGTGTCTTGTGCATCCAGGAGGACCAAGTCCTTGGTGTGTTGGTGGCAGAGAGGTGAGAATCGTGCATCCTTCCTCTGCCCTCTACCCACAACCTCGCACAACCGAAATGTGAGCAAGCTCTCACTCATCTGCTGAGTCTTCCATGCCCATCGCCAGTTCGTCCTCCATTTCTTCATGGGCTCCTGCACTTTCATCAACACTTTTTGCTGATACTATGCGCCCTTGTTAATCCCTCTCCCTCACCATGACTGCCGCATAGGTGCCGCTGACCATCTGGACCTCGTAGATCTTGTTATCCCTTCCGCATATGACTCCTCCTGTACTTCCTCCCCTTCCTCTTGTCCCAACACCTGACTCCGAATAATAATTACAGTGTGCTCCATCATGTAGATGACCAGAATTGTCACGCTGAGAATGACATTGCCAGTGCTAAACATCTTCGTCGACATTTCAAAACTGTGTAGCAGGGTGCATAGGTCCTTGATCTGACACCACTCCAGCAGCGTGATCTGCACCACCTCTGGATCAACTTATCCCAGGCTATATGTCTTACCGTATTTCAGCAGGGCTCTGCGGTGCTGCCACACACGCTGCAACATGTGCAGATTCCAATTCCTGCGTGTCGGAACATCGCATTTCCGGCGTTTAACTGCCAGACCCTAAGACTTCCGGAGTGATGAAAGTTGTTGAGCTGCTGTGTGCGCACGATGGAAGTGAGCACATAGCGAGCGTGCCCGCTGCACAAGGCCATGTAGGCCGTGATGGTGTTTTAAAAATTGCTGGAGAATTCGGATCAACACGTGAGCCATAAAAGGCACGTGTGTCACATTGCCCTGAGGATGGCCCGCAGCCAGGTTTGCATCATTGCCGCACACGGCTGTTAAGTCACCAACGGAGTCCGCTCCGTCAATTTGTACTCCGGTCGCCAGGTGACAACGTGTTCCTTTCATGAATAGTGCTGATGATGGGAGAGTAGTCGATGCCAGCGGCGCAGGTGGACGCAGGTTATGCTCACCCACTGGGCTGCATTACCTTGACAGATGCAGAATCTCTGGCTGAATGTAGCTGGTGGGTATCTCACAGATGAAATACCATCATTCAGCTACAACCAATGGGAAGACACCACACCCTTTTTTATGCCCATCCTGTCTGCAGACCACTGCCAGACATAGCTATGAACCTCTGGTTAATTTTACCCCCAGTTCAGTTTTATGATTTTGTGTGCTTGTTACCTGACTACTTTTCCTGCTTGCTGTTTATGTACCTTGTTGGCCGATACGCATTTCACCTCTGCTTGTTTTCTGATTAAGTCCTGGCCGTCCCATTCTGTTCCTGTTCCTCAATTAATGTTTTGACCCTGCCTGACTACTATTCTCTGTAATAGCGGTGTGACTCACATTTCCCATACATTTCAAAGTAAAACTTTGACCGCCTGATGGCATTGAGCTCTGCTGCCAGCATAGTAAGGAGGTGTGTGGTAGTCCTTGTGCGCAGTTGCAAGGAAGGGTGGCCTGACCACACAGGGTTTGCGCAAAGGTAGAGGACCCACACGAGGTTGAAGAGGCAGAAGCAGTGTATTAACTTCTACATACAGAACAAGGATTGAAACAACTCGTGGGGACGGCAAGACTTGTACAGCAGACCCTTCTCCATCTCTCACCATAGTTTGCCAGTGCCCAGTCAGTGACATGTAATGACCCTGTCTATGCTTACTGGTCCAAGTATCTGTGTTGAAATGCACCCTGTCGCACACAGATTTTCTCAAGGAAGTGGTGATGTTGTGTGCGACATGCCGGTGTAGCGCGGGCATGCTTTTCTTGGAGAAGCAGTGGTGATTGGGCATCTGGTACTGGGGCACAGCGACAGACATAAGGTCTGTAAAATCCTGTGTGTCCACTACGCGTAAAGGCAGCATTTCGGTAGCCAACAGCTTACAGAGGGATAGAGTCAACCACTTAGCTTTGTCATGGGTCGCAGTAAGTGGCCTTTTATTTGACCACATCTGAGGGACAGAGATCTGGCTGCTGTCTGTAGACGGTGTTGAGTAGGGTGTCCCTGGAAAAATGCAGGTTTGTGAGAAAAGTGCAGGCGGAGACATGATGTTGGCTTCATCTTGCCTTCAGATCTGTTCATCTTGTATCATTTTTAAAAAACACAGCAAGCAAGGGTTACTCCAAGCGGAGTCTCCCTTTTTTTCCAAAAATTGGGCCCCACACAGACACCTTATCAGTGGCAGCACTTGTGCCCTAGTTGCAAACAGGATGTTTTGATTTGCATCAAGCACATTCCAAATCCACAAGCATTTACTCTCCCCAGGATGACACAGGGGTAGTAAATTCCTTCTGGATCCATGACTTGTTCATTTTGATGAACGTCAGTCTGTCCACATTGTCACTGGACAGACGCGTGCGCTTATCTGTCAGCACACACCCAGCAGCACTGAAGACACGTTCAGAGACAACGCTGGCAGCTGGACACGACAAAATCTTCGAGGCGTAACTGGAGAGCTCTTGACATTTTTCTAGATTTGAAGCACAAAAGGAGCAAGGCTCCATTTGCAAAGTCATTGCATCGATGTTCATTTGGAGATACTCCTGTATCATCCTCTCCATCCGTTGACTATGTGTCAGACTTGTTGTCTCTGGTGGCCTTGCAAAGGAGGGTCTAAAAAAATTATGAAAAGATTCCATAAAATTGCTGTTACCAGCACCAGATACGGTCCTACTGGTACGGGTAGACTGTTGAAGATGACGAGGCCGTCCCATGTTTGTCAAGTTACAACTGGGAGAATCACTCCCTTCACCTGCACGGTTGTTTGGTTGAAAAGCCGAGCTAAGATCGAGTAACAGCTTCTGCTGATACTCCTGCATACGTGCGTCCCTTTCTATGGGTGGAATTATGTCACAAAATTTGGACTTGTCCCGGGGATCTAATAGTGTGGCAAGCCAGTAGTCATCATCACTTCTAATTTTGACAATACGAGGGTCATGTTGGAGGTAGTGCAACAAGAAGGCACTCATGTGTCTTGCGCAGCCATGCGCACCAAGTCCACGCTGTGTTTGTGGCATAGAGGTGCTAACCGTTCTTTCTTCCTCTGTCATCTCCCCCCAACCTCTTTCAACTGAAATTTGACCAAGGTCCCCCTCATCTGCTGAGTCTTCCATGTCCATGGACAGTTCGTCCTCCATATCTTCATGTCCTCCTGCACCTTCCTCAACATCTCACCTGCTACCATGCGCCCTTGTTGATCCCTGTCCCCCATGGTCCCATGCCTGCCGCGTTGGTGATGATGAACGTCTGGACCTTGGTGATGTTGTTGTGTCTTGCGCATATGAATCCTCCTGTAGTTCCTCCCCTTCCTGTTGTCCCACCCCCTGACTACGAATAGTGTTTAGCGTGTGCTCCAGCATGTAAATGACTGTAATCGTCATGCTGATAATGGCATTGTCAGCGCTAAACATATTCGTCGCCATGTCGAAACTGTGCAGAAGGGTGCATAGGTCCTTGATCTGAGATCACTCCATCAGGGTGATCTGCCCCACTTCTGCATCTCGTTGGCCCAGGCTATACATCATGACGTATTGCACCAGGGCTCGCCGGTGCTGCCACAGTCGCTGTAACATGTGGAGAGTTGAATTCCAGCGTGTCGCCACATCGCATTTCAGGCGATGAACCGGCAGGCCGAAAGACTTCTGGAGCGATGCAAGTCGCTCAGGTGCGGCGGTTGAACGGCGGAAGTGAGCACTGCAGACAGTTTCCGTGCCCTGGTCAGAAGGCCATCTAGGCCGGGATAGTGTGTTAAAAATTGCTGGACAACAAGGTTAAACACGTGAGCCATACAAGGCACGTGTGTCACCTTGCCCAGGCGAAGGGCCGCACCCAGGTTTGCAGCATTGTCGCACACGGCCTTACCAGGCTGCAGGTTGAGTGGAGACAACCATTTATCAAAATCAGTCTCCAGAGCTGCCCACAACTCAGTCGCTGTGTGACTCCTATTTCAAAGACATGTCAAGCTAAAGACCGCCTGATGCCGTTGCGCTCTGCTACCAGCATAGTAATGAGGGGTGCGTGATTCCTTCTGCGCAGTGAGAACGCTGGTGGCCTGACCAGGCAGGCTTGGGGCGGAGGTGGAGGACCCAGATGAGGTGGAGGATGCAGAAGCAGTGTCGGAACTTGGACAGACAGAGGATTGACACACAAGTCGTGGGGACGGCAAGACTTGTGCAGCAGACCCTTCACCATCTATCACCATAGTTACCCAGTGGCCAGTCAGCGACATGTAACGTCCCTGTCCATGCTTACTGGTCCAAGTATCGGTGGTGAAATGCACCCGTTCACACACAGAGTTTCTCAAGGAAGCGGTGATGTTGTGTGCGACATGCTGGTGTAGCGCGGGCACACCTTTCTTAGAGAAGTAGTGGCGACTAGGCATCTGGTACTGGGGCACAGCGACAGACATAAGGTCTCTAAAATCCTGTGTGTCCACTAGGCGGAAAGGCAGCATTTCTGTAGTCAACAGCTTACAGAGGGATAGAGTCAACCTCTTCGCTTTGTCATGGGTCGCAGGAAGTGGCCTTTTATTTGACCACATCTGAGGGACAGAGATCTGGCTGCTGTGTGTAGACGGTGTTGAGTCGGGTGTCCCTGGAAAAATGCAGCTTTGTGAGGAAAGTGCAGGCGGAGACATGATGTTGCCTTCATCCAAAGTTGGTGCTATCGATGTCTGAGAGAGCTGTACACACTCACTTGTTTCCCCTTCCAAACCAACTGACGACCTACCAAGCAAACTGCCTGTTGCGGTTACAGTGGTGGAAGTTGTGGGTGGAAAAACAGGTGTGACAGCTGTCCCCACAGTCCTAGAAGATGACGAGCGCGCGGATGCACTGGAAGGGGCAGGCGGTGGATGGTTCGCTCCGCTAGGCCGCATTGCAGCACGGTGAGCTTCCCATCGGGCCATATGATATTTATTCATGTGACGATTCATGGAAGAAGTTGTCAAACTGCTGAGGTTTTGACCTCTACTAAGAGAACCATGACAAATTTTACAGATCACATAATTTGGGCGATCTTTTTCTATGTCAAAAAAGGACCTGGCTAGGCAAGGCTTAGAGGCCATGCGACCTGTTGATCCACCCCGAATAATGCTCAGAGGCAGAGTGGTGGCTGAGGATGCAGTTGTAGACGTGCTACCAGTGCTCCGACTGTGTCCAGGAAGGCGCCAGGTTACTTCGACGTCGGTTGCATCCTCCTCCACCGCCTCTGTTGACCTCCTCGAGTGTCTGACTGTGGGTTGACAGTAGGTGTGATCTAGAACTTAATCATCAATTGTTGTGTTTGCACTCCCCTACCCCTCAGACCGAGTTTCTTCTTGCCCTGACCGAATATTTAAGTTGTCATCCCAATCGGGTATCTGCGTCTCATCTTCATCAGTATGTTCCTCATTGCCTATAACCACAGTTGTTGGAAAGGCAGCATTTTGGTAGCCAACAGTTTGCATATGATGAAAGTCAACCTCCAAGCCATTTCATGCCCTTCTAAAAGCATGTAAAACACAGCGAGGGGACTCCAACCACAGTCTCCCTCGTTGCCACTAACTGGGCCACACACACCCCACTTGACTGGCATCGGTTGACCCCCCCTTTTGACAAAGAAAAAGATGCTTTGCATGAAGCACTCTCAAAAATACGCGTGCCTTTCCCGTCCCCTGGCTGACCCAGGGGAAGAAAAGTCCTCTGAGAGCCATGACTTGTTCATCTTGGTTCTTTTAGAGACACAGCGAGGGGACTCCAACCACAGTCTCCCTCGTTGCCACTAACTGGGCCACACACACCCCACTTGACTGGCATCGGTTGAGCCCCCTTTTGAAAAAGAAAAAGATGCTTTGCATGAAGCACTCTCAAAAATACGCGTGCCTTTCCCGTCCCCTGGCTGACCCAGGGGAAGAAAAGTCCTCTGAGAGCCATGACTTGTTCATCTTGGTTCTTTTAGAGACACAGCGAGGGGACTCCAACCACAGTCTCCCTCGTTGCCACTAACTGGGCCACACACACCCCACTTGACTGGCATCGGTTGACCCCCCCTTTTGACAAAGAAAAAGATGCTTTGCATGAAGCACTCTCAAAAATACGCGTGCCTTTCCCGTCCCCTGGCTGACCCAGGGGAAGAAAAGTCCTCTGAGAGCCATGACTTGTTCATCTTGGTTCTTTTAGAGACACAGCGAGGGGACTCCAAACACAGTCTCCCTCGTTGCCACTAACTGGGCCACACACACCCCACTTGACTGGCATCGGTTGAGCCCCCTTTTGACAAAGAAAAAGATGCTTTTCATGAAGCACTCTCAAAAATACGCGTGCCTTTCCCGTCCCCTGGCTGACCCAGGGGAAGAAAAGTCCTCTGAGAGCCATGACTTGTTCATCTTGGTTCTTTTAGAGACACAGCGAGGGGACTCCAACCACAGTCTCCCTCGTTGCCACTAACTGGGCCACACACACCCCACTTGACTGGCATCGGTTGAGCCCCCTTTTGAAAAAGAAAAAGATGCTTTGCATGAAGCACTCTCAAAAATACGCGTGCCTTTCCCGTCCCCTGGCTGACCCAGGGGAAGAAAAGTCCTCTGAGAGCCATGACTTGTTCATCTTGGTTCTTTTAGAGACACAGCGAGGGGACTCCAACCACAGTCTCCCTCGTTGCCACTAACTGGGCCACACACACCCCACTTGACTGGCATCGGTTGAGCCCCCCTTTTGACAAAGAAAAAGATGCTTTGCATGAAGCACTCTCAAAAATACGCGTGCCTTTCCCGTCCCCTGGCTGACCCAGGGGAAGAAAAGTCCTCTGAGAGCCATGACTTGTTCATCTTGGTTCTTTTAGAGACACAGCGAGGGGACTCCAACCACAGTCTCCCTCGTTGCCACTAACTGGGCCACACACACCCCACTTGACTGGCATCGGTTGAGCCCCCTTTTGACAAAGAAAAAGATGCTTTGCATGAAGCACTCTCAAAAATACGCGTGCCTTTCCCGTCCCCTGGCTGACCCAGGGGAAGAAAAGTCCTCTGAGAGCCATGACTTGTTCATTTTGGTTCTTTTAGAGACACAGCGAGGGGACTCCAACCACAGTCTCCCTCGTTGCCACTAACTGGGCCACACACACCCCACTTGACTGGCATCGGTTGACCCCCCCTTTTGACAAAGAAAAAGATGCTTTTCATGAAGCACTCTCAAAAATACGCGTGCCTTTCCCGTCCCCTGGCTGACCCAGGGGAAGAAAAGTCCTCTGAGAGCCATGACTTGTTCATCTTGGTTCTTTTAGAGACACAGCGAGGGGACTCCAACCACAGTCTCCCTCGTTGCCACTAACTGTGCCACACACACCCCACTTGACTGGCATCGGTTGAGCCCCCTTTTGAAAAAGAAAAAGATGCTTTGCATGAAGCACTCTCAAAAATACGCGTGCCTTTCCCGTCCCCTGGCTGACCCAGGGGAAGAAAAGTCCTCTGAGAGCCATGACTTGTTCATCTTGGTTCTTTTAGAGACACAGCGAGGGGACTCCAACCACAGTCTCCCTCGTTGCCACTAACTGGGCCACACACACCCCACTTGACTGGCATCGGTTGACCCCCCCTTTTGACAAAGAAAAAGATGCTTTTCATGAAGCACTCTCAAAAATACGCGTGCCTTTCCCGTCCCCTGGCTGACCCAGGGGAAGAAAAGTCCTCTGAGAGCCATGACTTGTTCATCTTGGTTCTTTTAGAGACACAGCGAGGGGACTCCAACCACAGTCTCCCTCGTTGCCACTAACTGGGCCACACACACCCCACTTGACTGGCATCGGTTGAGCCCCCCTTTTGACAAAGAAAAAGATGCTTTGCATGAAGCACTCTCAAAAATACGCGTGCCTTTCGCCTCCCCTGGCTGACCCAGGGGAAGAAAAGTCCTCTGAGAGCCAGGTCCACATTGTCAGTGGACAGACACGTGTGCTTATCTGCCAGCAGACCCCCAGCAGCACTGAAGACAGGTTCCGAGAGAACGCTGGCTGCAGGACACGACAAGATCCTCAAGGCGTACGTGGCGAACTCAGGCAATTTATCCAGATTGGAAGCCTAAAATGAGCAGGGCTCAAGTTGCACAATAATGGAATCGATGTTTCTTTGCATATACTCATATATCTGTGTGTCTCCCTCTTTTTCCTTGTCCAGCTGTTTTGTTTTCACATGAGTATATGTCCTTGTCACTTTCCCATGTGTTTGTGTTATGTTGTGAGTTGTTTGTCACCTTTTGGACACCTTTCAGGGTGTTTTCTAGGTGTTTTACTGTGTTTGTGATTGCCTGCCATTGTTTCCTATGGGCTCGAGTTCGGTTCGTCGAACGTTCGACGAGCCGAACTCGAGCCAGACCCCCCGTTCGGCGAACCGCCTCGAGCCGAACCGGGACCGGTTCGCTCATCTCTAGCGCTGAGTAGTATCCGGTGGTGAGGGGGATTATGGTATTGCCCGGAGGCTGCTCACCTCAAATGGTTGTGCACCCGTGCACAACCCCGGTTGTTGCAGTAAAGGATCCATGGGGTCCCGCTGATGCCTGGAGCTGTCTGAAATCCCAGGGAACAGAGTGGAGCGAGTCCTTCCGGTTCAGTCACGTGACCGCGAACACCCAGAAGTGCATCACGGCATGTAGTATGCAGTCAGAGCAACCTGGTGTCACAGCAACTGTGGGTCCTGGTAATTGTTGTAGAAACTCGCCACTACCAGAGCTGCTCCTGCCATTAATCCCTCAAGGGGATAATGTATGTGAAAATAAGGGAGTACCGGTCAAATAGGAGTGCTAGGGAACAGGAGGACAAGGGGGATTTTAAAATTAGAAACCTTTTATTTAGTTTAAAAACCCTCTAATGGCTACTACGCGTTTCAACAACTGATAGCTGTCTTCATCAGGTGATTACTGGAATCACTTGATGAAGACAGCAATCAGCTGTTGAAACGCATAGTGGCCATTAGAGGGTTTTTAAACTAAATAAAAAGTTTGTAATTTTAAAATCCTCCCTGTCCTCCTGTCCCCTAGCGCTCCTATCTGACCGCTACTCCGTTATTTTCACAAATTCATGAAAATAACTTACTACAGGATGTACTTCAATTCTGTTGAAGATTTACACTAGTTATAAGATGCACCTAATTAATTAATTGGTGTGCCTTTTAATAAGTTAGGCGCATTGTACAATAACTGGTGTGCATAATGTATCAGCCCCATATGTTTATCTTGTAACTACAGAACATGAAAATGACGATAGGCGCTGGTGCCACAGTGTAACAATAGGGTTGAAATGCAACCTTAGGTTTACAGGGGCAGCGGAAGGTTAGGAGGAGTAGACTAAGGTTGCAGTACTCATAGAAGTTACTTGCAAAGGGCATAATAGTTTGCCCTGCTAGAATACCTTCTTTTCCTGCTCCAGTTCTTCCCCAAGGTATGTCACTGCTGCCTTCATACATTACAAGCTGTCGGTAGAAATATAATTTATTTTGTAGTGATTTTGTAAAGTGTTCGGTGCTGCGACCTTGAAATATATGTGGAAAAATCAGTTTCACCGCAATTACACAAAGTGAGTGATGGCTAGGAAAACTTACAGCTGTGGGAATAGAAAAGAAAATTGATAATAGGAAGTGGAGGGCCATATAGGCATTGCAATTGTACTCTCACTGATCGGAACCATATGTATGCATATATGCACATACAGTGGTTACAAAAGTTTAGGCACTCTGGTCTAAAGTACTATTATTGTTTGTGAATAGAGATGAGCGATTCCGTGAAGGTTCAGTTCGCCGGCAGCAAACAAGTCGATCCTCCACTGTTTCGAGTTTGACCCAAACTCCGGAGCAAGCCACTGATTGGCAGTTTGAGTCTCCAGCCATAAGCAGATTACTTCCCAAGGAGGGTGGGCAGTATTTTTCCAAAAATGTTTGGTTTGCACTTTACATCCGATCACACTGATGTTACCCCCAGTGTAAGCTGTTGAAACATTGCAAGTGGCTCACACAGGGCTGAGCACCAAGTGTACCTGAGCACAGCGTTGCTCGCACAAGGGAAGTTCGCACATAAAGCATCCGAACTCCGAATCCGAACCTTGATTTTTTAAGTTGTTATTCAGTAAGAAAACTGAACCTCAGGTTTACTCATCTCTAATTGTGAACAGTTAACCAAGTTGGTGATGAAATGATCTCTATAAAGCATAATTTTAAAGATGACACATTTACTTTGTTTTTTAGGCAATATATATATATATATATATATATATTTTCATCTTTTACATTTTAAAAATTATAAATGAGGAAAATGGGTCGATATACAAGTTTTGGCATCTTTGAAGATTTAATAAGGAAAATGGGCCGATACAAAAGTTTTGGCACCCTTGGAAATTTAATAATGAAAATGGGCTGATACAAAAGTTTTGGCACCCTTGGAAATTTAATAATGAAAATGGGCTGATACAAAAGTTTTGGCACCTTGGAGATTTGTGTGCTCACATAAGTGTGACCAAGGTTACAGATCTTAATCCTGCTGTACTGTTCGGGTCAATATGACTCGAAATGATTTTTGAGACACTTCAGATTTTTTTTAATGAGGATTTGAAACTAGTGGTTCCTTGACTTCTCCTCATTTGTGGAGCTCTACATTTTTTTTTGTTTTTGCTTTTTTTTGTTTACGTTTTGCTACACGCTGATTGTTACACTTGTACTGTTCGGGTCAATATGACCCGATAGCATTTTATACTGTTCTACAGGTCTCTGATTATTTCTGACTGCAAAAGTTATGTTTTTTTATGTGTACTTCATCTCAAAATGGTGTATACAGGAAAAACCTGTGATGAAAAACCTGAAAAAATCAGGGTATGCGTGTTGTTCTAGATTTGACTCATGGACTAAAAGGACAAAATGTCACATGTGACAACTTTTTTACATCCTATCAACTAGACCAGATGTTGAAGAAAAAAAAACAACTTACTATGCTGGGTACTATGAAAAAAAACAAACCTGAACTACTGCAAGGTATCCTTAGGAAGAGAGAGGTGTACAGTTCTACTTTTTATTTTTCTGGAAATACAACTGTTGTTTCTTATGTTCCAAAAAAAAACAAACAGGTAATTCTAATGAGCACAATGCACCATGACAATGCCGTAAGTGATAGACAAGACAGAAAGCCTGACATTATTTTGGATTATAATGCTACAAAGTGAGCAGTTGATACTTTAGACCAAGCAATATCAACATATACATGCAAACGCAAAACCATTCGGTGGCCAATGATTTTATTTGATAACATACTGGACGTTTCTGCATACAATGCATTTGTCTTATGGAGAGAAATCGACCCCGATTGGAACTGGAATAAGCTGCATAAAAAAAGATTATTTCTTGAGGAATTGGGAACATCCCTGGTGAGGCCATATATTGAGAGCAGAAAAGCGACCCCCAGAAGTGATGGAGCAACAGCCATTGTAAAAAGTGTCCAGCATGCTCAAGAAAGAGACTCCACATCCACGGCCTCCACCAGCACAGCTACCAGCAAAAAAAGGAAGAGATGTAGCATCTGTCCAGCTTCCTGTGACAATAAGACTAATCTGACATGTGCTGGATGTTCAAAATATCTGTGTAAAGGACATGTGTCTTATTATTGTGTTCAGTGTAAAAACGCATGAACATGTTCAGTTTTTTCTTTTTTCTTTCTAAAAAGGTTGAAGTTTTTATGATTTTTCATTTGTTGATTTATAAAAAAAATTTTCAAAAAGTTAAATTTCATGTTTTAGCAATACCACGTGGAGAGGACTGTGGAAAAACCAAGCGCAAATAGGGTTTTACCCCAATATGTACGGGGTAAGGAGGGGGGAGTAAGAATACTCACCGAATGTAGTTGTGAGAGTCACAACTACTATGAACGCAAGTGATGTGGATCCCAGGCAGCAGCCACCAGCAGACAGCAGATCACAGAGAGTAAAGGAGAGAGGTGTTCATTTGCTGCGCCAAAGAGATCACTCCAGTAGATGTTCAGATTAATGCCACTTTATTAATCATATAGGTCAATATGTGGCATTAATCTGAACATCTACTGGAGTGATCTCTTTGGCGCAGCAAATGAACACCTCTCTCCTTTACTCTCTGTGATGTTTTAGTAATAGTAATGTAAAGCTTCTTTATTATTTGTGTGCAGAATGTCAACAATCGAAGATAATTGCCAAAAGCCTGTGTAACTTTTTTATGAAAAAAAATAAATAATTAAGTTTGAATTTAAATTTTTCATTTGTTTATGATCAACCATGTTCACATACAGTATTTCAATGAAAAAAGTATTCAAATAAAACAATTAGAGTAGCTAAAAATCAAGAATTAATAGGTCGGGTCATATTGACCCGGGAACAGTACAAGTGTATAGCAAATGCGAACAGAACAGCAGGGTTAAGTAGCCTGTTAAGGTTATGGCTTGTTTACTATCATGGCTAGGAAACGCCAGGTGATGCAAATTTCACAGCTTTATAAAAACCCACCATCATCCATTCTTGTACCCATCCATGAGCAAAAAACGCACCAAGATGGACATATCTGTTAAAAGATAAAATATTGTATGTAGCTTTGCCAAAAATTGTATGCTTGGCTGCAATTTTTTTTATTGAAATAATTTTCTAATCTTTAATATGTAACAAATATTTAAAGCATTGTCTCTGTCCACTTTCTTGCTCCTCTAAGTACTGTGTGTTTTTCACAAATTAACTGGTGTCTTTGAAAGCTAAGATTAATGTCAGATATGACCTATAGGCCACAATGACAAAATGAGCAATAAACGGAATTATATTTTAAGAAATTGCACTATATATCATCTTACTGTAATATTTGCTTGAAATGTCAATTTCTATATTGTCTTCCATGACTCACTTATCATTACTCGTGGTGTGCAAATTTGTTCTCCTCCAAAAGGAAAATAACTGTCTCTAGTGCCACCTATAGATATCTACCCTTGAAATTTCTCAATCAGATTAGATGCCTAAAGACCCTTAACTTCTTATTGGATTAATGGAATTATCCTCTACATAAACCTTTCTGACCTTGAGAGCCACATTCAGCTCTGAGAGAGGGTCACAAACCATAATTAGCTCTGAGAGAGGGTTGAGAATCATATTTAGTAGCTATAGCCCTTGACAGTAGTAACACCCAGAGCCCCTATTACAAGTATAATGGTATCCAAATCTTTTCTAAAAAAATTACATCAATGTAGTATATATAGATAGTGGAGTTCGTACCTTACTCCCATTCAGATCTGCTCTTCTGTGGAGGGCTACTCACAAATGTCCCAATGCGAAGACCTGCTCTTCATAGCTGTTTTCAAGACGTGGTGCAAATGCACATAGCAGAAAGACAGCCGCAAGCCACACATCATGGACCTGCGAGCCACATGTGGCTCCCAAGTCAAGGGTTGAGGACCCTTGCTCTCCATCATAGAATGTAAAGGCCCAGTCACACACAAAGACTTATCAGCGATCCAGAAAACGATGAGACCTGATAGGGATCGCTGGTAAGTCGCTAGGAGGTTGCTGGTGAGATGTCACACAGTCAGACCTTACCAATGACTCAGTAATGATAAGGTGGCTTTACACACTGGAACATCGCAAACGACATTGCTGTAACGTCACCGGTTTTGTGACGTAATAGCGACCTCCCCAGTGACATTGCAGTGTGTGAAACACATCAGCGACCTGGCCCCTGCTGTGAAGTTGCTGATCGCTACAAATCGTTCAGGACCATTCTTTGGTCCTTTGTTTCCCGCTGTGCAGCATGATCGCTAGAAAGTCTTGACTCGCCCACCCCAGGGCTATGGGACACCCGGTGCCGGGCCGGACTAGTCCGGGGGTAGTCAGTGGTGGCGGGGCCCGACTCCGTGGCCCTGGTGGGTGTCAATTTAAATATGGCTGATGAATGTTGGGGATGAATAAAGTTGTGTTCGTGACGCCACCTGTGGTATGCGGCTATAAAGCCGCCGCTGCTGTATGAGGCCTCCGGGGTGTTGGAATTGCAGCAATAATGGTACTGCTCCCCACAGGTGGAGCGATACCCCGGGGCACAGTTGGTGCTTGTGAGTGTCTATGCAGATGAAATAACAGAGGCAACTCCAAGGGTGCAGTTCAAGTTGTTTACTCACACATCCTGGTAGGTGTACACTGGGGCCTCCGGACTGCTGAGACCCACTGTCAGGGACCTCCGCCGATCCTGGGTGATTTCTGGAGTAAAAGCCGGTACCTTTCTCTCTAAAGTGTCTCTGTCTTCAGCGGTCTCGTTATGCCTAGCTCTTTTAGGATGAACCTGCTCGGCCTCCACTACAGCCGCCAGGCTGGGGGGTCACCTGTTGGATGATTATCCCCTTTCTAGAGGTTCTGCGGTGGGCTGTGGCCCGGGAAGTTTACAACTTTCCCTGGGACTCGGTTTTTACTGTTTGGAGATGATTTTGCACTCCTCCGGTTTCTAGGGACTGTCCCCTGTTGCAGCTTGATCCCTCCACCGATGTTCCTGTGGAACAGGCCACCACAGCTCAACAGCTATCCGTGGCCCTGGAATCCCTTCTTCTCTCTGCTTGGTGTCACCTGGACCCTCTGAGTCCCAGGTTCTTCACCAGGAAGCGTCTCTTTCTTTCCTTAGCTCCTGACTGACTGGAGCCTTTCCTTCTTCTTCTCCTTCTCGTCTGCCTCCTGCAGACCTCCTCCTCCTCCTTCACTCTCTCTCAGACTACTCAAACTTGACCTTCCTTTCTCTGATTGCACTCTGGTGGCTCCTCCCACCTCCCCAGTTGCTCTGATCTACTCTATAGGAGCAGGGATGGGTCTTACGGCCCCTCCCAGCATGCAGCATGGGAGGGTAGCTGCCACTATCCCTGGTCCCAGTGTGTTCCTATCAATGGGTGTAGTGTGGATTTGCCAGGGGACCGGCGTTCACTCCTTTCCTCACCCAGAATCGGGCATCACACCGCTGGATGGGGTGCAACATCCTGTGGCGACGGAAGCCTCAGGGGCGCCACAGTCTCAGTGTGTAAAGGGGACTTTACAGCGACTTCGTTAGTGACTTCCCTTTCAAAAAGCTGCTTTACAATGTCCCCAATGACTAGCTAGGTCGCTCTGCAGGTCCGGATCGCTGTTGCGTCGTTGGCCAGGTTTGCTTGTTTGACAGCTCACCAGCGACTCACCAGAGACTTTGAAGCGATCCCAGCCAGGTTGGGATCGCTGGTGGGATCGCTAGAAAGTCTCAGTGTGTAAAGGGGCCTATACAGGTCGCAGTAGCGACCTGTATAACGATCTCAGCAGTCACTGTGACCCTGTCACACAGTGTCAAACACAGCGATGTGTCCTGCCCAGCAGGACATCGCCTTTGAAGAAAATGTCCTGGACCATTCTGCAATGACTAGCGATCTCTCAGCAGGGGCCTGATTGCTGGTAGATGTCACACATAACGAGATCGCTAACGGGATCGCTACTGCGTCACAGAAACCGTGACTCAGCAGCGATCTGCTAGCGATCTCGTTATGTGTGACGGTACCTTAACACTTGGAAGGTATTTCAAAGGTGATCAGATCCAATCCCCTGGTCAATGCTGGCAGGGCCGGCCTTAACCTGAACGGCGCCCTGTGCAAAACTGCCGTTTGGTGCCCCCTCCTACTGATTTTTTACCCAGTTTCCCAGAAAACAAACGAGGACAGGAGGCCATTTTTTTTATATCCTAATATGTATATATCCATATGTATATATTATATATATATATATATCCATATGTATATATTATATATAGATATACATATATCCATATATGATATATACATATATCCATATGTATATATTATATATATATATATATATATATATATATATATATATACAGTTAGGTCCAGAAATATTTGGACAGTGACACAATTTTCGCGAGTTGGGCTCTGCATGCCACCACATTGGATTTGAAATGAAACCTCTACAACAGAATTCAAGTGCAGATTGTAACATTTAATTTGAAGGTTTGAACAAAAATATCTGCTAGAAATTGTAGGAATTGTACACATTTCTTTACAAACACTCCACATTTTAGGAGGTCAAAAGTAATTGGACAAATAAACCAAACCCAAACAAAATATTTTTATTTTCAATATTTTGTTGCGAATCCTTTGGAGGCAATCACT
The DNA here is from genome assembly GCF_048569485.1 of Anomaloglossus baeobatrachus. Lineage (NCBI taxonomy): Eukaryota > Metazoa > Chordata > Amphibia > Anura > Aromobatidae > Anomaloglossus > Anomaloglossus baeobatrachus. The sequence continues at coordinate 83,510,223 of NC_134362.1, forward strand.
GCCTTAAGTCTGGAACCCATGGACATCACCAAACGCTGGGTTTCCTCCTTCTTAATGCTTTGCCAGGCCTTTACAGCCGCAGCCTTCAGGTCTTGCTTGTTTGTGGGTCTTTCCGTCTTAAGTCTGGATTTGAGCAAGTGAAATGCATGCTCAATTGGGTTAAGATCTGGTGATTGACTTGGCCATTGCAGAATGTTCCACTTTTTTGCACTCATGAACTCCTGGGTAGCTTTGGCTGTATGCTTGGGGTCATTGTCCATCTGTACTATGAAGCGCCGTCCGATCAACTTTGCGGCATTTGGCTGAATCTGGGCTGAAAGTATATCCCGGTACACTTCAGAATTCATCCGGCTACTCTTGTCTGCTGTTATGTCATCAATAAACACAAGTGACCCAGTGCCATTGAAAGCCATGCATGCCCATGCCATCACGTTGCCTCCACCATGTTTTACAGAGGATGTGGTGTGCCTTGGATCATGTGCCGTTCCCTGTCTTCTCCAAACTTTTTTCTTCCCATCATTCTGGTACAGGTTGATCTTTGTCTCATCTGTCCATAGAATACTTTTCCAGAACTGAGCTGGCTTCATGAGGTGTTTTTCAGCAAATTTAACTCTGGCCTGTCTATTTTTGGAATTGATGAATGGTTTGCATCTAGATGTGAACCCTTTGTATTTACTTTCATGGAGTCTTCTCTTTACTGTTGACTTAGAGACAGATACACCTACTTCACTGAGAGTGTTCTGGACTTCAGTGGATGTTGTGAACGGGTTCTTCTTCACCAAAGAAAGTATGCGGCGATCATCCACCACTGTTGTCATCCGTGGACGTCCAGGCCTTTTTGAGTTCCCAAGCTCACCAGTCAATTCCTTTTTTCTCAGAATGTACCCGACTGTTCATTTTGCTACTCCAAGCATGTCTGCTATCTCTCTGATGGATTTTTTCTTTTTTTCAGCCTCAGGATGTTCTGCTTCACCTCAATTGAGAGTTCCTTAGACCGCATGTTGTCTGGTCACAGCAACAGCTTCCAAATGCAAAACCACACACCTGTAATCAACCCCAGACCTTTTAACTACTTCATTGATTACAGGTTAACGAAGGAGACGCCTTCAGAGTTAATTGCAGCCCTTAGAGTCCCTTGTCCAATTACTTTTGGTCCCTTTAAAAAGAGGAGGCTATGCATTACAGAGCTATGATTCCTAAACCCTTTCCCCGATTTGGATGTGAAAACTCTCATATTGCAGCTGGGAGTGTGCACTTTCAGCCCATATTATATATATAATTGTATTTCTGAACATGTTTTTGTAAACAGCTAAAATAACAAAACTGGTGTCACTGTCCAAATATTTCTGGACCTAACTGTATATATATATATATATATATATATATATATATATATATATATATATATATATTTGTATATATATATACATACACTCTCACACACACAGTCATGGCCAAAAGTGTTAGCACCTTTGAAGTTGTTCCAGAAATGAAAGCATTTCCCTTAGAAAATTAATAATACACCCCCTACACCTCCTCTCTCCGTAATATACTCTCTACAACGACCCTTTCCCTAATCTCTCTCCCACACTGCCCCTATTTATAATATTCCCCCACACACTGCCCCTCAGTGTACCCCCACACGGTATCCCTGTGTATAATATCCCCACACACTGCCCCTCTGTAAGATATCTCACACACACACACTTTGCTTTGTCGCTGCGGCAGTGGTTGGTGCACAGTGCCACACCACAAAGGCTTAGGATAGGGACCCACTCTAGAGGTTCGCCGTTACGTGGCAGTGGGCTTAATACAGTCTGATCAGAATGGTAACTAAGAACCTCACGTTCTATTTAAATTTTTGCCTAGCGGCTTTTAGATCAATGTATTTTTGGGATGTGCGATCCATGTCTTTTTCTCCATTTGTTATACACACACACACACACACACACACACACACACTGCTCCTCTGTATAATATCTCTCTCACACACACTGCTCCTCTGTATAATATCTCTCCCACACACACTGCTCCTCTGTATAATATCTCTCCCACACACACTGCTCCTCTGCATAATACCCCCCCACACACTGGTCTTCTGTAAAATATCCCCCCATACACACTGCTCCTCTGTATAATATCCCCCCACACACTGCTCCTCTGTTTAGTATCGCCCCCACACACTGTTTATTAATATATAAAATTTATTCATATATTATTATATTATTATTATTATAATATCCCACACACACACTGTTCCTGTGTATAATATCCTCCCACCCACACTGCTCCTGTGTATAATATCCTCCCATACACACTGCTCCTCTGTATAATATCCTCCCACACACTGCTCCTCTGTATAATATCTCCTTCACAAACACTGCTCCTCAATATATCGCCTCCACACACTGCTCCTCTGTATAATGTCCCACATGTACACTGCTTCTCTGTAAATACCAACACACTGCCCATTTGTATAATTTCCCACACACTGCTCTTCTGTGTAGCATCCTCCACACACACACACACACACTGCCCCTTCATATACCCCCCACACACTGCATCTCTGTATAATATGCACACACACAATGACCCTCTGTGTAATATCCCTCATGTACGCTGCCCCTTTGTACACTATGCACCCACCCCACGGCTGTAGTCAGCGCTCCCCCCCATGGCTGGAGTCAGCGCCCCACCCGCCCCTGGAGTCAGCACCCCCCCTCCCCTGGAGTCAGCACCCCTCTCCTGCCCCCCGTGGCTGGAGTCAGCACCCCTCACCCGTGGTTGTAGTCAGCGCCCCCCCAACATCCGTGGCTGTAGTCAGCGGCCCCTCCCCGCCCCCTGCGGCTGTAGTCAATGGCCCCTCCCCGCTCCCTGCGGCTGTAGTCAATGGCCCCCCACCACCACCCACGGCTGTAGTCAGCGGCCTCCTCACCACCCACGGCTGTAGTCAGCGGCCCCTTCCCGCCCCCCTTGGCTGTAGTCAGCAGACCCCCACCACCAGCAGCTGTAGTCAGTGGCCCACCCCACCACCCACAGCTGTAGTCAGCGGCCCCTCCCCGCCCCCTGCGACTGTAGTCAGCGGCCCCACCACCAACACCCTGCCGCTGTAGTCAGCGCCCCCCAAAGCTGTAGTCAGCGCCCCCCGACCCTGTAGTCAGTGGCCCCCCCGCCCCTAGTGGCTGTAGGCAGCGGCCCCCCAGCCACCCGCGGCTGTAGTCAGTGGCCCCCCCGTGGCTGTAGTCAGTGGCTCCCCCGTCCCCGCAGCTGTAGTCAGTGCCCCCCGTGGCTGTAGTCAGCGGCTCCCCCCACCCTCCGCAGCTGTAGTCAGCGGCCCCCCACCCCCCGGGGCTGTAGCCAGAGGCCTGACCGCCCTTCATGGCTGTAGTCAGCGCCCCTACACCCGCGGCTATAGTCAGCGGCCCCCCGCGGCTGTAGTCAGTGGCCCCACCACCACCTGCGGCTGTAGTCAGCGGCCCCCCCACCTGGAGTCAGCACCCCCGCGGCTATAGTCAGTGCCCCCCCACCCCCTGCGGCTGGAGTCAGAGGCCCCCCCGCCCCCTGTAGCTGGAGTCAGCGGCTCCCCCACCACTCCCAGCAATCTTCAGCTCATAGAGCGCCTACCTCTCCCTGCCGGATGCCACATGCTTGTCACCTCCACGTTGCCCACAGCACTGTGATGAGGTGCAGAGTGATGATGAGCTCATCACATTGGGCTGCGGGATGAAGCACCACCTTTCTGCTCTGCTCCACTCACAGTGCCACCCCCACCACATGGCTAATTTACATGCGATGCCCTAGAAGGACTTTGCATGCACCTTAGTCATGTGCAGACTGCAGTAGTGGCTGAAGCGACACCGCGCCCCTCTGCTGCAGCTGTGACTGGGGCTTGGACCTCTGTGAAGGTGTTGGGCCCGGCTGGCCAGGTGCTACATAAAGTTAAGTAAGTAACCGGCGGCGGTTACAGTAAAAATGCTGTGCTGGGACTGGAAGAGCCAGGAAATGTACAACTTCTTACCTCTCTGCTGCGCCCCCCCTGAAGCATGGCCGTTGGAGCCCTGTGCGACCGCACAAGTCGCACATGCCTAAAGCCGGCCATGAATGCTGGATTCATTAAACCATCTCAGACAGATGTCTCTCCAGCCTCTGTCTAAAGACTTTCATTGGATATAAGAATACAAAAAGTGCATTAATAGGGTCTTATCATTGAGATATGGTGAACCTGCGATTAAGGTTTTGCTCACCTGGGTGAAGAATCTAGGAAACACAGCTGCTGCAGCTCCCAGTATCGAGGATACTTTGTGATTGCAAATAGGGGTGGAAAGAGTTACATTACCGCACTGCTGTGCAATAAAGATGGAAAGTCTTTACACAAATAGTGGTGGGAAGGGTTAAATTACCATGCTGCTGTGCAATATATATGAATGCTGGATCATCGATATGTGACTTTGACTTTCAGCCTCCATATCTAACCATCCCCTACAGCTTTGAGCATGAGACTACCTTCATTGTATAAGCAATTGTGAAGCCCCACAGGTGTTGTGTAGTGCATTACCTTCAGGGACTCCATGTGGTGGGATGGTCTGGTCACAGGTAGGGAATCTTCTCTTTAGGATTATCATGACGCCACTCTCGGAATTGCGGTCAGTGGGGACCGCCACTGCAGATTAAGGGGTGCCTGGGGCTGATGGTGGGTGCAGTCAGTTGTAGTGGCCTCCCGAGAGAGAGGCAAGCCCCAGGGCCTTGTGTAAGTGTGTGGAACCACAAGGCACAGAATGACTCGAACATAAGCAGAATGTCTTTCAGGGGTTTTACTCACATTAGGTGGCAGGGTGAGTAACCCGGGCGTAGCTGGGATGAACCAGGCTGGAACCAAATGTCCTTCCGGCTGACTGATGAGGGTGACTACCAACTCGCCTTCCTTAGCCCTTTTGTGTTTGTGGTGACCCCGACTTGAAGTCCCTACGGGGGTCACCCAGGGAAGTTGCTGCTGCCTGTTCTCCCCTCGTTTCGGCCCGTTTGCTTGTAGCCTGGACCAGGTCACTCCAGCTGCTTGCCTCCTGTGAACTATGGGCCCTCTCTTTGCTACGTGGCTGCGGACTCTGTGGTGTTGTAGTGCGGGCTTTAAGGGCCTCACACCGACAAGTTTGGCAGAAGAAAGGTGAATCTATCGCTGCACTGGGACCTGTTACCCCTGCGGGCCTGGTACCTCTCTGGCAGTCCCCTTACTCTGCCACCTCTTTGTTCTCTCTAGCCTTGGGTGGATTTGTGGTGGCACTACCAGGTGACCGATCTCCACCATCGGTAGTCACTGCGCATACTTTGTCAGATTGTGACAGACTCCAGGGTCTGCTGCATGCGACTGCTCTCCCTGAGTTGCACTCACTAACTGGCTCACTGCTCCTCCTCTCCTGTTCTTGCCTATGCAACCTAGCAACCAGGCTCACCCCTTGAGTGGACATGGAGGCCACGCCCCCTCCTGGATTCTCTCAGGAGTCCTCCCAATGGTAGATGTGTGAGACCTGATTACTATGCACCTGTGTAGTCACACCTCGGTCAGTCTTCTGGATTACCTGTATTGTACTGCCCCCAGCATAGGTGCAGTACTCAGTGGTGCCTGACCAGGTCAGGGGCGCCACACAATCATCTTTGCTATCTCATACATAAATTTGACGGGTATCTATTTAACATTACAAAAGTCTTCTCATGTCACTGCATTGTTACTGATTTCCTTCTAAAAATCTAAATATTAATTTTTATTATTTTGTTAGTATTTTGTAAATCTACCTTTAGCTTTCAAAACTGCCTGAATCCTTCTTGGCTCTCGATCAGATTCAAGCATGTCTCAACCGAAGTCTGATCCTATGTCTCTTCTACACATTCCCAATGTTGGTGTATACTGGTTAACACAGTTGTGTATGTACAGTGGAACATCGCTTAACGAGTAATCCACTTAACGAGAATTTCGCTTAACAAGCAAAGCTTTCTGTAAATTTGTAACTCAGTTTATGAGAACGCTTTGCTGTATGAGCAAAATACTCACCGCAGACAGTTCCAGTTCCGTACATCCAGGGCCAGATTAAGGCTGGTGGGGGCCCCTGGGCAGAAAATCTGGTGGGGGCCCCATAACGTTAACATTTTTAGCCATAACAGTAGAGCACGAACCGTAGCATTTAGATATAAATCCAATGAACATTTATCTTATCCTGTTCTGCCACATTCAGATTTACAGTACTACAATACAGATACAGTCCAGGATAAATCACAGCTGTCCACTTACACACAGAAAGTAGAGTTAAGGCTACTTTCACACATCAGTTTTTTGCCATCAGGTACAATCCGGAAAAAAAAGGATAAAACGGATCCGGTATCGCATCCGGTTTATCCCCATAGACTTGCATTGTAACCGGATTGTACCTGATGGCTTTGCGGTGCATCCGTTTTTTTCCGGATGCGGCAAAATAATTGAATGCGGCGGCCGGATAGAACGTATCATGTAACGTTTTTTTGCCCCTTAAAAAAACCGCATTCTGCCGGATCCGTCGCAATGCGGCATTGTATACAATGGGTGTCTATGCATGCCGGATCCGGCGCAATGCGGTTTAAACCGGATGCGGTGACCGCATCCGGTTTGGTAAACAGAGCATGCGCAAATTTTTTTTTTTCATCATCACAAAACTTATAAAAGGATCCAGCACATTCTACACACCTCCTGCCGTTCGTTCCTGACTTCAACTTCTGCTGTCCTCCAGTCCAGTGCTCCAGGGAAGAGGTAATGTCCACAGTACTGTCCACAGATCACTGTTGTGAGCTGCGTACATGTACTTAGACATTGTTTTTTCTTTTTTTACAGGTGCAGTGTTGCGGGCACAGTTTTGTCAAGCCATTTGCAGTGCCAGTTTGGTTCGGTGCCAGTCTTCAATTGTTGTGGCGGAGAGTGTCCCTGAGGTAATGTCCACAGTACTGTCCACAGATCACTGTTGTGAGCTGCGTACATGTACTTAGACATTGTTTTTTATTTTTTTACAGGTGCAGTGTTGCGGGCACAGTTTTGTCAAGCCATTTGCTGTGCCAGTTTGGTTCGGTGCCAGTCTTCAATTGTTGTGGCGGAGAGTGTCCCTGAGGTAATGTCCACAGTACTGTCCACAGATCACTGTTGTGAGCTGCGTACATGTACTTAGACATTGTTTTTTATTTTTTTACAGGTGCAGTGTTGCGGGCACAGTTTTGTCAAGCCATTTACTGTGCGAGGCCTGTTATAGAAAAAGATATGTCGTCTTCTGGTAGCCCGCCCTCCGGTTCACAAACTGAGGTATATATTTTTTTTTAAAGTGTTTTTTTAAAAAAAAAAAAAAAATTTTTAAATAAAAGACATTTACATAGGTGGCCGAAACATCACAGGAGATGCTGCCAGAAGATGACGGAAGGGGTGGAGAAATACACGGAGCGGGCGGTCAGAGTGTAAGTTTCATACAGGAATTGTTTACCACAGCACACCAAACACATAAGTAAATAATGGTTTTTTTTTTCCTTCACTAAAGGCTTCAACTTCTAGGGCTCACGATAGAGCTCCCCCAAGACCGTCCCAGGGTCGTCGTCGAGGTGGCGGTGGTCTTAGTGTAAGTTTTTTTTTTTATTTTTTTTTTTTTTTCATGTCTGTGTGAATTTAGGTATAATTTTTTTTTTTTTTTAATTTCTTTTTTGTTTCTTTGAACAGGCATCACAGCGTGCTCCCGATTCTGACGGTGAGGAGGCCGGATTTATCAACATCGACCTCCTCATCGATGAAGTTAGAGAGAGGGAGCCGCTGTGGAACATGGCTGACCGCCGCCACGCTGATTCGATCGTAACCCGTCGACTCTGGGACGAGGTATGCCACGCAGCGGTAGAAGGTTGGGGGGAGCTCAATTCTCGTGGCCAGAAGAAACAGCGTAAGTATTCACAGTTCAGTAGGTTATGCTGCAGGATGTAATGTGTTGTATACTAACCACTTTGTGCTTTCCACTTTCAGGTGACAAACTTCAGAAGCGGTGGCGGTCTATCAGGGATCGCTTCAAAAAGGAGTTGAATCAAGAGATGCAGGCCCCGAGTGGATCCGGAGGACGCAGATCGAAGTACCGTTACTTTAGAGCGTTGTCGTTCCTCCGGACAACTATGGTGTGCAGAAGGTAAATATTCCACACAATATGTACAAAGTATAATATTTTATGTCTGGTTTTTTTTGCCTTTTTTTTTTATTCAGTGGCACTGTATAGCAATTAAATTAATTATTGTTTTGTTTTTCCTCTTTTTACCAGCACCGTCTGCAGCACTCAGGAGCCTGCATCGAACCCGACAGGAGCGATCCCTGAACAGTCCGCCACTGGGGAACACAGGCACAGACCCCACCCATCTGAACCTTCCCTTCCATCGACATCTGTCCCATCCACCTGCGCTGGAGCTTCACGTGAGACTTCATTACCTGAAGCTGCTGGTGATGAGATAGCTTTTCCCTACCCCACCCCTCTGACACTGCTGCCCTCAGTAGAACACCTTTGGGTTCTGGGCGTCAGCGTCATAGGGGTCAGGAAAAGAGCTATGCGCCCGAGTTCTTGCATCTAAATGCAGCCTTCCAGAACGCCATTCAATTATTAGCCGAACAAAATCGTTCATCTTTTAGCTTCATAAATGCCAATATGGAAAAAAATACACACGAATTGTGCACGCGTCTGGACAGGCTGCATTTAGATGCAAGTAAATCACCCAATCATTGTTTTTTTCAAGCCGTACTAGAGCGCATGGAAAAGCTATCTCCTGACCAGCAGATGCATGTAATGCAAGCCACACGGCAGGCTCTGGCGCAGGTTTCCTCCCAACCACCTCCACCCACCCCTCCTCCAGCACCTGCCCCCCCTCCAGCCATTGTCCCTACTCCCCCTGCTGCCCAGTACCAGCCTGCTGCCCAGTACCAGCCTGCTGCCCAGTACCAGCCTGCAGCCCAGTACCAGCCTGCGGCCCAGTACCAGCTCCCAACCACATCTGCCCCTACACTTCCTTCCCACTACCACATCTCGCCTTCCACACCCATCATGACCCCAACTCAAGCCACTAATTCACCCGCCACCTCTTCTGTCTCCCAATCCCTCCACTCCACCCCTCAATCCTTACCAAATCCCATCCCATCTCCTGGTTTCCCTCTTGGTTTCTCAACCACACCTTCACCTTCTGTTACTTCCCCACCACCAACACCACTTTCCACCCTCAATACTCCAACTGTGCGTGTGTTCCCACCTGTCAGCCCCTCCAGTACTATCTCCACCCCAAGCCCAAGATATACCAATTTATAATTTATGTATGTAATAAAAATAAAAGTTTTTTGTTGAAAAGTATTTATTTGTTCTTGTTTTTTTTGGGGGGTAATATTATTTTGCAAGTTAAGTTAATAATAAAGGTAATACAAAAACATAACATGTTGTAATTTGACGGTGTAAAAATTACAAATTTTTAAAGCGAGTGAAAGATTAAAATTAACAAGGTTAACAAGATATTTTTTAATTTATTTTTAACTATGTTTATTTGTTATAAAACTAAACAAAAATCTTATACCATTTGATCTTGCCAATCTACTCTACCTTCTGGGGACACAAAATAGTCAGCATATTTGTCACGGATTGTTGAACAGGCAACACTACTCCTAAATCCAGGACTGGTGTAGTCAGTCAAAGAGGTGGATTCCAAACTCTGGTCATCCAAGGACAAAGGTTCCTTTGTTAAAACAAAATTGTGCAGTACCACACATGCTTTCACTATTTCATCAACAGTTTCAATGTTTAAATTAATGGCTGTTAACAACACTCGCCATTTGCTGGTTAGTATCCCAAAGGAGCATTCCACCATTCTTCTGGCTCTGGATAATCTGTAATTATATATTTTTTGTGTTTGCGTCAATCCACGGCTTGCATATGGCTTCAATAGATGTTGGGAGAGTTGAAAGGCTTCGTCGGCCACAAAAACAAAGGGCATTGGGGGCTCACATGTGCCAGGAAGAGGTCTTGCAGGAAGGAAATCAAAAGTATTCCCATAGATTCGCCGCCCCATTGGGGACATTTTAAAGACCTGCGAGTCATTGGATCTCCCATATGCGCCAATGTCCACTGAGATAAATTTGTAGTCCGCATCCGTTATTGCCATTAGGACAATTGAGAAATACTTTTTATAATTGTAGTATTCTGACCCCGAAGCAGCAGGTTTCACAATTCTTATATGTTTGCCGTCCACTGAGCCAAGGCAATTTGGAAACTGACAAATGTTATAGTATTGTTCAGCAATTGCAAGCCATCTGTCCCTGGTGGGCTGGGGGATGAAATCCTCATGGAGGCAATCCCACAAGGCTTGGCAAGTGTCTCTAATGATTCCCGAGATGGTGGAAATTCCTAGTCGAAACTGGTAGTGGAGGGACGAAAGCGACTCTCCAGTTGCAAGGAATCTGTAAAGGAAAGACAATAATTATAAAAAAATAATAGCAAACACATTACAGTTAAAAGTCAATTTACAGGAGGATACAGTTCGAAAAAAAAAAACTTACCTAAGCGTAACCAGCAAACGCTCCTCGGGTGTTATAGAGTAACGGCAGAAGGTGTCCGTTTTACGTATGTTGTCCGCAACAAGGCCAAGGAGGACGTCAAAATTATTCACTGCCATCCGGACATAGCTTGTGAATTTTTCATGGTTTCCACGGAGCTCCAGGTATAGGGTTGAAAACACCCCACGTGTCAGTCTCTGGGCAGTCAGGGGATGGATCCAAAAGCGTCGACGTCGCTGACGCCTCAGTCGCTGTCGCTCCTTTTCTCTGACGATGATAGCCAAGCGATTTGCCTCAAATATAAAATCTGCAGTGATCTTTGTGTAATTTGCAAGAATAGCATCCATGGTTTCTGATTGTCTCTGTCTTCATTCTGTAATATATGCTTCAAAATACTGTATATATACTATATTTTCCCAATAGCCAATCAGAATACGGAACTCGTTAATTGTTTGTTTAGTGTTTAAAAAACGGATCCGTAAAAGAACGGACATAACGGATGCAAAACGGATGCAAACCGGACACACCGGATCCGTTTTTTTCCGGATCCGTTCACAACGGATCCGCTTAAAACCGGATCCGGTGGGTCCGGTTTGCTCCGGTTTGCACAACAAAACCGGAAACGTTGGATACGGCAAAAAAAAGGACTGTACCTGAATACAGAAAACTGATGTGTGAAAGTAGCCTAAGGCTGCTTTACACATTTCGATCTCGTACGCGATCGCACACGCCCCCATCGTATGTGTGGAACAGGCAATTTGTTGCCCGTGTCGCACAAACGATTAACCCCCGTCACACGTACTTACCTTCCAAATGACCTCGCTGTGGGCGGCGAACATCCACTTCCTGAAGTGAAAGGGACGTCACACAGCGGCCGGCCAATAGAAGCGGAGGGGCGGAGATGAGCGGGACGTAAACATCCCGCCCACCTCCTTCCTGCCGCATTGCCGGCGGGACGCAGGTAAGCTGCAGTTCATCGTTCCCGGGGTGTCACATGGAGCGATGTGTGCTGCCTCAAGAACGATGAACAAAGAGACGTTCAATTTTTAGAAAATGAACGACGTGTATGCAATCAACGTTTTAACGCACAATCAGGGTCGCACGTAGCTGTCACACACTACAATATCACTAACGATGCCGGATGTGCGTCACTTACGACGTGACCCCGCCGAGACATCGTTAGATATATTGTAGCGTGTAAAGCCCGCTTTTGTCACATATTTTTTATTGATCCCAATGTTAAGGCAGCCAGGGCCGGCTCCAGGTTTTTGTGGCTTCCGGGTGAAAGCGTCTCAGTGGACCCCATCCACACACAGACACGCACACACACATACAGGCATGCGTATATACATATTTGAAGACAAATTCAGAAAAATACATATAAACAGACAAATATATGCACAGTTATATACACTGACATATATGCAGACACAGACGCATTAGGGCTCGTGCGCACGTTGCGTAATTACATGCATTTACGCTGCGTATAGCACTGCAGTGTAAATGCATGCGTCCTGCGTCCCCTATACAATCTATGTAGATTGTGCATGATACGTGCACCCATTGCTTTTATGAACGCAGCGATTTGGGTGCCAAAATGTTGACCCAAATCCGTGCGTTCATAAAATGAGCATGTCAATTATTCCGTGCACTATGGATGCAGCTTCCGCTCTGTCTATGGTGGGGGAAGCAGCCAGAGCGCAGGAAATCAGCTTTTTCTGTACAGAAAAACTGCATCCATTATGCAGTGTTTCTGCAGCGATTTAACGCGCACATGTACTGTCAAATCGCTGCAGAATATTCAGCAGTTACGTGCGCATGAGCCCTTACAGGTATTAATATGGGAAAGTCGCCAGCAGCCTCACTCACCTCTCCCGCTTGTTTCCGTCCAGCTCCTTCAGGACATGTGGCTGTTTCACGATGGCTGTCACTAACACACATGACTGCACACTGACAGCACTGCTGTATATACATCACAGGAGGGGCTGGGGGCTACGATATATACATTACAGGAGGGGCAGGGGGCATAGACGTTACTGGAGTGGCAAACAGCTCTGGTGGTGTACTCATCACTGCGATGGGTGACATAGCGCTCTGGGGAACCCATATAGTTCTGGGGGGGGGGGGGCGCACAGACTGCTCTAATTCATATATACAAACACAGTACTGCTTCTTACACACACATCTCTGACACACACACACACACACACACACACACACACACACTACAATGCACCCCCCATCACCCCCTACACACACACACACACACACACAATACAATGCACCCCCCATTACCCCTACACACACACGCACACACAATACAATGCACCCCCCATTACCCCTACACACACACACACAATACAATGCACCCCCCATTACCCCTACACACACACACACACACACAATACAACCCCCATTACCCCTACACACACAATACACCCCCCATTACCCCTACACACACAATACAATGCACCCCCCATTACCCCCACACACACACACACACACACAATACAATGCACCCCCCATTACCCCTATACACACAATACAATGCACCCCCCATTACCCCTCCCCATACAATACAATGCACCCCCCATTACCCCTCCCCACACACACACACACAATACAATGCACCCCCCATTACCCCTCCCCACACACACACACAATACAATGCACCCCCCATTACCCCTCCCCCTACTCACACACACACAATACAATGCACCCCCACACACACACATTACCCCTCCCCCCACACACACAATACAATGCACCCCCATTACCCCTACACACACACACAATACAATGCACCCCCCATTACCCCTACCCACACACGCACACACAATACAATGCACCCCCCATTACCCCTACACACACACGCACACACAATACAATGCACCCCCCATTACCCCTACACACACACGCACACACAATACAATGCACCCCCCATTACCCCTACGCACACACAATACAATGCACCCCCCATTACCCCTACACACACAATACAATGCACCCCCCATTACCCCTACACACACACAATACAATGCACCCCCCATTACCCCTACACACACACACAATACAATGCACCCCCCATTACCCCTACACACACACACACACACACACACAATACAACCCCCATTACCCCTACACACACACACACACACACACAATGCACCCCCCATTACCCCTCCCCACACACACACAATACAATGCACCCCCCATTACCCCTCCCCACACACACACACACACAATACAATGCACCCCCCATTACCCCTCCCCACACACACACACACACACAATACAATGCACCCCCCATTACCCCTCCCCACACACACACACAATACAATGCACCCCCTATTACCCCTCCCCACACACACACACAATACAATGCACCCCCCATTACCCCTCCCCACACACACACAATACAATGCACCCCCCATTACCTCTCCCCACACACAAACACAATGCACCCCTCATGACCTCTCCCCCCACACACAATACACCCTCCATTACCACTCCCCCCCACACACAATACAATGCACCCTCCATTACCCCTCCCTCCACACACAATACAATGCACCCTCCATTACCCCTCCCCCCACACACAATACAACCCTCATCACCCCCTACACACACAAATTACACTGCTCCCCCCCTCCCTCGGAATACAGTACTCCTCCTCTGCCTGTCACAGAGCTGTGTTCCTTCACAAATGTTCCCCGTTATGTGTCCTCTGCCCCTCCTCACTCATCCCCATTAATTACACCTGTCTCTTCAGCTCCTTCATGGAGCGCTCGCTTCCTCATGTCCCCAGTGTGGCGCCGGCAGCACTGTGATGACGTCAGCGAGGTGCTGATCTCATCACGTTGCTGCACGTCGGGGGCGGGGCCCAGTCCCGGCGCGCTGTTCAAATGTATTTACGTCTGAAAGACGCAAATACATTTGAATAGGAACGGAAACAGGAAGCTGCGGTCATCGGCTTTGCTGCGCTCCTCTGCAGTGTACGAGCCGGCGCACAGCAGAGCCGGCACACAGCAGAGCCGGCACACAGCAGAGCCGGCGCACAGCGCGCTGCCTCCTGCTCCTGCTAGTGTGCCTGGCATGTAAGGAGCGCAGCGGGGACAGCAGACAGCGGCCCACCACACCGGGCCCCTGCTTCTAGGTACGGCCGCAGCACATAGCAGGGAGCATTAGCACACCTCTGACCCCGGAAGTTCAAGCGGCCGCTGGTACTTCCGAGGTCAATCAGCGTCCTGTGCCCGCAGTTTGTTTTTGCGTCTTAAAGACGCAGATGCAAATAAATAGCGGTGCCCCTCCCCCCCCCGAAAACACAGCTGATTTATTAGACTGTCTTTACGGAGGGGGAGAGGGTGTGAAAAAAAAAATGCTGACAGGTGCCTAGTGCCAAGTATGGTGGGGGCCCCCTTAGAAGCTCTTTTGGTGGGGGCCCCTGGGCTCCAGCCCCGCCTGCCCCGCCTATAATCCGGCCCTGCGTACATCCACCACACTCTGACCCGCTCTTGCAGTCCACACAAACACACACAAGCACGCACAAACACACACAAACAAACACGCACGCTCGCACAAACATACAGTATTATGCTCACCTTACCTTCCGTTCCATCGCTGGTCTCATGGTTCTTGTAGTCCGCCAGTACATCGCGACGAGGGAGGAATCCTCACGGCGAACTACAAGACCCAGGAGGGGGGCGATGGAACGGAAGATAAGGTGAGCATAATATGTGTGTCGCGGGCGGGGAGGGCGCCGCCGCCGCTGCGCTCACTAATGCTCGGGTCCGGCGCTGCTGCGATGGCTGCTCGGTGGCTCGAGTGGTGGGCTGGATCTGGGGACTCGAGCGGCGCTCCTCGCTCGTGAGTGAAAGGGGACAGTTTGGTTTGGGGATTTGGTCCGTGATGCCACCCACGGGTTGTGGTGAGGTTGGGCACCACCGCTGCTATTGACAGGGATCCCGGGAGCGATGGCAGGGAGCAGCTGGGATGTTATTCTCCCCCTCCGTTGGTAGGGGTTGGTGGTCCCGGGGCCCAGAGAGGTGACAGGGAGGCAGGGTTGGCAAGGTGCAGGGTCGCTTGGACTGCGCAGCGCGGTGCCGGATGGCACGGTAGTACTCACTCAGCCACAAATGTACGCAAAGTCTCTGGTAAACCAAACGGCTGGATAGACGGGTCCCGCAGCCGGCTGCTGTGGCTTCTCCCGGACAGTTAGTGGTGGCTGCCTTTTCCTGCACCTTTGTGTATGTTCGGTCCCGATGGATTCCCACCGGTGACCCGCTCCCCAGCGTGTATATGTGCCGGAGGAGCCCTTTTGCCCGCAGGCTCTGGCCCTTGGAACTCTAGCTGTGGTGGTAGCTGTATTTCCTTTTGCTGGTTGGACGGTTGCCTTCAATCGGGTCTTGGCTGTTAGGAAACCCCTGGGGTTCCGGTCACTGACGGATTTGACCTCTAATGGCGACTCCAAGCCTGGTCGGGGTCCGTAGGCCCTGCCTGTGTGTTCTGGCTTCACTTCGCTCCCCGGTTCGGTACCGGCGGGCCACCGCCCGTCCCCGGTCCTACGGTTCTGTGTTGATCTGCCTCTCCTGCAGACGGCCACCACCGTCTGCCAACCTTGCTCTTGGTGCCTAGGCCATACACTCGGACACGGTCAGTTTGCTCCTCTACTACTCCACTCCACTCCTCTCACTTGCACTTCCCTAACTGAACTGTCTTCCTTTTCCCGCCTCCAGGACTGTGAACTCCTCGGTGGGTGGGGCCAACCGCCTGGCTCCACCCCACCTGGCATGGACATCAGCCCCTGGAGGGAGACAACAAGGATTTTGTGTCTGGCTGATGTGCCTGTCTCGGGGTGGGGGTGTGTGTTGCAGTACCTGTGACGACCTGGCTAGTCCAGGGCGCCACATGTGTACCTTCCATTCCATCGCCGGCCTCCTGGGTCCTGTAGTTCGCCGCTCCAGTATGTGTATCGGCAAACATAGCGATGAGGTAGGAACTTCGGCTGTCAGACGCTACTCAAAGGCAGCGCGCTGGCCAATTAGAGGCAAGTGGCTCCTGCCTTTGACATTAGCACTCTGGGTGCAGAAGTTCCTCACTCGTCATGATGGTAACCTGATACACAGCCCGCACTAGCGAACAGCAAGTCCCAGGAGACCGGCGATGGAACGAAAGGTAAGGTGAGCATATATGTGCGTGTGCATGCGTGTTTGTGTGTGTTTGTATGTGTTTGTATGAGTATGTGTGAGTTTGTGTGTGTTTGTACGTGTGTGGACTGGCACAATAGGGGACCAGGATGGGACATTTAACAAGTTGTGGAACAAATTGTCTGCATTGCAATGACTTCCTATGGGAAATCTTACTTTGCTGAATGAGTAACTTGGTTAACAAGCACACTCCCAGAATGGATTGTTCTTGTTAACCAAGGTTCCACTGTATATATATTTTTCTTCAACTTCACAAGTGTTCGATTGGGTTGAGGTCTGAGGACTGTGGGAACCAATCCAGCACCTCTACTACATTGTCATTGAACCATTTCTTCGCCAATCTCAATGCATGCTTCTGTTCATTGTTCTGTTGGAACACTATGTTGTCATTTTCAAACCTATCAAGTGTAATCAAGTGTACAAAGTAACTTGTCTTGTAGGATATTCACATATAGCTCAGCACTAAGACCACCATCAATCCTGGTCAAGCATCCAATGCCTTTGGCTGTGAAAAAAAACTCCAATCATCAGGTTCTTCCATTGAACTTGACAGTTTTTTCAATTTCTTGATCTGTTAGCCCCTTTTCCCTTGTTTCTTCCAGACCCTTTTGCCCCCATGAGAGCCTAGTCTGTTGACTTTTGTTTCATTGCTGCAAATCACCCATTTCCAATCTTCTACTGTTTACATTTTGTACTTTTTTGCAAACTCCAGCCAACATTTCTTAGGATGATATTGAAGTGGAGGCTTCTTCATCTTTTTTCGGGCCACCATTCCAAGCATGTGTAATGTATATTTAACCCCTTAACGACCGCCGATACGCCTTTTAACGGTGACAAATTAGGGTACTTCTTCCGATCCGCCGCTTTTTAACGGCGGTCGGAAAAAAGGGTCTAGCGCCCCCCAGAGTCAGAAAATTTCCGGGGTCTCAGCTGCCGGGGGTAGCTGAGACCCTGGAGATCATAATTCTGGCCGGTTTTTCCGGTCCCCGCTCACCTGATGACCGGTATACACCGTATACCGATGATCAGGTTACAGTAAATGACCGCGCCAGTAAAAAATCATTTATCTCCCATCTGGCATAAACAAACATGTCAGATGGGAGATAAATCTCATCCCCCGGTCCTTTCGGGTCCCCCGGTGTCGCCAAAGTGTCCCCCCACCCCACCTTCCTCCCAAAAATCTAACATGGCGCTGCACATACCGGCGCTCACAGCAGCGCGCCGGCCGCATTTCCCCCTTTCCTATGGTTTCTGTCGCATGTGCTATGACACATACAACAGAAACCTGCTCCCCAGGCCCTGCCAGGTCATCCCTTATTCCCACCCCGGTGTTCCCCGGTGTCCCCC
This sequence comes from Anomaloglossus baeobatrachus, assembly GCF_048569485.1. Taxonomy (NCBI): domain Eukaryota; kingdom Metazoa; phylum Chordata; class Amphibia; order Anura; family Aromobatidae; genus Anomaloglossus; species Anomaloglossus baeobatrachus. The sequence continues at coordinate 83,528,337 of NC_134362.1, forward strand.
GTACCTGTTAGCTCTGATCCCCCGCGGCCCCCTCCTCCTTCACAGTGCACGCTGGTCACACGTGCAGAGCGCGGCTGTCAGCTTCCTGTGTCTGTGACTCAGACGCTGGCTGCTGCTGCTGCTGCTCGGCAGTCTGCAGCTGTGACCCGGGGAGGGTGGGTGCAAATTCTTTGCACCCACTCTCCTCAAATGGATGGTCTGCACTCCTAGAAAATGGGGGATACGTTCCCTGAACGTTCCCCCCATATGCTAGAAGGTCCAGAATCGCCGCGGGACTTTCACAATGGATTACAGCAGGGACCCGATTTTTTTTTCTTTTCAATAAATTGGCCAAAGAGGGAATGTTTTTGGGGAGTGTTTTTTCAAATAAATTTTTTTTTGTTGTCAATTTTTTTTTATTATTACTGTCAATTAGTTATGTCTGGTATCAAATAGACGCTGTGACATAACTAATTGCTGGGCTTGATGCCAGGTGACATTACACATCTGGTATCAACCCCATTTATTACCCCGTTTGCCACCGCACCAGGGCACGGGATGAGTTGGGGCGAAGCGCCAGGATTGGCGCATCTAATGGATGCGCCACTTCTGGGGCAGCTGCGGCCTGCTATTTTTAGGCTGGGAAGAGTCCAATAACCATGGCTCTTCCCACCCTGAGAATACCAGACCCCAGCTGTCAGCTTCACCTTGACTGGTGATCTAATTTGGGGAGACCCTACGTTTGTTTTTTTTTTTTAATTATTTATTTATGAATAATTAAAAAAAAAAAAACAGCTTGGGGAGCCCTCCAAATTGATCACCAGCCAAGGTGAAGCTGTCAGCTGTGGTTTGCAGGCTACAGCTGTCTGCTTTACCCTAGCTGGCTATCAAAAATAGGGGGGACCCCACGTCATTTATTTTAATTATTTTTTTTTTCTTTTTGGGCTAAATACAAGGCTAGGCACCCTTTAGTGCCACATGAAAGGCACTAAAGGGCGCCAGCTTAGAATATGCAGGGGGGTGGGACGTTATATATGTTTGACATCTATCCATTCATCCATTGTAGCATTTTAGGCTATGTGCCCACAATCAGGGTTTGCAGCGTTTTGGGCGCAGAGTGTTTTCCCTGCGTCCATAACACTGTGTTGTGCAGTAGAAGCACAGTTGAAGGATTTTTAGAAATCCCGTGCCCACTGTGCTTCTTTTCTCCGCAGCATAAACCGACCTGTGGCGCAGCTTCCCGAGCCTCAGCATGTCAATTTATGCTGCGGAGATGAGTGTGCTCTGCAGGTAGCATAGAGCTCCGCAGCAGCCTGAACCCAAATCGTGGGCATGGGCAGCTGCGTTCTCCCGTGGACAACACTCACATCTCTGCAGGAAGGCTGACACTGTGTACTGGACGCCGTGTTGCTGGATCATGGCCACATAGCCTAAAAGAGAGAAATTTGTTGCTACAGCAACATTTTTGTGAAGTACCTGTGGATTCAAAATGCTTACTATACTCCTGAATAAAATCCTTGAGGGGTCCAGTTTCCAAAATGGAGTCACTTGTGGGGGGTTTCTAATGTATAGGTACCCAAGAGGCCCTGCTAATGTGACATGGTGCGCGCAATTTATTTCAACTTTTCCAAAATTCAAATGGTGCTCCTTCCATTCCAAGCCCTCCCATATATCCAAACAGAGGTTTCTGGCCACATATGGGGTATCCCTGCGCTCACAAGAAATTGGATAACAACCTGTGGGGTCCACGTTTTGTTGTTGCCTCTTGAAAAAGTGAGAAATGTGATGCTAAAGAAACATTTTTGTGAAAAAAATGAAAATTTTCAATATGGCAACCTAAGCTTATCAAATTCTGTGAAGTATTCGTGGATTCAAAATGCTCAATATGCACCTTGATAAAAGCCTTGAGGTGTCTTGTTTCCAGAATGGGGTCACTTGTGGGGGACCTCCACTGTTTAGGCACTTTAGGGGCTTTCCAAATGCGACATAGCGTCCACTAATTATTCCAGCCAAATGTTCAGTCAAATTGCACTCCTTTTCTTCCAAGACCTGCCGTGTGCCCAAACAGTTGATTTCCACCACATATAAGATATCACCAAACTCAGGAGAAATTGCAGAATACATTTCATGGTGATTTTTTTCCTGTTACCCTTGTGAAAAAAAGCTACCTGGTTGAAGTAACAATTTTGTGGTAAAATTTTATTTTTTTATTTTCATGGCTCAACGTTATAAACTTCTGTGAAGCACCTGGGGTTTCAGGGGACTCACCAAACATCTAGATAAATTCCTTGAGAGGCCTAGTTTTCAATATGGGGTCACTTGTGGTGTTTTTTTGCTGTTTACGTACCTTAGGGGTCCTCCAAATGCAACATGGTGCCCGCAATCTTTTTCAGCCAAATTTCCTTTCCAAAATTCAAATATTGCTCCTTTCGTTCCAAGCCCTCCCATTTGTCCAAACAAAGGTTTCAGACCACATGTGAGGTATCACCGCGCTCATAAAAAAGTGGGTAACAAACATTTGGGTCAAATTTTTGGAATTACCTCTTGAAAAAGTGAGAGAATTGATGCTAAAGCAACATTTTTGAGAAAAAAATTACAATTTTCAATATGACAAAGTAACGTTATCAAAATCTGTGAAGTACCTGTGGGTCCAAAATGCTCAGTATACCGAATCGATAGAAGCCTTAAGAGGTCTGGTTTCCAAAATGGGGTCACTTGAGGGGGGTTCCTGCTGTTTAGGTACCTTAGGGGATCTATAAAAGCAACATGGTGCCCGCAATCTGTTTCAGCCAACTTTGCTTTCCAAAATTCAAATATTGCTCCTTTCATTCCGAGCTCTGCCATTTACCCAAACAAAGGTTTCTGACCACATGTGGGGTATCAGCGCGCTCATAAGAAAGTGGGTAACAAAGTGTGAGGTCCAATTTTTGGTGTTACCTCTTGAAAAAGTAAGAAAATTAGTGCTAAAGTAACATTTTTAGGTAAAATGTTAATTTTTATTTTTTTTCATTCCATATTACTTTAGTTCCTGTGAAGCACCTGAAGGGTTAATAAACTTCTTGAATGTGGTTTTGAGTACCTTGAGGGGTGCAGGTTTTAGAATGGTGTCACTTTTGGGTATTTTCTGTCACCCAGGTCTCTCAAAGTCACATCAAATGGGATGTGGTCCCTAAAAAAATGGTTTTGTAAATTTTGTTGAAAAAATGGGAAATTGCTGATGAACTTTGAACCCTTCTAACTTCCTAACCCCAAAAAATTTTGTTTCAAAAATTGTGCTGATCTAAAGTAGACAAGTGGGAAATGTTATTTATTAACTATTTTGTGTGACATAACTCTCCGGTTTATGGGCATAAAAATTAAAAGTTTGGAACTTGCAAAATTTTAAATTTTTTTGTCAAATTTCAGATTTTTTCACAAATAAAATAAAAAAATATCATCCTAAATTTACCTCTAACATGAAGCCCAATATGTCATGAAAAAACAATCTCAGAATCACCGGGATCCATTGAAGCGTTCCAGAGTTATAACCTTATAAAGTGACACTGGTCAAAATTGCAAAAAATGGCCTGGGCATTAAGTACAAATCTGGCTTCGTCCTTAAGGGGTTAATGTTGTTTGCATGGACATCTGTGATCTCCCTATTACAAGATCCACTGCCATGTTTGTTGTGACATAACTAAAGCGGGCTTTACACGCTACGATATATCTAACGAGATGTCGGCGGGGTCACGTCGTAAGTGACGCACATCCGGCATCGTTAGTGATATCGTAGCGTGTGACAGCTACATGTGACGGTGAACGAGCAGAAATACTCACCTTCTCATTCATCGTTGACACGTTGCTAATTTTCTAAAAATTGAACGTCCGGTTGTTCATTGTTCCAGAGGCAGCACACATCGCTCTGTGTGACACCCCGGGAACGATGAACACAGCTTACCTGCCTCCCACCGGCAACGCTGAAGGAAGGAGGTGGGCGGGATGTTTACCTCCGCTTCTATTGGCCAGCCGCTGTGTGACGTCGCTGTGACGCCGAACGTCCCTCCCCCTTCAGGAAGTGGATGTTCGCCGCCCACAGCGAGGTCGTTTGGAAGGTAAGTACGTGTGACGGGCGGTTACAGCATCGTGCGACACGGGCAAGAAATTGCCTGTGCCGCACAAACGATGGGGGTGGGTGCCATCGCAAATGCGATCGCATGAGAAATCGACACATGTAAAGCAGCCTTAAGAGACCTTTAGTCCTGGATCAGTTATACACTTTATTTGAATCCACAACATTTTTTGATTGCTTTCTATTTTGATTTTTGAGAGGAACAGTGAATAAAAAGCAGCAATTCAGGATTATTTTTTGCTTTTTTTTAACCTATTCACTTTGTGACAAAAGTGATGACAGTTTTATTTATCAGATTCAATCAGTTTGAACACAGGTATACCACATTTATTTTTTTGTGTTACTGCTTTTACACAAAAAAAACAATTTTAGAGAAAAAACTTGTGTTTGCATCACCCTATTTTGAGCAATAGCATTTTTATTTGTCCGCTCATAAAGCTTCCATTTTAGGGGACAAGTAAACATTTTTAAGTATACCATTTTTAGTTACATAAAACTTTTTTTTTATCGTGTTTTTTCCCATTTCTTGTTTAGTAATGTAAACAAAGACATAGTTATTGCATGGTTATTTTTGCTTTTTTACAGTATTCACTGTAGGGTTAGATTGTGTGACAGTTTTACAGATCATGTTGTTCTGCACTTGGTGATACCAAATACAGTACAGATAAAAGTTTGGACACACCTTTTCATTCAAAGAGTTTTCTTTATTTTCATGACTCTGAAAATTGTAGATTCACATTGAAGGCATCAAAACTATGAATTAAGACATGTGGAATGAAATACTTAACAAAAAAGTGTGAAACAACTGAAAATTTGTCTTATATTCTAGGTTCTTCAAAGTAGCCACCTTTTGCTTTGATTACTGCTTTGCACACTCTTGGCATTCTCTTGATGAGCTTCAAGAGGTAGTCACTGGAAATGTTTTTCACTTCACAGATGTGCCCTGTCAGTTTTAATAAGTGGGATTTCTTGCCTTATAAATGGGGTTGGGACCATCAGTTGTGTTGTGCAGAAGTCTGGTGGATACACAGCTGATAGTCCTACTTAATAGACTGTTAGAATTTGTATTATGGCAAGAAAAAACAGCTAAGTAAAGAAAAACGAGTGGCCATCATTACTTTAAGAAATGAAGGTCAGTCAGTCCGAAAAATTCAGGAAAGTTTAAAATTGCTCCCAAGTGCAGTGGCAAAAACCATCAAACGCTACAAAGAAACTAATTCAAATGAGGACCGCCCCAGGTAAGGAAGACCAAAAGTCACCTCTGCTACGGAGGATAAGTTTATCCGAGTCACCAGCCTCAGAAATCGCAGGTTAACAGCAGCTCAGATTAGAGACCTGGTCAATGCCACACAGAGTTCTAGTAGCAGACACATTTTTAGAACAACTGTTAGGAGGAGACTTTATGCAGCAGTCCCTCATGGTAAAATATGACGCATATATATTGGCTGTGTTACAAAGCTGTTATCTCCCTTTCATCTGCCTGAAATGTGACTGCATAAACTGACGCTTGCTCCAATTGCTGCAGTTTAACCATTCAAATGCCACTTTCAATCAAAGACAGTGGCATTTATATACCATCATTTGAACCTGGCTCCATCTCCCCCTTGTGATGCAATTATGGAAAATTGATAATTTACAATGACAGTTGAAGGCTTGTTGAAGGCCCCTGAGGTTGCAATCTTAGGTCTCCTGTGTAGTTATGGGCGATCCCGAGCTGTAAAGTTTGGGGTTCGTACCGAACACATAGTGATCGTGTACACGATCCCGAACACGAGCTTTCCTCGGAAGCTCGTGTTACAGTTAGGGTCCAGTTCGGGTCTGATGTTTTCTGACTCCTTTTAGGACAGGCTTCTAAGCCTCTCACATATAGGATAGCCCATGCAGAAACCTGCCTATGCATGTTATTTGATGAACTTGTATTAATGAATTACTTGCACTGTAGCACTTTATATTTTTGATAGTTCATCTTATATTATGCTTATGAGGGATCACTGTATCTCCTAGCAGGCTCTCTGCATTTTATCCATGCTTGATGCCATCATGTATATATCTTTGTAATGACATTTATACCTTGCCACTTTTCCTGCCCTGTATACTTGTTTTTAAACATCTCTGCCAAAACCCCTCCTTTGTCTATAATAAATTAATTTTGCATTCAAAAACTCCTTTCTCCTCTTGTTTCTTAATGTTCAATATGGAGTTTGTGCTGGCTATTAAGGGACCTTGATTTGGTACTCTTTTGCCAATATTTCTAAAAATGGTGTTTTGGAGATTTGTTCTTTCATTATAAAATGTTATAATCATACATACAGGTCCCGCGATGCATCCTGCAGACTCTGTCTCCCTGACGCTTCTGCTTCCGTGTCCAATCATTGCTGTGCCCCCTGGTAAGCACCGCTGACTAAAGGACCTTCCATGACGTCATAGCCATGTGACCAGTCTGTAAGCCAATCTCTGTAAAACATTCACACCAGAGTGGTCACATGGCTATGATATCATGGAGGTCCTTTAGGCAGTTATGGTTACCCGGGAGCACAACAATGATCAGACAGGAAAGCAGAAGCGGCAAGGAGACAGAGCCTGCATGCAGGATGCGTCGCAGGACCTGTAAGTATAATGACAATGTTTATTATGAACTATATTCTTTATTTAATATTCTTTATTTTAAAGCCCTCACGCCCCATCCCATAACTGTAAAACCTGAGTTTGGTGTTCGGACGCAAGTTTGTGTTATCTCGATCCCGATCTCGATCTTTACAAAACGTTCGAGCAAGGCTCCCGATCCCGAGCATCAGGAGGATCACCCATCACTACTCCTGTGAATATTAGCCACACACTTGGCTCTATAGGAGGCCTTTAATTTCGCCATATACTGCAATGAAAAATAGAAAAAAAAGCTGGTTTCATAAGATGGTGAAACAATAAAAAAATACAATAACATACATAAATAAAAAAAAAATAAGCATATATATATAGTATTGACCAAAAGTTTGGACACACCTTCTCATTCAATGAGAATCAATAGGCATCAAAACTATGAATTAAAACATGTGGAATGAAATATTTAAAAAAGTGTGAAACAACTGAAAATATGTCTTATATTCTAGGTTCTTCAAAGTAGCCACCTTTTGCTTTCATTACTACTTTGCACACTCTTGGCATTCTCTTGATGAGCTTCAAGAGGTAGTCACCGGAAATGGTTTTCCAACAGTCTTGAAGGAGTTCCCAGAGATGCTTAGCACTTGTTTTCCCTTTTGCCTTCACTCTGCGGTCCAGCTCACCCCAAACCATCTTGATTGGGTTCAGGTCTGGTGACTGTGGAGATCAAGTCATCTGGCGAAGCAACCCATCACTCTCTGTTCACCTTTTCTACAAAGACATGGTGGTTGGATCCAAAGATCTCAAATTTGGACTCATCAGACCAAAGCACAGATTTCCACTGGTCTAATGTCCATTCCTTGTGTTCTTTAGCCCAAACAAGTCTCTTCTGCTTGTTGCCTGTCCTTAGCAGTGGTTTCCTAGCAGCTATTTTACCATGAAGGCCTGCTGCACAAAGTCTCCTCTTAATAGTTGTTCTAGAGATAAGAAGATGTGTCCAAACTTTTGGTCTGTACTGTATATATATATATATATATATATATATATAATCTTTATTTCTATAGCGCCAACATATTCCGCTGCGCTTTACAATTCAGGAGGATCACATACAAACAAGTAACAGTTATAGAAAATACAATATTTAAACAAAAAAATATATATATGCATACGGTGTATCATATCATATTGAATACTAAAAAAAGACAATTTTCCTTTATCAAAATTCTAAATGTTTTTTTGCAATGTATAGCTATGGAGACAAATGAGTCTGCAAAGGTGCTGTATACCTAAAACAGTAGCAGCATTTTTAATTAATTCTATTGATTTTAATCTGAAACCTTTCCAAAGCTCTTTCCCTTCATGGCCAGCTGCCGTATTTGAAAGTACAGTAATTCACGAACAATTAAGATTATTAGTTAAAGAAATTCCGCACATATTTTTGCCTGCATATCAAATCATTGAATCTCTAGGAAATAAGCAGCAGGGATGTATTTTTTCAGTAATTCTGCACTTCAAGTTGTACTTTAATTACATCTTCTGTTTTGATACAGGAATCTTTGATACTTAATAAATGTTACCTTTGAGAAAAATATTAAAATGATGAGTTTATTGCCTTGGTTCATGCTAGGAATAAAGATGTGATCAATTTGTCAATTAAATTAATGTGGGTTCCAGCTGTTTCAGTGACAAGTAGGTTAAACTGCTGAATATCAATGTTCTTTATGCTTTTCTGAAAGCAATTTGTAAAATCTTAAAGTAAACTGGTCATAAAGTTTTATTATGGATTATATGAAGCCTTGCAACTTCAGTACCACCATAGGGACCAAAATGTTGTGAAATTCTCTTCCCTGGAAAGTAGCAAGTTTGAGGGTACAGTGGGGACAATGAGAAATCTGAATGGCAATGTATTCCGACAGGATTTGGCCTTTTCCACCATTTTGCTCAGTAGTGGGTCTATAGAAAAGAAAGATAGGATCCATTAACCTATGGTTATCATAAACTGATCTGAAATATGGCCAATTGATTTACCAATGCATCCCAATGGGCAATGAATGAGCAAAACTCAAGTCATAAGATTTCTTAGCTTTCTGTCCACATAGACATAGAACAGATGAAACAAGAATTGAATCTGTCAAACATTTCTAAGTAGATATATTCCCAAAGGTACTGTTGACATGAATTTCTTACCAGATGTCAGTAACAACTCATACAATCTACACAGGCAAAGGAATCAAACCATCAATGTACATATATTTAGTGATGTGTAATAAGGAGAAATGACACAAGGAAAACTATTGGACACAATGAAATATATTTAATACTTTGTACAAAAGCTTTTGTTGGCATAACAGCTTCAAGACTCCTGTATGGAGAAATTAGTCATATGCATTGCTCAGGTGTGATATTGTCTCATTCTTCCACATAAATTCTCTTCACACCCCGAAGGTTCCATTGGCTTATTCTAAAACTCTGAGCTTTAGTTCCTTCGATACATTTTCTATTGGATTCAGGTCAGGTGATTGGCTGGGCCATTGTAGCACCTTTATTTTTTTCCCTGAAACCAAAGGAGAGTTTCCTTGGCTGGGTGTTTTGGATCATTGTCTTGCTGAAATGTTTAAACTCACTTCATCTTCATCATCCTGGAGATAGCAACAGATTTTTATCAATAATGTCTTTATACATTTTTCCATTCATATTTCCTTCAATTATATAAAATTTGCCAGTGCTGTAGTGTATACTATACCCACATCATGATACTCCCAACCTCCACACTTCACTGTTGGTATGATGTTAATGGCCTCCTATTGTTAGGGCCAGATGGACGGGCAGACCCAGGAGGTGGATCCACTGGGCCGAACACCTTCCTGAAGGCAAGGAGTCCGGTAGCCGGAGCACTACAGGTAGCAGGACAGTCCGTGCAACAGAGTAGAATGGAGAAGTCCCTGGGACCACGGAGTCACTGATGGTAGTCCGGGTGACGGAGCTCAGGTTCGGAGGCCGAGGTGTTGTCAGGCAGAGTCCGGAACCGATGGAGCGAGAGGACGGGTCACCACAGGGATCAGAGATGGAACGGACTGACGGGATGGCAGATAGTCAGCATTCGGGGTTCGGGAGTCGGCAGGACCGGATGGCGAGGCAGGAGCGGCTCTAGAAGAGAGATAGGTGAGTATATCACAGAGACACAAGGAGACCTGACTCCTAGCTTAGGAAACACGAAGAACAGGCCCCGCCCACTTGGACACTAAACCCCTTTATACCCTGTACCTGTGTGTTCAATTTCCTGTCAGTGGACGCTGGCCCTTTAAGAGAGGGTCAATGACTGTGCGCGCGCCCTAATGCGCATGCACGAGGCCCGGGTGCCAGAAGCCAGGGCAGGGAGCGGTGAGCAGGAAGCAGGAGAGCCGGGCTGGGGCTGAGTAGCCGACGGGCGCCGGGAGCGGGAACCAGGACGCCTGGGGACCGCAGGCAATTTAGGCTGGAGACCGGGGAGCGGCGGACGCCGGACAGAGGAACCGGGGAGCGACGCAGGGAAGCCGGGGAGCGTGGCAGGTGAGCCGGGGAGCAGAGCAGGAGACCCGGGGAGCGTGACACCTATCATGGTATGTATTATGGGATTCAAAGAGTTCCATTTTGGTCTCATGTTATCCAACTATATTCTCTTGTATTTCAAAGACTTGTCTAAATGTTGTTGAACAAATTTTAAATGCTCTTGAACATGTTTTTTGTTCAGCAATGACATCTTATATGCTGTGCATTGTTACCCATTTTTGTTTTAAAAATGTAATTATTTTTTCTTTACCACCCAATGATATAAAATTCTGTGACACACCTGTGGTCTCAGTATGATCACTGCACCATATTCATTGAGAGATGTAATTTGTAAAATGAGGTCACTTATGTGGGTGTCTCGCACTTCAGGGGCTCTGCCAATGTGACATAGCATCTTCAAACCATTCCAATCTGCACTGCCATTTGGCCCTCCGTCCCTCCTTAGCTATGCATTGTGCCTCAAAAGTAGTTCTAAACCTCATATGGGGTATTGATGAACTCAGGAGAAATTGTGTAAAACATTGTACTGTTCATTTTCTCCTTTTACCCTTTGGAAAATAAAAACATTTAGGGCCAAAGCAACGTTGTATCAGAAAAAATGGGAATTTTTCATTTACTTAGCCCAATATTATACAATTCTGGGAAGTGCCTAAGGGTGAAAAATGCTCACTATACCTCTTAAAGAATTTTTTAAGAGGTATAGTTTCATAAATGGGGACATTTGTGGGGGTTACTGCTGTTTTGCCATGTCAAGGGCTCTTCAAATAGGACATGGCGTCTGCAATCTCTTCCAACCAAAATGGCACTCCAAAATTCAAATAGCTCTCTTTTCGTTCTGAACCCTGCTATGTGCCCAAAAAAAAGTTTTACACTTGTCCATTTTCTTCTATTACCCTTATGAAAATGCAATATCTGAGGTTGAAGCAATATTTTGTGGATAAAAATAAAATTTACATTTTTTTTCCTTTCACATAATAATAATAAATATTAAACTCGTTGAATGTGGTTTTGAGCACTTTGAGAGGTGCAGTTTTTAAAATAGTGTCACTTTTGGATATTTTCTGTTACTTAGGCCTGTCAAATCACTTCAAATGTGATGTGGTCCCTAAAAAAACTTGTTTTTCTCAATTTTGTTGGAAAAATTAGAAATTGCTGATAATCTTTTAACCCTTCTAATTTCCTAAAAAACTACTAAAAAAAATATTATTTTTCAAAAATGGTGCTGATGTAAGAAATAGTTATTTATTAACCATTTTGTGTAACGTAACTCTCTGGTTTATGGGAATAAAAATTAAAAGTTTGAAAGTTGCAAAATTGTCAACATTTTGGCCAAGATTCCGATATTTTCACAAATAAACGTAAAACATTTCAGCGTAGGTTTACCACTCTCATGAAGTAAAATATATCACTAAAAGACATCCTCAGAATTATTGGGATCTGTTGAAGCTTTCCATAGTTATAACTACATAAATTGACACTGGTCAGAATTATAAAATGTATCCCTGTTGGGAAAGGTAAAAATAACTTTGGTGGTAAGGGGCTAATGAAGTTGTGAATAAATTTCTAGGTAACAACAAAAATTCAAATTTTAAGTTCATCTTGGAAAACATGCTGAAGTGTTTCAAAGCCTTAGGTTGTCTAATGAATTTGAAGTTACATTTTTTACTTTCCCGTTTGGTCTATTTTCCTGAAAACCTTGGTGCTGTTAGTAAAGAGCAAGGAGAAAGATTTCATCAGGAAATTAAGGAGATGGAACGATGATACCAAGGTAGACGAAACGTGAACATGATGGGGGACGACTGCTGGATGCTTCACAGAGAAGATCTGTATGACTTCTATAAGACAAAAAGTCTAAGCTTTGAAGAGAAAAGTAAAAGGTAAAAGAATTAATATTCATGAATGTTCAATACATTTTTATATATACAGTAATATTGTGTACATTTTTAGCTACATAATCATCTGTCTTGTATGTAATTTCAAGTGCATTTTGTGCAAAATCCATGCGGGATGGTTAAAAATAGAATTTTTTTTTTTAGGCCTGTGCCACACATCCGTGCTGCCGGCACGTGTTTGTCATTTTTTACACGTACCGGCGGCACGGAGACACTTTAACCAAAGCTACCCTATGGTAGCAGGCACACACACGTAAAACCACACGGAACGTGTGTCCGTGTGCGTTTGTACGTGTGTGCGATTTTCAAAGCGCTGACATGTCAGTGTTTTCTCCGGCAGCACGGGTGTCACACGGCCCGCACCCGTACCACACGGGTGTAGTGTGGATGCGGTCCCGTGTGACACGCGCCGGAGTAAACACACATGTCAGGGAAAAAAATAAAAAACATTAACTCACCTTCTCCAGCCCTCCTGTCTCTGCCGCTGCTGCCTCTTGCTGCCGACCGCCGCTCATTAATCTCATAGAATATTCACTTCACTGCCTGGCAGCAGCAGCAGCGGGGAGACGGGAGGGCTGGAGACCGAGGATCAGCACCACGGACAGCAGCGCGGACAGCAGGGAGGACCAGGTGAGTATAATAATTACTGATTCTACGTGTGCTATCGCGGATAGCACACGTAGAACACACGTGTCACGCACGTACCAGAGACACGTACTTACCTGCACGCAACACGCAGGGAAAATACGTGTCTCTCGGCACGTGCGTGAAATTCACGTGAGTGTGGCAGAGGCCTTAAAATCAGGGCATAAGAAAATTTTGTATACCTGTATAATTAGAGCCAGAATCTTTTGGTGGGTTAAAGTCGGCTTCAGATTTATTTTACTTTATTTTTTACTTTAACTTATTTAATCTTCTTTAACCATCAACAACTAGAATGTAACCATTGTTTTTTTAGACCAAGACTTGAAGGCATATCTTCACCTGTGACCTTACTGGAGTATAATGTGGCATTCAAGTTTTCAAAGGACAACATTTTAAAATGAGAAATCAGTATACAGGGTGGTCCAAAAGTATATGGACAGTATGTGTAATAGGGTTATGAAAGGGGAGATTTATCAAACATGGTGTAAAATGAAACTGACTCAGTTGCCCTTAGCAACCAATCAGATCCCACCTTTCATTTTCCAAAGAGTCTGTGAAGAATGAAAAGTGGAATCTGATTGGTTGCTAAGGGAAACTGAGTTAGTTTCACTTTACACCATGTTTTATAAATCTCTCCCTTCATAACCCTATTACACATACTGTCTACCTACTTTTGGACCACCCTGTATATACAATATAGTCAAAAAATAGTGGAAGCAAGGGTGGGGAAATCTAGAAACCCTCCAGTTGGTAGTCAGGATATCACCGTGTATAGTTAGCGCCGGACAGGCAAGGATTTATTTGGTTGGTGTTTTTTCTTTTGTTTATGCTTCACTGCAATAAACCTGACCAAGCATCAGTTACACCTTGAATTCGGCTGTCTGCCTGAGGTGAATACGTGCCCTTTGAACCCAGCAAAGGCAATCCCGGAGCGTGTTATCACAGTATATAGGTGTGCTTCCTTGGCAGTGAGGTAAATGATCTCCTTTGAAATCTTGAAGGTGGACGTGCAACTCTGGGAGGCCAGAGCTTGACATATGGCTTCAAGTCCAGTTTATAGAAACGATTGATGGAAAACATTTTAACACAAGTTTAAATAAAAAATAAAGGAAATTAAAGCCATGGTCAACCTTTAGCCACTAACAAATTCTGTGTGCTATGTGTGTTTATTCCATAGGGAGGATATTGAAGTATTGATTATACCTATGCTTTCAGCAGTCTGCAGAGGAACACACCACATTGGTGGGATGACTCCTGACTGCCCGAGGCATTTTTATAGTGTGGGGCAGTTTTCCTTCATTCATTTCCTTTTTAAAGAACTTGTGTGGAGTCAAAACTCCCTGTCTGGAGCTAGATGACTGTGGACTTGATTTAATTGACACCCTAACCCGGGCATTTAGCCCTTGATGGTATATTCAGGCCACTTCCAACTTCCACTTGCTGGGCTTCTCCTTTCCAGCTAAACCATACAGACATAAAGCACTGCTCCAACTTACAAGTGTCTCCTACACAGACAGGCTTACTGTGTTGCCCAGATGGAGACCCTCCCCCAACTTCCCAGATTCCCTTTTATCTCCGTCCTTCACATCCCATTAATCCATTAGTAGCCAGGTGATCCTGACCAGGCTAAGTCACATAGGACCGATACCGGGGTGAGATATACCTGCCCTCATCCACTAATCCCACATGAGTCTCCCAATACCTTTTCCAGCTCCAACCTCTATTCAGCAAAGTATGAAATAGAAATCAAGATGCCAAGCTCTATGTCATTGAAATGAAAGAGCCCCCATCAGGTTTAATTAGGGGGCTATTATCCCCCTGTGTCAAGCAACAACCCTAGCCTTCCTACAAACAAAACATGACTTTCTAGCACAGACTATGTACCTGGCCCTGTCTACTTCCATGGCATTTGTCAGGATACTAGACCACTCACCAGAACTACTATGAATTACACTAACATAAGCTCTTAAAAAAAAATTGAAATTTGTCTCCAATGATAGTGATGAAAGATATCACCCCCCCCTCGGAATGAGACCATTGTAAGTTCAAAATCCCTCTCCATCAGAAATTTTAATTTTGTAATTCCAGACTCCATCAATCTTCCTAGCATTCAGCTCTCTATATGGAAATAAACAACAAAATAAAAATGCCCCAACAACAGAATAGTGGAATAGTGGGATGGTGTCTGGGAAAAAAAGTAAAATCTTGCATAAATAATTCCCGTTGGAACTTCTATATAACAATTCAATGGACTTTATAATGAGAGAATTCAATGTAAAAATAGTCAGTTTGTATAACAGTATAAACAGTATAGATTTGGTGCCCTCTGAATAACTAAACACACAGCCAATTATGTCTTAACTGCAGGCAACAAAAGTGAGTACACCCCTAAGTAAAAATTAACACATTGTGCCCAAAGTGTCAATATTTTTTATGGCCACTATTATTTTCAAATACTGTTTTAACTCTCTTGGGCATGAAGTTCACTAGAGCTTCACAGGAGCCTCTGGAATTCTCTCCATTCCTTCATAACAACATTGAGTTGGTGGATATTAGAGACCTTTCTATCCTTCACCATCAATTTGAGGATGCCCCACAGATGCTTAATAGGGTTTAGTCGAGTCCAGCACCCAGTGGTCATTTTGACTGTGTGTTTGGGGTCGTTATAAAGTTGACAGATTGTCCTGCGGCCCAGTTTCCAAAGGGAGGAGATCATGCTTTGCGTCAGTATGTCACAGTACATCTTGGCATTCATGGTTTCCTCAATGAATTCTAGCTCCCCACAGCCGTCAGCACTCATGCAGCCTCAAAACTTGACACTCCCACCACAATGCATCACTGTAGGCATAACACACTTGTCTTTGCACTCCTCACCTGGTTGCTGCTACACACGCATGACTCCATCTGAACCAAGTAAGTTTATCTTGGTCTCATCAGACCACAGGACATGGTTCAAGTAATCCAAATCCTTGTCTTCATCAAACTGTTAGGGTTTTATTTAGTGCATAATCTTTAAAAAAGGCTTACTTCTGGGATGGCAACAATGCAGAATAATTTGATGCACTGTGCACATATTCTTTGACACCCCCCTCACCTCTTTAATCTTTGCAGCAATGCTGGCAGCTCTCATATGTCTATTTTAAAAAGACAACCTGTAGGATGCTGAGCACGTGCACTTCACGTCTTTGCTTGAACATGGCGAGGCCTGTTGTGAGTGGAGCCTGGCTTGTTAAACCACTGTATGCTCTTGACCACTGTGCTGCATCTCAGTTTCAGGGTGTTGGCAATTTATTTATAGCCTAAGCCGTCTATATGTAGAGCAAAATTTTTTTTTTCTCAGAGAATTATTTGCCATGAGATGCCATGTGGAACTTCCAATGACCAGTATGAGAGTGTGTAAAGGTACCGTCACACTAAGCGTTGCTCCAGCGATCCCACCAGCAACCTGACCTGGCAGGGATCACTGGAGCGCCGCTACACGGGTTGCTGGTGAGCTGTCAAACAGGCAGATCTCACCAGCAACCAGTGACCAGCCCCCAGCCAGCAGCGACTCGTGGAAGAGATGCTGCGCTTGGTAACTAAGGTAACTATCGGGTAACCAACCCAATATTTACCTTGGTTACCAGCGCACACCGCTTAGCGCTGGCTCCCTGCACTCCTAGCCAGAGTACACATCGGGTTAATTACCTGATGTGTACTCCAGCTACGTGTGCAGGGAGCAGGGAGCCGGTACTGACAGCGTGAGAGCGGCGAACGCTGGTAACGAAGGTAAATATCGGTTAACCAAGAAAAGGGCTTCTTGGTTACCCAATATTTACATTGGTTACCAGCGTCTGCAGAAGCCGGCTCTCTGCTCACTGCACCTTCAGTTGTTGCTCTGTCGCTGTCACACACAGCGATCTGTGCTTCACAGCGGGAGAGCAACAACTAATAAATGGTCCAGGACATTCAGCAACAACCAGCGACCTCACAGCAGGGGCCAGGTTGTTGCTGGATGTCACACACAGCGACATCACTAGCAACATCGCTGCTACGTCACAAAAGTCGTGCCTCAGCAGCGATGTTGTTAGCGATGTTGCTTAGTGAGACGTGGCCTTAAGACATAACATGAAATTTAACACAACTGTTCTCCAGTCACATCTGAGACCTTATAATACTAATGAGTCACATTACACCAGGGAAGGACAATGGCTAATTGGGCACAATTTGGTAATTTTAACTAAAAGGTAGATTCACTTTTGTTCCCAGACTTTTGTCTAGACATTAATGGCTGTGTTGAGTTATTTTGAGGGCACCAAACTTACACTTTTATACAAGCTGCATACTGACTACTTTACATTGAATCAAAGTGTCAGATCTTCAGTGTTGTCCCATGAAAAGATATCATATATTATTTACAAAAATTTTAGGGCTGTACTCTCTTTTTAATATGCTGTTTATAGGGCCTTCTGTGCTTTATATGGAGAGCCAAACACCCTTGTTAAATTTGTTTACCCATGCTCCTTGAGCTTCCAGTGATAGGCAACATGAAATAATCCACCCCAATGGCATGACCTGACATGCTAATGCGAAGAGATGCAAGATTGTCTACATTTTCTTCACTGTCATCTTGTGAAGTATTAAAACTAGAGATGAGCGAACTGGCCGTGGTTCGGCTCGAGTTCGGTTCGTCGAACGGAGGTCTCGTTCGAGTTCAGTTCGGTGAACGTTCGATGAACCGAACTCGAACCAATAGGATATAATGGGAGGCAATCACAAACACATAAAAATGCATTATAAATGTACACATACAGTTAATAAACATTGCCATAACACTTACCGGTCCCTGTGCTCCCACCTGCACTCTGTCTCCTGCCACTATTCCATCCAATGATCGCTGAATCCTCCTGGTAACCAGCACTGCTAGCAGTGATGCAGGACCTATCGTGACGTCAAAATAGCCATGTGACCAGTCACGTGGCTATTATCTCATTGGCTACAGACTGGTCACATGACTATGACGCGTCATGTAGGACCTGTCATTGCACTCTCCAGTACACGGTGCACATTTGTGTATCGCCGTGTACCGGCGACATGCTCTAGCACACGGTCGACTCCCCATTCCGTTAGGGACCGGCTGACACAGCTGGTCATTAACGGAGATCACCGTTGCCATAGCAACGCAGTTAGCGGTGACGTCACCGCTAACCGCGGCTCCGGGAGCACCGTTGCTATGGTAACGCGTCTGTCAGCATTACCGCTGTTACCGCTGACAGCCAGCAGCACTGATCACTCATGGAGTGAAGGCTGCACGGGAAGCAGCGTCTTCCCCCATGCAGCAGTGATGGAGCAGAGCTGAATTTGTTGAACGAGAAAGACAGAAGACCATGGATCGTGGAGGGCTGACAGGGGGTAATAAAGATGGAGTCTCTAATGTGTCTGGGTATTTATTTCTATTAAAGTATTTTTTCTCTGTGTGGTGTCTTTTTTTTAACCCTTTATTGGAGATTCTTAATGGCCGGGTCAAACGTGCCTGACATTAAGAATCTCTGGCTTAATACTAGCTAGTAAAACAAAGCTAGTATTAACTCATTATTACCCAACAAGCCACCCGGCTTCAGGGCTGTTGGAAGAGTTGGATACAGTGCCAGATGATGGCGCTTCTATGAAAGCGCCATTTTCTGGGGCGGCTGCAGACTGCAATTCGCAGCAGAGGCGCCCAGAAACCTCGGGCTAACCTGTGCTGCGGATTCCAATCCCCAGCTGCCTAGTTGTACCTGGCTGGACACAAAAATGGGGCGAAGCTCACGTCATTTGTTTTTTAATTATTTCATGAAATAAGTGAAATAATTTAAAAAAATAGGCTTCCCTATATTTTTGGTTCCCAGCCGGGTACAAATAGTCAACTGGGGGTTGGAGGCAGCCTGTGGCTGCCTGCTGTACCTGGCTAGCATACAAAAATATGGCGAAGCCCACGTCATTTTTTTGGTGGGCAAAAAACTTCTGCATACAGTCCTGGATGGAGTATGCTGAGCCTTGTAGTTCTGCAGCTGCTGTCTGCTCTTCTCCATACAGACAGACAGCAGCTGCAGAACTACAAGGCTCAGCATACTCAGCATACTCCATCCAGGACTGTATGTAGAAGTTTTGCCCCCTGAAAAAATTATGTGGGCTTTGCCATATTTTTGTATGCTAGCCAGGTACAGCAGGCAGGTACGGCTGCCCCCAACCCCCAGTTGCCTATTTGTACCCGGCTGGGAACCAAAAATAAAGGGAAGACCTTTTTTTATTATTTCATGAATTTCATGAAATAATTAGAAAACAAGTGACGTAGGCTTCGCACTATTTTTGTGTCCAGTCAGGTACAACTAGGCAGCTGGGGATTGGAATCCGCAGCACAGGTTGGCCTGAGCTTTCTGGGCCCCACTGCTGCGAATTGCAGTCTGCAGCCGCCTCAGAAAATGGCACTTTCATAGAAGTGCCATCTTCTGGCGCTGTATCCAACTCTTCCAACAGCCCTGAAGCCGGGTGGCTTGTTGGGTAATAATGAGTTAATACTAGCTTTGTTTTACTAGCTAGTATTAAGCCAGAGATTCTTAATGTCAGGCACGTTTGACCCGGCCATTAAGAATCTCCAATAAAGGGTTAAAAAAAAGACACCACACAGAGAAAAAATACCAACTCTTCCAGCACCTGCCTGCTATACCTGGCTAGCATACAAAAATATGGCGAAGCTCACGTCCTTTTTTTGTAGTTTTTTGGCAAAAAAAATTAAAAATGCTTCCCTGGATTTTCCATTGCCAGTGAAGGTAACACCAAGCAGTGGGGGTTAGCAGCCAGTAGCTGCTTGGATTACCCTTAGCTAGCAATACAAAAAATGCAGCGGGAGCCCATACATTTTTTTTAAATTATTTATTTAAATAACTAAAAACAAAATGGGCTTCCCTGTATTTTGATTGCTGGACATCACAGTGCTGTAAAAATAAATCTTTAAAAAAAATGTCGTAGCGCTCCGCTGTATTTTTGATTCTCAGCGCAGATAAAGCAGACAGCTATGGGTTGCCACCCCCATCTGCCTGCCGTTACCTTGGTTGGCAATCAAAATACAGGGAAGCCCGTTAATTTTTTCTATTTAAAAAATAGTTAAAAAAAAATGACGTTGGGTCCCCCCATTTTTGATAGCCAGTTAGGGTAAAGCAGACGGCTGTAGCCTGAAAACCACAGCTGGCAGCTTTACCGTTGTTGGGGATCCAATGTGGAGGTCCCCCCAGGCTTTTTTTTTATAATTATTTTATAAATATTAATAATTACACAAAAAAAGTAGGTCTGGTATTCTTAGGGTGGGAAGGTCCATAGTTATTGGGCCTTCACAGCCTAAAATTAGCAGGCCGCAGGCACCCCAGACGTGGTGCATCCACTAGATGCGGCAATCCTGGCACTTCACCCCAGCTCGTCCCGTGCCCTGGTGCAGTGGCAAATGGGGTAATAAATTGGGTTGATACTAGCTGTAAGGTCACCTGACATCAAGCCCAGCAGTTTGTGATGTCATGGCGTCTATTAGATACCCAACATCATAAACTGTCAGTACTAACAAAAAAAAAATCGACAAAAGAAATTTATTTGAAAAAACAGTCCCCAAAACATTTCCTCTTTCACCAATTTATTGTAAGAAAAAAAATAAAGGGGTCCCACGATGACTCTGGACCGTCTAGAATATGAGGGGGAGACACTCAGGGAACGTATCCCCCATTTTCTAGGAGTGCAGACCCTTCATGTGAGGAGTGTGGGTGCAATGAATCTGCACTCACTCTCCCCGGGTGCACAGCAGCAGAGTCCATGTCGTAATGGTTGCTACCAAAGCTGCAATGCCCTGCTCATGAGGTAAGGGCATGCCTAATCAGGAGAACTATTCTACATTTCCAAATATTGGTATTTGCTGATATTATTGCTATTCCACCTACTATATATTGGGGATAGGATCTTGGAGATGGAATACCCCTTTAAGTCCAGTTATCCAGCTGAATGAATACTTAACAACAGAGCTCGCTGTTTAGATGTGTTTTCTTGTGGCGTATAACGGACTCTCATGTTTGGTAGTCATTCAGCAGGAAACTATAAAAGCAAATCCCTCCATTTGGAAATGTAGTATATAGCTCTCCTGATCAATTATGTTCCTTACCTCATGAGCAGGGCATTGCAGTAATAATAATAATTTATTCATTTATATAGCGTTATTAATTCCATAGCGCTGTATGTCTTTGGAGTGTGGGAGGAAACCCATGCAAACACGGGGAGAACATACAAACTCCTTGCAGATGGTGTCCTTGGTGAGAATTGAACCGAGGACCTCAGTGCTGCAAGACTGCAGTGCTAACCACTGAGCCACCATGCCGCCCATTTATCTTACAGATGCATAACCACCACTCACTGTGTCTGAACACAGGAAGCTGAGCTGACAGCTGCTCTGTGCATGCGGCAGCGTCTATTGTGAAGGAGAGGGCCGTGGGGGGATCAACGCTGCACAGGTACTGTGGGACACCGGGGAACACCGGTGGGGTTATAGGGGGTGACCTGGCAGGGCCTGGGGAGGAGTTTTCTGTCGCATGTGTCATGGCACATGCGACAGAAATCAGAGGAGTAGGGTGAATGCGGCCGGCGCGCTGCTGTGCGCGCGGCCATCTTGGATTTCTGGGAGGGCATCAGGGGGGGCACTTTGGTGACACCGGGGGACCGGAGGGGACCGGGGAGGAGATTTATCATGTTTGTTCATGCCAGATGGGAGATAAATAATTTTTTACCGGCGCTGTCATTTACTGTAACGTGGTCATCGGTGTACGGTGTATACCTGTGATCACGTGAGCGGGGACCGGAAAAACCGTCCTGAATCATGATCTCCAGGGTCTCAGCTAGCCCTGAAACCACGGAGATTTTCTGACGCTGGGGGGACGCTATTCACTTATTTCTGCCTGCTGTTTATAAACGGCAGATCAGAATAAGGCTACATTAACACGACCGATCCATTTTTGCGGTCTGAAAAAAACAGTCCGTTTTTTTTCACGGGTGCATCCATGTGGCATCATTTTCTGTTCCGTAGACGGTCCGTATGTCATCTGTTTGTCATCCGCGTGCCTTCCGTTTTTTTGTGTTCTGCAAAAAAACTGAAGGAGGGTAAATACATAAATTTACCCAGGATCCATAGCTTCATCCTACATGAGGCGGTCACACATTCACTCCAGTGTCATTTTCTACTGCTTTTCACAGCGTAGAGCGCTCTGGTGATTTTCTTGTGCTTGTGCACTTCATATGAGTCTTTTCTGTCATTATAATAGCAGAAAGACACATAATGTCCCACTCTCCTGCATTTTGTAATTTTGCACCCTTTGGTGCCTTTCATGTGGCACTAAGGGGTGCTTAGCTTTGTATTTAGCCAAAAAAATGTAAAACAAATGACGTAGGGTTCCCCCTATTTTTGTAGCCAGCTAGGGTAAAGCAGACGGCTGCAGCCTGCAGACCACAGCTGGCAACCTCACCTTGGCTGGTAATCCAAAACTGAGGGCACCCCACGCTGTTATTTTAAATTAAATAAATAATTTAAAAAAAAAAACACGTAGGGGTCCCCCCAAAATTGGATCACCAGCCAAGGTAAAGCAGACAGCTGGGGACTGATATTCTCAGACTAGGGAGGTCCATGGTTATTGGACTCTCCCCAGCCTAAAAATAGCAGGCCGCAGCCGCCCCAGAAGTGGCGCATCCATTAGATGGGCCAATCCTGGTGCTTCGCCCCAGCTCATCCCGCGCCCTGGTGCGGTGGCAAACGGGGTAATATATGGGGTTAATACCAGATGTGTAATGTCACCTGGCATCAAGCCCTGGGGTTGGTGAGGTCAGGCGTCTATCAGATACCCGACAGCACCAACCCAGTCAGTAATAAAAAAAAATAGACGACAAACACATTTTTATTTGAAAAAACACTCCCCAATACATTCCCTCTTTAACCAATTTATAAGAAAGAAAAACAAATCCAGGTCTGGTGTAATCCAAGCGGTTCCCATGACGATCCACACTGTCCCAGTCAATGAAGAGCAGGATGTTCCCCATTGGCTGGGAGAGCAGTGCAGTGACCTGAGCTAACGTCAATGGGTCAGCCCAGGTCACTGCAGGGGATGACAAGTGCTGCTGTCAGCGAGGTACATTACCTGTGCTGATCTCCTGCACTGCTGACAGCACCTGTCACTGAGTTCAATGACCGCTGCCTTCACAGCCAAGTATCGCGAGCGGCCCGTGATGTCACCACTAGTCAGTCTCGGGTCGGAAGCGAGAGAAGGTGATGTGACAAGCGGCGGCCATGGAGGACAGTGACAGCGCTGAGGTTGGGACTTCATCACCGCAGGTAAGCCAAGCGGGACCATGTGTGCAGAGTGCCAGGAGGACATCAGTGTCGTGGACTGCATGGCTGGGGACGTGTGTGTGTGTGTACATGCTGCGTGCAGGAGGGGGCAGAGTGAGCTGAGCGGGAAAGTGTGGGCTTCCTGCACGTAACTAGCCTAAACATCGGGTTACTAACCAAAGCGCTTTGCTTGGATACCCGATGTTTATCTTGGTTACCAGCTTCTGGCAGTCTGCCAGCGATGGCTCCTGCACACTGTAGCTGTAAAAAGCCCTGCTTTTTGCTGCTAGAACCGTTCTCGAACGTATCTAGAACTATCGAGCTTTAGCAAAAAGCTCGAGTTCTAGTTCGATCTAGAACAGCCCCCAAAATTACTCGAGCCGCGAACTGGAGAACCGCGAACCGCGCTCAACTCTAATTAAAACCCCTTCTATCAAAGATTACAAATGATCTACCTTATCCCTGGGCAGACGAAAAGATATAATCTGAGTAGAATCAAGCTCAATAATTAAGAAGGATAATGGAATTGATGGGCCTTTTATATGATATAGCCATTTTATTGAAAACCAGGCATGGAATTAAACTGCTCATGTGCTGACCACACCAATGACAGATCGGATTCCTTCACAAAAGGTAGCAAATTAATCAGTATAACAGTGCCATTATGGCCATGCCTTTATTTTATATTTATAAATCCTGCTGATAGTGTCTTTATGTATTTTGCAGATCTTACTTCAACAGCTTTTTTACAGCGGCTGAATTGACCAAACGATTTATTGATACAGCAAACATATGATCAAACATGCTTTTAGAGCTAAATATTCCGTGAGGAATGATTTGCTGTACTCTAGGAGACGAAAAAGCAGTGAGTCATCTATAAGATTTATCACCAATTACTGTTGTGAACATACTGCTATCCGGGAGGCTTTGATGAAGTCCTGGCCAATTCTACAAGCAGACTCAATATTGGCTAAAATTCTACCCGTGAGACCACAAATCACATTACGCAGAGCCAGGAATTTTAAGGATTACCTTGTCCACAGTCTCCATGACAATAATTCATCCCCAATCTTCTCCAACAAGTTGGCCGTAAGGGGCGGTTGTTTTCCATGCGGCAAATGTGTCGCATGTCCTAATATGCTGCGGACTGACACATTTTGTGATTCATCTTCTACTAAGAACTACAATATTAAGAAGACGATTACATGTGCGTCTAAGGCGGGCTTTGCACGTTGCGACATCGCAAGCCGATGCTGCGATGTCGCACGCGATAGTCCCCGCCCCGTCGCAGGTACGATATCGTGTGATAGCTGGCGTAGCAAAAATTATCGCTACGCCAGCTTCACATGCACTCACCTGCCCTGCGACCATCGCTCTGGCCAGCTTCCTAAGGGGGCGGGTCGTGCGGCGTCATAGCGACGTCACACGGCCGTTGGCCAATAGCGGCGGAGGGGCGGAGATGAGCAGGATGTAAACATCCCACCCACCTCCTTCCTTCCGCATATCCTACGGAAGCCGCGGTGACGCCGGTAGGAGATGTTCCTCGCTCCTGCAACTTCACACACAGCGATGTGTGCTGCCGCAGGAGCGTGGAACAACATCGGACCGTCGCATCAGCGTAATTATGGATTACGCCGACGCTGCACCGATGATACGATTACGACGATTTTGCGCTCGTTAATCGTATCATCTAGGCTTTACACACTACGATGTCGCATGCGATGCCGGATGTGCGTCACTTTCAATTTGACCCCACCGACATCGCACCTGCGATGTCGTAGTGTGCAAAGCCTGCCTAAATCCGTCATATATTATGGAGTCTGCCCCTGTCCCAAAATCTATATTGGGCTCACGACCCGACAACTTAAGGTTCGGGATCGTGAGCACATCTTAGGGATAGAAGCTGCACGTGACCACATCGACGTGTCTACACATAAGATAATTCCAAAGCACGTTAAGCTTTTCCATGAATCAGATTCAAGAAAGTTTATGGTCATTGGAATTGACATGCTCGATGTGGATATCCGTGGGGGTCGTGCTAGCCAATAATTAGCACGTCTGGAGACACAGTGGATCTGGCATCTTCGTACTGTTCAGCCCCAAGGGCTTAATGAGAGTATGAGTTTCATTCCTTTTCTTTAATGTTTAGGTGTTTTGTTTTTTGTTTTTGTTTTTAATGGTTTTTATTCTCTTCCCTTTAGGCCTTCTTCTTTTTCGTATTTAGTGTACAGGCATATGTGACTCTTATCTCTGAATGGCTTGTCGGATATCTATCTCCTCCTTCTTCACAAGATGATGAAGTGGATTGCATCTTCTGTAATTGCGAAATTGTTTATTTTTTATTTTTTTCCTTTTTTGGCATATTCTTTTGTTTTGGCTCTGTATGTCCTCATGTCATTCTGTTGTGGAATGGTTATATGTCTCTTCTAAATGATGTTTATATCCAAATATCTCTGCCTATATGTATTTGTATATATAATCTTTTTAGCCATCAGTCCTTTTATGTCTGTCTGTTTCTATTTACTTATTTACATATCCATTTATTTCTATTTTCCTTTTTTCTATATCTATTTTTTCTTTTTTTTTTTATTAGGGTATTTTTTATATCCTTGTTTCTGTTTTTTTCTTTACTATTATCTTATATAATCGTCATAAATAAGTAAATATTATGATCCTCCAACAATGATGTGGATCCTTAGCCTTCAGCATCCCTTTGCCTGTATTTGCACTTTTCACTATCTTTGAATTTTCATCCCCCACCTGGGTGAGCGGTGCACGCATGCGTCGCCTGTCTGGATCTCCGGCTACTCCCGGGCGCGTCTCTATGGTTACAGGGACGCCGGGTTTCCTTACCCGGCGTCCTGTGTGGCCATGACGCGTCTGTGAGGCAGGACTTCCGCCCGACCGCTTCGGATGCGTCGCAATGTCTGCCCAATCAGCTGAGGGATGAGGCCTATTTTAACGGCACCCCCTCTGTTTCTGGTCACACCCCCTGACGAAGGTACACTCCGAAATACGCATCGGGCGCATTCCCTCCGCAGTCATTTCTATCTAGGTAATGTTTAATTCTGTATTTGGCTTGTCTTGTCCAATTGTGCTTTTGCCGCCCTTGATTTAAAGATTATGCAGTGATCCTCCTCTGTTTTGGTATGGAGTAACTGTGTAAATTATGAATGCCTTACCCTCGGAGCAATTGATTTAGTAATATAGTCCCTGTGTCGGTTTTGGATTCCACCACTGCTGCAGGAGCACGTTTTGATATAATCATAATTTTTATTCTGAATGGATGTTTTTCCTATTTATTGCATCTTTTTTAAGATAGTTATATGCTCTTCCATTTCAGTATATGATTGTCATTGTTGTGCTCGTCTGCATTAGTGTTGGTCTCCACCACTACTACAGGTGTATATTGAACGATCTTCCTTGCCCTGAGGGAATAGATCATCCATCATTTGCATTTGTAAATTATCTATACTAGGTGTCTCCTAGTTCTAATTGTGTGCCCAACATATTGTTGGCTACTCTATATACATGCAGGAGATATATCTTATATTAAGGGTTGCTGCTTAGTACCATCTCTGTGAGTATGCTAATATTAGTATTAACCTTTCTTGGGTTAACCTTGCACTGTTTTGACTAGATATTTGCATCTATTTTTACATATACTTAGTACATTGTTGCTTTGTTTTGTACTGACTGCGGTGATGTAATCCGCTTGCCTTGTTCCCACCACCTCTCCGCACCAATAATAATAAAAATATGTTGAACCTTATGATCGCCTCTTTCTTCTTGTGTGTTGTTAGTTCAGTAATTAGCGATTTGGTTCTTACACTGTAGTCCCTTTTTCTGCTTTCTATATGGTATTTATACATAATTATTTATATTATATATGCAGATTGTTTCTATGCTGTTACTTAGCCTTTTTATCTTGAATAGCCTTTGAAATATCAGTTATAAATTCTTGAAAATATATAAAAAGGAAAAAAATAGTTTTAA
Source organism: Anomaloglossus baeobatrachus (assembly GCF_048569485.1). Lineage (NCBI taxonomy): Eukaryota > Metazoa > Chordata > Amphibia > Anura > Aromobatidae > Anomaloglossus > Anomaloglossus baeobatrachus. Next base: position 83,555,470 of record NC_134362.1, read on the forward strand.
AATGCTTCATTATGTAATAAATAAACAAAAATTAAGTACACATAAGGTAAAGCGTATCTCATCTCACGTTTATCCCGCCCACAAGTATGTCGGAAGCACACTGGTACAGGCCAGTGTGCTGAGAGCCTATGCTATGCGCACCACAATGTGTGATTTAAAGGGGCCGGCAGCCGACATGATCGTGGCTGCCGCCAGAGTAGTGCGGTCACCGGCAATGTGCCCAGGGGCTGTATAAAAAGTCGTCGCGGACTGCATGCGGCCCGCGGCCCTGAGGTTCCCCACCCCTGTGTGCTCCTGTCCCACAGAAGAGGAGCAGCTTTACCGGATTCCCTGCTGTATGTGCTATCTTACTCCTGCCTCCCTGCTGTGCATGCCTCTCCGGGCTGTGCGAGTCATGTTTCCATGCTTTCCATGCCTCAACGGGCTGTGCGAGTCCTGCTTCCATGCTGTGCATGTCTCCCTGTGCTGTGTGACTCATCCCTCCCTGCTGTGCATGCCTCACCATGCTGAGTGAATCCTGCCTTCCCGGGCTATGTGACTCATGCCTCCCTGCTGTGCATGCCTTCCCTTGCTGTGTAAGCCCTGATTCTTGTGCTGTGTGACTCATACCTCCCCCTCCCTGCTGTGCATGTCTCCTCGTGCTGTGCAAGTCCTGCCTCCCTGCTTTGCATGCCTCCCCGGGCTGTGTGACTCATGCCTCCCTGCAGTTTATGCCTCTCAGTGCTGTGTGACTCCTCACTACCCAATGCTGTGTGACTCCTACCACCCCAGTGCTGTCTGTGTGTCCCCTCAGTGCGGTCCAAGCCCCCAGCCCCTCCTGTTATGTATATACACCTCCAGCCCCTCCTGTGATGTATATATGCCCCTAGCCCCTCCTGTGATGTATATACGCCCCAGCCCCTCCTGTGATGTATATATGCCCCCAGCTCCTCCTGTGATGTATATACGCCCCCAGCCCCTCCTGTGATGTATGTGATGTATATACGCCCCAGCCCCTCCTGTGATGTATATATGCCCCCAGCCCCTCCTGTGATGTATATACGCCCCCAGCCCCTCCTGTGATGTATATACGCCCCCAGCCCCTCCTGTGATGTATATACGCCCCAGCCCCTCCTGTGATGTATATATGCCCCCAGCCCCTCCTGTGATGTATATATGCACCCCGCATCTCCAGTGATGTATATGTCTCCAGCCCCTCCTGTGATGTATTTGCCTCCAGCATCTTCTATGTGATGTTTATGTTTATTTGTTGACTGCGCTCCAGACTGAGACAAACCTGGAAAAGCAGTTGTGAGAAGCAGCATATTTAATATCGCCGAATATCACAGCCACAACAAAGAAAAGCAGCTCCAACCACTGTAGTTGGGGTGCAGGGGTGAGTTAAATTGTTTGCCCAAATATATTAGGGTAACTTTCAAGCTGTTCATTTTTTGCGGCCCACAAAGGTTGGTAGAAATTTCCAAATGGCCCCCGGCAGAAAAAAGGTTTTCTACCCTTGCCTTAAAACAACTAATAAATGATTTTCAAATGTATTGTACAAACCACAAAACTGTGAGACTGAAAAGGAAACTCGCAAACTTTTCACAGCTATATTAACAGGAAAAAAGGCCTGGGTATAAAAAGGGATGAAAAAAGTATGATTCGCTATAATAAAGTCATCTTTAAGAGCTTTAGAATCAAAAATTGGGCAGCGAGATGATATAGGTTCACAATATGAGATTAAAGCCTTGCCTCGTCATTCACCCTCATTAATATGTATATTACTTCCATTATAGTATATTATTTTATAACTGCACGACAACTACAATACATTTCAATACACTAAAATCAGAACATTTAATATAATTAACCACAGTTACTGTAACTACTACTCATGTTACGTTTTGACATTTTTTTTAACTCAAACTGATCTCAGCATTACACGGGTCAAGAGCTGTCAGAGTATTTCTCTCATGTTTTAAAATATACGATGTGTGATCCTGCTGGGCAAAATGGGCCCTTTCTTAATTAGAGTTATTCAGTTTAAAGGGTACATGTCATTTCAATGAAAATGTAGTATAAACGCACAGTATAAATGCACAATCCTACATTGCGCATGATACCTTGCAGTTATTGATCCTTAAAGTTGTTCTTGTGCTTTTCCCAGCATGGCTATACACTGGAAACACTCATATACGATAAATGCAGAAGCGTATACCGTACTAACTGAACCTGAAATTTATTTTCCCTTTACTTCTGACTATCTTCTGTCACTCTCCCTACTAATGCCTGTGATTAGGGTGATGCAATCCAAGTTATGCATCCAGGCCTTAAACCCGTCTGGATACCAAATCATGAGTCATGTCTCAGCATGCATGCTATTCGTCCAAACAGACCAGTGATATACAAGATGTACACGGATCGGACTAGAAAGATGACTGCCATTAATTACGGAAGTTCAGATACATTTAAAGAAATCCAGCGTAAGATTGGGCAGGTACTTGTATGAGAGACCGATTGAGGACTCTTGGTCTTATATATTCATACTGCATGTTTGATCTGGACTCCCTTTTCTATTGTATCCTTCCTCTTTTTTCTGAGGTGCTTTAAGGGCTGCTTTACATCTTACGATTTCTCGTGCGATCGCATTTGCGATCGCACCCGCCCCCATCGTTTGTGCAGCACGGGCAATTTCTTGCCCGTGTCGCACAATGCTGTAACCCCCCGTCACACGCACAGCACGCTTGACTCTTTCATATGTGGTAGGGAGGTAACATATGCACAGTGCTCCATATATGGGGTTTGTGTCCCATACTATTTATTATCGTCTTAATCCATCCATTAGCACTGGTGCCCCCAAGCGCACACCCCATATTGTGACCGTGGACGCGTGTGGTTGCCACCCTTGCACTTTGATGAACCTTTGTGGCCATTTACATGTATGCCCCTTTTTATATGATCTGGTATATTTTTTTAGGACGTTTCAACTTTTCCTGTAGATTTTTAGTCCTCCCCTCTACCTTAAAACGTTTTTCAATGCCTGGACATGGAGTTCTTCTGTCTTTATTTTCTTTATGCTTGTTCGGGTGGTCGCGGTATGCGGTGCGCGTGCTCGGTTCCCTTGGTGACGCATCCTTGGGACCGTGCGTGAGTTCTGCTGACGCGGCGGCTTCCTGGATCAGGCACTTATGGGCGTTTTGGTTGCCAAGTACGTTATACCGGATGTGACATTCCGCTTTGGCTACCCAGGCAACGCACCCTTGATAATGTATGTGTGTACAGCTTGTGGGCGTTTCTTTGCTTGGTGAGCACGTCATGTTTAGCTTTCGTTGCCTAGGCAACGTATCTCTGACTCCACACGTGCTTACAACTTCTGGGCATTTCCTCCATGTCCGGGTAGTTGCTCCCCTCCCCCCACAGATGCACCTTGTTGTACTGGGAACATAAGGGTATATAACCCTTGAATTCTCACATAGACCCTGTGCCTCTCCATCTTAAAAAAAAGCTCTTGTACCATGCAAAACACGTGTCGAGGAAGTCCAGGTTCCTCACTGGGGAGTCTCTCAAACTGAAGGTTTAATCTTTATCCCTCTGACTTCCAGGTAATTAACTCTTTACTTGTTAGGTATTATATTGAATGGTTGGTTTGCTTATACACATCCCATATGGGATTACTCCTATATTGGGCCTTATAGCTGTCCTCTGCCATTCATATGTATAGTCCTGGTTAGTCTTTATACCATCAGTTTGTGACACTTCAACACTTACCGGGGGTCTCAGGATTCAACTGATTAAGATTTTAATGTAATTAATCACACTGTGACCGATTTATTCACAGGATTTATGGGTAATCCAGAGTATCTTTGGTGGTTTTCCTGAGACCATCCCTGTATGTGTAACAATTCTGTCCGTGTAACAATCTGTATATTCCCCCAGATGATTTATTTTGGTGATATGTTAACATGTTTTTAATTGTCTATTGTGGTTTTTTTCATATCTAATAAAATTGTCTATTTTTTTCACATATACTCCTTGTCCTCTTGTGTATACATGTATCTCTGAGTAGTGCAGTCTGGGGTGGTGGTCCTTTGTGACCGTCTCTCAGCACTGTTGCCTCTGGTTCTAAATGTTGAGGTTTCTGTATTTGATTTAAAGAAATCAGTTGGCTAGGAGCCAAGAATATGTACCACGTCTCCTATGGTTAAACGAGAAAAAGAGCTTATTTTGAGATGTATATGTGTTTCATAATTTTATATTACGCTAAGTCAGCATGATTCACTAATGACCAGAAAGTCTCATGTCTGAGTACAGTTCAAACGCCATTTTGAGTCTGTTTTTTTTTGATAACTTCATATAATTCTTAATACCTATAAGAGTCCATAACACATGCATGTGATTGGGAGTGTATATGTGTATTTATGCTTGTGTGCGTATGTGTATTTTGGTATGTGTGTATGTATTTATGTATGTCTATGTGTGTGGGTATGAATGGGTGTGTTTGTGCGTGTGTGTATATGCATATGTGTGTGTGCGTGTGTGAGTATTAATGGATGTATGTATGTATTGGTGTGTCTGTGTATGTGTGTGTGTGCGTATATGTATGCATTGGTGTGTGTGTATTTGTGTGTGGTATTAAAAACACCAAACTTTACAGTTCGGGTTTGCTCATCCCTAGTCTCAAAGTCTCTTGATGGTCACTGTGCGGGATATATTCTGAGTTGGACAGAATGTGTAACTCCGTCTGCAGTGCCCCGGCCATGGACCTTTGTGTAGGCACTCAACAGAAGACTACCACTCAACATTGTGATTTAACTTGCTTTGGGTTCACCCATGAGACAAAAAAAGTTATGCTCTGCAGTTCAGAGGTAATGTCTTTCTTCGGCTATGTGCGCACACTGCGTTTTTGCGCATTTCTTGCTGGAAAAAAACGCACAAACGCACTCACGGCAAAAATGCAGCGGTAAAAACACATGCGTTTTTCCGTGGTTTTGGCTGTGTTTTACTGTATTTTTGTTCACTGTATTTTGCTGTGTTTTTCCAATGCATTGCATGGATTGAAAAATGCAGAAAAACGCAGGAAAGACTTGACATGACCATTTTTTATTTTTAATTCAAAATCGCAGCCAAACAAAACTGCACTGTGCGGACAACAAAAATGAAATCTCATAGGCTTTGCTGGGGAAGTAAAGTTATGCAGTTTTGAGCAAAAAACGCACAAAAGCGCACAACAAAAAGTAGAAAAATGCAGTAAAAAACACAGCCTTCCTCAGAGATTAAGGCTCCAATTCGCTAGATAGTCTTTTATAAGTGATTGTCGGAATTCTTGGACCAGTGGATTGCAAGTGTAATTACTCAATTTACCTACTCTGCAGTTGCATATAGTTGTATCTCCTTATTTAGACCTACTGGTTTTAATTCAGTGGCTTTCATCCCTTGACATTTAATTTAAGAAATTGCCTCCTCTTCAGTACTTTTTAATTTTTTCAGTACCAAAAGAAACTTCCTCTTAAGTTATTATTGTCATGACCCCCCACCGAAGTCCGCTCCTGCGACTTCAGCTCTGATTGCCAGGCGACGCCGTGTTCCCACCGTGGATAGTGCTGGGGACAGGAGAGGAGACGGTGCCAGTGGCTCTGGTGGGCGAAGGCTACGCTCATCCACTAAGCTGGGTTTCCCTGGGACCTGCAATACCACTGGATGACTGTAGGTGGCGTGTGTCTTCCAGCTGAAGTTACCATCATTCAACTATAGCCAATGGGAAGACACCACACCCTTATTATTCTCCCTCCTGTCTGCTGACCACTGCCAGAGATAGTTCTGTATTCCTGGTTCCTGTCCCACCCTGTTCTGTTTAGTGATTCTGGTGTTCTGACATCTGCTTGATTCCTGACTACCCTCCTGCCTGCCGTTTATGTACCTCGCTGCCATCTCCGGTTTTGACCTCTGCCTGATTTCCTGACTATGCTCCTGAGTTTGTCCATTTTTGTGCCTCCTGGTTTGGACCCTGCCTGACGACCACTCTTTCTTGGATTGCAGCCTTCCATAGGCAGTGATCTCCTGGACCTTGTCTAATTCCAAATCCCTGTTTAGGTGTTAAAGGGTTTCAGGGTTCTTGAGGTCCTGCCTACTTGGTGGCTATCCTTAGTCTGTCTGTAACCGTCATCTTAGTCTGTGGTCAAGGACAGATGTTACAATTATTTTGCATTTGCTTATAGTGTTTATCTAATGGGTGTCCTATGGATGCCAGAAAATGACAGTGAAAATTAACAGGTTAATAGCCAGGGGTGGCGCTCCATCTGCGACTGTAAACCCCTTCCCACACAAACCTGGATTCCACCTTCCTAACCAGGCCATTTTTTTCAATTCTGACTAGTGTCACTTTATGAGGTAATAACTCTGGAACGCTTCAATGGATCCCAGTGATTCTGAGTATGTTTCTCCTGACATATTGGGCTTCATGTTAGTGGTAAATGTAAGATGATATTTTACATGTTTATTAGTATATCTAAGAAGAAGAAGCGCTGATAGTGTAACACCAGATAGAAAAGTGTAGTATATACGAGATATACACTCACCTAGTATAGTTGTGAAGTCACAACTACTGATAACGCATGAGATAATGGCGTCTGCTGCAGCCCCACGTGGAAGAGCGTTCAAGGAGATATATAGAAGGGGTTAATGCCGCGCATCAGCCAACATGAAACTGAAGAGACGTTGATGGAAGGATAACTTTCTTTTTATATCATCGGGCTATGCGTTTCGAGGTCAGAGACCTCTTCTTCAGGACCAGGTACATCAACATAAAGCTTCACAGAATTTCATAATGTTGAACCATGAAAAAAAAAATGACAGTCTAACAGAAAAAAATGCACCATAAATTTGTTGTGAGATTTTTCCTGAATACACTGATAATATGTTGTGGAAAACTACTGTATGGGTGCAAATTTGGCTGAAATAGTTAACTGGACACCATGTCGTGTCTGTACTGCCCCTGATGTGCTTAAACAGTATAAACTCCCCACAAGTGATCCCATTTTGGAAACTAAACTCCTCAAAAAATGTATTTAGAACTGTTTTGAACAACCTGAAACCTCAGGTGCTTTACAGAATTTTACAATGTTGAATGGTGAAAATGAAACAAATTGTTTTTTTCTTACAAAAATGTTGCTTGAGACCCAAATTATTTCATTTTTACAAGGGTAGCAAGAGAAATTAGACCCCCAAACTTGTTGCTCAGTTCTTCTTGAGAATGCTGATACCTGATATGTGGTGGGAAACTACTGTTTGGACACATTGTGGAGCTTTAAGAGGAAGAAGACATGATTTGGAGAGCAGACTTTGATGGAATGGTATGTGGGTGCAATGTCGTATTTGGACAGCTCCTAATGTACTTAAACAGTGGAAATTGTCCACAAGTAACCCCAGTTTGGAAACCAAACAACTCAAGGAACTTATTTAGATGTGTAGTGAGCACCTTGAATCCTCAGTTGTTTCACTGAATTTTACAACGTTGAACCATAAAAAGGAAACAAATTGTTTTACTCTCACAAAAATATTGATTGAGCCTCAAATTATTTCATATTCCCAAGAGTAGCAAGAGAAAATGGACCCCAAAACTTGTTGTGCAGTTTTTCCTGACTGTCATTACTCTATATGTGGTTGGCACTACTATTTGGTCACACTGTTGAGCTCCAAAATGAATGAGTGACATTTTGGAGTGCAGAATTTGATGGTCTGTGGGCACCATGTCTCACGTCCCAGCCAATAGGTGACCACCCGTCAGCTCCATCTCTAGTCTGTTACCCAGTCTGGGGAAAAGGGCGTGGATTTGTGTGTGTGTTGTGTTAGTTACCAGCATTGGTCTTCCAGGAATCCGGGGTTAGATGTAGTACTCTGTGGCACTTGACACTCAGGGACGCTACACAAACATATTCAAGAATAGCAAACCATACCTGCACTCAGAAAGTATTTATATATATATTGTATATCTCGCCCTGTATGTATGGACATCTGAGTGCAGGGATTTAAGGAACAATGACTGTTCAGAGAAAGACATAAACCAAAGACAGGGAAAAAAACGAGCAACGGTCTAGCAATTATTAATAACCTAAATTATAAATAATAACAAGAAAAGATGTCTGGAAAAACTCGTCGTCGCAAAAAAGTGAAAAGACATAGAAAATACTCAATATCAGGGAGTATCAGGTTGTATAAGCATAAATGACCAGGTAAATAAAATTGAGTCTGTACAAATGTTAAAATCAATAATAGACATATATGACTCATAAAATATCATATGCTAAAGCCTAAAGGATCAAAATACCTGAATAAATGTAAAGTGTCCAGTGAAATGAAGTAGTAACTGTAGAGGAGGATAAAGCTGGTATACCAACATTAAAGGTAACAATGCTAAACAAGTGCTATTGGGAGATCAGTATATAAGATATGAGGCTGATACATTTGAGCAGGATATAGACAACTGAGTCCTCATGTTACAGATACAAGTGGCATACACATAGCATATAAAAAGTATTGCCCTTTGTCTGTGTATCAAATAGTTGTGGCTGACCAGCACATAGATAAGTATATGCCCCAAAGATAAAGATCAAAAAGCAGCTTTTAGCACAAATGAAGCATCAGCAGGTTAATGCACATGACACCCACCCCAACACATGTTTCGGCGCTGCCTTCTTCAGGTAGTGAAGAACACGGCGGCGAAATGCGCAATGCTTCATTTGAGGTAAAAGCTGCTTTTTATGTTTATCTTTGGGGCATATCATAGAATGGTAAAGTTGGAAGGACTTCAAGGGCCATCGGGTCCAACCCCCTGCGAGTGTAGGTTTTCCTAAATCATCCAGGCTATACGTTTATCCAGTTTTCGCTTGAAGATTTCCATAGATGGAGAGCTCACTACCTCCCACAGTAGCCTGTTCCACTCTCTGACTGCCCTCACTTTTAGAAAGCTTTTCCTAATGTCTAATCTGAATCTCCTCCCTTTTAGTTTCAACCCATTGCTTCTTGTACTTCCTTGTGCTAATGAGAATAGGGTGGTTTTCTCTGCTTTGTGACTACCTCTCAGATGTTTGTAGACCATTACTAAAGCCCGCTTTACACGCTGCAATGTATCTTACAATGTGTCGGCGGGGTCACGTCGTAAGTGATGCACATCCGGCATTGTAAGGTACATTGCAGGGTGTAACAGGTACGTGCGATTGCGATTGAACGAAAATCCATTCATCGCATACACATCGTATCTGTCTCTAGAATTGCACGTCACATTGTTCATAGTACCAGGGGTAGCACACATCGCAGTGTGTGACACCCCGGGAGCAATAAACAGATCTTACCTGGGTCCTGCAGCTCCCGGCCCACAATGCGGAAGGAAGGAGGTGGGCGGGATGTTTACGTCCCGCTCAGCTCTGCCCCTCCGCTTCTATTGGCCGGCTGCCGCGTGACGTCGATGTGACGCCGAACGTCCCTCCCACTCCAGGAACTGGACGTTCGCCGCCCACATCGAGGTCGTATGGAAGGTAAGTATGTGTGACGGGGTTACTCGTATGTGGGGCACGTTCAACAAATTGAATGTGCCACACATACGATGGGGGCGTTGCAAATCGCATACGCTATCGTATGCGAAATTGCAACGTGTAAAGCAGGCTTAAGTCTCCTCTCAGCCTTCTCTTTTGCAAACTAAACAATCCTAGTTCTTTTAGTCTTCATATGACATGGTTTGCAGACCTTCTAACATCCTGGTTGCTCTTCTCTGGATTTGCTCCAGTATATTGAAGTCTTTCTTGAATTGCAGCACCCAGAACTGAGCACAGTATTCCAGGTGGGGTTTGACCAGGGTTGAGTATAGGGGAATAATTACCTCTCTTGATCTTTATTCAATGCTTGTTTTGATACATCCAAGAATTTTGTTGGCCTTTTTAGCTACAGTATGTGCTGGCAGCCAGAAATATTTGATACACAGACAAAGGGCAATACTTATTATATGTTATACACTGTGTGTAGAATTATTAGGCAAGTTGTATTTTAGAGGATTTTTATTATTATTTATCAACAACTATGTTCTCAACCAACCCAAAAGACTCATAAATATCAAAGCTTAATATTTTTGGAAGTTGAAGTGTTTTTTTTTTAGGTTTGGCTATCCTAGGAGGATATCTGTTTGTGCAGGTAACTATTACTGTGCAGAATTATTAGGCAACTTAATAGAAAACAAAAATATTCCGATCTTACCTGTTTATTTTCACCAGGTAAACCAATATAACTGCACAAAAATTAGAAATAAACATTTCTGACATACAAAAACAAAACCCCAAAAAATTAGTGACCAATATAGCCACCTTTCTTTATGATGACATTCATAGAGTCTGTCAGTTGCTTGATCTGTTTATGATCAACATTGCGCGCAGCAGCCACCACAGCCTCCCAGACACTGTTCCGTAAGGTGTACTGTTTTCCCTTCCTGTAGATCTTACATTTTATGAGGAAAAACAAGTTCTCTATGGGGTTCAGATCAGGTAAGCAAGGGTGCCATGTCATTATTTTTTCATCTTTTAGACATTTACTGGCCAGCCACGCTGTGGAGTAGTTGGATGCATGTGCTGGAGCATTGTCCTCCATGAAAATCATGTTTTTCTTGAACGATACCGACTTCTTCCTGTACCACTACTTGAAGAAGCTGTCTTCCAGAAACTGGCAGTAGTTGAGCTTCACTCCATCCTCAACCCAAAAAGGTCCCACAAGTTCATCTTTGAATATACCAGCCCATACCAGTACCCCACCTGCACCTTGCTGGCGTCTGAGTCGGAGTGGAGCTCTCTGCCCTTTACTGATCCAGCCTCTGGCCCATCCATCTGGCCCATCAAGAGTCATTCTCATTTCATCAATCCATAAAACCTTTGAAAAATCAGTCTTAAAATATTTCTTGGCCAAGTCTTGACATTTTATCTTATGTTTCTTGTTCAAAGGTGGTCGTTTTTCAGCCTTCCTTACCTTGGCAATGTCCCTGAGTTTGGCACACCTTGTGATTTTGTGACGCCCTGGACCCCAGGGGTCACAGGTTACTACCCTCACTACACCCCCCCCCACACTAGAAAGGTACCATCAGTCAACCACAAAGACCTGATTGCCTCCCTCAGAGTCAGACAGGCACACCAGGTGGGCGGAGTCAGGCGGAAAGACACGCCCCCCGAGGAGTCTGCTGGCCTAAGGCAGGAACACAGAGGAAAAACCCAACAGTACAGTTCAGTTCAGTACAGCGGAGTGGAGACTAGTGGAGTACGGTTCTGAGTGGGGCCTAGGTTGGAGCCTAGGACCCCCAAACCTTCCAAACAGTCAGGCAGGCAGATGGCAGTGGCCGCCTTCAGGAGACCGGGAATACGACCTGTGGAACCGTAGGGACCGGGACCGGGTAGCAGCCCTCCAGAACCGAACCGGGGAGCCAACAGGATACCGGAGCACCAGGCAGGGTACTCAGACCACGAACTAGGCTATACGCCACCACCATAGTCGAATTAACTGATTGCGGTCTGGACCTCAGGGGTTCATGCCCACCAAAGTCCGATTGAAGGCAACAGCCCAACCAGTCCAGATAGTAGCCACCGCCAGAGGCCAGAGATCCAAGGGCCAGCACCTGCGGGCCAAAGGGGCTCCTACGACACATACACACCGGGGAGCGGGCTACCAGTGCCCAGGCACAGTGGTCACACTACAAACACAGGTGCATGAGAAAGGCGGACATTGCCAACCCGACTATGAAGCTGCAGCCAGCTGCGGGCCCCGTTCATCCCTTCGTTTGGTTTACCAGTGACTCTGTGTGGTTTAATCGTGAGTACACCAGTGCCATCAGGCACCGCACCGCGCAGCACCGCAACACTGGCCCTGCACCTCGGCCTTCACCACCGGGCCCCGGGACCAACAACCCCTACCAACGGAGGGGTCAACACCTAGCTGCGCCCCTACACCACTCCCAGGAAACTTGTAGAGCTGTAGGGGAAAAAAGTGCAATAGGGTCTTACCCGGTATGAGGGTAGAGAGACAGAAAGAGGTACACTCACCTGGTAGGGTTGTGCAAGTCACAACTCCTTATGATCGCATGTGAGTGCCTTTTTGTGGTTTAGCAGCGGTCCCGGAATGCAGTATATAATATATAGGTCAGGTAAAGAGAAAACCGGTTTAAATGCCGCGCTAAAAAACACTGATGCTGTAGATGAAAAAGATTTCCTTTATTTCATAATTCTACGCGTTTCAGAGACATCTCCATCTCCTTCCTCAGTAAAAAAAATTAATCATATTAGATCTGATTTCTTTTCCTGAGGAAGGAGACGGAGATGTCTCTGAAACGCGTAGAATTATGAAATAAAGGAAATCTTTTTCATCTACAGCATCAGTGGTTCTTAGCGCTGCATTTAAACCGGTTTTCTCTTTACCTGACCTATACATTACCTACACCACTCCCAAGATACCCCGTACCTACACCGCAGCGGTGGTGTCCACCATCACCACAACCCGTGGGTGGCGTCACGAACTTTCCCAACACAACCACCCCACAAACCCTGCGTGCACCGCCACTACATCCTTCAGAGCGGCGTGACCTCCGGGTCCGGAGGCGCTCGAGCCACCGACGCACACGCGAGCCCAGACCCGAGAGGCTCGGCGGTCGCAGCCGAGGCCGCGGGGCGGTACACATCGACTCTTCTGGCGTCACGAACAGGATAGAACCAGTCTACTTACCAGTAGAAGTGTGCCTTGTTGTTCCCGTCAGCGGCGTCCCACTGAAAAATCTGAAGATCCGCCATCTTGGGCGTGAAAGTTTCCCGCTCAAGTTGTCTTCCCTGAGCAGTGAAGGCGCGAAAGCGAAGCCCCGCCCCCAAAGAGAGAAGTGCTGAAGAAAAACCAAGGGGGGATGGGAAGAAGATGTCCACACCTACCGGAGACGGCGGAGAGGCGTCAGCTGCAGGAGCGGCGGCGCCCGAAGAGGGGAACATGGCGTCCCTCACTCCGGTCGCAAGAGCAGGGGAGGCCGCAGGTCCAGCGGTCACCCAGGTAATGCCAATTTCCCTGCCATACGTGCCCGGTGCTACTTGGCTACCCCAGTACGATGGGAAGCCCGATGCTTTACAGGTGTTCCGGAAAAAGATAAACCCAGTTCTTGACCTGTATGCCATGACTGGCAGAAAGCGGGCGACGGTGGTACTCGGGCAGCTGACCAGCGCAGCCGAGCAGGAGACGGAGACCTGGACCGATGCGGACCGAGCCTCAGTAGTCACTATTTTTGAGAAACTCCAGACTGCCTTTGAGACCCGGACCGAGGCTGACTTGCGGATGCAGTTCTACCAATGTCGGCAGCGGCCCACAGACAGAATCAGAGACTATGCCCTGCGCTTGCAGACGGCCCTCCGGACCTTGAGGCAGGTGGACACCATCAGCGACGCTGACAGCAACAAGATGTTGGTGGAGCAGTTTCTACAGGGACTGGGGTCTGCTGAAGATCGCAAACAGCTGCGGCTATGGACTCTGGAGCATGCCGACTTAGACTTTACGGTACTAAAGGAGTGGACCATCAAGGCCCTGCAAACATCAACTGGTGGTGCTCCTGACGTGGCCCCTTGGCCGGTTGAAACCGCTCCCGTCTCAGTGGCACCCCCTCCCTTGGCTCTACCGGCCCCTGCTACTGCCGTCGGGACAATAGAAGCGCTGGCCTCGCAGGTCCAACGTATGAATGAAGATCTTCCCCGGATCCTCGCCACACTCCAGCTCCCGACGAGAGTCAAGCCCCAAGAGAAGATTCAGCTCGCTGACAGCCCCCAGGAAATCCCGTGGATGCAGTGGAGGAAGAAAACCGACCTGCGGTATGGGCTACCCGTGTGCTACAGGTGCAACAAGCCTGGCCATTACTCCAGGCGATGTCCGTTATACGAGCAACCCCTGAGGCAAAGGGCTAATCCTCAGGAGTAGACCCGCATGGCCCGGCTGACTGGAGAGGACGGTTTGTGGGAGGCCGCCCCATCATCTCCCTGGCGGTAGACGGCATCCCGACTATGGCCCTGCTGGACACTGGATCTCAGGTAACCACTATGCCTTATTCATTGTACCAACGATATTGGGCTGATAGTGAACTCGTCCCTCCCGATGATAGCATGACCGTTATTGCGGCCAATGGGCTCCCTATGACCCAAGTCGGACTCAGGGAAGTAACCCTGACTGTGGGACGGACCCAGCTGAAATGCCAAGGGATGATTGTGGTGCTGAATGAGTCCAGTGACCATAACCCAATAGTGGTCCTCGGGACCAATGTGATTGAGCACTGTATGGGAGAGGTGTTGAGCTTGCTGCAGCAACTGTCTGCCACTGCAGGAGGGGGTTGACAGAGAGCCCTACAGCGTGAGATCCGGGCCCTCCTGCACCAGCAGCAAGTGAGCCTGACGGGTGGAGAGATTGGTGGGGTGCGAATGATGGATGCAGTTCCCCTGGTGGTTCCGCCAAGAAGCGAAGCAATGATTTGGTGTAGGGCAGCAGTAGGCCCCCAGGGACAGGATTACCCAGTGTTGGTGGAGCCTTCACCATCGGAGCACTGGCCCACGGTAATGGTAGCCAGAGGGGTGATTGACGTCAAAAAGGGGAGAGCGCATGTGGGAGCGCTATATTGCGGGGAGGAAGAATTTAGGCTCCCCCGCTACGCCACCATAGCTAAGCTGTTTACCCTCGACCCCCAAGCCATCCATGAGACCACCACCACTACCTCAACACCCGACATGAGTAATAACACTCCATCTCCACCACTACAGGAGTGGTGCCTAGAGCTACATGTCGGCACCTAATCTACCCCGGTACACCACAAAGACTGGGTATACAGGGTAGTACAGGAGTATGGGTGGGTTTTTAGCAAGCACCCGCTAGATTTTGGGAGGATTAAAGGGGTTCAGCATCATATCCCCACAGGCACGCATGCACCTATCAAAGAGAGGTATAGGCCAATACCACCAGCACACTATCAATGCGCCAAAGACATGCTGAGGAACATGAAGGAGACAGGGGTCATCCGGGATAGTTGTAGTCCCTGGGCAGCTCCGTTGGTGCTGGTAAAGAAGAAAGACGGTACCATGAGGATGTGTGTGGATTACCGGAAGATCAATCAGAAAAGGGGTGCTGCCTGTTTCCTAGAGGCAGCATCAAGGTTCAGGTTGCTTGGGTGGGAAAGCAGAAGAACACGTTTCCTTGTTATTAAAAATATTTTCCCATTTGCAACTGTTCAAGTGATGTGCCTCCCGTAAGGGAAGAAATGAAAAATGCTTTTTCTTGAATGTTTTCAACTATTTATTTATCTTTTCAGAAAAAAAATAAAACCGGTGATGGACAGGCAGCCCGCGGACGGTCTTCATTAAACCAAGGGGGAATGTGACGCCCTGGACCCCAGGGGTCACAGGTTACTACACTCACCACACCCCCCCACACTAGAAAGGTACCATCAGTCAACCACAAAGACCTGATTGCCTCCCTCAGAGTCAGACAGGCACACCAGGTGGGCGGAGTCAGGCGGAAAGACACGCCCCCCGAGGAGTCTGCTGGCCTGAGGCAGGAACACAGAGGAAAAATACAACAGTACAGTTCAGTTCAGTACAGCGGAGTGGAGAGTAATGGAGTACGGTTCGGAGCGGGGCCTAGGTTGGAGCCTAGGACCCCCAAACCTTACAAACAGTCAGGCAGGCAGACGGCAGTGGCCGCCTGCAGGAGACCGGGAATACGACTGGTGGAACCGTAGGGACCGGGACAGAGTAGAAGCCCGCCGGAACCAAACCGGGGAGCCAACAGGATACCGGAGCACCAGGTAGGGTACTCAGACCACGAACTAGGCTATACGCCACCACCATAGTCGAATTAACTGATTGCGGTCTGGACCTCAGGGGTTCAAGCCCACTAAAGTCCCGATTGAAGGCAACAGCCCAACCCGTCCGGATAGTAGCCACCGCCAGAGGCCAGAGATCCGAGGGCCAGCGCCTGCAGGCAAAAGGGGCTCCTACGACACATACACGCCGGGGAGCGGACTACCAGTGCGCAGGCACAGTGGTAACACTACAAACACAGGTGCAGGAGAAAGGTGGACATTGCCAACCCAACTAGGAAGCTGCAGCCGGCTGCGGGCCCCGTTCATCCCTTCGTTTGGTTTACCAGTGACTCTGTGTGGTTTAATCGTGAGTGCACCTGTGCCATCAGGCACCGCACTGCGCTGCACCGCAACACTGCCCCTGCACCCCGGCCTTCACCACCAGGCCCCGGGACCAACAACCACTACCCACGGAGGGGTCAACACCTAGCTGCGCCCCTACACTGCTCCCGGGATACCCCGTACCTACACCGCAGTGGTGGTGTCCACCATCACCACAACCCGTGGGTGGCGTCACGAACTTTCTTAACACAACCACCCCACAACCCCTGCATGCACCGCCACTGCATCCTTCCAGAGCGACGTGACCCCCGGGTCCGGAGGCGCTCGAGCCAACGACGCACACGCGAGCCTGGACCCGAGCGGCTCTGTGATCGCAGCCGAGGCCGCGGGGCGGTACACTTTTTTATACTTCAGTAATGTTGCAGCTCTAAAATATGGCCAAACTGGTGGCAAATGGCATCTTGGCAACTTCACACTTAATTTTCCTCAATTCATGGGCAGTTATTTTGCGCCTTTTTTGCTCAACACGCTTCTTGCGATCCTGTTAGCTATTTGCCATGAAACGCTTGATTGTTCAGTGATCACGCTTCAAAAGTTTGGCAATTTCAAGACTACTGCATCCCTCTGCAAGACCTCTTACAATTTTGGACTTTTCAGAGCCCATCAAATCTCTCTTCTGACCCATTTTGCCAAAGGAAAGGAAGTTGCCTAATAATTAAGCACCCCTTATATAGGGTGTTGATGTCATTACACCGCACCCCTTCTCATTACAGAGATGCACATCACCTGATTTACTTTATTGGTAGTTGGCTCTCAGCCTATACAGCTTGGAGTAGGTCAACATGTATAAAAAGTATCATGCGATCAATATACTCATTTACCTAATAATTCTCCACACAGTGTACATATGCCACTTGTGTCTTTAAAACTTTATATTTATTCATGTATTTTGATCCTTTAGGCTTTAGCATATGATATTTTATGAATCATATATGTCTATTTTTGATTTTTACATTTGTACTGACTCAATTGTATTTACCTTGTCATTTATGTTTATACAACCCTATACTCCCTGATATTGAGTATTTTCTATAAGTTTTTGCACTTTTTGTGACGCCCAGTTTCTCCAAGACAAATTTTCTTGTCATTATTTATAATTAGGGGAAGAATACTCCAAAATACCATCACAAAGGTAGGGGTGGACCCAGACTTTTCTGGAGCCCAGCCCGATTGGCACAAACTCATAAGCTTATTAGAAAAAGAGAACAAGAGTTTTTATAGTGCAAAAAATAACAAGTTTTTATTAAACAATGGTGGGGGGAATCCAAACAGTCATTAAAAACATATAAAAACATTGATGGCGGTTGACCCCTACATTAGGGCATGGTACAGATATTAGAATGTCAATACATAAGACATATAAACAGCACGTATTCAAAGGTGCAGAAATAACACATGGGTATTATTTTGACAGGCTGCAGCAAAAACAATAATATCACTTTATCAAACAAAGTTGCTATGGTGTGCCACACTTAACACCGAACCTCAGAGTATATCTGTATGAGGCATGCAAATATAACATACTCATTTATACACAGGTACTATGTGAATACCATTTGATATGCTGCCAAAATACTCTGAGGTCATTCTGCCGAAAGGGCACACTACATTGTGTAGTTGCAGCCGTGATTGACATTAAAGCCCCATTCAAAGCCCGCACACATGAATAACAGTGCAAAAAAAGCCCGTTACCAGTCCAACCAAGTGAGGGGGAAAAGTCCGCCAGTAACTGCAGCCTCTGGAAGACCTACGTACGTTTCGATATTATGGGTATTGAATCTTCATCAGGGAGGAGGCATGAAGTGCCACCACTCCCCTGTCACTGGCTTTTAAATATGCCATTGTGATTGCCGCGGACCCGGAAGTCTCGCTCGCGGCAATCACACCTGGCGCCGGACGAAAACACGCGAGATGACGGCCATCACGTCATCTTCGCGCATGCGCGGGAGCGGGGACGCGTCACCAAGGCTCCCGCGCATGCGCGCGACGTATAGATGGCCCCAACTATGCGCGCACGAGCGGCACCAGATGCGATCGCACAGAGACAACCGGATACCGCAGCAAAAGTAAATGTGAACAAATCTCACTGCAATATAGGATAACATGACAATATTCATACATTTGAAAAAGGCAACACCAAGTCATATAAGAGGATCCATCTTTAGTTGTTCATATGAATCAGGAGAAATGATGAGTCTCACACGGCAGGCATATAATCATTTTCTAGGTCCTATTAAGAAAGGACATGCATAAATAAATAAATAAGCCAGAACAATAGGGAGGGATGCACGAAAATTGAGGCAGATTAAAAACAGTTAAAAACATAAATAAAAGGGACAAAGGATACAGGTGAGAGAGCAAATGGCTAATTCAGAATGAACAATAGACATAATCCAATAATAAATGGAGCACAACATATATATATATATATAGCCCATTATATGTATAGAGGTGACCATAAAAACAACAACATCACAGAATCAAGTGCCTTACAGGAGGACAGACCATGTCGGGTCAAGGAAATATCAAAACTACAAAAAAGGGGCATAACTCACTGATTCGTTTAGGCCCATAGGGGCCAGTGTGTCCAGGGTCACTATCCACTTGGTCTCACACTGCGCCAAGCGTTTCTTAAGATCGCCACCCCTGATCCCCCCCATTACCACATCAATCCCCCTTATCTTCAATTTTGAGGGGTCACAGGAGTGGTGTGATCTGAAATGCCTGGGCAGTGTTTTGAGTGTTGTAAGGTCCACCTCCGTCTTGGCTGCAGCAATGTCCCTCACATGCTCCCTGACCCTAATGCGGAGCTCCCTAGAAGTGAGTCCCACATAGGTCAGGGGGCATGTACATGTTGCAAAGTACACCACATGTGTGGTTGCACACGTGATGTAATGTTTGATGTTATAAGTTTTCTGTCCATCAGATGAACAGAATGTATGACTACGAAGGACATTGCAGCACGCCACACAGTGGCCACAGGGAAAACAACCCTGTAGAGGACTGTTGTAGCTGTTCTGTTTTGTCACAAGTCAGCTTATGGGATCACCAGTGAGGTTCTCTTGAGTTAGGCCTCTTCAGACCTAATCAAGATCGAGCGCTCGGAGAGAAAAGACCAGCATCCATGTGGGCATGATCAATTTCTTCTGTTTATTTCATCAAAGTACAGTTTATTTATACCATTTACAGATCAATGTGATATTGCAAAAGAAAAAGAAAAAACTTCTAGCTGAACTTTACTAATTGCTCATATGACCTTTAAGTTTTAGCAAAACAAAAATGTAGAGTCATGCATATGAGATAAGAAGAACATTTAGAAACCATAATAATCCTTGAGTCTGTCTCTTATTCCGTAGGCTCCATAATGACTATGAACTACCATCAGATATACTTACTAATAACAATAAATCTTTAATAAAGAAAAAGAGAAACTATTAACCCTTCTATATCAATTTCCCCCTTTTGTAAATGGTATAACCTTCACTACACGGTCAGTAGGCGTCCAAACAGGAGCTGCTGGCTCATGGGCCTAGTACCCATGAGGGGTCTTCCTACCACTTCACCCATCCACCCTCAGTGTGGACACCTACTCCCGGTCAGCAGAGGCCATTTGGGGTCCGTAGTAAACTACAGAGGGTTCAATGCTGGGACTCTTAGAACATACATTATTCAATAGTTTAGGTAATGCATATATCAATGTTTTTACAGCTATATAAAGCAGTAGACAGAACAACAATATTTGCATACAGGTTTGTATAATGCCAGAAACCCAACCTGCTATGCCTTTAAACCAATTGGCTGGATTCATAAAAGAAAATGTATTTCCCCACCAGGAGTCCTTGTTGGCATCGTGCTCTTTTAACCATTTATCCCTAAGTTCACTTGTTTTCTGTATATCTGCTCTAACCTGGAGGTTGCCTGCAGGGTCAATGTAATGGCAACAGGCAGGACCAATTATTTGACACATTCCGCCGTCTTTTGCTGTCACAAAGTCTAGCACTATAGTATGCTGGTTAGTGACTACAATTAATTGTTTTTGTATAGCATTGGTAGCATTTAGAATCTCAAGAACCCGAAAAATTTGATCATCCAGGTAGTCAGTGGACTCTACTAGCTTGTCCCACATTTGCATTAAGAAAGGGTGTATGAAAATAGCACTAAATACCTTATTTGCTTTTCCCAATTCTACTACATGAGGCCTACCATTTGGCCGGGGTTTATTATCTGCTGCTCGTTTATACAAGGTATGAATTGGGACAGCTGCTACATCTACTTCACTATGAGGAACTATGAAAGTGGCTGGTGTAAGTCTGGCAAGTGTGCAAACCCCTCTCATGTCAGGGCTCACCCACTTGTGAGCACGATTCCCACAAACCAAAAACACTCCCTCTGGGAAAATACAAAAGTGAGTTTGACTTTGTACACAATAAAGCAGATTCAGAAGCCCCTTCATGACTTTATGAGCACACCACGTATTGTTCATTTGTTTTCCGGTCATACCCGAGATACAGCTACCCCGCTCCCTCCTAAAAGTCCGTCTAATAAATGATGATGTACAGCCCTCAATACCCTTCTGATATACTGTCTCATTGTCCTTGGTTGAGTCATGTGTATGTATATAGAAACAGTTATTGTCTTCTCCACAATTTCCAACACCATTGTATTGAAGACTGAACCATAATCCATCATGGGGAATGGGGCCCGAATGAGGAATCTTAGTCTTTATTTTGGCAATTATGCCCATGTCTGAATCGTATTCCATCCACCACGAGTATCCATCGGGTCGAGTGATATTTAGCTGGAACCAGGGTTTAGTGACCCATCCAACTATAGTCAATGTAGCAGATACATCACGAGGTACATCTTCTCCCAAAAATCTAGATTGAGTCCAGGTTTCATTGTGTATACAGTCTGGTACCAATACCTCCTGTGGTTCCAGAGGTAAGGCTAAATAAGGCATAGTCTTTGAAGAAATAGGACTGTGTGTGCAGATCCAACAGTCTTTTGGCTTTTCTCCCTCCATGTCCTCAGTAAGAGAAATATGGTGGCGAATGAGTTTATTATCCCAGTCCGTATTAAAAAGTTCGCTCAGTGTCTTTGTTTGTTGCAGCAACCCTGTTACACCTAGCAGGATAATTAGCAAGACTGTCATTCTGCCGGTGGAGTGACCTTTTTACAGTGACTGGCGTGGATCCAGGTGGGTTTTCCCTCAAGTTTCACTGAGGTGGATGTGGTCAGCTGGACTTGGAATGGGCCATCAAAGCGTGGATCTAGGCTCCTTCTCACGTGTCTGCGCACGACCACCCAATCACCTGGATTCAGCTGATGCACATCTGCACTTGCATTGGGATCTGGAATGGATGAAAAGACATGTTTATGCACCACATTAAGTCTTTCCTGTAAGGCCTGGACGTAGGCTGTCATAGTGCCGTGTTGCATCTGTAACACTTGTGGAAAGTAGAGACCTGTTTTTGGGGCACTACCAAAAAGGACTTCAAAAGGAGACAAGCCTGTCTTCCTATTTGGAGTGTGTCTGACTGAAAAGAGTGCCAGGGATAAGCACTCTACCCAATTCTTTCCTGTCTCTGCCATGGCCTTTTGAATTTTTAGTTTAAGTGTCCCGTTTAATCTCTCTACTTTTCCACTGCTCTGTGGATGATAAGGGGTATGGAATGCCTGCTCTATTCCCAGGGCCTGCATAATGTCCCTCATTATTTCTCCAGTGAAGTGTGTACCCCTGTCACTTTCTATGGCTTCTGGGATGCCATACCGACAGACTAGTTCCTTCATCAGTTTTTCTGCAGTTGTTTTAGCATTTGCACATTTTACTGGATAGGCCTCAACCCATCCTGAGAAGAGATCTACACATACCAGGACGTATTCATACACTCCTACCTTGGGTAGTTGTATGTAGTCTATCTGCAGTCGTTGAAACGGATAGAGCGGTTTGGGTGTTGCTTTCTTAGGGACTTTTACTGTTTTACCTGGGTTGTGTTGTGCGCAGATAATGCAGGATTGTACGTGTTTGGAGGCTACGTAACTGAAGCCAGGAGCGATCCAGAAGGCATTCACCTGGTTACACATGTGACTTTTTGAGGCGTGAGTGGGGCCATGTGTTGCTTGTGCCATCATAGGGAACAGGGACCTTGGTAAACACAACCTGTCCTTACTTTCCCATACTCCATTCGAGTTCAGCCCAGCTCCCATTTTCCCCCAGTGTTCCTTCTCTGTTTGGGCAGCCTGATGCTGGAGGGATTTCAGGACATCCAGACTCACTGTGGCTGGGACTTGCTGGCTCCCTGCCACTATCCTCTGATCCCTAGGCCTCTTTGCTGCTGCTTTCGCAGCCGCATCCGCCCTTCTATTGCCCGCTACCTCCAGTGAGTCACCTTTTGTGTGTGCTTTCACCTTAATGATGCCAACCTGGACTGGTAACATTAGTGCCTCCATTAACTGTTTTACCAATTCTGCATTTTTAATAGGCTTACCAGCTGACGTAAGAAAAGCTCTACTTCTCCAGATAGGGCCAAAATCATGACAGATCCCAAATCCATACTTTGAGTCTGAATAAACATTAATTTTCCTACCTGACCCCGCTCTACACGCCTCAATGAGCGCTGTTAGCTCCGCCTCCTGCGCGGACATGTGCGGCGGGAGTGGTTCAGCTCGGATTACCTCATGCGAGGATACTACTGCATATCCAGTGTAGAATCTCCCATCCAGGTGGTATCTGGAGCCATCTACAAAAAACTCAAAATCTGCATTAGTAATAGGTGTATCATAGACATGTGGAAAACCTGCTGTCTCCTGACTCATCAGCTCTATGCAGTCATGCTCGTGCGTCATGTCAAAGTATTCATCCTCACTTGCTACCATTGTCACCAATTCCCCCTTTTCTGAATCTACTGGCAAAAGGGTGGCTGGATTCAGAACATTACACCTCTTGAGGGTGACATACTCAGGAATCAGAAGGGCACATTCAAGTCTGAGCTGTCTGGCCATAGACAGGTGTTTCGGTTGGACTTGCACAAGTATAGCATGGATGTCATGCGGGGAGTAAATTGTTAAGGGAAATGTCAATGTGATCTCGCAAGCTTTCCCTAGCAGTACTGCAGCAGCCGCTACAGCACGGACACACGTGGGTGACCCTCTGACAACTGGGTCCAATCGCGCTGAGTAGTAAGCTATTGGTCTTTGTTTGTCACCATGTTGCTGTGTGAGGACGGCTGTCGCATGCCCTCCCTGTTCTGTGCAAAACAAGAAAAATGGTTGATCGTAATTTGGAATACCCAGGGCCGGGGCAGATACAATGAGTAGTTTAAGGGAATGAAAGGAATCAATAGCTTCCTGAGTGAGGTCAAAGGGGTCAGATGACAGACAATCATAGAGGGGTTGCATCATTTGCGAGGCAGACCTTATCCAAGGCCTGCAGTATGACACTAAGCCCAAAAAGGTGCGCAGTTGCCGGTGGGACCTGGGTAAGGAGAGATTTTGGACTGCTTGTTTTCTCTCCTCAGTCAGGTGTCTCGTACCTTCAGAGATACAGTGACCCAAAAATGTTACCTTTTGCTTACAGTACTGTAATTTTTCACGTGAAACTTTGCAACCATTCTCTGCCAGAAAACACAACAAAGAAATTGTGGCTTCCTTGCAGGACGTCTGGTCTGGACAGCAGAGCAAAAGGTCATCCACGTACTGCAATAGCGTAACCTGTGGATGAGGCGGTTGCCACTGTTCCAGAATTCCTGCCATAGCTGTAGAATAAATGGTAGGTGAATTCATTCCTCCTTGCGGGAGGACTGTCCACATGTACTGTTTCCCCTCATGTGTGAAGGCAAAAAGATACTGACAGTCAGGGTGTAGAGGCACTGAGAAAAAGGCATTTGCCAAATCAATTACTGTAAAACATTTGGAGGTCCCTGGGATTTGTGACAGTAAGGTATGTGGGTTTGGAACAATTGGTGTTACACTCTCAGTGACAGCATTGACAGCTCTCAAATCATGCACCATTCTGTACGTGTCAGGGGAACCTTTGGGCCCTTTTTTTCTTGATTGGATACAAGGGAGTGTTACACGGGGAGGACCTTTGTACTAGAGCCCCTGCTTCCACATATTCTCTTATATCTCTGGTCAGGGCCATTGATTTGGCTGGTCTTAAGGGATACTGTTTTAAACAAGGAGGAGTGGAGCCTTCTTTTAATTTTATCATGACTGGGGGAATAGGAAGCCGACCAACATCAGTTTTTCCCTTTGCCCATACAATGTCTGGAACTTGTTGCATTGCTATGTCTTCACTAGTTCTGGTATCGGACACTCTCGCAGATTTGGACATGTACACCATTGCTGCAATCTTGCACAAGTGTTTGTCAGAGAGGGGACTTGTGACTGTAATACCTTCTGGGGTGTATTGTATGGTAGCCTGGATAGCACTTAACACATCAGCCCCCCGCAAATTCATAGGAGTGTTTTCACTAACAATAAGCTTTGTGAGAATTTCCTGGCTATCTTGTAATCTCAGCTTCATCTGTTTTGTCAAGGGAGTTTCAGACACCAATCCCTCCACCCCAACACACTCCACAGTCTCGTCAGTGATCATATCTGGCTTTATCAGGTCTTTATGTACCACAGTGCCGGCTGCCCCAGTGTCAATTAAAAATTCTGCCTCTTTCCCCCCTGGCATGGTTATGGTCGTAAGTAAGGTGGGACCAGGTCCTGAGGGAACGAAAACAGGGTACACATTTGTCACTGGGTTGCCAGTTTCCTAGGTCAGAGGCAAGGGAGGAGGGAAATCAGTCTGCTCACTCTCCTTTTTGGAGTTTTTGCACTGTCTGGCATAATGTCCATTCTGTCCACAATTCCAGCACTGTACGGTCGCTCGGTCACCTGGTGCCCCCCCCCTCTGTTTCCACTGTCTTCCTTGTGCTCTAGCATACATAACTGGTCGCTTGCATTTTGTCAGTTCAACCCCCTTAGCTACTTGCAGAAGGTCTGTTGGGTCCATGTTTCTCCACTCAGGTCTGGCTGTCTGTACTGCTTCTCGTAAAAACTTATTCATACCGTCAATGAATGCATTCACCAATATTTTGATATCAAGGTCGTTTCTTGCACTGTACCCCATGTCTGTCCACTTCAGCTGTAACCTCCCAAAGTACGTCTCTATACTCTCCCCTTTTTGCTGTGTCACGTCAGTCATCAGTACAGACTGCTCTGTTTGTTTCTTTGTAGCCCATCCTTTCAATGCCTCACAGTACGTCATTCCAGACCTCTCAGACTCAACGTCCATGACCCATGATTGCTCCTTCATCATATCAGTTTGCGTCTTAATTATGTGTCCCAGCACGTCACCTGCTTTTGCAGTCACCAAACTCTCGAGGTCTGCCCAAGTGCATTTATAAGTCACCTGTATTGTCTGTATTTGCCTGTAAAATGGGAAAGGTTGGTTTTCAGGGTCAGGTAACTGTTTCAACATAGCTAGCTGGTCAGAGGGGCTCCAGGGGTAATATTCCTGTGTCTGTCTGATTCTTGTGACCTTCCTCGGTCGGGATGTATCTGATTTTTTTGTACTGGTCCCAGCGCGTTCTTTCCTTTCCTCACCGTCAGCTTCCTCCGCAAAACTCAATTCCTTCACTACCTCTGTCTCAGTGTCAGCGTCCTCTGTCATCACATGTGATCTGGTTCGAACAGGATTTAGTGCAATCCGCTTAGGGCGAGTAACATTACATGTAGCACAAGTACCTCTCCAGTCTGGGTTTTTCTGACTACAATGTTTACAAGTCCATTCATCTGGTCTGGGTTTCTGCTTATGAGAAGGGGGGGCGGTAGCAGTCACAATTCCTGCTTTTGGTGCATTAAAACATTCATAATACACCTTATCTCCCGCTGTGGTCTCTTTATATCCACAATGCTGCACCTCTTCAGCCACACGACACCATTTATTTACTTGTTGCTCTACCCTCTTGTCTTTTATCCAACCTCTCTTTTCTTCCCTGAATCTGTGCCATTTCTCAACATCCAAACATCCGTACTCTGGCATGTCTGCCTTTTTGAGTATCGGTCTGACATTTTTCACTGCTTCTTTGCCTTCTCTTTCTTGCACTATCTGTTTGGCTGTTTTGGATCCTGCTGGAGCCCCACGCTGCACACTGAACAAGTTGCCCATGGCTTCAACTTATTCCCACACAGCCCACCTTTCTGCAAATGCCCTCTCAGTGTCCCTGAACCTTGTTAACAGGCCACACGTCTCCTGGCAAGTCAGAATGGGCTCTCAAGTGGTAGCAAGAAGGCTCAATCAGCATTCACTCTCACCTGCTACACCTGTAGGGCGTATTGGGAAGGGTTAAAAAACACCTCTCACCCAATAGACCAGATGACTAAAGCAGGAAGGACCAGGTGTGATAGTCCTCTCACCTGCTAGACCACCTCCATGTAAGTGGGAAGGCCACACGGCTCTCTAACCCACTTGACCTGATGTGTGCAGTTTGGCTACTCCATGCTGGTCCTTTACAAAGTATTTCAGCAACAAACGTAAGAGTTAAACCAAAACAATTAACAGAGCTGACTTCTCACAGAGGGCAGAAAATCGCGCAGCTGTTCACTTGACCCCCTCCCAAAAGAATGTCAGCCAGCGCACAGTTTGTTTAGCAAGAGTCTTATCTCGTTCAGATTCAGCTTCCAAAACACAATCCTAATACCCACTGGTATAATACACAATCCCTGCAGAAAATTGAGACCACTTCACAGCACTAATATTCTACTTTACTATAAAACCTTCATCCCCATTTTGAGGGGAAGAAACACACAATATCTCACTATAAGGACAGATCCCAGGACCACTTGTCTTACTCATTCATTGATTCCAGAAGCATAGGTAACAATACACCTTCCAAGGATCAGTTAACCTCACATGCAAATAAAATTATCTAAACCGCTCTTGATACTGATGGGAAAAAATACATATGTCAGGTATCCACTCAAATACTCTATATGGCTATGCCCTGTGACATTTCACAACCGGAACATCTTTTCACAGTCCACAGTATGACATATAACCATTAGACTTATACATACATATTATTTCACCAAGTCTCTTATCACAATTACTTGTCACTTTGTTATTCAGAGGCTTCTCATCAATATACAACAACCTATTGCCTCCCTACTTTATCTAGGCATTAATATGAAACCACTTATGAACACATATCCCTAGACCAGAGTATTGCCACAAAAACACAAAACACAGCAACACAGCAAATGCAATTATACAGAGACTGTCCCAAATTCCGTGCTATGCACTCTATGCAATCAGTTAATGGACGGACAACAGATTATCTTATTACTCTATATTTCAACTCTCATTCAGACATGCATGAAAAAAACAATACTCACTGGTGATGCCAGAGTTCTTGAACCGTGTGTACAGCCTTACCCAGAATATTCGGGAAATCAGAGAGAGTGAAATGAAGTGTAAGAATAAAGCTTCTCACCTTGCTGCAGCTGAAATTTCACTGTCTCAAGAGTCCCCAAAACTTCTTCCGAATAGGCCGGTTGGCCACGGCCCCACGTTGGGCGCCAAACTGTTGTAGCTGTTCTGTTTTGTCACAAGTCAGCTTATGGGATCACCAGTGAGGTTCTCTTGAGTTAGGCCTCTTCAGACCTAATCAAGATCGAGCGCTCGGAGAGAAAAGACCAGCATCCATGTGGGCATGATCAATTTCTTCTGTTTATTTCATCAAAGTACAGTTTATTTATACCATTTACAGATCAATGTGATATTGCAAAAGAAAAAGAAAAAACTTCTAGCTGAACTTTACTAATTGCTCATATGACCTTTAAGTTTTAGCAAAACAAAAATGTAGAGTCATGCATATGAGATAAGAAGAACATTTAGAAACCATAATAATCCTTGAGTCTGTCTCTTATTCCGTAGGCTCCATAATGACTATGAACTACCATCAGATATACTTACTAATAACAATAAATCTTTAATAAAGAAAAAGAGAAACTATTAACCCTTCTATATCAAGGACCATGAGAACCAAAAGGATTGACTCGAGGTGGAACATAGTGGCTCTGGACCAGCATGTCCCTCAAGTTCCTCGCTCTCCTAGATGTCATAAGGGGATTCTGGGTGAGCACACTAGCCAGAATAGGGTCGGTCATTAAAACCGGCCAGTGTTTCTTCAAGATCCGGCGTATAGTCTCCCATTCCTGACTGTGTGTTCCAATGAACCGCACCGCGGTATCGCGTTCTGCCAATTTCTTCGGGGCACCAGTGAGTAGTTGCAACCGGGGGGTCATCTTGGCCCGATTATAGCCCGCCCTGATGCTTCTACCACTGTACCCCCTCTCACGGAAACGCTCCCTGAGGTCAGCCGACTGGGCCTCAAAGCTATCATTAGAGGAGCAAATTCGCCTCATCCTCAGATATTGTCCGGTGGGAATGGCACGAATTGTTGATGGATTGTGATCAGATGTAGCATGTAGCAGAGCATTGACGGAAGTCGTCTTCCGAAAGACGTCCGTCTGGATCACTCCCCTCTGATCCACCTCGATCAAGATGTCAAGGAAGTCTATCCTATGTCTACTACTTTTATAAGTTAGCTTGATATTGAGATCATTGATGTTTAAATGTCTCATAAATAAACCCAGCTGCTCAGTTGTACCCTGCCACACAAACAAAACATCGTCTATATATCTAAGCCAACACTGCACATGGGCGCTAAGCCCGGGGCCCTCGTCCGCAAAGACCAGCCTCTCCCAGAAACCCAGAAAGAGGCCTGCGTACGAAGGCGCACAGGCCGCGCCCATAGCAGTGCCGCGTTGCTGTAGATAATAGATGTCTTTAAAGACGAAGAAGTTGTGTGACAGCACAAATTCAAGCAGCTCGATGATCAGCTCACTCAATTCGCCATTCCGACCGGACATCTCGAGAAACAAGCGGACAGCTCGTATTCCGTCCGTATGAGAAATACACGTATATAAGCTCTCAACGTCGGCTGTGACAAGGATCATGTCCTCTTCCAGAGAGATGCCGTCAATGCGCCTGAGGACGTCCGTAGTGTCCCGGACATAAGAGGGTAACGTTTCAACCAAAGTTTTTAAGTGATAGTCGATAAATCGACAGATGGGATCGCATAAACCCTCTATGCCCGACACAATCGGACGACCAGGCGGGTTGACAGCATCTTTGTGGATTTTCGGCAGTATGTAAAATGTGGGGACTTTGGGATATTTTTTACACAGTCCGTCAAACATTTTCTTGTTGATCAGGCCGGTATCCAGAGCCCTACGAAGTATCGCAGTAAGCTCAGTGGAAAAAACAGTCAAAGGATTGGAAGACAGTTTCCTGTAAGTACTCTTATCCCGAAGCTGTCTAAGAACCTCCTGTTCATACTTAGCACAAGACAGCACCACAATATTACCCCCCTTGTCGGCAGGTTTTATCACAATATCATGAAAACCCTGTAACTCAATCAGAGCCTTCCTTTGGGAGTGAGTCAAATTGTCCTTTTTCCGGTTAGTCGGAATTTTTTTAAAATCCTCACTCACCATTTTGGTAAAGATCTCAATTGCAGGGCTGATAGACAGTGGGGGAAACTTAGTTGACTTAGGTAGAAGGGCATCTGGGAACATACCTGTTGTCGGGATCTCCTGTTCCTGGAGTAAATCCTCAAGATTACGTATGGCCTCACGTTCCACCGCACTGTCGGACCCGTCATTCCGCTTATAAAAAAGTTTTTTGAGAATTAGTTTTCGTGAAAACAGGTTAAGGTCCTTCAAAGTTGAGAAGAGGTGGAAAGCATTAGAGGGAGAAAACGTCAGACCACGTGAGAGGACCTCCACCTGAGCCCCAGTGAGCACCCGTTGAGATAAATTAAGTACCTGGAGTTTGTTGCCTTGACGTTTGTTCTTATTGTATGTCACCGGTCGCCGGGTTCGATGTTTAACACGTGCCCCGACAGAATCTCCAAGGTCCATGGAGCTCACTGAGGCCCCAGAGGAGGAACCACCCGCTGAGGTCATAGACACTAATGACGAGGATCTTAAACGGGGGTTCTTGTTGACAGTGTCCCCCGAACGCCCTCTGGTTGTATTGTTTCTCCATCTATATGCCCTCCGTAGGGTATAGTCCTGGATATCCCTATTTAATTTCTTCAGTTTGAAGGTCCTGATTTCCTGCTCCCATTTCTCCAGCTCTTTATCAATCTCAGCGTAAAAACGGGTGACGACAGTTGGTGTACACGCCTCTGTTAGATTTTTCTCCAATGTCTCTAATTCCGTTTCAATTGAGACCAATGAAGTGGAATTGTGGTCCCACAGCAGACCCAGGAAACCCCGAGAACATGTTTGTGCAAGTTCTTCCCATTTAGTTTTAAAAGCTTCATCTTCCAAAGGGAAGGAGGGGAAGACTTGCACACGGAGACCCCTGGGCACTAAATCTTTCTCCAAGTACTTCCCCAGAAATGCTTTATTCCACCAAAGTCTGGTGCGTTTCTTAAGTAACTCTTTATATTTGGTCATGATCACCTCATCAGACTGAATGCCATTGCTCACATCACCTGTAACCCCACCAGTCTTAAGGACGTCGTCCAACTGTGACTGCCAGGTGCTATCCCTGGCCCGAAAGGTCATGGCGGCTGGAGATAACTCTGTAATAAACAGAACAAATATGGTTAGGGGAAGAATACTCCAAAATACCATCACAAAGGTAGGGGTGGACCCAGACTTTTCTGGAGCCCAGCCCGATTGGCACAAACTCATAAGCTTATTAGAAAAAGAGAACAAGAGTTTTTATAGTGCAAAAAATAACAAGTTTTTATTAAACAATGGTGGGGGGAATCCAAACAGTCATTAAAAACATATAAAAACATTGATGGCGGTTGACCCCTACATTAGGGCATGGTACAGATATTAGAATGTCAATACATAAGACATATAAACAGCACGTATTCAAAGGTGCAGAAATAACACATGGGTATTATTTTGACAGGCCGCAGCAAAAACAATAATATCACTTTATCAAACAAAGTTGCTATGGTGTGCCACACTTAACACCGAACCTCAGAGTATATCTGTATGAGGCATGCAAATATAACATACTCATTTATACACAGGTACTATGTGAATACCATTTGATATGCTGCCAAAATACTCTGAGGTCATTCTGCCGAAAGGGCACACTACATTGTGTAGTTGCAGCCGTGATTGACATTAAAGCCCCATTCAAGGCCCGCACACATGAATGACAGTGCAAAAAAAGCCCGTTACCAGTCCAACCAAGTGAGGGGGAAAAGTCCGCCAGTAACTGCAGCCTCTGGAAGACCTACGTACGTTTCGATATTATGGGTATTGAATCTTCATCAGGGAGGAGGCATGAAGTGCCACCACTCCCCTGTCACTGGCTTTTAAATATGCCATTGTGATTGCCGCGGACCCGGAAGTCTCGCTCGCGGCAATCACACCTGGCGCCGGATGAAAACACGCGAGATGACGGCCATCACGTCATCTTCGCGCATGCGCGGGAGCGGGGACGCGTCACCAAGGCTCCCGCGCATGCGCGCGACGTATAGATGGCCCCAACTACGCGCGCACGAGCGGCACCAGATGCGATCGCACAGAGACAACCGGATACCGCAGCAAAAGTAAATGTGAACAAATCTCACTGCAATATAGGATAACATGACAATATTCATACATTTGAAAAAGGCAACACCAAGTCATATAAGAGGATCCATCTTTAGTTGTTCATATGAATCAGGAGAAATGATGAGTCTCACACGGCAGGCATATAATCATTTTCTAGGTCCTATTAAGAAAGGACATGCATAAATAAATAAATAAGCCAGAACAATAGGGAGGGATGCACGAAAATTGAGGCAGATTAAAAACAGTTAAAAACATAAATAAAAGGGACAAAGGATACAGGTGAGAGAGCAAATGGCTAATTCAGAATGAACAATAGACATAATCCAATAATAAATGGAGCACAACATATAAATATATATATAGCCCATTATATGTATAGAGGTGACCATAAAAACAACAACATCACAGAATCAAGTGCCTTACAGGAGGACAGACCATGTCGGGTCAAGGAAATATCAAAACTACAAAAAAGGGGCATAACTCACTGATTCGTTTAGGCCCTTAGGGGCCAGTGTGTCCAGGGTCACTATCCACTTGGTCTCACACTGCGCCAAGCGTTTCTTAAGATCGCCACCCCTGATCCCCCCATTACCACATCAATCCCCCTTATCTTCAATTTTGAGGGGTCACAGGAGTGGTGTGATCTGAAATGCCTGGGCAGTGTTTTGAGTGTTGTAAGGTCCACCTCCGTCTTGGCTGCAGCAATGTCCCTCACATGCTCCCTGACCCTAATGCGGAGCTCCCTAGAAGTGAGTCCCACATAGGTCAGGGGGCATGTACATGTTGCAAAGTACACCACATGTGTGGTTGCACACGTGATGTAATGTTTGATGTTATAAGTTTTCTGTCCATCAGATGAACAGAATGTATGACTACGAAGGACATTGCAGCACGCCACACAGTGGCCACAGGGAAAACAACCCTGTAGAGGACCATGAGAACCAAAAGGATTGACTCGAGGTGGAACATAGTGGCTCTTGACCAGCATGTCCCTCAAGTTCCTCGCTCTCCTAGATGTCATAAGGGGATTCTGGGTGAGCACACTAGCCAGAATAGGGTCGGTCATTAAAACCGGCCAGTGTTTCTTCAAGATCCGGCGTATAGTCTCCCATTCCTGACTGTGTGTTCCAATGAACCGCACCGCGGTATCGCGTTCTGCCAATTTCTTCGGGGCACCAGTCAGTAGTTGCAACCGGGGGGTCATCTTGGCCCGATTATAGCCCGCCCTGATGCTTCTACCACTGTACCCCCTCTCACGGAAACGCTCCCTGAGGTCAGCCGACTGGGCCTCAAAGCTATCATTAGAGGAGCAAATTCGCCTCATCCTCAGATATTGTCCGGTGGGAATGGCACGAATTGTTGATGGATTGTGATCAGATGTAGCATGTAGCAGAGCATTGACGGAAGTCGTCTTCCGAAAGACGTCCGTCTGGATCACTCCCCTCTGATCCACCTCGATCAAGATGTCAAGGAAGTCTATCCTATGTCTACTACTTTTATAAGTGAGCTTGATATTGAGATCATTGATGTTTAAATGTCTCATAAATAAACCCAGCTGCTCAGTTGTACCCTGCCACACAAACAAAACATCGTCTATATATCTAAGCCAACACTGCACATGGGCGCTAAGCTCGGGGCCCTCGTCCGCAAAGATCTTTACCAAAATGGTGAGTGAGGATTTTAAAAAAATTCCGACTAACCGGAAAAAGGACAATTTGACTCACTCCCAAAGGAAGGCTCTGATTGAGTTGCAGGGTTTTCATGATATTGTGATAAAACCTGCCGACAAGGGGGGTAATATTGTGGTGCTGTCTTGTGCTAAGTATGAACAGGAGGTTCTTAGACAGCTTCGGGATAAGAGCACTTACAGGAAACTGTCTTCCAATCCTTTGACTGTTTTTTCCACTGAGCTTACTGCGATACTTCGTAGGGCTCTGGATACCGGCCTGATCAACAAGAAAATGTTTGACGGACTGTGTAAAAAATATCCCAAAGTCCCCACATTTTACATACTGCCGAAAATCCACAAAGATGCTGTCAACCCGCCTGGTCGTCCGATTGTGTCGGGCATAGAGGGTTTATGCGATCCCATCTGTCGATTTATCGACTATCACTTAAAAACTTTGGTTGAAACGTTACCCTCTTATGTCCGGGACACTACGGACGTCCTCAGGTGCATTGACGGCATCTCTCTGGAAGAGGACATGATCCTTGTCACAGCCGACGTTGAGAGCTTATATACGTGTATTTCTCATACGGACGGAATACGAGCTGTCCGCTTCTTTCTCGAGATGTCCGGTCGGAATGGCGAATTGAGTGAGCTGATCATCGAGCTGCTTGAATTTGTGCTGTCACACAACTTCTTCGTCTTTAAAGACATCTATTATCTACAGCAACGCGGCACTGCTATGGGCGCGGCCTGTGCGCCTTCGTACGCAGGCCTCTTTCTGGGTTTCTGGGAGAGGCTGGTCTTTGCGGACGAGGGCCCCGGGCTTAGCGCCCATGTGCAGTGTTGGCTTAGATATATAGACGATGTTTTGTTTGTGTGGCAGGGTACAACTGAGCAGCTGGGTTTATTTATGAGACATTTAAACATCAATGATCTCAATATCAAGCTCACTTATAAAAGTAGTAGACATAGGATAGACTTCCTTGACATCTTGATCGAGGTGGATCAGAGGGGAGTGATCCAGACGGACGTCTTTCGGAAGACGACTTCCGTCAATGCTCTGCTACATGCTACATCTGATCACAATCCATCAACAATTCGTGCCATTCCCACCGGACAATATCTGAGGATGAGGCGAATTTGCTCCTCTAATGATAGCTTTGAGGCCCAGTCGGCTGACCTCAGGGAGCGTTTCCGTGAGAGGGGGTACAGTGGTAGAAGCATCAGGGCGGGCTATAATCGGGCCAAGATGACCCCCCGGTTGCAACTACTCACTGGTGCCCCGAAGAAATTGGCAGAACGCGATACCGCGGTGCGGTTCATTGGAACACACAGTCAGGAATGGGAGACTATACGCCGGATCTTGAAGAAACACTGGCCGGTTTTAATGACCGACCCTATTCTGGCTAGTGTGCTCACCCAGAATCCCCTTATGACATCTAGGAGAGCGAGGAACTTGAGGGACATACTGGTCCAGAGCCACTATGTTCCACCTCGAGTCAATCCTTTTGGTTCTCATGGTCCTCTACAGGGTTGTTTTCCCTGTGGCCACTGTGTGGCGTGCTGCAATGTCCTTCGTAGTCATACATTCTGTTCATCTGATGGACAGAAAACTTATAACATCAAACATTACATCACGTGTGCAACCACACATGTGGTGTACTTTGCAACATGTACATGCCCCCTGACCTATGTGGGACTCACTTCTAGGGAGCTCCGCATTAGGGTCAGGGAGCATGTGAGGGACATTGCTGCAGCCAAGACGGAGGTGGACCTTACAACACTCAAAACACTGCCCAGGCATTTCAGATCACACCACTCCTGTGACCCCTCAAAATTGAAGATAAGGGGGATTGATGTGGTAATGGGGGGATCAGGGGTGGCGATCTTAAGAAACGCTTGGCGCAGTGTGAGACCAAGTGGATAGTGACCCTGGACACACTGGCCCCTAAGGGCCTAAACGAATCAGTGAGTTATGCCCCTTTTTTGTAGTTTTGATATTTCCTTGACCCGACATGGTCTGTCCTCCTGTAAGGCACTTGATTCTGTGATGTTGTTGTTTTTATGGTCACCTCTATACATATAATGGGCTATATATATATATATATGTTGTGCTCCATTTATTATTGGATTATGTCTATTGTTCATTCTGAATTAGCCATTTGCTCTCTCACCTGTATCCTTTGTCCCTTTTATTTATGTTTTTAACTGTTTTTAATCTGCCTCAATTTTCGTGCATCCCTCCCTATTGTTCTGGCTTATTTATTTATTTATGCATGTCCTTTCTTAATAGGACCTAGAAAATGATTATATGCCTGCCGTGTGAGACTCATCATTTCTCCTGATTCATATGAACAACTAAAGATGGATCCTCTTATATGACTTGGTGTTGCCTTTTTCAAATGTATGAATATTGTCATGTTATCCTATATTGCAGTGAGATTTGTTCACATTTACTTTTGCTGCGGTATCCGGTTGTCTCTGTGCGATCGCATCTGGTGCCGCTCGTGCGCGCGTAGTTGGGGCCATCTATACGTCGCGCGCATGCGCGGGAGCCTTGGTGACGCGTCCCCGCTCCCGCGCATGCGCGAAGATGACGTGATGGCCGTCATCTCGCGTGTTTTCGTCCGGCGCCAGGTGTGATTGCCGCGAGCGAGACTTCCGGGTCCGCGGCAATCACAATGGCATATTTAAAAGCCAGTGACAGGGGAGTGGTGGCACTTCATGCCTCCTCCCTGATGAAGATTCAATACCCATAATATCGAAACGTACGTAGGTCTTCCAGAGGCTGCAGTTACTGGCGGACTTTTCCCCCTCACTTGGTTGGACTGGTAACGGGCTTTTTTTGCACTGTTATTCATGTGTGCGGGCTTTGAATGGGGCTTTAATGTCAATCACGGCTGCAACTACACAATGTAGTGTGCCCTTTCGGCAGAATGACCTCAGAGTATTTTGGCAGCATATCAAATGGTATTCACATAGTACCTGTGTATAAATGAGTATGTTATATTTGCATGCCTCATACAGATATACTCTGAGGTTCGGTGTTAAGTGTGGCACACCATAGCAACTTTGTTTGATAAAGTGATATTATTGTTTGTGCTGCGGCCTGTCAAAATAATACCCATGTGTTATTTCTGCACCTTTGAATACGTGCTGTTTATATGTCTTATGTATTGACATTCTAATATCTGTACCATGCCCTAATGTAGGGGTCAACCGCCATCAATGTTTTTATATGTTTTTAATGACTGTTTGGATTCCCCCCACCATTGTTTAATAAAAACTTGTTATTTTTTGCACTATAAAAACTCTTGTTCTCTTTTTCTAATATCATTATTTATAATATAAGTAATTAATAATTGCTAGACCTTTATTCGTTTTTTGTTTTTTTTTTCCTGTCTTTGGCAAGTACCATCTAGGGAGACTAGGTGCTGTGACAGCTGGTCCCAGAGGTATGGATACTGATAGTCTCTAATAAGGCAGATACAGCAGGGACAGCTGATGTGGCAGGCATGGCATTGGCCATTATGGATAGATGCAGCTGCGGTTTCGGTTTGCACAGCTTTTGTGGATAGGTGCAACAGCAGGTAGCCAGTACAGGAGGATTGGTCAGTATGGAACAATGCAGCAGAAGCGGCCGATACAGCAGGCTTGCCCAATATGGAATGATACAGCAGGAGTGACCAGTACAGCAGGCTTGTCTAACAAGGATCAATACAGTGGCAGTGGCCGTTACTACAAAACAGGTAGGTAACACTCCAGCAACACAAAGATAAGTGACTTAAACAACTAGCTATGCTTTTCAAAGACCAGACCATGATTCCCTGGCTGAGGCCATAGGCTGAGAGGTACTTCCAGATAACAACGCACTGGCCCTTTAAGAATATACTCACAGCAGAAAAGAGGGCAACCAGTCCAGTTAGCCCAGGCCGACACGTCTAATGCACCAACAGGATGCAGACAAACCTCTCAACATGATGGACACTTCACAGGTGCAAGGTAAATTGCACACTAGTGGTGCGCATAGGGCGCTGCTCACACCTGTATGCGCATGGTGTCCAGCCAGCAACCTATTACCACGCCCTTACTATTAGATTAGGCGGGTTACCCGGGCACTACTCACTGCAGCACACAAGGGACAGAGACTCCAGAAGTTTGTCTGCATCCTGTTGGTGCATTAGATGTGTTGGCCTGGGCTAACTGGACTGGTTTCCCTCTTTTCTGCTGTGAGTATATTATATATTAAATTTTTGGGGGAGTTTTTATCTCCTCTTTTTGTTGCTATTTTTGATATTTATCAGTGTAGGGACCTGCAAGCATGAGGATCCGTGATGAGATTGAAGGCTTATGTACATTGGCCAATTTACTAACTAATACTTCATATATATTTGATTTTTTGCACTTTTTTATACGGGGTGCAGCCAGGCCTCTTAAGACAGGCTGTGCGTAGTGGAGTCTCTGTCCCTTGTGTGCTGCAGTGAGTAGTGTCCAGGTAACCCGCCTAATCTAATAGTAACGGCATGGTAATAGGTTGCTGGCTGGACACCATGTGCATACCAGTGTGAACAGTGCCCTATGCGCGCCACTAGTGTGCAATTTACCTTGCACCTGTGAAGTGTCCATCATGTTGAGAGGTTTGTCTGCATCCTGTTTGTGCATTAGATGTGTTGGCCTGGGCTAACCGGACTGGTTGCCCTCTTTTCTGCTGTGAGTATATTATATATTAAATTTTTGTGGGAGTTTTTATCTACTCTTTTTGTTGCTGTTTTTTGCCCTTTAAGAATAGGTGCAAACGCTCTCTCCCTAAGTGTGCTGTCAGGAGCCCTGTGCACCACATGCAGGTCCTGGGATCTGAGTGCAGGAATCGGGTACAGAGCAGCCACGTTGAGTGGCCGGGAGGGTGAGTGAGCCAGCATCCCCTCTAGTGAAGAGAGGCAGGGGATTACATGTGTGTAATTTAATGTTGGCTCTGAAGCTTGGTAAGATGGCACACTTCCTATGCAAGGCCTATGTTCTCAATTCAGTGGTTGAGTGGTTTCAGAAAACATACCCAAATTTACCTCAGCTACTTGTAAAGGTGCACCACCTGTGCACCCATAGTCATCTACAGCTGCCACCGATCTGTCAGTGCTTCATCAGCATTTGCAAGTTCTGCTTCACCAACTGGTTTACAACCTGACCCCGTGCTGGAAACCCACATTAAATACTGTATGTTGGCAAGGCTTTGTGAGCAGCAGAGGGCAGTAGTTGCATACCAGCTATAACATGCCCATCGTTATTTCGATCAGTTTCCGTACATAAGAAGCGTTGAGTGAGTATGGATGTGTGACATCTGTGAGTTTCTCAAAATCTTTGAGGAATAAACCAAGATGATGAGCGGCGACAACACCATAATAAATTTAACTATCCCGCTTCTGTGTGTACTCAAAATCTTGCTGCTCATAATTAAGGAAGAAACTTTTCATGAGAACCAGGTGGAAATGCAGGAAGAAAGTACAAAACTGATAATACTCAGCTCAGCCTCATCACATATTATCAGCTGGTGTTGGGTGATAATCAAGAGGAGGAGGGTGAGGAAGAGGAGTAGGAACAGGAGATGGTTAGCATGCTACAGAGGGTACAACCAACACAAGCTTCTTGTCTGTTCAATCTTGGTGGCCTGAAGAGAAGGAACAGGAGAAAGAGGTGGAGTTGGAGAACCATTCTCCTGCTGGGAACAGGGATGTCATGCCTTTTGGTAGTCTGGCAGACATGGCTGACTTTACATCCCATTACCTTTCCAGTTATACACGTTTTGGCAAACACCAAAGAACTTTCCATCTCTCATTTCTACGGCGGAGAGGCCTTGTAAAATGGTGCAATACCAGAAGGCCTTAAATGAACAATTGGTTCAAAAATTCCCATGTGAAAATGCTGGAAGCAGAAGTCATAGTTCCTTAGAAAACCAAGAAAAAGATATGAGGGAGACACACACTCCAGGTCCCACAGAGGAACTGGAATACTATCAAAGGTCGGGGACAATTTCATTAGACCCTCCCAGCCCTTAGGCCCTGATGCACAGGGTAGTGTGACAAGGATGGAAATATTTTGAAAAATTGTGAAGGAGTAACTAGCCAACTGTACGTACCAGCATCCTCCATTCCTCTGTGCTGTATAACTATTGGGTATCCAATCTGGACATGTTGCATGAACTGTCCCTTAATGCCTTGGGGGTGCTAGTCTGCTCAGCCGCTAGTGTTTTGTCAGAGTGGATTAGTGCCAACAGGGGCATTATAACTGATGAGTGCATTCACCTGTAACTTATAATGCTGACAAGCTGACTCTTATCAAAATGAATAAGGTCTGGATTGGCTCAGACATTTTAACCCCACTGGATGACAGCAGTTCAATGTAAAGCTAATTAAAATGTTCTTTTTTTTTCTGCTGTATGCCCATGCACGATTTCTCACCCAAACAGGGATATAGGGTTCATGGTTTCTTCTTTGTCTTGTCCTCCCCATCCTCTTAAGGCCGCTTTACACGCTGCGATATCGTGACCAATATCGCTAGTGTGCGAACCTGCCCCCATAGGTTGTGCGACATGGGCAAATCGCTGCCCGTGGCGCACAACATCGCGCGGACCCGTCACACTACTTACCTGCCTAGCGACGTCGTTGTGACCAGCGAACCGCCTCCTTTCTAAGGGGGTGGTTCATTCAGCATCACAGCGACATCACAGCAGCGTCACTGAACCGCCGCCCAATAGAAGCGGAGGGGTGGATATGAGCGCGACGTAACATCCCACCCACCTTCTTCCTTCCTCATTGCCAGCGGGTGCAGGTAAGGTGAGGTTCCTCATTCCTGCGGTGTCACACATAGCGATGTGTGCTGCCGCAGCAACAAGGTACTACATCGCTAGTTGCAGCAACAGCGATAATCGAGAATTGGGGGGCATGTCACCGATGAGCGATTTTGAACGTTTTTTCGACGATTCAAAATCGCTTATAGGTATCACACGCAACGACATCACTAAAGCGGCTGGATGTGCGTCACAAATTCCGTGACCCCAATAAGATCACTTGAGCGATGTCGCAGCGTGAAAAGCGGCCTTAAGTCTACCATATCAACAAGGTCATCATGAGAACCCTGATAAATTATTCAGGGTATGTACGATGCCCTCCTAAATATATTTTACAGGATGTCGGTGATGCCTAGCATTCTCTTACATACATAGATGTATACACCTCAGGGGTATATGTTTTTCAGCCCTTGCACTTAGTGCATAGGCTTTATCACTGTAGGAGTCCCAGTGTTTTTTAATTTGATCTAAAAAAGGTTTCTGAGGCCCTCCTTTACGTGTCTTTAGTGGTGTATTGCAATTCCTCCTTTAAATTTTTGCTAGGATTTGCATTTAGTGCATAGGCTTTACTATCATAGTATTCCCACGCTTCTTAAAATTGACGAAAGATTTATTGTGAGGCCCTCCTCTACATGTATTCCATTGTGTATAGCAATCCCTCCTTTAAATGTGTGCAAGGCATTGCACTTAATGCATAGGTTTTACCACTGTAGGAGTCCCACTCTTTTTAAATTTGTAAAAAAAAATATTCTGAGGCTCTCTGTGTCTTCCATCCCACACTTTATTTTTTTTTACTACGCCTTATTTTTTAAACAGTGTTTAGCCTGGTTTTACCTAATAAATAAATAAAAAAATGGCATAGGGTCCTTCCTGTGTTTGATAACTACTCAAGTTAATGCAGATAGCTGAGGGTTGGTATTATCAGGCTGGGGAGGCCCATGGTTATTTGGCCATTCCCAGCCTAAAAATAGCAGCCTCCAGCCACCCCAGAACTGGCACATCACATTACTTGTGTCAATTCAGGTGCTTCGCCCTGGCTTTTCCCTATTGCTCTAGTGCATTGTCAATCAGAATAATAGGTTAATGGTTTTGTTTTCAGCTTTGTAATGTCAACTGGCATTAAACGCAGGTGTTAATAACATTAAGATGGACACTAGCGCTCCCACAAGAAATGGGAAAGGGGCTATAAATAACTCAGGGGGTATGGAGGTGATGCCAGGGAGGGGACACAAGACTGATAAATTCTGTGAAATGTAAAAAAAGTGGGGGGGGGAGAGGGAATGGAAGCTGCAGGCAGTTGGCAGGGTTCGCGTAAACCTGTCTAAAAGAAGAAATAATTTAAAAACTACCGCACTAACTGGATGAGTGGGAAAAGGGAGTGAATGGGTAGACCTAAATTTAGGTATACAAACATGGAGACACAGCAGGGAATTAGTAAAATGCATACTGATTTTTTGTATAATAAATTAAGATAAAACACAATGTTTAAAATTATAGATAAAAACAAAACAAAAAAACTCTGCGCGGAGGTATTGTTGAGAGGGTCCTGGTGAGGAACTTAGGGACAGAAGGGGAGACTTGGGACCTGTTAGGAATACAAAATGACAGGAATGAATGCAGGTAAACTGATAATAGGAATATTGAGGATCTGAGTTGAATACTAATTACCTGGTGGTTATGAACATATTGAGGATGAAAATGTAGAATTTGTGAAAATGACAAGAGGAGGAGAGAACAACTTTTGGTGTTTCACCTTTATGTAGGAACCTGTAAACCAAAGTAAGTAGATTAGTCTGTGTTGACAGTAAGCGCCACAGTGTGGGTGCTTCCTAAAAGGGGGGGAGGGGAGAGGGGGAAACCTACTAGTACACATGAAATAGCCATATGAAAATAAGAAACAGTATAAAAATTGATATTAGTAACATATAATAAGTGTAAATACCCCATAGGGTGTTAGGTGAATATAAAAAGGTAAATAGAGAGGATGTTCATATGATTACTAAAATGGGATAATTTAGCTGGTGCCACCTATTGAAGATACAGGTCAGAGTTGAAAATGGTTAATACAACCTAGACTAGTGCTGTAAATAAAACTAGGTGATGAATTCAAAGTTACCTGTCAATAAAACTAGGTAGCGATTTCAAAATTACCTGTCCGTGAGCACTGAGTCCAGCTGTAGAAAAATTCAGGCTAAATGGGTATGACGTCACCAGGAGGCTTTCCTGGAACCCGGAAGCCATATCGAGTTCCGGCTATCCGAGGGATACGCTCACTCAGCTGAGTCCAGACACAGCGGTGATTATCACAGTAAGTCCCCACCCCTTGCCTCTATTTATACACCGCCGGCACACTGCTGGCCACGGTCTCCCGTTGAAGCACATGCGAAACACGTGTCGGGACCGGGTCCACATGTGAGGCTGACAGACTCCCTTTCTGGGTGCTATACATACCACAGGTGGGTCCTTCAGGTGCCATTTTACCCACCACTATATGACTTTTTTTTTTTTTTTTTTCCTCTGAGATTATTCTGGTGGTGTTACATACTGGTGTATTTGGCAAGCCAGGGGTCACAGGTAATGACATCACCGCACCCTACACCCCGGTTAGGCACATCAAAGCTAGACCCAAAAATCCTTGTTGCCTTCCCCAAAGGCTGTTGTCCACACCAGGGGGTGGAGCCAGGCAGTTGGTCTCCACCCACCAAGGAGTTCACAGTCCTGGAGGAGGGAAAAGCGGGGTAGAGTTCTGACAGTGAAAGTGGAAGGAGGGAAAGTGAGCTGTAGTGAAGTGGCAAGAGAGGAGACTGAACGGAGTCCGGGTGTGTGCCCCGGACAGAGACAGCAAGGTTAGCAGACGGCGGTGACCGTCTGCAGGAGTGGCCTATCGGAGTTGCCGTAAGGACCATGGACGGGCGGTGGCCCGGCGGTACCGGACCGGTACACAAGGAGAAGCCAGCACCATTGGCAGGGGCCTTTCGGATCCCGGCAAGGCTTGGAGTCGCCGTGAATTTGCCAAATCGGTCAGTGAAGGGGACCTCCGGGTTTCCAAACAACTAAGTCCTGATTGAAGGCAACAGTCCAACCGTATGAGAGAGACACCGCCACCGCCAAGGCACCAGTTTCTCAGGGCCAGCAACTGCAGGCAAAGAGGGGCTCCTCCAGCCCATATCCAAGTCAGGGAGCGGGTTACCGGTGGGAACCCATTGGAACCAACAGAAGTACTAGGTGCAGGGAAAGAGACAGTCACCGTTAACTACCGGGGAAAAGCAACAGCAGCCGTCTGTGGGAACCGTCTTTCCAGCCGTGTGTTTTACCGAGAACTGTGTCATCATCCCAGGCTGAGTGAGTACCACCGTGCCGTGCGGCACAGCGCTGCCCCCACGACCCTGCACCTCACCAGGCCCCGCACCCGGCCTGCCATCCACTCCTACCCCATCACCGGGCCCCGGGACAACCAACCCCCTACCCACGGAGGGGAGAAGTAAAAACAAAGCTGCTCCCTGTCACCGCTCCCAGAATCCCCGTCCAGAGCAGCGGTGGTGTCCACACAATCACCACAACCGTGGGTGGCGTCACGGACAATAAATCCCCAAAACCATCCCCCTTTTCACTCACGGGCGAGGAGCGCCGCTCGAGTCCCCGGGATCCGGCCCATCGCTCGAGCCACCGAGCAGCAGCGGCCGCAGCAGCAGCGGCAGCCGGACCCGAGCAGTGGGAGAGTGTAGCGTCCCCTCCTCCGCCCGCGACATATTCAGGCCCTGATCTGGACCTTATCCTGTTGGTTACTGTTTAATGTATGGACATTCCATCACTCCACTAGCCCAGGGGGTATACTATTGATATCT
Source organism: Anomaloglossus baeobatrachus (assembly GCF_048569485.1). Lineage (NCBI taxonomy): Eukaryota > Metazoa > Chordata > Amphibia > Anura > Aromobatidae > Anomaloglossus > Anomaloglossus baeobatrachus. The sequence goes on from NC_134362.1 coordinate 83,599,683, forward strand.
TTTGGTTACTTATATGCCCCCCCCTGGATATAGTAATACTACTTTCTTACCAGTTTTAGTTAAGGGGTAGTCTGTCTCCCTCCCTGGGACCTTTTTCTCTCTCTGTCTCATCTAATTGGATTTTAACTATGTATGTCTAACTACTACCTGTCATCACATGTGATTTTTGATATTTGCACTTTTTGTAATAATAAAAACTGTATACTTTTTCACAACTGTGGTACAGTAGTTTTACTTAAAAAAGCCATGATAAATACCCCTTCTTGTTCACAAGTTTTTGAATGGTGAGGATGTAGTAGCTCAGGGTTTAACCTGTAACTGACAGTGTTATGGTTACATATACATTAGAATTGAGGGTCAATAGTTAATATGCCTAGAATATTACTGTAAATAGAACCAGGTGATGATTCAAAAAATTACCCATCAATGAGCACTGAGTTCAGCTGTTGATAATTCAGGCTGCCTGATGAGGATTTAGAAGTTCAAGGGTTAACCTGCAACCTGACTGGTGGTGGTGTAAGGTAATAGTAAACAGTGGGTGATGGTAGTCAAAGATAGTGATGTCAGATAGCTGGCTGAATGAGTCAGCTGCGGTGTAGTGAAAAAATGTCAGTCGGGCTCTTAGCAGGCCTGTCAGCAGGCGGCTTGCTATGGGCAGTCATTGTCTTACTTTGCTGGCTAGGATGTCTGTAGAAGCTGGTCCATCAGGAGTGCCGCTGGGAGCTGCGTGGAGCGTGGCGTAACAGGCTGCCGGCTGGAAGTGGGCGGGGGGTCCCGGACGGAAACTCTCCCGTCCAACTACCGCAAGCTCAGGGATGGGTGATGTCACTGTGTATAGTGCGAGGTTTAGCAAGCATGCACAGATACAAGGGTACTAAATTCGATGTGTTTCAAAGGATTGCAATCCTTCTTCCTCAGGGATAGTCACAGAGTGTAAATTGGCTGCTTTATATATCCTCCCAAAGCAGAGAAAAAAAAAAGGGAAAACTTTATGTGTAAGTTTGAGATCTTTGCCTTTGATTAAAACCATACCTCCATCCCGCTGTTTCATTTCATTTTATTTTACTTTATTTATTTTTTCACAAGTTAATTTTCAAATTGTGAGTAACTTTTTTCTTTTTTTCATTATACCTACTAATTTAAATCTATATTTGGACACACATATATATATATATATATATATATATATATATATACTAGATGGTGGCCGATTCTAACGCATCGGGTATTCTAGAATTTATTGTGTAGTTACTGTATGATTTGTGTTTTATATATATATATATATATATATATATATATAGATGTCTGTAGTTGCCAAGTGTTTGTGTAATGTGCTGTAAATGTTCTGGGTGCTGTCTGGGTGTGGGGGTTTGTGAGAGCAGTGTTGTTTGTGTGTTGCGTTGTTTGTAGAGCGCTGTGTATCTGCAGCGTTGTGTGTGTGTGTGTGGTGCTGTGTGTTGTGTTGTTTGTGGAGCGCTGTGTGTCTGCAGCATTGTGTGTGTGTGTGTGGTGCTGTATGTGTTGCACGGTTTGTGTGGGTGTGTGTTTTGGGGGGAGGTATGTTTTGTGCAGTGTGTGTGTTGGAGAAGTATTCCTGGAGGGAGAGGAGTATAATAGGAAGAATAGTCCTGAAGGTGAGGAGTTTAATAGGGGGAGTAGTCCTGGAGGTGAGGAGTAAAAAAGGGGGAGTAGTCCTGAGGGGAGAGGAGGATAATAGGAGGAGTAGTCCTGGGGAGAGAGGAGGATAATAGGAGGAGTAGTCCTGGGGGGGAGGAGGATAATAGGAGTAGTCCTGGAGGTGAGGAGTACAATAGGGGGAGTAGTCCTGAGGGGAGAGGAGGATAATAGGAGGAGTAGTCCTGGGGAGAGAGGAGTATAATAGGAGGAGTAGTCCTGGGGGAGAGGAGACTAATAGGAGGAGTAGTCCTGGGGGGAGAGGAGTATAATAGGAGGAGAAGTCCTGGAGGGAGAGGAGGATAATAGGAGTAGTCCTGGGGGGAGAGGAGTATAATAGGAGGAGTAGTCCTGGGGGGAGAGGAGTATAATAGGAGGAGTAGTCCTGGGGAAAGGAGTATAATAGGAGTAGTAGTCCTGGGGGGAGAGGAGGATAATAGGAGGAGTAGTCCTGGGGGCGAGGAGTCTAATAGGAGGAGTAGTCCTGGGGGTGAGAGGAGGATAATAGGAGGAGTAGTCCTGGGGGTGAGAGGAGGATAATAGGAGGAGTAGTCCTGGGGGTGAGGAGTTTAATAGGAGGAGTAGTCCTGGGGGGAGAGGAGTCTAATAGGAGGAATATTCCTGGGGGGGAGAAGAATAAAAGGAGGAGTAGTCCTGGGGGAGAAGGAGGATAATAGGAGGAGTAGTCCTGTGGGGAGAGCAGGATAATAGGAGGAGGAGTCCTGTGGGGAGAGCAGGATAATAGGAGGAGGAGTCCTGGGGAGAAAGGAGGATAATAGGAGGAGTAGTCCTGGGGTGAGAGGAGCATAAAAGAAGTAGTCCTGGGGGGAGAGGAGGATAATAGGAGGAATAGTCCTGGGGGGGAGAGGAGGATAATAGGACCAATAGTCCTGGAGGTGAGGAGTATAATAGGAGGAGTAGTCCTGGGGGGAGAGGAGGATAATAGGAGGAGTAGTCCTGGGGGGAGAGGAGGATAATAGGAGGAGTATTCCTGGGGGGGAGAATAAAAGGAGGAGTAGTCCTGGGGGGGAAGGAGTATAATAGGAGGAGTAGTCCTGTGGGGAGAGCAGGATAATAGGAGGAGTAGTCCTGGGGGGAGAGGAGGATAATAGGAGGAGTAGTCCTGGGGGTGAGGAGTCTGATAGGAGGAGTAGTCCTGGGGGGAGAGGAGGATAATAGGAGGAGTATTCCTGGGGGGAGAGGAGGATAATAGGAGGAGTAGTCCTGGGGGAGAGGAGGATAATAGGAAGAGTAGTCCTGGGGGTGAGGAGTCTAATAGGAGGAGTAGTCCTGGGTGGGAGAGGAGGATAATAGGAGGAGTATTCCTGGGGGGAGAGGAGGATAATAGGAGGAGTAGTCCTGGGGGGAGAGGAGGATAATAGGAGAAGTAGTCCTGGGGGTGAGGAGTCTAATAGGAGGAGTAGTCCTGGGGGGAGAGGAGGATAATAGGAGGAGTATTCCTGGGGGGGAAGAATAATAGGAGGAGTAGTCCTGGGGGGAGAGGAGGATAATAGGAGGAGTAGTCCTGGGGCGAGAGGAGGATAATAGGAGGAGTAGTCCTGGGGGGAGAGGAGGATAATAGGAGGAGTAGTCCTGGGGGTGAGGAGTCTAATAGGAGGAGTCGTCCTGGGGGGAGAGGACGATAATAGGAGGAGGAGTCCGGGGGGGAGAGGAGGATAATAGGAGGAGTAGTCCTTGGGGTGAGGAGTCTAATAGGAGGAGTAGTCCTGGGGGGAGAGGAGGATAACAGGAGGAGTAGTCCTGTGGGGGAGAAGAATAATAGGAGTAGTAGTCCTGGGGGAGAGGAGGATAATAGGAGGAGTAGTCCTGTGGGGAGAGCAGGATAATAGGAGGAGTAGTCCTGGGGAGAAAGGAGGATAATAGGAGGAGTAGTCCTGGGGTGAGAGGAGTATAATAGGAGGAGTAGTCCTGGGGGGAGAGGAGGATAATAGTAGGAGTAGTCCTGGGGGGAGAGCAGGATAATAGGAGGAGTAGTCCTGGGGGTGAGGAGTCTAATAGGAGGAGTAGTCCTGGGGGGGAGAGGAGGATAATAGGAGGAGTATTCCTGGGGGGAGAGGAGGATAATAGGAGGAGTAGTCCTGGGGGGAGAGGAGGATAATAGGAGGAGTAGTCCTGGGGGTGAGGAGTCTAATAGGAGGAGTAGTCCTGGGGGGAGAGGAAGATAATAGGAGGAGTAGTCCTGGGGGTGAGGAGTCTAATAGGAGGAGTAGTCCTGGGGGGGTGAGGAGGATAATAGGAGGAGTATTCCTGGGGGGAGAGGAGGATAATAGGAGGAGTAGTCCTGGGGGGAGAGGAGGATAATAGGAGGAGTAGTCCTGGGGGTGAGGAGTCTAATAGGAGGAGTAGTCCTGGGGGGAGAGGAAGATAATAGGAGGAGTAGTCCTGGGGGTGAGGAGGATAATAGGTGGAGTAGTCCTGGGGGGAGAGGAGGATAATAGAAGGGGTAGTCCTGGGGGAGAGGAGTATTATAGGAGCAGTAGACCTGGAGGTGAGGAGTATAATAGGAGGAGTAGTCCTGGAGGTGAGGAGGACAATAGGAGGAGTAGTCCTGGGGGTGAGGAGTCTAATAGGAGGAGTAGTCCTGGGGGGGAGGAGGATAATAGGAGTAGTCGTCCTGGGGGTGAGGAGTCTAATAGGAGGAGTAGTCCTGGGGGGAGAGGAGGATAATAGGAGGAGTAGTCCTAGGTGGAGTAGTCCTGGGGGGAGAGGAGGATAATAAGAGGAGGAGTCCTGGGGGGAGAGGAGTATTATATGAGCAGTAGTCCTGGAGGTGAGGAGTATAATAGGAGGAGTAGTCCTGGAGGTGAGGAGTATAATAGGAGGAGTAGTACTGGAGGTGAGGAGTATAATAGGAGGAATAGTCCTGGGGGAGAGGAGGATAATAGGAGAAGTAGTCCTGGGGAAGGGGAGTATAATAGGAGGAGTATTCCTTGAGGAGAGGTGTCTGATAGGTGGACTAGTCCTGGGGGGAGGTGTATAGGTGCCCAATGTGTGTGGGGGGCGTGGCTGAGCGGGGAAGATGTGGCTGAGCGGGGAGGCGTGGCCGAGCATGTGGGGGCGTGGCTGAGGGGCAGAGTGTGGGGGGCGTGGCCGAGGGGCAGAAAGTTGGGGGCGTGGCCGAGGGGGGCCCGAACGTGGGGGGCGTGGCCGAGGGGGCAGAGTCTGGGGGCGTGGCCGAGCGGGGCAGAGGCCGAGCGGGGGTGTGGCCGAGTGTGGGGGCGTGGCCGAGGGGAAACTATGCAAAGCGGTTTCCATAGTTACCTGATGTGTATCATTGTTATCAGCGTACGTGTGCCGGTAGTCGGGTATGCTAGTATGCATGGTACACATCAGGTAAGTATTCAAAGAGACAGTGCTGGGTCACTTGTTGGTCTCCTGCTGTGCAGCATGCATCAGCGTGTGACAGCGGGAGACCAACGATCTGAATGGGCAGGGAGCCGGGATATGCTGGTAACCATGCTACACAATATTACCCGATGTGTACCATGGTTACCAGCGTACCCCGCCCCCCACACGCACGGGAGCCCACACCAGCGTACACCGGCAACCCCAGCAATGCGTGGGTATGTGTCGGCTGGGTTGCCGGCGTACGCTGGTGTGGGCTCCCGGGGGTACAGCACTCACCTGGGAGTCAGGGCTCCGTGTCGGTTCGGGGAATGCGTGCGGGGGGCGGGGCCAGAGCGAGTGTGCAATGCATGAGGGGGGCGGGGCGTGGCCGAGTTGCCAATGCGTGCAGGGGGCCGAGGAGAGAGGCCAATCCGTGTGGGGGGCGGAACCTGGGCGAGCAGCCAATCCGTGCGGGGGGGGGCGGAGGCGAGGCGAGGCGAGCGGCCAATGAGACGCTTGTCACGGTAACGACAGAATTTTGAAGCAAGACAGACAGACAGAAAGACAGACAGATGGACAGACAGAATAAGGCAATTATATATATATAGATATATTACGATGTACAAATATAAGCCAAACATTTTTTCCACTTCTAAGTTACACATATAGTTTCCCCTTTTTTTAAAAAAAAAAAAAACTTTAAACTTACACATAAGGGTGCTTTACACGCTGCGACATCGCTACCGATATATCGTCGGGGTCACGTCGTTAGTGACGCACATCCGGCGCCGGTAGTGACATGGCAGTGTGTGACACCAAGGAGCGACGATAAACGAGCTCAAAATCGTTCAAAAACGGTGATCGTTGACACGTCGCTCCTTTCCTTAATATCGCTGCTGCCACAGGTACGATGTTGTTCATCGTTCCTGCGGCATCACACATCACTAGGTGTGACACCACAGGAACGACGAACATCTCCTTACCTGTGTCCACCGGCAATGCGGAAGGAAGGAGGTGGGCGGGATGTTACGTCCCGCTCATCTCTGCCCCTTCGCTTCTATTGGCTGGCCGCTTAGTGACGCCGCAGTGACATCGCTATGACGCCGAACGCACCTCCCCCTTAAGGGAAGGATTGCTCGGCGGTCACAGCAACATCGCTGACAAGGTATGTGCGTGCGACACTGCCATTGCGATAATGTTCGCAATGGCAGCGAGCACCAAATGTCGCATGAACGACGGGGGCGGGTGCCATCGCTAGCGATGTCACAGCGTGTAAAGCACCATTTAAAGTTTTCCTTTTTTTTCCCCCCAAACTTTAAACTTACACAGAGTTTTCCATTTTTTTTTCTCTGCTTTGGAGGATATATAAAGCAGCCATTTTACACTCTGGGACTATCCCTGAGGAAGAAGGATTGCAATCCTTTGAAACGCATCAGATTTAGTACCCTTGTATGTGTGCACGCTTGCTAAACCTCCCACTATACAGAGTGACTTCATCCATCCCTGAGCTTGCGGTAGTTGGACGGGAGAATTTCTGGCCGGGACCTTCCATCCACTTCCGGCCTGCGGCCTGTTACGCCACGCTGCACGCAGCTCCCAGCAGCACTACTGATGGACCAGCTTCCACAGACATCCTAGACAGCTAGGTAAGACAATTACTGCCCCTAGCAAGCCACCTGCTGACAGCCCTGCTGACAGTCCTAGGCTAGGTTCACGCATTGCATTTTTTTGACGCTGCGTTTTTGTGCATTTTTTGCGGCAAAAAACGCACAAAAACGCACCCGCGTCAAAAAAACACGGTCAAAAACGCCCGCGTTTTTGCCGCGATTTGGTGCGTTTTTTGCTGCATTTTGCTGCGTTTTTGCTCACTGCGTCTTTATGCGTTTTTTATCAGTGAACAAAAAAAAAAGGTCTGATGTCATTTCCTTCTTCAATATGTTCTTCATTCTCCACTAGTGTATGCACGAGAGCAGACAGCAGCTGCAGAACTACAAGGCTCACCATGCTCCATCAAGGACTGTATGCTGGAGGGAGAGTCAGGGGGAGCAGACCTACAAGGCTCAGCATACTCCATCCAATAGTGTATGCAGGAGAGCAGACAGCAGCTGTCGAACTACAAGGCTCAGCATCCTCCATCCAATAGTGTATGCAGGAGAGCAGACAGCAGCTGTCGAACTACAAGGCTCAGCATCCTTCATCCACTAGTGTATGCAGGAGAGCAGACAGCAGCTGCAGAACTACAAGGCTCAGTATCCTCCATCCAATAGTGTATGCAGGAGAGCAGACAGCAGCTGCAGAACTACAAGGCTCAGCATCCTCCTTCCAGGACTGTATGCAGGATTTCTTTGCCCCCCCAAACAAAAAAAATGACGTGAGCTTCGCCATATTTTTGTATGCTAGCCGGGTACAACAGGCAGGTATGGGCTGCCCCCAACCCCCATCTGCCTATTTGTACCCGGCAGGGAACCACAAATATAGAGAAGCCCTTTTTTTAATTATTTCATGAAGTTCATGAAATAATTAAAAAAAAAAAATGACGTGAGCTTCGCCTAATTTTTGTGTCCAGTCGGGTACACTAGGCAGCTGGGAATTGGAATTCACAGTGCAGGGTGCCCATGCTTTCTGGTCACCCCCGCTGCCAATTGCAGTCCGCAGCCACCCCAGAAAATGGCGCTTTCATAGAAGCGCCATCTTCTGACGCTGTATCCAACTCTTCCAGTTGCCCTGGTGACGGTGGCTCGCTGGGTAATAATGGGGTTAGGGCTAGCTGTATATTATCAGCTGGCCCTAAGCCCGAACTTCATGGTGTCACGCCAATATTAGACATGGCCAACATGAATTTCTAGTAAAGAGAAAAAGAAACACAACACACAGAAAAATATTTTTATTAGAAATAAAACACAACACAATTAGTGACTCCATCTTTATTGAAATAAAGAACCCCCCTCCGCAGTAATCCTGGGTCAGGGTCCCGCGCCTTCCAATCCGGATCCAATATCATCTGATCGGTTTTCTGGAAGGCAAAGTGATCAGATGATGTGTCAGGTTCTAGGATGTGAATCACATCACACATCAGCTGATTGCATAAAAGCCGTTTATACAATCAGTAGATGCATCGGTGCAAAAAAAAAAAAAATACTCACTTATGTGCTGATTACCGGCAGCTCCTGGAGCGGAGTCTGATCCCGTCCGATCGCTGCAGGAGCTGCCAATAATCAGGGATGAAGTCTCCTGACGCATCCGCTGATAGGTTAAACCGGCCGGGCGCTGGCGTCAGCATCACCCCGAGACTTACGATCAGCTGATGCGTTAGGTGACTGCATCAGGTGATCCATTGCCAGGTCCTGCATCCTGCAGGCATACAAACCCGGGGTGACTGCACACAGCCAGAGCGGCGGTACCGTGAGAGGAAATGGGAGCGGGCATGGCACCGGGAGTCTGCAGACAGGTGAGTATGACTTTTTTTTTTCTACTGTTCACTTTTGTTTTAGCAGCTGCCCCCACCTCCCGCCCAGACATGGCGCCACACGCCAGCATACATGCACAGGACTGGAGGTGGAAGCGGCGGTGACGGTACCGGGAGGATTCATGCTTCTGTATTTACTGACAGAAGGAATCCTCTTCCTGTACATGTCACTTTACTACCCACCTCCTGCGTTTATAGCTGCGCTTGGTCTTAGAAACGCACCAAAACGCACCAAAACGCAGCTATAATAACAATTTGCGTTTCTCATTGCATCTTTCAACATCCCATTGCACTCAATGGATGAAAAACGCGGTGAAAAACGCGGGAATAATTGACATGCTGCGTTTTTGTGGTCACCACAAAAACGCAGCTGAAAAAAACGCTGTGTGCAGACAGCAAAAATGAAAACTCATAGACTTTGCTGGGGTAAGCAAAGTCATGCAGTTTTCTGGGCAAAAACGCACCCGAAAAACGCCGTGAAAAACGCTGTGAACTTACCCCTACTGTGACATTTTTTCACTACACCGCAGCTGACTCATACAGCCAGCTATCTAACATCACTATCTTTGACTACCATCACCCACTGTATACTATTACCTAACACAACCTCCAGTCAGGTTGCAGGTTAACCCTTGAGCTTCTAAATCCTCATCAGGCAGCCTGAATTATCAACAGCTGAACTCAGTGCTCTTTGACGAGTAATTTTTTGAATCATCACCTGGTTCTACTTACGGCAATATTCTAGGCATATTAACTATTGACCCTCAATTCTAATGTATATGTAACCATAACACTGTCAGTTACAGGTTAACCCCTGAGCTACTACATCCTCACCATTTAGCCTGAATATTTTTACAGCTGAACTCAGTGCTCACGGACAGGTAATTTTGAAATCGCTACCTAGTTTTATTGACAGGTAAATTTGAATTCATCACCTAGTTTTATTTATAGCACTCGTCTAGGTTGTATGAACCATTTTCCACTCTGACCTGTATCGTCTATCTTCAGTAGGTGGCACCAGCTAAATTATCCCGTTTCAGTAGTCATAAGAACATCCTCTCCATTTACCTCTTTATATTCACCAAACAAACACCCTATGAGGTATTTACACTTATTATACGTTACTAATATCAATTTTTAAACTGTCCCTTATTTTCATATGGTTATTTCATGTAATTATATCATTTTTATTCATACTCCTTTTAATATCTTATACCATTTTTACCAGGTGACACTCCAATCTTTATCCTATCTAGTTGCTGAAACCAGCACTACATATTATATTCTATAGACATGCTTCATCTCATCAGGTATTTTTCTTATCACCACCGGTAACATTCCTATTCCTGTGGTTCATCTATTAATACTAATTTCAATTTAATAAAATTGTTAGGACATTTTCCTAAATATCGCTAATCTATCAGGGCTCCAAAATCAAATACATAGGCACTCAAAAGACCAGTACTAGTAGGTTTCCCCCTCTCCCCTCCCCCCCTTTTAGGAAGCACCCACACTATGGCACTTACTGTCAACACAGACTAATCTACTTAGGCTATGCGCGCACAGTGCGTTTTTCGCGGCGTTTTTGCGCGTTTTTCGGGTGCGTTTTTGGCCTCAAAACTGCAGGACTTTGCTTCCCCAGCAAAGTCTATGAGTTTTAATTTTTGCTGTCCGCACACATCTGTTTTTTTACCTGCGTTGTTGAGTTAAAAAAAAAAAATGGACATGTCAGTTCTTTCCTGCGTTTTTCTGCGTTTTCCCCCCATGCAATGCATTGGAAAAACGCAGCAAAACGCAGAGATCAAAAACGCAGCAAAACGCAGCCAAAAACGCACCAAATCGCGGCAAAAACGCATGCGTTTTTTGATGCGTTTTTCGACGCAGGTTCGTTTTTGTGCGTTTTTAGCGGCCAAAAACGCAGCGTCAAAAAGACGCAGTGTGCGAACCTAGCCTTACTTTGGTTTACAGGTTCCTACATAAAGGTGAAACACCAAAAGTTGTTCTCTCCTCCTCTTGTCATTTTCACAAATTCTACATTTTCATCCTCAATGTGTTCATAACCACCAGGTAATTAGTATTCAACCCAGATCCTCAATATTCCTATTATCAGTTTACCTGTATTCATTCCTGCCATTTTGCATTCCTAACAGGTCCCAAGTCTCCCCTTCTGTCCCTAAGCTCCTCACTAGAGTTGAGCAATGTTCGAGTCAAACGGTTAGACAATTTCATGTTCCAGTGATTTTGGGGGGTGTTTGAGTCGTTCGACGAACTCGAACGATTTGCTTAAAGTTCGGCAGTTCGAGTTACGTTCGAGAACGGTTCGATCACCAAAAAGCCTAGCAAGTTACTACTGGCTTTTCACTGTAATAGTGTGAGTCACTGTGAATCATGATATTATCAAAATTCAGCGCATAGTGTGCGGGGGGGACGGGGTTTGGGTCAGTGCTGGTGCTGAGTGCTGAAAGAATGCCGATCGCCATTTTTTTTTTCCTAACCGCACGTACACTGGGGCGGGCCAGGCAGTCAGCAAATCACTGACACACACACAGCAAAGTGGATTTTTGCCAGACAAGCAAGGGCATGTGTCATAGGCTGTGCATGTCACATGTCCTTGCCTTATAAGACCTGGTCATTTTCCCCGTCACCGCCATTATCTGTCTGCTGCAGGTGGGTGACAGTCACTGCTCCCGCTGCTGCTGTGTGCGCTATAGGCATACAGTACAATGTACAGATCACTTGAGGGATTAGGGACTACTTGTAATTTCACCCCTTTTCAGGGCTGCATTACAGCCGTTCAGAGACATTGTTGCAAGGCAGGTCTGTGCCAACGCTGTGCAGGGGTTCATATAACAATGTCTGGCTACATCAGCTCATGCAATTCCTTGGGGCATTGTTTCATTGGCAGGGATAGAAAGTGAGGCTTCCTTTGCAGACCAGCTAGCTACAGCACCTGTGCATTCTACACACCTGTCCATTTTTGCTACGCAATTTTAATTGCAAACATTGCTGACACTTTTAGGGGCATACTAAACTTGTCTGGGATAGTCAGTGTTGGTTCTTCAGCTGTCAATAAAGCTAGCCCACCTATGGAATATACACCACCTCTCCATTTTTGCTACGACCTATTAAGTGTCCAATTTGGTCACAAACAAAATGAGTGGCAAAAGGACAGATGTTGGTGGAAAGGGAAACAGGTGTGTTGGAAAGGTAAAAAAAAGTTTGTGTCCATGGGGTAGGTGTTAAAGCTACAGTAACATCTGCTGAAGAAAGGCCATCTTCCAGCAAAAGTAAGATGTCTACTACTTCCCGTGGACCTTCTGATGTAATCCCTTTTTTACGGAACCGAACAACTCTAACAAAGGTAGCTGATGCACAAAAAAAGAACATGCTTGAATGGATCTCAAGTGCTCCATCAAGTGGCCTCTCCTCCACCTTAACTTCAACATCCAAAAAACTCCAGTCCTCTGAGTTGTCATACCAATCGCACTTGCTTTCTACCAGCTCTCAAATCTCCACCCGCCCTGCAGAGTATAGGGTAACAGAGATGGCTGAGTCTGCAGAGCTGTTCAGTCACACTATAGCCTTGGAATCAGAGGTCTGCTCCCAAGCTACAGTGAGTACAGACCAGGAAATGATCTGCAGTGATGGCCAGAAGTGTGAGTCAGATTCAGGCCTTGATGACCAAGTTTCAGAGCATAATGTAGACCCTCATTCCCAAACTGTAACTCCTCTTGGTGGAGACAATGAGGAACATACTGATGATGATGAGACTCAGATACCTGATTGGAATGACAACTTAACTATTGAGTCAGGGCAGGAAGAGGTTAGGTCTGAGGACGAGGAGAGTGCAAACACACAGGTTGATGATGAGGTTGTAGATCCCACTTACTGTCAACCCACAGTCAGGCACTCGAGGAGGTCAGCAGAGGCGGTGAAGAGGATGCGACTGACGACGAGCTTAGCGTGCGCCTTCCTGGACTCAGACGGAGTACTGGAAGCACGTAAACAACTGCATCCTCAGCCACAACTCTGTCTCTGAGCACAAGTCGTGGTGGCTCTGCAGGTTGCATGGGCTCTAATATTTGCCTAGCCTGGTCCTTTTTTGACATCGCAAAGGATCTCCCAACTCATGTCATCTATAAAATTTGTCACCAATCTGTAAGTAGAGGCCAAAAAACGCACTAGTTTGACTACTTAGTCCATGAACCGTCACATGAATAACAAGCATAAGTCCCAGTAGGAAGCTCACTGTGCTACAATGCAGCCTAGCGGAGCGGGCCAACCACCGTCTGCCCCTTGAAGTGCATCCGCACGCTCTTCATCCTCTATGCTTTGCAACGCAGACCTTCCACCTCTTTAACCGCAACAGGCAGTTTGATTGGCAGGTCGTCAGTTGTTTTAGAAGGGGAAACAGGTTCTGGTGTAGAGCTCTCTCAGACATCAAGAGCACCAACTTTGGATGAAGGCAACATCATGTCTCCGCCTGCACTTTCCTCACAGACCAGCAGTTTTCCAGGGACACCCTACACAATGCCGTCTCCACACAGCAGCCAGATCTCGGTCCTTCAGATGTGGACAATTAAAAGACCATTTCCTCCTAGCCATGACAAAGCTAAGAGGTTGACTTTCACCCTCTGCAAGCTGTTGGCTACAAAAAATGCTGCCCTTCCCCCTGGTGGACACAGAGGATTTTCGAGACCTTATGTCCGTCGCTGTGCCCCAGTACCAGATGCCCAGTCGCCACTACTTCTACAAGAAAGGCGTGCCTGCGCTACACCAGCATGTCGCACACAACATCACCGCTTCCTTGAGAAACTCTGTGTGTGAACGGGTGCATTTCACCACCGATACTTGGACCAGTAAGCATGGACAGGGACGTTACATGTAGCTGACTGGGCACTGGGTAACTATGGTGATAGATGGTGAAGGGTCTGCTGCACAAGTCTTGCCGTCCCCACGACTTGTGTGTCAATCCTCTGTCTGTCCAAGTTCCGCCACTGCTTCTGCCTCCTGCACCTCATCTGGGCCCTCCACCTCCGCCCCAAGCCTGCCTGGTCAGGCCACCAGCGTTCTCACTGCGCAGAAGGAATCACGCACCCCTCATTACTATGCTGGCAGCACAGCGCAACGGCATCAGGCGGTCTTTAGCTTGACATGTCTTGGGAATAGGAGTCACACATCTGAGGAGTTGTCGTCAGCTCTGCCATACCATACCAATTCTAGAGGGGACTCCTGCTAAAAACTCACATCAAAGTGCATAGAGTGCCTAGTCAAATTGCCAGGTGCAGATCAAAAAGTGACAAATGCATGGTCAGAGTTTAACCCACAGAGGATCCCCCCATTATCCTACCTACGTACGTTTTGCAAGCTGTGGCCAAGAAGCTCAGCTGTGGTTCTTGGCCACAGCTTGCAAAGTGTACATAGGTAGGATGATGGGGGGATCCTCTGTGATCATGCATTTGTCACTTTTTGATCTGCACCTGGCACTTTGACTAGGCACTCTATGCACTTTGATGTGAGTTTTTAGCAGGAGTCCCCTGTAGAATTGGTATGGTTTAATTTGGATAACTATTTATATTAATAAGAAGCTTGTGTTTACTCCTTTCTTCCTCACACATATTTTACCATTAGTCCTATGTGCTTGGATCCTTATTAATATGCATCTCTGCATGGCCACCTTTTGTTACCCTCATGTCTGTTTTTTAACCTTTTTCTGTGTCACTTCAATTGTCTAATAAATGAATTTTGCACCATTGTACTCCTTTTTCTCCTGATTTATAGCATTGTTTGAGTGGTAGTAATGGTTGCAGTTACACTGTTTATCTGCCCATTACATTAAACATGGTTGTCCATTTGGAGGTTTCCTTTTTTAAGGTCCATACGTTCAGCATCACTAAGGCGGCAGGCAATGGGACGGTGGGGAAGAGGGATTAACAAGGGCGCATGGTAGCAGCCAAACTGAGGAAGGTCCAGGAGCCCAGGAAGAAATGGAGGACGAACTGTCGATGGGCATGGAAGACTCAGCAGATGAGGGAGACCTTGGTGAAATTTCGGTTGTTCGAGGTTAGGGGGAGATGTCAGAGGATGGAAGCATGGTTATCACCTCGCCGCCACAAACACAGCAAGGACTTGGTCCGCATGGATGTGCAAGACGCATGAGCGCCTTCTTGCTGCACTACCTACAACATGACCCTCGGATTGTCCGAATTAGAAGTAATGCTGACTACTGGATTGCCACAGTCTTAGATCCCCGGTACAAGTGAAAATTTGCCGAAATAATTCCAGCCATAGAAAGAGACGCACGTATGCAGGAGTATCAGCAGAAGCTGTTATGCAATCTTAGCTCGGCTTTTTTACTAAACACCAGTGGTGCACAGAGTGAATCTCCCAGTTGTAACTTGCCAAGCATGGGACTGTTGAGTCATCATCAGTTAAACCATACCAGCAACACCGTATGTGGTGGTAACAGCAATTTTATGGAATCGTTTCATAATTTTTTAGACCATTCTTTGCAAGGCCACAAGAGACAAGAAGTCTGACACATAGTCAACGGCTGGAGAGGATGATACAGGAGTATCTCCAAATGAACATCGATGCCATGACTGTACAACTAGAGCCTTGCTCATTTTGGGTTTCCAATCCTAAAAAATGGCCTGAGCTCGCCACTTACGCCTTGGAGATCTTGTCGTGTCCCGGAGCCAGCGTTGTCTCGGAACGTGTCTTCACTGCTGCTGGGTGTGTGCTGACAGATAAGCGCACGCATCCTTCCAGTGACAATGTGGACAGATTAACGTTCATCCAGATGAAGTCATGGATCCGCAAGGACTTTGCTACCTCTGTGTCATCCTGGGGAGAGTAATACCTGCTTTACACCTTTCAATTAAGCATACGATCTCGTATGCGATGTGACACGCCCCCATCGTATCTGCGACATGTTCAATTTGTTGACCATGTCGCACAAACGATTAATTGCCGTCACACGTACTTACCCTTCCATACGGCCTCGATGTGGGCGGCAAACATCCACTTCCTGGAGTGGGAGGGACGTGCAATGTCACAATGCGGCCGGCCAATTGAAGCGGAGGGGCGGAGATTATTGGGACGTAAACATCCCGCCCACCTCCTTCCTTCCGCATTACCTGCGGGAGCCGCGGGACGCAGGTCAGATCTGTTCATTGTTCCCAGGGTGTCACACACTGCGATGCATGCTGCCTCGGGAACATTGAACAACCCGACGTGCAATTTTTAGCAAATGAACGACGTGTATGCGATGAACAGTTTTACGTTCAATCGCACGTAGCTGTCACACGCTACAACACCACTAACGATGCCGGATGTGCGTCACTTACGACGAGATCCCACCCACATATCGTTAGATATGTTGTAGCGTGTAAAGCCCGCTTAAAGGCTGGCGTAATTTTGAATGTGCTTGATGCAAATCAACATGTGAAGTTTGCATCTGGGGCTTGCTGTATTTTTAAAAATGATCCAAGATGAACAAGTCATGGTTCAGCAAGGACTTTGCTACCCCTGTGTCATCCTCGAGACAGTTAAGGCTGGCATATTTTTGAATGTGCTTGATGCAAATCAACAGGTGAAGTTTGCAACTGGGGCACAAGTGATGCCAATAAAGTGGTGTGTGTGGCCCAATTTTTAGAAAAAAGGGAGAATCTGCTTGGAGTCCCCTTGCTGTGTTTTACATGATTTTAGAAGGGCATGACATGCCTATATCTGTGTCTCCTCCTCCTTTTACTCGTCTAGCTCTTTTGTTTTCGCATGAGTATATGTCCTTGTCACTTTTCCATGTGTCTGTGGTGTCTAGTAAGTTGTTTGTCACCTTTTGGACACCTTAGAAGGTGTTTTATATGTGTTTGTATGTGTTTGTGTTTGCCTGCCATTGTTTTCAATGGGGTTCAAATCGGTTCATCGAACGTTCGACAAACTTGCCCGACGTTCGACGAACCGAACTCGAACATTAGGGGGTGGCTCATCTCTACTCCTCACCTGGATCCTCTCAACAATACCTCCACGCAGAGTTTTATTTTTTTTTTATCTATAATTTTAAACCTTGTGTTTTATCTTAAATTATTATACAATAAATCAGTATACATTTTAGTAATTCCCTGCTGTGTTTCCATGTTTGTATACCTAAATTTAGGTCTACCCATTCACTCCCTTTTCCCACTCATCCACTTAGCGTGGTAGTTTTTCAATTATAGGTGTTAATAATAGGCATCTATCACACACCCCATTACTAAAGGCTGCTTTACATGCAGCGACATCATTAGCGATATCGCTCGTGAAAAAACCCACCCCCGTCGTTTGTGCGTCACGGGCAAATCGCTGCCCATGGCGCACAATATCGCTAGTCCCCGTCACACATACTTACCTGCCTAACAACGTCGTTGTGGCCGACGAACTGCCTCTTTTCTAAGAGGGCGGTTTGTGCGGCGTCACAGCGGCGTCACACGGCAGCCGTCCAAATGAAGCGGAGGGGCGGAGAGCAGCTGTACGACAGTGACGCTCACCTCGTCGCCGGAGGATGCAGGTACGGTGTTGTTCGTCGTTCCTGGGGTGTCACACATAGCAATGTATGCTGCCTAAGGAACGATGAACAACCTGCGTCCAACACCATCAATGATATTTGGGATTTGAACGACGTGTCATCGATCAACGATTAGGTGAGTATTTGTGATCGGTCGTTAGCGGTTATTCGTGCGTGTCACGTGCAAAGACGTCACTAATGAAGACAGATGTGTGTCACGAATTCTGTGACCCCCCCAATGACATCTCTTTAGCAATGTCGTTGCTTGTAAAGCCCCCTTTACTCTGTAAGTGTAACATTAAAAATCACACATATGAAAGAATAGTTTATTTGAATTTATTTGAATAAAGACACGCCTACACTATTATTATTTTTTATTATTATTATTATTATAGCGCCATTCATTCGATAGTTCTTTACTTGTGAAAAAGGGTATACATAGACAAGTACAATTATCATGAACAATGCAAGGCACAAACTGGTACAGAAGGAAAGAAAACTGTACACTACCATTGTGTAGTGGTGCATGACATCATGTGAATTTGTACTCCAGCCTATGAAGCCTTATTCAGAGAATGAGGCTCCGTAGGTCACTCCAGGTCACTCCAGGTTAGTACCAGCCTTAAGTAACTCTGGACATTACCCCGTTCCTAATGCACCATTTCAATCAAGAAGAGTCAAGGCAAAGCACCAGAATTGGTGCAACTAATGGATGCACCAATTGTGGGGTGGCTGGGGGCTGCTATTTTTAGGTTGGAAGAGCAAAATACCTTTGGCCCTTCCCAGCCTGATAACACCAGCCTTCAGCTGTCTGCTTTACCTTTGCTTGTTATCAAAAAACAGGGGAAATTTTGTATAAATTATTTTTTTAGTAAATTAAACCAACTTAAAAACCATTTAGTGCCACATGAAAGGCACTAAAGGGTGCAAAAGTAAAACCCTGTCTAGATGCCTACTCTATTCTATGATCCTAAATCAACTCTCTTTGAACTGCACTGTGACCAAACATTGCATCTCCGGGTCTCATATAAGACATGATGATGCAATGCAGCCGGCCAATCCCAGTAATGCAAGTAGCCAACATGGCTACGGCATTACCGCAATAATTCCTTGCATATTTAGCTGCTGAAAAAGAGTTGCAAAACATGTAAGCTGAGAAGTCAAGCCTGGCACTCGAGCACTCATGATACTTGGCAGAGTATCGAGCATGCCCAAGCCCCCTTATGCTCGATCGTGGATCAAGCAGTGCTGAGCATACTCGGTCATCATTAGTAACTAGTTTAACATGCCGAAAGTGATGAATGGTCTTCATAATATTAATAATTGCCTTGTAATGCACAGTTCTTGTTGTTCATGTAAAAATAAGCCATGAAAAACATTGAAATAATATGTTTCTGTGTATGCTTTATTTTTAACTCTAGACCTTAACAAAGTGTAAAATTCTCTGGCTCAGTCCATGGTAGATTTTCACTGAATGATGTCCTTTTCAACCTGAGGTTCACACAATAAAGTGCTCAATTCAATTAACTTGCTCTGGTTGGGAATTACATTTCATACAAAGGGCGACAGAACAAAAAATACATTACATGCATTTTGAAGTTCATGATCCTATTAAAGACCAAAATTTCCACTTAAAGACAAAATGGACCTGAGACAAAAGCATTGTCGTCTGATAAAAAGTTTATATTGCAAGTGGTAAAAAGAGGTGAATTCAAGGTTCTTCATCTTGAGACCTTTGTTTTTGTACTAATGTATACCCTAAGTAAATGCAGCAAATATTCTTTATTAATCAGAAAATTGGAAGTAGAAGAACATATCATTCATTTCTAGAGGTGGACGAAAAGTGAAATATTCGAGTTTGGATAATTCGAGCCAAATTGCAGGGTCCTTGTATATTGTTACCCAGCACTGATAAAGCATGGCTACAGCTCCCAGCTGTGTTTGTTATCTTGATAAAGTCGACAGCTGGGGGTTTGTATTCTGAATCTGGGGATGCACATGGTTGTTGGGTCCCCCAGCATAAATATAGCAGCCCACAGCCGCCCAAAATTGTTGCATCCATTAGATCCGACAATCCCGACACTTTACCTGGCTCATCCCAAATGCCTGGTGCGATGTCAATTAGAGTAATATAAGTGGCTAATGACAGCTCAAAGCTGCCACTAAGACATAGATTAGTAATGGAGAGGGATCTATGAGACCCGAATAATAATCCTGTATGTAAAAAGAAATGAACACAAAACACAGAGAAAAATCCTTTATTTAAAAAAATCAGCCTCTTTCTCCATTATACTCAGGTCCCTCGTAATCCACATCATGACACCCACAACATTCATGGCTCTGCTGCATACTGAAATTGCAGTGAACAGGCACATTAGTAAACATGACTGTCCGCTGCAGCTTCTGGCAGAGATTGACTGAGCCTCAGCTGTGAGCGATGATGTCACTGAGTTTATGTGTGGTGAAAGCTGGAGGTTCCCAGGGTACCCCACCTGTCATCATAGGTTAATTTACCTCAGGTGATCTCATTGAACTCAGTGACCTGACCTCAGGAGAACTACGTTCAATGAAACCTGCTTGTCCTGGCAGAAAACTGCATTTTTTTACCAAGAGATGCAGATTTGTTGCTGAAATTTATGTACCAAATTTCTTCACCAAATCTGCATCTTATGACAAAAAAGCATCAAAATTTTATGTGGTTTTGATGTAATTTTTGCCAAGAGATGCAGATTTGGTGCAGGAATTTGGTATATAGATTCCAGCACCAAATCTGCATCTCCAGACAGAAAACTGCACAAAAATGGTTTTTAAGCCATGTTGGTGTGGTTTTCTGCCAGGAGATGCAAATTAGAGGCTGACATGTCTGCACCAGATTTCTCCACAAAATTTGTATTTCTTGGCTTAAAACCACATTGAAACGGCATCAAAACGTTTTTGTGCATTTTTTTTGCCAAGAGATGCAGATTTGGTGCTGAAATTTTTACCCAAAATTGCTGTACCAAATCTGCAAGGTCTGCCAAAAAAAGCATCAAAACGTGATGTGCGATGCTAATGGATGAAACAATTCTGGGCAGCTTCAGGCTGCTATTTTTAGGCTGGTGGGGGGCCCAATAACTATTAGCCATGTGAGCCTGAGAATACCAGCCCCAACTTTCAGCTTTTTCATGGCTGGTATAAAAAATATGAGGGACCACACATTGCTTTTTTTTTTCTTACAGTTTTGTGTGCAAAAATCATCTGCAGCATGTCGATTGCTGGTGTGTTTTTTAGCGTTTCCAGACATTGATTTTAAAGAAAAGCATGGCAAAAAAAGCACCAAAAAACCCAAACAAAGAACGAAAAACAAACTAAAAAAACCACCAAAAGGTGCATTTTTTTGTGCAGAAAATTTCTGCACCTAATCTTCAGCATCTATCCAATTTTGGAGAGTCACCACAGTTATGCTTTTAATTTTAGCAATTGTGAGAAGTTGTCTTTTGTTGTGTGCCAATATAGCATTATCAAGTCTGCCAACTAGTGTTTGGTGTATTTATCATAGCTGCTGTGATATCTGCTTACAGCAGATGATATGGCAATATTGATTTCATTGGTTCTTTGCCTAATATATTGTAACTAGTGATGAGAAAGCACTAAAATGTTTGAGTGCTCGTTACTTGAATCGAGCAGGTCGGTCGCTCGGATGGGTTTGATTCAGGTAACGAGTATAATGGAAGTCAATGGGAAACACGAACATTTTTCCAGTAGACCTTAACAGGAGGTCTGGGCGGACTGAAAATCCTGAATTGGACAGAAACATAGCTAAAATGGAATGGGAACAGTATGGACAAGACACCTAGATGCATCTCAGACTCTCAGGTCACTGCTGGGAACAATGTTATCAGCGTATCGATGTACGTTTACCAAAGGACAATAAAACACACAAAACCAAAGCTAAAATGTATTTTACGGGAGAAAATGTTAAAAACATGTTAATAAACATTCTTTCCTGGGTAATGATTTCTATATAATGCAAAATACAAAATAGAAGGAAAAACACCATCCTCCACTCCTTAGGCTATGTTCACACCTAGCGTTTTTGCACTTTTGTCATTGCTTTTAAAGATGAAAAAACACATTTAAGAATACTGAAAAAATGCTGATAAAATTAACATTCAGCTTCTTTCAAAAATGTAGCAGCTTTCCATTGCAGTCAGGAAAAAAATAAGCGTGTGAATTAGATTTATGAAATCTCATTTCTTTTGCTAGTCTTAGAAAAATCAGCTTTTAATTTGCATAAAACTCATTAAAAATGCTACAACAAAAGGATGCAGCAAAAATACAATTTGTGAACATAACTTTAATAGCTGGGCCATCTCTCATCATATTTCGCCGTCAGCTATGACTACAGTAGATTACATAGTATAGGGGTGAAGCTATAAAGCTACATCCACCAGTAGTTACTGGTAAAATTATTTTTATAGTTTACTACCTTATCTGGGCATGTGTTATGTATGACATGTCAGACCATCTTGTTTAAGGAAGAGGGATTTCGATACACCCTGTATAAGATAGAAAGGACGGTCTCATGCACATTTTGTTAAAATTGTTAGGTAGCGGGACTCCTAGACTGGTAAAGTTTATGCACTAATTTGAAGGGCTGCCAAAAATTTGAAGGAGGGACTCCAATACACCCTGAAAGACACATAGATAAAGGCCACAGAGAACATTTTTTAACATTTGGAAGAAGTGGGATGTCTGTGGCCAAGAACAAAGAGTCCTGGACTCGAGGCCACTCAGGATTCAACTGCCACAAGGCATTCGACTCTGATCTTGCTCCAGCTATGATCGGCATCAGTTAATCCTGTTGTGGCTCAGGGCATCAAGCTTCCCCGAGGCTTCAAAAGGATTGAAGTAGGGGATTCAAAAGATTTTGATTATCTCCTTGGATACCTTTTCTATTGAAAATTCCAGAACCATGTGGGAGAAACTTCTCCAAACCATCCTGGGGAAAGAATACCACAGGTCCTTGGTCTATTTAATCACAAAAGAGGCGCATTTGGGCCTTTCTCACATTTGATAAATGCAGCTTTACCTTTCTTGTCCAGAGTTGAGTCATATCTGAGGTTTGCAGGCTGCAGTCATTGCTCACTTCCTGCTTAATTTGATTCCATGGTTTTTTAGTGCCACCGGGGGCAAAATAACTGATAAACTCATCTTTCTGTCAACTGAAAATGCTGATAGGCTGACTGTTCTCAAAATGAACAATGTCTGGATTGGCCAGAACTTCTCAACCCTACCTGATGACATCAGCAAAATGTTATTTTTTTTCTGTTGTATTTCCATGCACCCCTTCCAACCCAAAAAAGTGTATAGTGTTCATTCTTTCCTTTTCTTGCCCTCTTCTTTCTCAATCATATCAAGATAATCATCAGACACCCTTCACTCGTAATTATTAGATGGGCATCAAGCTGTCGATAATCATAATTTTTAGAAGGAAATTATCCGGCCTTCACTCATAATTTTACTTATATATGGAGTTAAGCCAAATATGTGGCTCACATGCCCCATTCACTGCTCCCTGCTTAAGTTGATTCCGTGTGTTTTTTATTGCCACCAGCGACCTAATAACTGATAGGTGCATCCGCCTGTCAACTGAAAGTGCTGACAGGCTGACTTTTCTCAAAATGAATAAGGCCTGGATTAGCCCAGAATTCCTAACCTCACTTGATGACAGCGTCATAACATAAAGAAAATTCAAATGTTTCTTTTTTTTCTGGTGTATTCCTGTCATGATGACTATGGGATAGCAGGGATTTAGGGCTCCTAAGCTGTCCATCAAGCTAGTGAGCACTATGCTATTCCTCACCTCAGGATACTCCTGATGGCGGAGAGGCCTGAATCTCCTACCTTGCTCTACTCTTGACCAGTCCTGATTTGATTCCCCTTCCCTCTCTCCCCAGAGAGAGATGCAACAGGAGTGAGATGAAGTACATGGATAAAGACAGACAAGGGATAACCAAAACTCTGTTACACATCACACACAAAAAGGTTAAGACAATAAGAAAATCAGTAGAAAAAAAAACAAGAGCAGGAAGGAAGCTACAAAACAACAGGGGTAAACTCCACAAATGCACCAAGCAATAAGCACAACTTTCACCAGAACATCTGGGACATCAAAGCTCACAGACCAACATAAGTAAACTATTGCTTAGATGGGTGAAAGGATTCAACCAACATAAATAGGAAGGGAGCAGATGTGAGACCTCCCCACAACATGTGATCACAGAAGCAAACAGACCAGCAGAGATTCTCTCTTGCTAGTTTGCCTATGAATCAGCACACAGCAGGTCAATGCCAGAGTCTGCCTGTGTTGATCCCAGAATTCGGAGAAACCATTGGATAGTGTCAGAATCTGCTATCTGAACAGAGCTCAACGCTGTCATGACAGTTCAGTCAGTAAAGTTTGTGCAATGCTCCGTATGCTAAGTCCCACTGACCACTTCTAACCCGAAAAAGGGTATACCGTTTATTCATGGTTTCTTCTTTTTGTTATCCTTCTACTCCTTATCAAGAAGGTTATCATACGGCCCTTGTTTCACATTTTTAGAGAGCCATCAAGCGGCCCTCACTTATAATTATTAGAGGGCCATCAGGTGGCCCTCAGGCTTCACTTTTAATCCCTTCATCCCCAGCCAATTTTCCATTTTTCATTTTTGTTTTTTCCTCCTCTTCTCCTGAGAGCCACAACTTTTTTCATTTTTTCGATAATAGTACCATATGAGGGCTTGTTTTTTGAGGGATGAGTTGTACTTTTGAATGAAACCCTTAGGGGTACTTTGCACGTTGCGACATCGCTACTGCGATATCGTCGGGGTCAAATTGAAAGTGATGCACATCCGGCGCCGGTAACGACGTCGCAACGAGTAAAGCCTTGAAGCACCGATAAACGATCGCAATAGCATCGAAAATCGGTGATCTGTGTAATGTCGGTCATTTCCCTAATTTCACTGCAGTGACAGGTACGATGTTGTTCCTCATTCCTGCGGCAGCACACATCGCTGTGTATGAAGCTGCAGGAACGAGGAACATCTCCTTACCTGCGTCCCACCTGTAATGAGGAAGGAAGGAGGTGGGCGGGATGTTTACATCCCGCTCATCTCCACCCCTCCGCTTCTATTGGCCGTCTGCCATGTGACGTTGCTGTGACGCCGCATAACCCGCCCCTTTAGGAAGGAGGCGAGCCGCCGGTCAGAACGATGTCGCAGGGCAAGTATGTGCGTGTGAAGCTGCTGTAGCGATAGTTTGCTACGGCAGCTATCACATGATATTGCATCTGCGACGGGGGCGGGGACTATCGCGCTCGGCATCGCTACAATCGGCTAGAGATGTTGCAGCGTGCAAAGTACCCCTTAGTTTTACCATATAGTGTACTAGAAAATGGGAAAAAAAATCCAACTGCCATGAATTTTTTTTTAAAAAAGTGCAATTGCACGGTTGTTTTTGGGGATTTTTAATCAACGTGTTCATTATATGGTAAAACTTACATGTCAGTGTGATGCCTCACATCTGAACAAGTTCGTACATACCAAAGATGAATACTTTTAATCTTATCTAAGCGGTGAAAAAATTTTTTGAAGAATTTGTTTTTTACTGTTTTATTTTCAATGGGGAGAATGGGGGATGATTTGAACTTTTAGGGGTTTTTTTTCCATATATTTTTTTAAAACTTTTTTTATTTATTTTACTAGTCCCCTATGGGATTTTATCACTGAACAGTCTGATTGCTTGTTCATTTCTGCTGATCAAAGCAGAAATGCAATGTTCCTGTAAGAGTCGGCGCTCTGTCGGCCGACCGAGCATCCTCACAGGACGCACAGGACGCTCGGTCGGCTCCACCACAGGCACCTGCATTAGCCTGATTATCTCTGGACTTCCTACCAAACATAATCCATGGACCTCTCTCCCAGGTTAATCCCTTGAAGCCACAGCCATCCAGAGATTTACATCAGCCTACTCCGTACACATCAGCTTGCTTGGGACACTTCCCTGCTGATTTAGCACACTCCCTGTGCTCCTCAATAGAGTCATCCAGAGACTCACATCTACCTATCCATCTGCATATCAGTTGGCTTGGGACACTTCCCGCTTATGTGGTATACCTCCTGTGCCCTTCAACACAGTAATACATCTTTGGAGACCCACATCTCCCACGTCACATTAGACCGTGCGCAACATGTATGCACCATCTGAGATCATCCTTATCTACCGCGAAGATCTCTTCCTACATGTATTCAACTTTTAGTCACGATATAGAAGCATCTATTTGACCGATGGATTTGACCTGTCCCCTCTTTATATAGTTTATTTCTACTAATACCCATTCTGTACACGAGTACTGCTTCAACCTTGTGACTATATGACTGTATATGTCTGTCCGACCTGAAGAAGGCCTATCGGGCCGAAACGTCGTCACCTGGCGGACATTAATTTATACAGCACTTTTTCACGATTTTCTGCACTAATAAATGAAAAGGAACTGATATCAATTTTTTCGTATATTTACTTCTAAATACCCACTGGAAACTTTCAGTGTGCCAGAGTTATTCTTTTCCATTAACGTCTTTTTCTCCTGGCACCTAAGTAAAGGGTGATGCGAGGTCTTTTCTCTACTATTGGGTTGATATTTTTAGGCTGGGGGGCTCCCAATAACGTGAGTCTCCACAGCCTGAGAATAACAGCCCTCTGCTGTGAGGTTTTATCTTGGCTCAGTATCAAAATTAGGGGGAACTGCTCATCGTTTTTTTTATTTATTTATTTTACTGTACGATAAAGACCCGCCCACCGGCGGCTGTGATTGTTTGCAGTCAGAAAGCTGTCACTTAGCGTGGGGGTGCGTCTGACAACAAATTAATCACAGATGGGGAAGCAGTGAATATGTATGCGCCTAATTATAACATGTACAGTATGTATTAATGACTTGTTTATGTGCATGTGCATTCCTGCTAAACTCAACTAGTATAGTACTGTAGTAAATAGCTAGGCACCATATTCTGCTATTTCGGTCTGTCTCATAGAAAACGAAAAGAGCAGTAATGGGCGTACGGGACTGCTGCTCCAATGAAATGATGGACACAAGTTACCAATTCTAGCAATTATCTACCGATCTAGTAGTATTCTAACATTCTCTATCGATCTATCCTGTGGTAAAGTTCTTTAAGTATCAGTTGTCATTCTTTCTAGACTATGCTGTTAGTTTGGAAAAATAATTGGTGATTACTGTTATTTATTACTTTTAAATTTTAGCTAATAAGCCTAATAATAAAATACTTAGGAGAAATAGAATGTTAGATCTAATAAAATTACCACTTTCTTGAAAATTCCTAACCATTTGTCAGCACGCTGTATTAACTCAGAATAATAATGGATGTTTAAGTAGTCATAATAAAAAGAATTTGTAGACATTGTTATTCAAATCGGTTTCAACATTTAAAAAAAAAATAACACATAAAATCCACTAATATCATAAAATTGAAAAAAAAATACATTTATACAATAAAAAGAGTTCATTTTTCTTTTTACAATGCAATGTTCTGAAAAAATACTTGATAGAATTAGTTTTTTGTAATTGACTTGACGTTCATAGGAAAATACAGTGGATCATATGTAAAATGGTAAAAAGCAACTGAGAAATGAGGAGAGCTTTGGATCTAATATTGGTCAAGGACGGGTGAAGCAATGTGTTTCAAAGTGTTTCACATGTACAAACCAAAAATGCATTGCAAAACTGTTCAGCATAAAATCATATACAATTTTGCTATGTGGTTTATTGCTAATTAGTGAAATACTCCTGCAACTACATTCAGCCATTCAGCGTGAGATAAACTCTAAAAAATCATCAAGAAAAAAACTTTAGAATTGATCTCGCACAACTGGGGTTTACCTTTGAGATTCCAGTGGCAAGAGCGGCTCCGGTCCGTCATAGAATGCCAAGTGTGAGGAGGTGCACGCTCCAAAAACAGCTCACGTCCAAGACAATCTCACATGAAGAAAAAGAACGAGCGGGTCCACTCCAACGTCCACAAAAAACTTTGTCTTTGCTTCAGAAATTATAATAGCAGTGGTGAAGTCCTAGGATGACGGCCGTTTTGCACTCTCAAGTGCTTCAACCTTAGGTTTCCTTTTAGGGGGAGGGCCCTGTCTACTCTCTATGGTCCCGTAGAAGCACTTAAGAGTGCAAAACGGCCGTCGTCCTGGGGGACTTCGCCACTGCTATTTTAATACACACCTTTTTCTGAAATAAAGCCAATGTTTTCTTTGGACGTTGGAATGGAGGAGCTCGTTCTTTTTCTTCATGTGAGATTGCCTTAAACTCTAAAAAATGAATGGGCTAATTAGTATTATAGACAATGTCACACATGCAAAAGAAGGACATGAACAACAAGAACAAGTGTGATGTGTAAAAAAAAATAATGCCTAACAATGATAAGCAAAGTAATATACAAAGTAGATATCCAAGAAGTATCCATATTTAAGAGAATATCTATGGAGAAACGTCTGCAGTCAGTTTTTGTGAGTGCAGAATACCAAATTGTGGTGCTGTTCACACTGTCACATTTGCCCAGTATTCCCAGAGAGTATACTTACATACTTGCAGTCACTTGTCGACTAGGCACGCTTGTTTTTTCTTTGTAGAAGGGAATTGAGAAGTCTGCACATTGCCGCACATGACCGCACATCTAGTCGGCACATGACCGCAAGTATTTAAATCACATGAGGTCACGTGGCTTCCCACTTGCACCAGCAAAATTGGGGACCTATAGTGACTGCATACTTGTGTCCCAAGCCACTTTAATTAAAACTAAATTTTAATTTATTGACAACAATCACTGGTAAGAGACACAAACATTTAAAAATATTTAAAAAGCACATTTTTCTTCACGTGTGCGAGAAGATACGGTGGCTATTAGACTTATAATCTAAGAAAAAGACTGATGGCACACCCTACCTTTTTAATGTGAATAGGTGCAAACTGAATATGAAACATAGTAACAAAAAGGAGACAGTTGCACACTGCAGTGCTAAGATATGTGGGACAATCAATATGGGAATATAGACATGCATTACTGGTATGAAAAATATGTAAAAATTTAGATACTTACCACACAAAAATGGCCAAATTTATGTAAGCCCAGCAGCCAGCGGCAAGACAACCTCTTTTTTTGTTGGGTCCCTACCAAACTAATGCCTCTGTTTGGGTTAAAAAAAAATACAATTTATGGGTGCACAAGAACCTGCAAATGGAGAATTAAAATCACCTGAGGCTGAAGAGTAGGAGAGCTCAATAAGAAGGCATAACCCTGTAATTTAAGAAAAACACTGATAGCACATTCTATCTTTCTAATGTGAACAGGTGCAAACTGAGCATGAAACATAGTAACAAAAAGGAGAGAGTTTCCTGCTGGCCTTTAGACTTATACAGAAAAATCCTTAGAAACATGAGAATGCATGCAGCACTTTGTACATGCAAGTGTTTATCATAATAACAAACATGGAAATAGGACTTTATGATAGGAATAGGAATTTAGACTTTATGACATATTGGTATACATATGAGGCCAACATAATGGCCCTACTAAGAGGAATAACATGTCTGTGATAGCCAAGAGCTAATAACATAGTAAATTGGAATGTGAGTATCGCATCGGCATCACCCGGGGCAGTCGCACACTCTATGGACAAGAACTTCTCAGCTGTATGCATTTCTATGCAACTGACCCGCTTCTGTCCGAGAGTGTGCGGATATGTCAGGTGATGCCGATGCAAGACTCGTTGAGTCATACGCAAGTGTAACTCTGGCCTAAGAGACTATAAGGTGATAATACTAAAAGGGATATATATGTATGTAAAGCATATTTAAAACAAAATGTATCAAATCAAAAAAGTGTCAGAAACTCAAATTTGAAGGAAAAACTGAGATGATGTGTACCGCCCCGTGGGCTCAGTTGCGACCGCCGAGCCGCTCGGATCCGTGCTCGTACTGCGGGTGGTGGCTCGAGCCTCTCACGGAGCCGGAGGTCACGTCGCTCTGCAAGGGAGTTGGCGCTACACGCGGTGATTTGGGTGATTGATTTGGAATGACAGTTCGTGATGCCACCCATGGGTTGTGGTGATTGTGGACACCACCGCTACGGTGAAGGTGCGGGGATCCCCGGAGCAGTGTAATGGCGCAGCTAGGTGTTGACCCCTCCATGGGTAGGGGTTGTTGGTCCCGGTAGGCGAGGGCTGGGGTGCTGGGTGAAGTACTGATGTACTCACTCTGACACAAGACACTGGAGTCGCTGGTAAACCAAACGGAGTGATGAACGGGGCCTGCAGCCGGCTGCACAGCTTCTTCCAGACTAGGTTTGTGGTCTCCACCTTTCTCCTGCACCTCTGTGTAAATGTTTTGACTCCTGTGCCTAGACACCGGTAGTCCGCTCCCCGACTGGTATATGCCGGAGGAGGTCATTTGCCCGCAGACGCTGGCCATTGGGTCTCTATGCCTTGTCGTGACCTGGTATGGTTGGGATGTTGTCTTCTAAAGGGACTTGTGTGGGGTAGGTCCTTAAGTCCAGTCCGCAATCAGTTGATTCGACTCGGCCCTGTCGGTTCAGGGCTTTGTGCTGGGTCTGAGTACCCTGCCTGATGCTCCGGTATCCAGTTGGCTTCCCGGTTTGGTTCCGGCTGGCCACTACCCTGTCCCGGTCCCTTACGGTTCCACCGGTCATATTCCCGGTCTCCTGCAGGTGGCCACCACCGTCTGCCTCCTTGCCAATGGTGACTGGGCTCTGACCCAGCCACCAGAGTAGTCTATGGCAGGCCTGACCGCAGGTCTGCCTCTGGACTCAACCTCTCTGCTTCACTGTCAAAACTACTTTGCACTTCAACTTGAACTTGACTACTTAGGTTCCCGCCTCCAGGCCTGTGAACTCCTCGGTGGGCTGAGCCAACCACCTGGCTCCGTCCCCCCCCTTGTGTGGACATCAAACCTGGAGGGTGGTGACATTGGTTTTGGTTTGGCTGGTGTTACCTAACCGGGAAGGGGGTGTGGAGTTGTGTGTGTGTGACTACCTGGGATGACCAGGATAGTCCAGGGTGTCACACAAACAATTATAGAGAAAGTTTAAAAAAAATAGCAATCAAATATAAGTGATGTAAAGCAAAACGTCACAGTTTTTTAAAGTTTTCAGCACTGGAGAGGTGCTTAAATTTAATTCCCCTGACCTCTGTCTTAGGCCAGAGTTCCACATGTGTATGACTCGTGCGAGTCTCGCATCAGTATGACGAGCGCCTCAGCTGCATAGAAATAGATGCAGCTGACCCACACCAGCCAGGAGAGTGTGCAGCTGTACCAATGCAAGACTCGTACGAGTCATACGAAAGTGGAACCATACCCTTATACTGATCATCTAATGATTTCACCTTTTTTGGTGTCACATTGGTCCCACGACACTGCTTTGCATGTGTAACTTCTGACTGACCGGAAGTCAGCAGTTACATCAAAGGTGCTCACTACTAGAGATGAGCGATGTTCGATTCGAACAGTTCGCCAATTTCAAATTCAAGTGATTTTGGGGGGTGTTCGAGTCGTTCGATGAACGATTTGCTTCATGTTCGGCCGTTCAAGTTACCATTCGATAACGGTTAGATCACCAAAAGCGTCGCTAGTTACTAGCTGGCTTTTCACTGTAATACTGTCAGTCACTGTTAATAATGATATTATCAAAATTCAGCGTATAGTGTGCGGGGGGGACGGGGTTTAGGTCAGTGCTGCAGAGTGCTGAAAGAATGGAGATCATCATTTTTTTTTTTTTCCAAACCGCGCATACAGTGGGGCATGCCAGGCTGTCAGCAAATCATAGACACACACACACAGCAAAGTGGGTTTTTGCCAGACAAGCAAGGGCATGTGTTATAGGCTGTGTATGTCACATGTCCTTGCCCTATAAGACCCGGCCATTTTCCCCATCGCCGCCATTATCTCTTTGCTGCGGGTGTGTGACAGTCACCGCTCCCACTGCTGCTGCTGCTGATGTGTGCACTATAGACTTATACAGTGCAATCTACACATCGGCTTAGGGATTAGGGACTACTTGTAATTTCAGCCCTTTTCAGAGCTATATTGCAGCACTTCATAGCCATTTTTGCTAGGCAGATCTGTGGCAGCGCTGTGCAAGGGTTTATCACAGTGTTTGTCTAAATCAGCTCAGGCAATTCATTGGGGCATAGTTTCATTGCCAGGGATAGTACATGAGGGTTCCTCTGCTGACAAGAAAACTACAGCACCTCTGCATTGTACCCCAACTCTCCATGTTTGCTAAGCCATTTTAATTACACAAAGTGCAGCCAGTTTTAGGGGCATAGTTTCATTGTCTGGGATAGTACGTGAGGGTTCCTCTGCTGACAAGCAAGCTACACCACATATGCATTGTACACCACCTGTCCATTTTTGCTACGCAATTTTAATTGCAAAAAGTGCTGCCAGTGTTAGGGGCATAGTTTCATTGTCTGGGATAGTACGTGAGGGTTCCTCTGCTGACAAGGAAGGTACACCACCTCTGCATTGTACCCGACCTCTCCATTTTTGTAACTCAATTTTTATTGCAAAAAGTGCTGCCAGGTTTAGGGGCATGGTTTCATTGTCTGTGATAGTCAGTGTTGGTTCTTCAGCTGTCAATAAAGCTACACCACCTCTGCAATCTATGTCGCGGGCGGGGAGGAGGGTGTCAGCACACCGCGCTCACCCCTTCTGCTCGGGTCCGGCAGCTGCTCAGTGGTGGCTCGAGCGGTGGGCCGGATCCCGGGGTTTCTCGAGCGTCACTCCTCGCCCGTGAGTGAAAGGGGGGTTGTTTGGGGTGTTGGGATAATGTCCGTGACGCCACCCACGGTTGTGGTGATGTGTAGCACCACCGCTGCTCAATGCGGGGATCCCGGGGATGGTGATGGGGAGCAGCCAGGTGTTGTGTTGCCCCTCCGTGGGTAGGGGTTGGTGATCCCGGGGCCCGGTGATGGCTTGTGAGGTGCAGGGCCTGGTGGGCGCAGGGACGCGGGGGCAGCGCTGTGCCTTGCGGCACTATGGTACTCACTCAGCCTGAGACTTGGACACAGTTTGTACGGTAAACTAAACGGCTGGTAGGACGGTCCCACAGACGGCTGCTTTGCTTCCCCGGTAGGTGACGGTGATGTCCCTCTTCCTTGCACCTGTATGTACGGATGGTTGCGATGGGTCCCCACCGGTAACCCGCTCCCCGGCTTCAAGCTGGGCCGGAGGAGCACTACACTTTGCCCGCAGGCGCTGGCCCTCAGAGACTGGTGCCCTGGCGGTGGCGGTGCCTCTGTTGTACAGGTTGGACTGTTGCCTTCTATCGGGACTTGGTTGTTGGGGGAATCTACGTCCCCTTCACTGACGGATTCGGCAAATTTGGCGGCTCCTAGCCTTGCCGGGGTCCGAGAGGCCCCTGCCCTGGTGCTGACTGTCTTTCGGAACACTGCTCCAGACCACCGGGCACACAGCCAACGGGGTCCTTCCAGGAACTTCCAAACGGTCCCCCTCCGGACAGTCACCGCCGTCGCTGACCTTGCTGTTCTGGCCCTACACAAAGCTGGGCTCTCAGGCTTGCACACTCTCTGCTCTGTCACCACTTCTTGCTTTCCTCCTTTACTACTCTTCTTTCCTCCACTTTCACTTCTCTGTTGTTTACTCTTGCCCTCCCCGGGCTCAACTTGTTTACACAAGCTCGCCCTGAGCTCGACTTCACTCTTGCCCTGCCCGGGCTAATCTGCCTGACACTTCCTGCCTCCAGAGCTGTGAGCTCCTAGGTGGGCGGAGCCAACCGCCTGGCCCACCCCCTGGTGTGCATCAACAGACTCCTGGAGGAAGGCAACAAGGATTTTTGGTTCAGCTTAGGTGTGTCTACCTGGGGTGTGGGGTGTGGTGGTGTGTGACCTGTGTCCCCTGGCTTGCCCAGGGCGACACATCTACACCACCTCTCCATTTTTGCTACGCAATTTTAAGTGTCCAATTTGGTCACAAACAAAATGAGTGGCAAAAGGACAGATGCTGGTGGAAAGGGGAACAGGCATGTTGGAAAGGGAAAAAAAGGTTGTGTCCGTGGGGTAGGTGGTAAACCAATAGTAACATCTGCTGAAGAAAGGCCATCTTCCAGCAAAAGTAAGATGTCTACTACTTTCCATGAACAATCTGATGTGATCCCTTTTTTATGGAAACGACCAACTCTAGCAAAGGTAGATGATGCTCAAAAAGCACATGCTTGAATGGATCTCAAGTGCTCCATCAAGTGGCCTCTCCTCCACCTCAACTTCAACATTCCAAAGACTCCAGTTCTCTGAGTTGTCACCCCAATCGCACTTACAGCTCTCAAGTCTCCACCCGGCTTGCAGAGTATGGGGTAACAGAGATGGTTGACTCTGCAGAGCTGTTCAGTCACACTATAGCCTGGGAATCAGAGGTCTGCTCCAAAGCTACAGTGAGTCCAGACCAGGAAATGATCTGCAGTGATGCTGTTAAGGGCAGGAATAGATTGGATCTGAGGATGAGGGGAGTGCAAACACACAGGTTGATGATGAGGTTGTAGATCCCACTTACTGTCAACCCACAGTCAGGCACTCGATGAGGTCAGCAGAGGCGGTGGAAGAGGATGCGACTGACGTCGAGGTTAGCTTGCGCCTTTCTGGACACAGACGGAGTACTGGAAGCACGTCAACAACTACATCCTCAGCCACAACTCTGCCTCTGAGTACAAGTCGGGGTGGCTCTGCAGGTCGCATGGGCTCTAAGCCTTGCCTAGCCTGGTCCTTTTTTGACATCACAAAGGATCTCCCAACTCATATTATCTGTAAGATTTGTCACCAATCTCTAAGTACAGGCCAAAACCTCACTAGTTTTACTACTTCATCCATGAACCATCACATGGATATGAAGCATAAGTCCCAGTGGGAAGCTCACTGTGCTACATTGCGGCCTAGCGGAGCAGGCCAACCACCGTCTGCCCTTTCAAATGCATCCGCACGCTCTTCATCCTCTATGACTGTGGGGACAGCAGTCACACATGCTTTTCGATGCACACCTTCCAGCACTTTAACCACAACAGGCAGTGTGATTGGCAGGTCATCAGTTGTTTTGGAATTGGAAACAGCTGTTGGTGTTGAGCTCTCTCAGACATCGAGAGCACAAACTTTGGATGAAGGCAACATTATGTATCCGCCTGCACTTTCCTCACAGACCAGCAGTTTTCCAGGGACACCCTACTCAATGCCGTCTCAACACAGCAGCCAGCCATCGGTCCCTCAGATGTGGACAATTAAAAGACCATTTCCTCCTAGCCATGACAAAGCTAAGAGGTTGACTTTCACCCTCTGCAAGCTGTTGGCTATAGAAATGCTGCCTTTCCACCTGGTGGACACAGAGGATTTTCGAGACCTTATGTCCATCGCAGTGCCCCAGTACCAGATGCCCAGTCGCCACTACTTCTCCAAAGAAAGGTGTGCATGCACTACACCAGCATGTCGCACACAACATCACTGCTTTCTTGAGAAACTCTGTGTGTGACAGGGTGCATTTCACCACCGATACTTGGACCAGCAAGCATGGAGAGGGGCATTACATGTCGCTGACTGGTCACTGGGTAACTATGGTAACTATGGTGAGAGATGGAGAAGAGTCTTGCCATCCCCACGTGTTGTGCGTCAATCTTCTGTATGTAGAAGTTCCTCCACTGCTTCTGCCTCCTCAACCTCCTCTCAGTCCTCCACCTCCGCCCAAAGCCTGTCTGGTTAGGCCACCCGCGTTGTAACTGCACACAAGGAATCCTGCACACCTCCTTACTATGCTGGCAGCAGAGCTCAATGGCATCAGGTGGTCTTTACGTTGAAATGTCTGGGAAATAAGAGTCACACAGCTGACCAGTTGTGGTCAGCTCTGAAGACCGAGTTTCGTAAATGGGTGTCTCCACTCAACCTGCAGCCAGGGAAGGCCGTGTGCGACATTGCTGCAAACCTGGGTGCGGCCCTTCGCCGGGGCAAGGTGACACACGTGCCTTGTATGGCTCATGTGTTGAACCTTGTTGTCCAGCAATTTTTAACCCACTACTCTGGCCTAGATGGGCTTATGCACAGGGCACGGTCACTATGTGCTCACTTACGCCGTTCACATGGTGCAGCTGACCGACTTGCATCGCTCCAGAAGTCTTTCGGCCTGCCGGTTCACCGCCTGAAATGCGATGTGTCGACACACTGGAATTCGACTCTCCACATGTTGCAGCGACTGTGGCAGCACTGCAGAGCCCTGGTTCAATATGTTATGACGTATGGTGACGAAGATGTTTAGTGTTTACAATGCCATTATCAGCATGACAATTCCAGTCATTTACATGCTGGAGCACACTAAACATTATTCGGAGACAGGTGCTGGGACAAGAGGAAGGGGAGGAAGTACAGGAAGATTCATATGCAGAAGGGATATCAAGATCTACAAGGTCCAGACGGTCAGCATTACCAAGGCGGCAGGCATGGGACGGTGGGGAAGAGGGATTAGCAAGGGCGCATGGTAGCAGCCAAACTGAGGAAGGTGCAGGAGCCCAGGAAGAAATGGAGGACGAACTGGCGATGGGCATGGAAGACTCAGCAGATGAGGGAGACCTTGATCACATTTCGGTTGTTCGAGGTTGGGGGGAGATGTCAGAGGAAGGAAGCATGGTTATCACCTCGCCGACACAAACACAGCTATGACTTGGTCCTCATGGATGCGCAAGACACATGAGCGCCTTTTTGCTGCAGTTCCAACAACATGACCCTCGGATTGTCAGAATTAGAAGTAATGCTGACTACTGGGTTGCCACACTCTTACATCCCCAGTACAAGTCAAAATTTGGCGAAATAATTGCAGCCATAGAAAGGGACGCACATATGCAGGATTATCAGCAGAAGCTGTTATGCAATCTTAGCTCGGCTTTTCCACTAAACACCAGTGGTGCACATAGTGAATCTCACAGTTGTAACTTGCCAACCATGGGACTGTTGAGTCATCATCAGTCAAACCGTACCAGCAACACCGTATCTGGTGGTAACAGCAATTTTATGGTATTGTGTCATGATTTTTTTAGACCATCCTTTGCAAGGCCAAAAGAGACAAGAAGTCTGACACATAGTCAACACCTGGAGAGGATGATACAGGAGTATCTCCAAGTGAATATAGATGCCATGACTCTGCAACTGGAGCCTTGCTCATTTTGGGCTTCTCATCTGGAAAAATGACCTGAGCTCACCACTTACGCCTTGGAGATTTTGTCGTGTCCAGCTGCCAGCGTTGTCTCGGAACGTGTCTTCAGTGCTGCTGGGTGTGTGCTGAGAGATAACCGCACGCGTCTGTCCAGTGACAATGTGGATAGACTAACGTTCATCAAGATGAACAAGTCATGGATCCGCAAGGACTTTTCTACCCCTGTGTCATCCTGGGGAGACTAAATGCTTGTGGATTTATATTGTGCTTCATGCAAATCAACATGTCAAGTTTGCAACTGGGGGACAACTGATGCCTCTTAAGTGGTGTCTGTGGCCCAATTTTTGGAAAAAAGGGAGACTCTGGTTGGAGTCCCCTTTTTGTTTTTTTAAAAATGTCCCAAGATGAACAAGTCATCGATCAGCAAGGACTTTTCTACCCCTGTGTCATCCTGGGGAGACTAAATGCTTGTGGATTTATATTGTGCTTCATGCAAATCAACATGTCAAGTTTGCAACTGGGGGACATTTGATGCCACTTAAGTGGTGTCTGTGGCCCAATTTTTGGAAAAAAGGTAGACTCTGGTTGGAGTCCACTTGCTGTGTTTTACATGATTTTAGAAGTGCATGACATGACTATATCTGTGCCCCCTCCTCCTTTTACTCATCCAGCTCTTTTGTTTTCGCATGAGTATATGTACTTGTCACTTTTCCTTGTGTTTGTGGTCTTGTGCGTTGTTTGTCACCTTTTGGACACCTTAGAAGGTGTTTTCTATGTGTTTGCCTGCCATTGTTTTCAATGTGGTTCAAAGGTGTTTGTTGAACGTTCGCCGAACTGACACACCATTCGACGAACTGAACCGAACTCGAACACTAGGGGGTGGCTCAACACTACTCATTACAAATGTATCAGAAAAAAGAAGAAGTAAAAAAATTGGGCATATGGTCTTTCTCTGCTATGCAGATGTAAACTAGTACAAAAGGTGAATAGAAAACTTTTGTATTTACTAAAAAAATGGCACTTTGTGTTTCAGAGGCAAGCTGAGCCACTGCTCCAGAGCATGCTATACCTTGAAGGAGACAGTTGCTGGAGCTCACCTCCTGCGCTTGACCTGGCTCCAAATCACTGCAAAATATGTAATCATAAGATGGCCATTTTGGAATCTGAAAACATCTATTAATGAAAGCAATATTCCAAATGTAAAATATAACCTTTAATAATTAAATTTAAAATACACCAAAGTGAAATCTATAAACACAGATTTAACGTACAAAAAACATCCATAACATTATAGACTATGGATATGTTTATATATATATATATATATATATATCTATATATATAATTGCCTTATTCTGTCTGTCTGTCTGTCTTGCTCCAAAATTGTGTCCTTACGGTGACACAAAGCTGATTGGCCGCTGGCTCGCCATGGCCCCGCCCCCCCGCACGGATTGGCCGCTCGCCTCGGCTCCGCCCCCCCACGGATTGGTCACTCGCCTCGGCCTGGCCCCGCCCTCCACATGGATTGCCCGCTCGCCTCGGCCCTCCGCACACATCGCCAGACATAACCTTGCGCTGCTGGGATCATGACGGAGCCGGTGTACGCTGGTAACCATTATACACATCGGGTAACTAAGGTCCCTTGATTACCCGATGTGTATCATAGTTACCAGTGTACACCGGCTCCTTCACGATCCCAGCAGCGCCAGACATAACATTGCGCTGCTGGGATCGTGACGGAGCCAGTGTACGCTGGTAACCATTATACACATCGGGTAACAAAGGTCCCTTGGTTACCCGATGTGTATCATAGTTACCAGTGTACACCGGCTCCATCACGAACCCAGCAGCGCCAGACGTAACCTTGCGATGCTGGGATCGTGATGGAGCCGGTGAACGCTGGTAACCATTATACACATCGGGTAACTAAGGTCCCTTGGTTACCCGATGTGTATCATAGTTACCAGTGTGCACGATGGGGAGTGCACAGCATGGGGGATTGAGCACGATGGGGAGTGCGCAGCATGGAGGATGGAGCACGATGGGGGGTGCGCAGCATGGAGGATGGAGCA
Organism: Anomaloglossus baeobatrachus; assembly: GCF_048569485.1. Lineage (NCBI taxonomy): Eukaryota > Metazoa > Chordata > Amphibia > Anura > Aromobatidae > Anomaloglossus > Anomaloglossus baeobatrachus. Next base: position 83,638,043 of record NC_134362.1, read on the forward strand.
CGATGGGGGGTGCGCAGCATGGGGGATGGAGCATGATGGGGGTGCGCAGCATGGGGGATGGAGCACAATGGGGGGTGCGCAGCATGGGGGATGGAGTACGATGGGGGGTGCGCAGCATGGGGGATGGAGCATGATGGGGAGTGCACAGCATGGGGGATGGATCACGATGGGGGGTGCGCAGCATCAGGGATGGAGCACGATGGGGAGTGCGCAGCATGGGGGATGGAGCACGATGGGGAGTGCGCAGCATGGGGGATGGATCACGATGGGGGGTGCGCAGCATCAGGGATGGAGCACGACGGGGAGTGCGCAGCATAGGGGATGGAGCACGATGGGGGTTGGGCAGCATGGGGGATGGAGCACGATGGGGGTTGGGCAGCATGGGGGATGGAGCACGATGGGGGTGCGCAGCATGGCGGATGGGGCACGATGGGGGATGCGCAGCATGGGGGATGGAGCACGATGGGAGGTGCACACCTCCCCCCAACACACACACACAACACACCACACACACACTGGGAACCTCAAACACCGCCCTACACAGACACTCACACACACAAACAACGCCGCACACACACAACACCCAACACACAAACACCGCGGCATACATAAATATACGCACATACCGCACAACACACACATTGCACAAAACATACCTCCCCCAAAACACACCACACCCACACAAACCGCGCAACACACACACAACACGACAGACACACAGCGCTCCACAAACAACGCAACACACGCAACACACATACAACATCGCTCTCACCCCCCGCCACACCCAGACAACACCCAGAACATGTACAGCGCCCTACACAAACACTTGGTAACTACACACAACAACATCTATATATATATATAACAAAAATCATACATGAACTACACAATACGTAAATTCTAGAATACCCGATGCGTAGAATCGGGCCACCTTCTAGTATATATATAATTGCCTTATTCTGTCTGTCAGTCTGTCTGTCTGTCTGTCTGTCTGTCTTGCTCCAAAATTGTGTCTTTATGGTGACAAGCGTCTGATTGGCCGCTGCCTCGGCCTGGCCCCGCCCCCCCCACGGATTGGTAGCTCGCCTCGGCCTGGCCCCGCCCCCCGCATGGATTGGCTGCTCACCCCGGAGGAAGGCAACAAGGATTTTTGGTTCAGCTTAGGTGTGCCTACCTGGGGTGTGGGGTGTGGTGGTGTGTGACCTGTGTCCCCTGGCTTGCCCAGGGCGACACATCTACACCACCTCTCCATTTTTGCTACGCAATTTTAAGTGTCCAATTTGGTCACAAACAAAATGAGTGGCAAAAGGACAGATGCTGGTGGAAAGGGGAACAGGCATGTTGAAAAGGGAAAAAAAGGTTGTGTCCGTGGGGTAGGTGGTAAACCAATAGTAACATCTGCTGAAGAAAGGCCATCTTCCAGCAAAAGTAAGATGTCTACTACTTTCCATGAACAATCTGATGTGATCCCTTTTTTATGGAAACGACCAACTCTAGCAAAGGTAGATGATGCTCAAAAAGCACATGCTTGAATGGATCTCAAGTGCTCCATCAAGTGGCCTCTCCTCCACCTCAACTTCAACATTCCAAAGACTCCAGTTCTCTGAGTTGTCACCCCAATCGCACTTACAGCTCTCAAGTCTCCACCCGGCTTGCAGAGTATGGGGTAACAGAGATGGTTGACTCTGCAGAGCTGTTCAGTCACACTATAGCCTGGGAATCAGAGGTCTGCTCCAAAGCTACAGTGAGTCCAGACCAGGAAATGATCTGCAGTGATGCTGTTAAGGGCAGGAATAGGTTGGATCTGAGGATGAGGGGAGTGCAAACACACAGGTTGATGATGAGGTTGTAGATCCCACTTACTGTCAACCCACAGTCAGGCACTCGATGAGGTCAGCAGAGGCGGTGGAAGAGGATGCGACTGACGTCGAGGTTAGCTTGCGCCTTTCTGGACACAGACGGAGTACTGGAAGCACGTCAACAACTACATCCTCAGCCACAACTCTGCCTCTGAGTACAAGTCGGGGTGGCTCTGCAGGTCGCATGGGCTCTAAGCCTTGCCTAGCCTGGTCCTTTTTTGACATCACAAAGGATCTCCCAACTCATATTATCTGTAAGATTTGTCACCAATCTCTAAGTACAGGCCAAAACCTCACTAGTTTTACTACTTCATCCATGAACCATCACATGGATATGAAGCATAAGTCCCAGTGGGAAGCTCACTGTGCTACATTGCGGCCTAGCGGAGCAGGCCAACCACCGTCTGCCCTTTCAAATGCATCCGCACGCTCTTCATCCTCTATGACTGTGGGGACAGCAGTCACACATGCTTTTCGATGCACACCTTCCAGCACTTTAACCACAACAGGCAGTGTGATTGGCAGGTCATCAGTTGTTTTGGAATTGGAAACAGCTGTTGGTGTTGAGCTCTCTCAGACATCGAGAGCACAAACTTTGGATGAAGGCAACATTATGTCTCCGCCTGCACTTTCCTCACAGACCAGCAGTTTTCCAGGGACACCCTACTCAATGCCGTCTCAACACAGCAGCCAGCCATCGGTCCCTCAGATGTGGACAATTAAAAGACCATTTCCTCCTAGCCATGACAAAGCTAAGAGGTTGACTTTCACCCTCTGCAAGCTGTTGGCTATAGAAATGCTGCCTTTCCACCTGGTGGACACAGAGGATTTTCGAGACCTTATGTCCATCGCAGTGCCCCAGTACCAGATGCCCAGTCGCCACTACTTCTCCAAAGAAAGGTGTGCATGCACTACACCAGCATGTCGCACACAACATCACTGCTTCCTTGAGAAACTCTGTGTGTGACAGGGTGCATTTCACCACCGATACTTGGACCAGCAAGCATGGAGAGGGGCATTACATGTCGCTGACTGGTCACTGGGTAACTATGGTAACTATGGTGAGAGATGGAGAAGAGTCTTGCCATCCCCACGTGTTGTGCGTCAATCTTCTGTATGTAGAAGTTCCTCCACTGCTTCTGCCTCCTCAACCTCCTCTCAGTCCTCCACCTCCGCCCAAAGCCTGTCTGGTTAGGCCACCCGCGTTGTAACTGCACACAAGGAATCCTGCACACCTCCTTACTATGCTGGCAGCAGAGCTCAATGGCATCAGGTGGTCTTTACGTTGAAATGTCTGGGAAATAAGAGTCACACAGCTGACCAGTTGTGGTCAGCTCTGAAGACTGAGTTTCGTAAATGGGTGTCTCCACTCAACCTGCAGCCAGGGAAGGCCGTGTGCGACATTGCTGCAAACCTGGGTGCGGCCCTTCGCCGGGGCAAGGTGACACACGTGCCTTGTATGGCTCATGTGTTGAACCTTGTTGTCCAGCAATTTTTAACCCACTACTCTGGCCTAGATGGGCTTATGCACAGGGCACGGTCACTATGTGCTCACTTACGCCGTTCACATGGTGCAGCTGACCGACTTGCATCGCTCCAGAAGTCTTTCGGCCTGCCGGTTCACCGCCTGAAATGCGATGTGTCGACACACTGGAATTCGACTCTCCACATGTTGCAGCGACTGTGGCAGCACTGCAGAGCCCTGGTTCAATATGTTATGACGTATGGTGACGAAGATGTTTAGTGTTTACAATGCCATTATCAGCATGACAATTCCAGTCATTTACATGCTGGAGCAAACTAAACATTATTCGGAGACAGGTGCTGGGACAAGAGGAAGGGGAGGAAGTACAGGAAGATTCATATGCAGAAGGGATATCAAGATCTACAAGGTCCAGACGGTCAGCATTACCAAGGCGGCAGGCATGGGACGGTGGGGAAGAGGGATTAGCAAGGGCGCATGGTAGCAGCCAAACTGAGGAAGGTGCAGGAGCCCAGGAAGAAATGGAGGACGAACTGGCGATGGGCATGAAAGACTCAGCAGATGAGGGAGACCTTGATCACATTTCGGTTGTTCGAGGTTGGGGGGAGATGTCAGAGGAAGGAAGCATGGTTATCACCTCGCCGACACAAACACAGCTATGACTTGGTCCTCATGGATGCGCAAGACACATGAGCGCCTTTTTGCTGCAGTTCCAACAACATGACCCTCGGATTGTCAGAATTAGAAGTAATGCTGACTACTGGGTTGCCACACTCTTACATCCCCAGTACAAGTCAAAATTTGGCGAAATAATTGCAGCCATAGAAAGGGACGCACATATGCAGGATTATCAGCAGAAGCTGTTATGCAATCTTAGCTCGGCTTTTCCACTAAACACCAGTGGTGCACATAGTGAATCTCACAGTTGTAACTTGCCAACCATGGGACTGTTGAGTCATCATCAGTCAAACCGTACCAGCAACACCGTATCTGGTGGTAACAGCAATTTTATGGTATTGTGTCATGATTTTTTTAGACCATCCTTTGCAAGGCCAAAAGAGACAAGAAGTCTGACACATAGTCAACACCTGGAGAGGATGATACAGGAGTATCTCCAAGTGAATATAGATGCCATGACTCTGCAACTGGAGCCTTGCTCATTTTGGGCTTCTCATCTGGAAAAATGACCTGAGCTCACCACTTACGCCTTGGAGATTTTGTCGTGTCCAGCTGCCAGCGTTGTCTCGGAACGTGTCTTCAGTGCTGCTGGGTGTGTGCTGAGAGATAAGCGCACGCGTCTGTCCAGTGACAATGTGGATAGACTAACGTTCATCAAGATGAACAAGTCATGGATCCGCAAGGACTTTTCTACCCCTGTGTCATCCTGGGGAGACTAAATGCTTGTGGATTTATATTGTGCTTCATGCAAATCAACATGTCAAGTTTGCAACTGGGGGACATTTGATGCCACTTAAGTGGTGTCTGTGGCCCAATTTTTGGAAAAAAGGTAGACTCTGGTTGGAGTCCACTTGCTGTGTTTTACATGATTTTAGAAGTGCATGACATGACTATATCTGTGCCCCCTCCTCCTTTTACTCATCCAGCTCTTTTGTTTTCGCATGAGTATATGTACTTGTCACTTTTCCTTGTGTTTGTGGTGTCTTGTGCATTGTTTGTCACCTTTTGGACACCTTAGAAGGTGTTTTCTATGTGTTTGCCTGCCATTGTTTTCAATGTGGTTCAAAGGTGTTTGTTGAACGTTCGCCGAACTGACACACCATTCGACGAACTGAACCGAACTCGAACACTAGGGGGTGGCTCAACACTACTCATTACAAATGTATCAGAAAAAAAAAGAAGTAAAAAAATTGGGCATATGGTCTTTCTCTGCTATGCAGATGTAAACTAGTACAAAAGGTGAATAGAAAACTTTTGTATTTACTAAAAAAATGGCACTTTGTGTTTCAGAGGCAAGCTGAGCCACTGCTCCAGAGCATGCTATACCTTGAAGGAGACAGTTGCTGGAGCTCACCTCCTGCGCTTGACCTGGCTCCAAATCACTGCAAAATATTTAATCATAAGATGGCTATTTTGGAATCTGAAAACATCTATTAATGAAAGCAATATTCCAAATGTAAAATATAACCTTTAATAATTAAATTTAAAATACACCAAAGTGAAATCTATAAACACAGATTTAACGTAGAAAAAACATCCATAACATTATAGACTATGGATATGTTTATATATATATATATATATATATATATATATCTATATATATAATTGCCTTATTCTGTCTGTCTGTCTGTCTTGCTCCAAAATTGTGTCCTTACGGTGACACAAAGCTGATTGGCCGCTGGGCTCGCCATGGCCCCGCCCCCCCGCACGGATTGGCCGCTCGCCTCGGCTCCGCCCCCCCCACGGATTGGTCACTCACCTCGGCCTGGCCCCGCCCTCCACATGGATTGCCCGCTCGCCTCGGCCCTCCGCACACATCGCCAGACATAACCTTGCGCTGCTGGGATCATGACGGAGCCGGTGTACGCTGGTAACCATTATACACATCGGGTAACTAAGGTCCCTTGATTACCCGATGTGTATCATAGTTACCAGTGTACACCGGCTCCTTCACGATCCCAGCAGCGCCAGACATAACATTGCGCTGCTGGGATCGTGACGGAGCCAGTGTACGCTGGTAACCATTATACACATCGGGTAACAAAGGTCCCTTGGTTACCCGATGTGTATCATAGTTACCAGTGTACACCGGCTCCATCACGAACCCAGCAGCGCCAGACGTAACCTTGCGATGCTGGGATCGTGACGGAGCCAGTGAACGCTGGTAACCATTATACACATCGGGTAACTAAGGTCCCTTGGTTACCCGATGTGTATCATAGTTACCAGTGTGCACGATGGGGAGTGCACAGCATGGGGGATTGAGCACGATGGGGAGTGCGCAGCATGGAGGATGGAGCACGATGGGGAGTGCGCAGCATGGGGGATGGATCACGATGGGGGATGCGCAGCATCGGGGATGGAGCACGACGGGGAGTGCGCAGCATAGGGGATGGAGCACGATGGGGGTTGGGCAGCATGGGGGATGGAGCACGATGGGGGTTGGGCAGCATGGGGGATGGAGCACGATGGGGGTGCGCAGCATGGCGCATGGGGCACGATGGGGGATGCGCAGCATGGCGGATGGAGCACGATGGGAGGTGCACACCTCCCCCCAACACACACACACAACACACCACACACACACTGGGAACCTCAAACACCGCCCTACACAGACACTCACACACACAAACAACGCCGCACACACACAACACCCAACACACAAACACCGCGGCATACATAAATATACGCACATACCGCACAACACACACATTGCACAAAACATACCTCCCCCAAAACACACCACACCCACACAAACCGCGCAACACACACACAACACGACAGACACACAGCGCTCCACAAACAACGCAACACACGCAACACACATACAACACCGCTCTCACCCCCCGCCACACCCAGACAACACCCAGAACATGTACAGCGCCCTACACAAACACTTGGTAACTACACACAACAACATCTATATATATATATATAACAAAAATCATACATGAACTACACAATACGTAAATTCTAGAATACCCGATGCGTAGAATCGGGCCACCTTCTAGTATATATATAATTGCCTTATTCTGTCTGTCAGTCTGTCTGTCTGTCTGTCTGTCTGTCTTGCTCCAAAATTGTGTCCTTATGGTGACAAGCGTCTGATTGGCCGCTGCCTCGGCCTGGCCCCGCCCCCCCACGGATTGGTAGCTCGCCTCGGCCTGGCCCCGCCCCCCGCATGGATTGGCTGCTCACCCCGGCCCTCCGCACGCATCGCTAGACATAACCTTGCGCTGCTGGGATCGTGACAGAGCGGTGAACGCTGGTAACCATTATACACATCAGGTAACTAAGGTCCCTTAGTTACCCGATGTGTATCATAGTTACCAGTGTACACCGGCTCCCCAGCGGCCTTGCCCCGCCCCCCCACGGATTGGTCGCTCGCCTCAGCCTGGCCCCGCCCTCCGCATGGATTGGCCGCTCGCCCCGGCCCTCCGCACGCATCGCCAGACATAACCTTGCGCTGCTGGGATCGCGACGGAGCCGGTGAACGCTGGTAACCATTATACACATCGGGCAACTAAGGTCCCTTAGTTACCCGATGTGTATCATAGTTACCAGTGTACACCAGCTCCATCACGATCCCAGCAGCGCCACACATACCCTTGCGATGCTGGGATCGTGACGGAGCCGGTGAACGCTGGTAACCAATATACACATCGGGTAACTAAGGTCCCTTAGTTACCCGATGTGTAACATAGTTACCAGCGTTCACCGGCTCCCGGTACACATGTGCAGGGAGCCGGCATTATACTCCTCTCCCCCCAGGACTACTCCTCCTATTATACTCCTCTCTGAGTATAATAGGAGAACTATTATTGCATGGGGGATGGAGCACGATAGGGAGTGTGCAGCATGAGGGATGGAGCACAATGGGGTGCGCAGCATGGGGGATGTAGCACAATGGGGGGTGCGCAGCATGGGGGATGGAGCACGATGGGGAGTGCGCAGCATGGGGGATGGAGCACGATGGGGAGTGTGCAGCATGGGGGATGGAGCACGATGGGGGGGTGCGCAGCATGGGGGATGGAGCACCATGGGGGGTGCGCAGCATGGGGGGATGGAGTACGATGGGGGGTGCGCAGCATGGGGTATGGAGCATGATGGGGGGTGCGCAGCATGGGGGATGGAGCATGATAGGGGGTGCGCAGCATGGGGGATGTAGCACGATGGGGAGTGCGCAGCATGGGGGATGTAGCACAATGGGGGGTGCGCAGCATGATGGATGTAGCACGATGGGGAGTGCGCAGCATGGGGGATGGAGCACGATGGGGAGTGCGCAGCATGGGGGATGGAGCACGATGGGGAGTGTGCAGCAGCATGGGGGATGGAGCACGATGGGGAGTGTGCAGCAAAATGGGGGATGGAGCACGATGGGTGGTGCGCAGCATGGGGGATGGAGCATGATGGGGGGTGCGCAGCATGGGGGATGTAGCACGATGGGGAGTGCGCAGCATGGGGGATGTAGCACGATGGGGAGTGCGCAGCATGGGGGATGGAGCACAATGGGGAGTGCGCAGCATGGGGGATGGAGCACGATGGGGAGTGTGCAGCAGCATGGGGGATGGAGCACGATGGGGAGTGTGCAGCAGCATGGGGGATGGAGCATGATGGGGGGTGCGCAGCATGGGGGATGGAGCACGATGGGGGGTGCGCAGCATGGGGGATGGAGCACGATGGGGAGTGTGCAGCAGCATGGGGGATGGAGCACGATGGGGAGTGTGCAGCAGCATGGGGGATGGAGCATGATGGGGGGTGCGCAGCATGGGGGATGGAGCACGATGGGGGGTGCGCAGCATGGGGGATGGAGCACGATGGGGAGTGCGCAGCATGGGGGATGGAGCACGATGGGGAGTGTGCAGCATGGGGGATGGAGCACGATGGGGGGTGCGCAGCATGGGGGATGGAGCACGATGGGGGGTGCGCAGCATGGGGGATGGAGCACGATGGGGGTGCGCAGCATGGGGGGATGGAGCACGATGGGGGGTGCGCAGCATGGGGGATGGAGCACGATGGAAGGTGTGCAGCATGGGGAGATGGAGCACGATGGGGGTGCGCAGCATGGGGGATGGAGCACGATGGGGGGTGCGCAGCATGGGGGATGGAGCATGATAGGGGGTGCGCAGCATGGGGGATGTAGCATGATGGGGAGTGCGCAGCAATGGGGGATGTAGCACAATGGGGAGTGCGCTGCATGGGGGATAGAGCACGATGGGGAGTGCACAGCATGGGGGATGGAGCACGATGGGGAGTGTGCAGCAGCATGGGGGATGGAGCACGATGGGGGATGCGCAGCATGGGGGATGGAGCACAATGGGGGGTGCGCAGCATGGGGGGATGGAGCACGATGGAGGGTGCGCAGCATGGGGATGGAGCATGATGGGGGGTGCGCAGCATGGGGGATGTAGCACGATGGGGAGTGCGCAGCATGGGGGATGTAGCACGATGGGGAGTGTGCAGCAGTATGGGGGATGGAGCACGATGGGGAGTGTGCAGCAGCATGGGGGATGGAGCACGATGGGGGGTGCGCAGCATGGGGGATGGAGCACGATGGGGGGTGCGCAGCATGGGGGATGGAGCACGATGGGGAGTGCGCAGCAAGGGGGATGGAGCACGATGGGGAGTGTGCAGCATGGGGGGATGGAGCACGATGGAGGGTGCGCAGCATGGGGTATGGAGCACGATGAGGAGTAAGCAGCATGGGGGATGGAGCACGATGGGGAGTGTGCAGCAGTATGGTGGATGGAGCACGATGGGGAGTGTGCAGCAGCATGGGGGATGGAGCACGATGGGGGGTGCGCAGCATGGGGGATGGAGGACGATGGGGGGTGCGCAGCATGGGGGATGGAGCACGATGGGGAGTGCGCAGCAAGGGGGATGGAGCACGATGGGGAGTGTGCAGCATGGGGGATGGAGCACGATGGGGGGTGCGCAGCATGGGGGATGGAGCACGATGGGGGGTGCGCAGCATGGGGGATGGAGCACGATGGGGGGTGCGCAGCATGGGGGATGGAGCACGATGGGGGTGTGCAGCATAGGGGATGTAGCACGATGGGGGGTGCGCAGAATGGGGGATGTAGCACGATGGGGGGTGCGCAGCATGGGGGATGGAGCACGATATGGAGTGCGCAGCATGGGGGATGGAGCAGGATGAGGGTGTGCAGCATGGGGGATGTAGCACGATGGGGGGTGCACAGCATGGGGGATGTAGCACAATGGGGAGTGCGCAGCATGGGGGATGGAGCACGATGGGGGGTGTGCAGCATGGGGGATGGAGCACGATGGGGGGTGCGCAGCATGGGGGATGGAGCACGATGGGGAGTGCGCAGCATGGGGGATGGAGCACGATAGGGGGTGCACAGCATGGGATATGGAGCACAATGAGGTGTGCGCAGCATGGGGATGGAGCACGATAGGGGGTGCGCAGCATGGGGGATGGAGCACGATAGGGGGTGCGCAGCATGGGGTATGGAGCACGATGGGGGTGCGCAGCATGGTGGATGGAGCACGATGGGGGGTGCGCAGCATTGAGGATAGAGCACGATGGGGGGTGCACACCTCCCCCCACTGCACAACACCACACACACACTGGGAACCACAAACACCGCCCTTCACAGACACCCAACACACAAACAGCGCGGCACACACAAATATACGCACATGCCGCACAACACACACATTGCACAAAACATAACTGCCACCAAAACACACACACACCCCACACCAACACAATCCGCGCAACACACACTGCGCTCCACAAACAACGCAACACACACAACACAACACACAAACAACACCGCTCTCACCCCCCGCCACACCCAGACAACATCCAGAACATGTACAGCGCCCTACACAGACACTTAGTAACTACACACAACAACATCTATATATATATATATATATAACAAAAATCATACATTAACTACACAATACGTAAATTCTAGAATACCCGATGCGTAGAATCGGGCCACCTTCTAGTGTATATATATATATATATATATATATATATATATATATATATAATGTACATGTGTAGCTAAAAAAAATCTACATAGTCCTGCCTCTCCCTATAAACTCCTAGCAAAGATGTCTTCCTGACAGCGGAGGTGAACCTTAGATATTTTTGTCCCCCCCGCTCAATGCCGGCTTTCCCTTGTCTAACCCTATTCAGCCCTGTATCTCTAAAAGGTCTACTATTAGATGGGGGAAAGGTATAAGTCTGTCAATCCCTTCACAGGGTGGTGGAGTCAAAAGTCAAATGGTCAATACTGATATATTCTCAAAGTGCCGGCCAGGGTTAACTCTTTACTGCTCCTATAGGGTTAAACAGTGATAAATCCAAAGTATCAAATGTTCCTCAAAAATGGAGGAGGAAAATCTACTGATACTTCTTCAGAATAGCAATTGGATCCGAAAAAAATGCTACTCCTGTGGGCTTTTTTATCTTTATTTATTTTTTTATGCAGAAAAAAATACAGAATTAGTTGTAAACATGCAGTATATACATCAGTAGATAATAGCTGCTGATGGAATGTAGAAATTACTGCCCAGTAAGTGGATTTGTTCTGAGTGAGTCCAGCTTATGTCAGAAGACAGGTTCACTCTGAGAGGAGTCTCCAGGACTCTGAGCATTTAGCAGCAGGAGGCTGAATGGTGATAGAGAAATCAGGCTTTTAACCAGCGTTGTGCCTGTTTAGCACAACGTGGAAGGGTGAGTGGGTATTGTACTCTATTATTATTCAAAATTATTACAAATTTCACACAGGGATCACTCCCTTTCTTTTTGTTATTGTCACTACAAATATATGAGAGCTAAAATGAGGCCAGAACGAGGCTCTCCTAGACTTCTATTGAGTTGTGAACTCTGGCACACTTCACAAAACACTGGAGCTGCCGGCAAGTCACAATTGCCAAAGACGAAGTTTACTGCGACTTCACTTGGCCCAGCTGCAGCTAAGTTTCTGCCATCTCCTGAGCTTTTACTGACTTCCATGTTACAACCCAACATATTTTCAAACACAATTCAGTTTACTTTGGTGTTATCAACCTCTCAGCAAGTTACCAACTTTCTACATCTGTTTACACCTGACTGATGTGTATCACCCTGAGAGGGCTCGGCCGCTCCCTGGCCGGGCCGTGCCGCTCAAGGTCCGGGCTCGGGTTGTCGGTGGCTCGAGCGCCTCCGGACCGGGGGCCACGTCGCTCTGTTAAGGGTAGGCAGTGGGGTGGTGGTGTGGGACGAGATTCGCAGCCGGGGGCCGCGTTGTCGTTGGACAGGTCGTGACGCCACCCACGTGTCGTGGTGACGGGATGCACCACCGCTGCGGCAGGAGTGAAGGGGGCTCCCGGGATCGATGTTGAGGGCGCAGCCTGGATGTTAGCCCCTCCGTGGGTAGGGGCAGTGTTTCCCGGGGCCCGGTGGGACGGGCGATGATGTCAGGGTGCAGGGTGCCGTGCTGTGGTGCGGTATCATGCCCAGATGGCACTGGTGTACTCACTATTAATTCACACTCGGAGTCACTGGTAAACCAAAGTTCGGGTATGGTCGGGTCCCGCAGCCGGCTGCTTGTGTCCCTTGTGAGGCTGATGGTGGCCCCTTTCCCTTGCACGTCTTGTTTTGATTTTTGGCTCCCCTGCCTGGGCAGTGGTAGCCCGCTCCCCGGCGTTTAGCTGCCAGAAGAGCCCTCAGTTGCCCGTAGGCGCTGGCCCGTCGGATGCTTGGCCCATGGCAGTGGCTCTCACCCGGTATCAGTGGGCTGTTGCCTTCTCTCGGGACTTTGGGTGAGGATGAACCTGTGAGGTCCAGACTGCAATCAGTGAATTTGCCTAAACTCAGTGGCTTCTAAGCTAGGACGGGGTCCGAGTACCCGGTTACTGGTGCTCCGATTAGCTGTTGACTCCCCGGTTCAGGTCTGGCGGGCTCCAACCCTGGCCCGGTCCCTACGGTTCCGCCGGTCGCTATACCAGTACTCCTGCAGGCGGCCACCACCGTCTGCCTGCCTGACATTTCGGGAATCCCAGGCTCCAACCCGAGTCCCTGACAGCTTCTCTCCTTCCTCCTCCTGTCACCCTCCAAACTCCACTCTCCACTCACAACTCCTAACTAACTGACTGACTACTCACTGACTATATTTCCTGCCTCAGGACAGTAGTCTCCTCGTTGGGTGTGCCTTTCCACCTGACTCCGCCCACCTGGTGTGCCCAACTGGCCCTGAGGGAGGCATCAGGTCTCCCTTTCGGGTGACGGGTGTGTCCTCACAAGGGATGGGGGGGTGTGCGGTGTGGTTGTGTTGTTACCTGTGAACCCTGGGGTCCAGGGCATCACAGCTGCAATCAAGGTAACGTATCTCTTCAAATAAGTCTCTAGTTTGCTTATATTTAATTTCTTTGATACCAGACTGCATTTACTTATTTCTCTGCCATAAAGCTATTAACTATTGTTAAGTTGGATGTTTTTATTCTTGTGTTTAACCATTGCAGATTTAAGATCCCAGGCTGCATTCCTGTCATTGTTTATTAACTGGAAGATACCTATACTTATACGGCTACTGTACCTGTGTGTATCCACACACTCCATAGTCCATAGCAATATCTATGCAATGCTGTCACATGTTATAATCTGGAGTTGATAAGGTTAATGCAAAATAGCCCTTAAATGAACACTACTATAGACAAAAATAAACCCTGCATTCAATAAACAGAACAAAATGTAAAGGTCACCATGCTCTTGTAGTGCCCCTGAAGCCATCAGGGAGCTACAAGGTACTACATCCCTACCAGGATCCAGGGCCTACCCGTAGGGACCCAGAAGACCAGTGCCGGAAAGAAAAAAAAATTCCAATTAATCCCTGTGTCGCGGGCGGGGAAGGACGCCGCTGCGCTGCGCTCGCTAACGCTCGGGTCCGGCGCTGCTGCGATGGCTGCTCGGTGGTTCGAGCGGTGGGCCGGATCCGGGGACTTGAGCGGCGCTCCTCGCCCGTGAGTGAAAGGGGGTAGTTTGGTTTGGGGATTTGGTCCGTGATGCCACCCACGGGTTGTGGTGAGGTTGGGCACCACCGCTGCTGGTGACGGGGATCCCGGTAGCGATGGCAGGGAGCATCTGGGATGTTGTTTTCCACCTCTGTGGGTAGGGGTTGGTGGTCCCGGGGCCCGGTGAGATGACGGGGAGGCAGGGTTGGATGGGTGCAGGGTCGCTTGGACTGCACAGCGCAGTGCCAGACGGCACGGTGGCACTCACTCAGCCACAAAGGTACGCAAAGTCTCTGGTAAACCAAACGGCTGGATGGATGGGTCCCGCATCAGGCTGCTGTGGTTCTCCTGGACGGTTAGTGGTGGCTGCCTTTCCCTGCACCTTTGTGTATGTTCGGTCCCGATGGATTCCCACCGGTAACCCGCTCCCTAGCGTATATATGTGCCGGGGGAGCCCTTTTGCCCGCAGGCTCTGGCCCTTGGAACTCTAGCTGTGGCGGTAGCTGTATTTCCTGGTCGGACGGTTGCCTTCAATCGGGTCTTGGCTGTTAGGAAACCCCTGGGGTTCCGGTCACTGACGGATTTGACCTCTAATGGCGACTCCAAGCATGGTCGGGGTCCGCAGGCCCTGCCTGAGTGTGCTGGTTTCACTTCGCTCCCTGGTTCGGTACCGGTGGGCCACCGCCCGTCCCCGGTCCTACGGTTCTGCGTTGATTCGCTTCTCCTGCAGATGGCCACCACCGTCTGCCAACCTTGCTCTCAGTGCCTGGGCCACACACCCGGACACGGTCAGTTTGCTCCTCTCCTACCACTTTCCTAACTGATCTCTACTTCTCACTCACTGATCTGAACTGAACTGACTTCCTTTCCCACCTCCAGGACTGTGAACTCCTCAGTGGGTGAGGCCAACCACCTGGCTCCACCCCACCTGGTGTGGACATCAGCCCCTGGAGGGAGGCAACAAGGATTTTGTGTCTGGCTGATGTGCCTGTCTCATGGTGGGGGTGTATGTTGTAGTACCTGTGAGGACCTGGCTAGTCCAGGGCGCCACACCTGTTTTCCCCAAATTCCCTATAGACTGGTACCAGACTAGGGTTGTACCTATGGATGGCCACTTAGAGGTGGAGCAGAACTTGACCACTAGATGACCAGGTGGGAGGGGCAGACAGTGGACTTTGAGTGAGTTAGTCTGTAGGAGTCGGTGACAGAGAGAGGAAGCGAGTGGACGCACTGACAGGAGTGAGATGGTGACCTGAGGGCCCAGGCAGTTGGTTGCCAGGGGAGTACTCTCGGAAGCACAGCACCGACGAGGTACAGAATTCTAGGTCAGGCAAACTCTCCAGGCAGACCTGATAAAATCTGCACAGTGAGGGGACCATCAAGGACCTCACTGACCTTGAAGTTCGGGACACACTAGCAATGGGGGAACCGGGGAACAGGACCAAAGACTCAGACTTCACAGGGTTCACGCTACCGTCATACGGACTACCGTTAAGAGACTATCAGCCTCTCAAAGCCACGGGGACCCACCAACAAAACAGAGGTGCAGGGGAAAGAAGCCACCAGGTCACTAAACTGGCACTGGGACGAAGGAGACCTTCAGTCAGCACCAGACTTCCTCGGGTGACCAGTTTCCATTTTACTGTGAGTAAATGAACCAGTTATACTGCAACCCCTTGTGTGGCCTACCTTTTTTCAACACCCATCTACATCACCTACCCTATGGGGCCTGGCCCTGCTTGCAGAGGGCCTAACATCCTGGCTGCCACCAACATCAGCCCAAGTAGCGAAAAATGTGTAGCGGCGGCTCCATCCACATAGCCTCGAACCGCAAGTGTCGTCACATATAAACTTTCATTTAAATTCCCATGTAAATGTGAAGCCCCTCCAGTGCAGTGTCGGTGCATTACCTTCAGGGACTCCACTCAGCTGGATCTTGTCTGGTCACAGGTAGGAAACCTTCTTTTAGGATGGTCGTGACGCCACTCTCAGAATTGCGGTCAGTGGAGACCGCCACTGCAGGTTAAGGGATGCCTGGGGCTGATGGTGGGTGCAGTCAGTTGTAATAGCCTCCTGAGAGTGAGGCAAGCCCCAGGGCCCTGTGTAGGTGTGTAGAACCACAAGGCGCAGAATAACTCCACACAAGCAGAATGTCTTTCAGGGGTTTTACTCACTGTTGATGGCAGGGTGAGTAACCCGGGCGTAGCTGGGATGAACCAGGCTAGAACCAGGTATCCTTCAGGCTGACTGATGAGGGTGGCTACCGACTCGCCTTCCTTAGCCCTTCTGTGGTTTGTGGTAACCCCGACTTTTAGTCCCTATGGGGGTCACCCAGGGAAGTAGCTGCTCCCCTCGTTTGTTTGCCGTTTGCTTGTCGCCTGGACCAGATCACTCCAGCTGCTTGCCTCCTGTGAACTATGGGCCCTAACTGTGACTACGTGGCTGCGGTTTTTGTGGTGTTGTGGCGTGGGCTTTAAGGGCCCCACACCGGCAGGTTTAGCAAGGAAAGGTGGATCTATCCCCGCATCGGGATCTGCCGCCCGTTTGGGCCTGGTACTCCCTGACAGTCTCCTTACTTTCCACTACACTGCTCTCTCTCCAGCTGTGTGTGGTGTTCGGGCAGCACTACCAGGTGACCGTTCTCCCCCGTCGGTAGTCACTGTGCGGACGCTGTTAGACTGTAACAGCTCCAGGGTCTGCTTCTGCTCTTCCTGAGCTGCACACTAAACTGGCTCACTCGTGGGACCTGCTCTGCTGCTCCTGTCTGAGCTCCACTTCCATGCTCCTCACTCCTCCACACTCTGCTTCAGACTGTTTACTCCTCCTTCTCTTTTCCCTTTGTGCCTGCCTACGCCACCTAGCAACCAGGCTCTCTACCACACCCCTTGAGTGGAGATGGAGGCTTCGCCCCCTCCACTCCTCAAGTGGAGGTGAAGGCTTTGCCCCCTCCTGGGATCCCCAGGGGTCCTCTCAAAGGTACATGTGTGAGACCTGATCACTATGCGCCTGTGTAGTCACACCTCGGTCAGCCTTCTGGATTACCTGTATTGTACTGTCCCCAGCATGGGTGCAGTACTCAGTGGTGCCTGACCAGGTCAGGGGCGCCACATTCCCCCTTAGTTATCACCAGCACGTCCTCGGGCTGCAAGACAACATTTTAAAATGCGTAAAACATTAAAACATGGTAAAACATTTTAAAACCACCAGGTACCATACATCACCACCCTCCACCCACAAGTCCGTTAACCCACCCAAAACCCTCTCACGTTGGCCGCGCCTTCAGCCACTTCTGGCAGGATGTAGAGGCGGCTTTCATGGGCTGGTGGTTTCAGGGTATACCTGGCCTGGTGGAGCCGCGCCTTCAGCCTCTTCTGGCAGGATGTAGAGGCGGCTTTCACAGTTGGTGCTGACCAGGTACCCTCTTTGTGGTGGAGAGCCAGGCCCCATAAACAGGCATGCTCCCTGGTTGCAGGCGAGCCAAGGCCCCATAAACGGACGTGCTCCCTGGTTGCAGGTGAGCCAAGCCCCTAAACAGGCTGGCTCTGGTGGTGGTACCTCTGGGGTAACTATTTACACTGCGAGAGTTTGTGGCTATAGCCAGTTCATAGCCTTAAGGTTCATGGGTTTCTCACACTAGTTCATGTGGGCACATTTCTTAAACATTAACGTTGCAAACTGGTCAAAACTGTAACTTGCTGTACTTCTTTCTTTACTTTACATAGATTCCTCCTTACCAGGGCTTGGGCCTGTAGGGCTGCGGCACCTGTTGTTTTCTTCATTTCTCTCATCATCGGAGGTAGTCTCATCAGTGGGTCCTTTATCTTTCCTTTCTTCTTCTGTATCTGTTTCTTTTTCTTGTGGTATGGAGACAACTGGGTTGCTATAGGAATCTCTGGTACATGGCGTAACGTCAAGTGCATACCATCCTCTTTCTCCCTGATGCATTGTGAATTCCACTGTATCTCCCATCTGTAAGTTCCTTCCCGGATGTCCTCTGGGCAAATGGGCTCTAACATCCCTTCTATTCACAAATATGCCTTCTTTTATACCAGGAGCTACTATGAAACCATATCCACTCTTCAAACTGAAATCCTCTACTACACCACGACAAAGTGGACCTCTAACCTGGGATTTGGCCCTTCTCAGGAACCGTTTCTCTTCCAAGTCTCTGGCCATGACTTCGTCTTTCTGCTCTGGAGACTGCGGTGCAGGGGAAAGCTTGGTTCTGCTACGGCGCCGTGTCCTACGGGCTGGGTTCTGCTGGGCTGTTTGTAATACTTATTATATGTTCTGAGGATTTCGATAGCGTAGGGCAATGATCAGCAGAGACGAGTTTTTGATACAAGATGTTTTATAATCTGTAACCACGGTAGATAACAACGGAACAAACAGCAGTACAAATACACAAATACCTTCCCGAAACGGAGCGGAGGGAATTCCCGGGGCCACGCACCGGACTCCCCCAGGGAGACCACCAGAGCGAACCCCTATACAGGGACTGTCCGGCAATCACCCCGGAAGGCCTAAATGCGCAGCAGCCGGGACACAATGGGCAAGCGGTAAAAGTCCAGGAGTGTCCGTACGGGATGATTGTCCAGAGTGGTTACGAACCAGAGAGAACCGGGCAGAGTGCTGACCGAAGATGGCAGACGGAATCCGGGCACAGCTTGAGAAACCGGGTAAGGTCCAGAGTCGGTCGGTCGGTAGTCTTTTAGGAGGATCCAAAAGCAATCAGGATTAGCAGCAGCAAAGCAGGAGCACACAGCAAGCAGTATACTCAGGCACTGGACTGGGCTGAGAGGCGGCCTTTTAAGCAGCTGGACAGGAAGTAGGGCAACAGAACCTTAAACTCCATGTTAACTGAGGGCAAGCTCATTCAAAAGAGAACTGGAAAACCTGGAAACCTGACATTACTCCCCCCCCCAGAGACGGCCTCAGGACGGATCAGGGCCCGGCTTGTCCGGGAACCGTCGATGAAACTGAGCGATCTTCCGGGGTGCCCGAATGTTACCCACCGGTTCCCAGGAATCGTCCTCGGGGGCGTACCCCTGCCAACGTACCAGATATTGAAGCCGACGACGATGGAGCCGGGAGTCAATAATGTCCTCAACCACGAACTGCTCCTCGCCGTCGACCATCACAGGCGGAGGAGGAGGCACAACACGACCACGAAACGTATTAGGGGAGACAGGTTTGAGGAGAGACACATGAAAGACCGGGTGTACCTTTAGATGGTGCGGCAACCGTAGCCGACAGGCCACAGGGCTCACGATCCCGGTGATCTTAAATGGACCGATGAATTTTTGTCCCAGCTTCTGCGAAGGAACACCCAATCTCAGGTTTTTGGTGGACAACCATACAGAGTCCCCTACCTTGTACATGGGTGCCGGTTTCCGGTGAGTGTCGGCCGACCTCTTGTAACGCTCCTGGGCCGTAGCCACAGTGTCCTTCAGAACCTCCAGATTTTGTCGTAGCTCTGTCAATCTGTCCTCCACCGCTGGCACCGAAACCGCAACCGGTGACCTAGGCAAAACATTCGGATGGTAACCCAAGTTAGCGAAAAAGGGCGTTACCTTAGTGGAGCTGCTCTGAGTGTTGTTATATGAGAACTCCGCCAACGGAAGCATCTTCAACCAATCGTCTTGGAGATGGCTGACATAACATCGAAGGTATTGTTCCAGGGTTTGATTCGTCCGTTCGGTTTGCCCATTTGTCTGAGGATGGTATGCAGAAGACAAACAGACATCAATCTGGAGTGCCGTACAAAACCCCTTCCAGAATCTAGACGTGAACTGCACGCCCCGGTCAGAGATGATCTCGTCTGGTACCCCATGCAATCGGAATACATTCTGGATAACCAAATCCACTGTCTCTGCGGCTGAGGGAAGACCGGTACACGGAATGAAGTGAGCAGCTTTAGTCAATCGATCTACCACCACTAAAATGGTATTGTGTCCGCATGAGACTGGCAACTCCACAATAAAATCCATGGAGATAGACCCCCAAGGGCGAGATGGCACGGGTAACGGTTGGAGGAGTCCCGTAGGAGCCACACGAGGGACCTTGCACCGGGCACAAACCACACATGAGTGGACATAGTCCTTCACATCCTTTAAACAAGTAGGCCACCAGAAAAAACGGCTCAGAAATTCTTGCGTCTTCTGTACCCCCCTATGACCAGCCAACACGGAGTCATGGACCAACTTGAGAACCCGAAGTCTTACGGCCTCCGGGACATAAATGCGTCGCTCTCTCAACCACACACCATTCCGAAGAACAAGAGTTACATCATTCGGGGGGGCAGCAAGAAATACGTCACCATCATAGGCCAGCTTGATGTCCTTCCACAAGTCCCGGTCCTGGAGTACTCCAACGAAATTGGCATCCGATAACACGGTCTGAGACGGGGTTCCAGGCACGGAGTCCACGGCGTGGATTCGGGACAAGGCATCGGCTTTCCCATTACGTGAACCTGGACGATATGTAACGATAAAATTGAATTGGTTAAGAAATAGGCTCCAACGGGCTTGCCGTGGAGACAGGCACCTGGCAGACTTAAGAAATTCCAGATTACGATGATCCGTGAGTACTATCACTTGCTGCGCGGCTCCCTGTAAGTGGTGTCTCCATTCCTTGAAAGCGGCAATAATCGCCAATAATTCCTTGTCCGCAATGTCGTAGTTCCTTTCTGCAGGGGACAACCGGCGGGAAAAGAAGGCACACGAATGCAAGAGACTCTTGTCCCCGGTCCTTTGAGAAAGAATGGCCCCTAATGCATAGTCGGAAGCGTCGACCTCCACGATAAAGGGAAGTGCGGGATTCGGATGGACTAATATTGGCGCTGAGGTAAAACATACCTTGAGACGCTGGAATGCTTCCTGGGCCTGGGCGGACCACACAAACTTCTGTCCTTTCTTGGTTAACAGAGTGATGGGACGGACAATCTCTGAAAAGTTACGGATAAAGCGTCGGTAAAAGTTGGCAAAACCGACAAAGCGTTGTACCTCCTTGATGTTTCCTGGTTCCGGCCAGTCCAGAATGGCTTGTATCTTGCTAGATTCCATGTTTAGTCCCTGAGGAGAGATGACATAACCTAAGAATTGTATTTGTGAGCAGTGGAACTCGCATTTCTCCAGCTTAATGTACAGGTGGTTTTCCCTCAGACGGGTAAGTACGGTCTTGACGTGCTCCTGGTGTTCCTGTAGAGAATCAGAAAAGATTAGGATATCGTCCAGATAGATCACCATGAATTGGTCCATGATATCCCTAAAAATATCGTTAACTAGATGTTGAAATGCCGCGGGAGCGTTACAAAGTCCAAAAGGCATCACTAGGTACTCAAAATGTCCGTACCGACATCGGAACGCGGTCTTCCACTCGTCTCCGGGACGTATACGAAGCAGATTATATGCCCCACGGAGGTCTAATTTGGTGAATATTTTTGCCTGTTGGACCCTCTCCAATAGCTCAGGAATCAACGGTAACGGATACCGGTTCCGGATGGTTATCTTATTCAATTCCCGGTAGTCAATACAGGGTCTCAGAGTCCCCTCCTTCTTTTTCACGAAAAAGATGGGTGCCCCTGCGGGTGAGGTAGACGGACGAATAAATCCCTTGGCTAGGCTTTCATCAATGTACTCTTTTAGCGCTCCTAGCTCAGGTGCCGCCAACGGGTAGACATGACCAAACGGAATCTCCGCCCCTGGGAGTAAGTCTATGGGGCAATCATACGGTCTATGCGGGGGAAGCCGGTCGGCTTTTCTTTTGTCGCATATATCAGCGAAGTCACGGTAAACCGGGGGTAAAACAGGTACCTGTACAGTGCTCTCCGTATTTGGTGGTACTGGAACCGGAACAGTTGGACTAATGGTCGGAATATTCTGCGGTGGGAAGGATATTTCCTTAGTTTCCCAATCGATGACCGGATTTGTAGACCGTAGCCACGGAATACCTAAAATAATCGGAAAATGAGGAGATGAAATTAGCATGAAAACAAGGGTCTCCTGCTGACCTGGCTTCATGACGCATTCTAGCGGTACGGTTTCCCGATCAACTGGTCCAGAGATTAACGGAGATCCGTCTACCGTCTCCATGGTAACCGGTGCGGATCTTTGCTGAGACCGGATACCGTGTTTCCTGGCAAAAGAAGAGTCCATGAAATTTCCCCCTGCCCCAGAGTCTATCATTGCAGAGGTAGGAATTAGTTGTCCCTCCCAACGGATCTGAATGGGGAGTGAGCAATGGGTATATTTCCCTTCTGAGTCCTTCGGTGAGGTTGACATTACAGTCAAGGGAAATACCGCATCCAAGTGTCCACTTGCCTCAGAGATATCGGACTCTGCGTCCGTGTTGTCACACTCTGCCATGGCTGCCAATACCTTATTTGGGCGATTCGGACGTTTCGGGCAGTCGATCAAGAAATGGTCCGATTGACCGCAATAGAAACACAAACGCTCACGGAGCCGGTGTTCGCGACGTTCATTGGTCTCTCGCTTTTGCAGAGAGTCTACTTGCATAGGAACGTCCTCGGCCTCCCGTGGCGTCCTGAGAGCGGGTTCTCTGGAAGGAAATGCAAAGTTGTTTACACGGTTTACGGCTGCCCATTTTTCCTGTCTACGTTCCGTCAAGCGGGTATCAATACGCACACAGTGCTGGAGAAACAGTTCAAAATCCCCTGGCGATTCGGAACGAGCTAACTCGTCCTTGATGGTACCGGACAAACCCTTTCTGAAAACAGACAATAATGCATTGTTTCCCCAGTCGGTGTCTACCACTAACCTCTTAAATTCAGTGGCGTATTCAACGACAGAACGCTTTCCCTGACGTAAGGAAAGGAGAGCCGATTCAGCGGTAGCACGGCGATTCGGATCATCAAACATCTGCGCCATTGCGGTCAGAAAATCATCTAGGTGATTTAAACGGATGTCCCGGTTCTCTATCATAGGATTAGCCCAAGCCAGTGCTCGTGAGGTTAATAACATAATTATACATAACACTTTGGACCGGTCAGAACGGTAATAATCAGCATGTACATCAAAAAACAGTATACATTGGTTCACAAATCCACGAAACTGACTACGGTCACCATTGAAACGGAATGGGGGTAACCTAGGCATACCGGCAGCTGACACGGACGTAGTGGGGCCGGCTTCCTGAGCCTCCACTCTGACTTGCAAATCCTGTATAGCCGGACCCAGTACCTGGTGATCATGGCCCAGCTGTGCCTCCACATCTCTAAGTTTAGTCTGCACCACCTCCATCTCCTGCTGCAAGGAGTTAATCATAGAAAAGAGCTGATCTACTCCTCGTGTCTCAGTCATTGCCCCAGCGAAATCCTCTTTTTTGGCCTGAGTATAATGTAATACTTATTATATGTTCTGAGGATTTCGATAGCGTAGGGCAATGATCAGCAGAGACGAGTTTTTGATACAAGATGTTTTATAATCTGTAACCACGGTAGATAACAACGGAACAAACAGCAGTACAAATACACAAATACCTTCCCGAAACGGAGCGGAGGGAATTCCCGGGGCCACGCACCGGACTCCCCCAGGGAGACCACCAGAGCGAACCCCTATACAGGGACTGTCCGGCAATCACCCCGGAAGGCCTAAATGCGCAGCAGCCGGGACACAATGGGCAAGCGGTAAAAGTCCAGGAGTGTCCGTACGGGATGATTGTCCAGAGTGGTTACGAACCAGAGAGAACCGGGCAGAGTGCTGACCGAAGATGGCAGACGGAATCCGGGCACAGCTTGAGAAACCGGGTAAGGTCCAGAGTCGGTCGGTCGGTAGTCTTTTAGGAGGATCCAAAAGCAATCAGGATTAGCAGCAGCAAAGCAGGAGCACACAGCAAGCAGTATACTCAGGCACTGGACTGGGCTGAGAGGCGGCCTTTTAAGCAGCTGGACAGGAAGTAGGGCAACAGAACCTTAAACTCCATGTTAACTGAGGGCAAGCTCATTCAAAAGAGAACTGGAAAACCTGGAAACCTGACACTGTTACTTCACTGCCTGCAGGCCCCCAGGTGAGGTTTCTAGGCAACTCTTCCTCTTCATCCCAGCGGGAATACGGCAGCATCTCTGGCTCTGGGCATGGATCCACTGCTGATGGCTCCGGGGTCAGCTCCTCAGCTTCCTGGCCTCCTCTCCCCCTTAGTTCTTTGGAGCACTCCTGTTGTGGCAGCGCCGGGGATGGGTGGTCATCAGCAGGCCCGGGCTGGGGACTCTTTGGCGTGGTTGCTGCAGAAGTCGCCTTGGGGGTGTGCGGAGGGAGCAGATACCGATCCACCATCTCTTGTGGGAACTGGGCCTCTAGGTCAGCCTTCAGCTTCCAGTATTCGGGGTCCTCTCCTATCAGGGACTTCCTAGCAGGGACTTCCTTAGACTGGGGAGCGGTGTCTGCTCTGGCCTTGCAGGCCGGGGTAAACAGTGGTACATTCTTGTCTTGGCGGGCCGCGCCTGACATGGCGGCGGCCTGGTCTTGGCGGGCCGCGCCTGACATGGCGGCGGCCTGGTCTTGGCGGGCCGCGCCTGACATGGCGGCGGCCTGGTCTTGGCGGGCCGCGCCCTGCATGGCGGCGGCCTGGATCAGCGTTGCAGTTTCAATCAGGGTCGCAGCTGGAGTCTTAGCGGGCGTCGCTACTATGGCCGGTTCTTGGCGGGCCGGGCAGGGCATCGCTGCGGCGGCCTGGATTGGCGTCGCAGCTGCGATGGGATCTATGCAGGCTGGGCTGGGCGTCGCTGCAGCGATCGGAGCTTGGCGGGCCGCACCTGGCGTGGCTGCGGCCTGGTCCAGCACCTCACTTGCGGCGCGGACGGGCGTTGCTGCTGCGGTGGGGTCTTGGCGGGCCGGGCCTAGCATGGCGGCGGCCTGGGTCAGCGTCGCACCTGCGGCGTGGAGGAGGGTTGTGGTGGCAGCCGGATCTTTGCGGGCCGGGCAGGGCATCTCTGCGGCGGCCTGGGCTTGGCGGGCCGCACCTGGCATGGCTGCGGCCTGGTTCAGCGTCGCCGCGCCGGGCATCTCATCAGGGACCGCGGGCGTGGCAGCAGGGGTCGGGGCACTCACGCTGGCAGGGGCAACACTGGACTCACCCATCGGTGGCACCATCGGGGTCTGAGTCGTCGCCGCTCGGTCTGGCACTCGTCGCGCAGCTTTTTCCTCATAGGCCTTCACCGCGGCAGCCATCTCCAGAAGCTCCATGCGTTCCTCTCTGATCTGCTCCACGACCCGGGTCTCCAGTCGGTCGCAGAACTGGGCAAGCTCCCGATACCACCAGGCAGCGGAGCCTGGTTCTGGGTTTCTGCGTTCAGACGCCATTTCCTCTGCGCCTTCTTCTGCACGATTTCCCAGCAGTGGACTCGTCGCTGCCTCCAGTTGCAGGCTCTTCAGTTTCTGCTCTGCCTCTTCCAGCAGCAGGCTTCTGGCTCCCTTTCTGTCCCGACGTCTCCGAACGCCTCCGCTCTCTTCACTTGCGAGGTCAGGACTCTGCAGGGGATCTCTGGGTAGCCACACCTCTTCGTGGGCGGTAACTTCTCCCAGCGCGGGCTGCTGTTGTTTTTCAGCGCGCTTTTCATGGTGGCAATATGGCGGCGCTTCCAATTTTTCAAGCGGACCACCCAGGCACATGGTCACCTGTCTGAACAGGTCTAGTCCTTATCCTGTTCGTGACGCCAGATGTGAAGCCCCTCCAGTGCAGTGTCGGTGCATTACCTTCAGGGACTCCACTCAGCTGGATCTTGTCTGGTCACAGGTAGGAAACCTTCTTTTAGGATGGTCGTGACGCCACTCTCAGAATTGCGGTCAGTGGAGACCGCCACTGCAGGTTAAGGGATGCCTGGGGCTGATGGTGGGTGCAGTCAGTTGTAATAGCCTCCTGAGAGTGAGGCAAGCCCCAGGGCCCTGTGTAGGTGTGTAGAACCACAAGGCGCAGAATAACTCCACACAAGCAGAATGTCTTTCAGGGGTTTTACTCACTGTTGATGGCAGGGTGAGTAACCCGGGCGTAGCTGGGATGAACCAGGCTGGAACCAGGTATCCTTCAGGCTGACTGATGAGGGTGGCTACCGACTCGCCTTCCTTAGCCCTTCTGTGGTTTGTGGTAACCCCGACTTTTAGTCCCTATGGGGGTCACCCAGGGAAGTAGCTGCTCCCCTCGTTTGTTTGCCGTTTGCTTGTCGCCTGGACCAGATCACTCCAGCTGCTTGCCTCCTGTGAACTATGGGCCCTAACTGTGACTACGTGGCTGCGGCTTTTGTGGTGTTGTGGCGTGGGCTTTAAGGGCCCCACACCGGCAGGTTTAGCAAGGAAAGGTGGATCTATCCCCGCATCGGGATCTGCCGCCCGTTTGGGCCTGGTACTCCCTGACAGTCTCCTTACTTTCCACTACACTGCTCTCTCTCCAGCTGTGTGTGGTGTTCGGGCAGCACTACCAGGTGACCGTTCTCCCCCGTCGGTAGTCACTGCGCGGACGCTGTTAGACTGTAACAGCTCCAGGGTCTGCTTCTGCTCTTCCTGAGCTGCACACTAAACTGGCTCACTCGTGGGACCTGCTCTGCTGCTCCTGTCTGAGCTCCACTTCCATGCTCCTCACTCCTCCACACTCTGCTTCAGACTGTTTACTCCTCCTTCTCTTTTCTCTTTGTGCCTGCCTACGCCACCTAGCAACCAGGCTCTCTACCACACCCCTTGAGTGGAGATGGAGGCTTCGCCCCCTCCACTCCTCAAGTGGAGGTGAAGGCTTTGCCCCCTCCTGGGATCCCCAGGGGTCCTCTCAAAGGTACATGTGTGAGACCTGATCACTATGCGCCTGTGTAGTCACACCTCGGTCAGCCTTCTGGATTACCTGTATTGTACTGTCCCCAGCATGGGTGCAGTACTCAGTGGTGCCTGACCAGGTCAGGGGCGCCACATAAATATACCCCTTTTAAAAAAACACCCAGGTCACGGATCCGGGCAACGGCCACCAAGTGACATTTCCCCAGTTATACACTGCTTGGGTCCAAGTACCCCAAAACCCTGAGTGACACACTCTATTCACAGAAAAATATAAATGACAAATACTCAAGAAATACTAAAAAAAAAAACAATGAAGTATGTGAATTTACACCTAATGGTCAAAAATAAAGCAAACTGGGTCCCAGGGAAACAAAATCAGACTGAAGATATCTTATCAAGAAATATTTATCACATATATGTAAAAAAAAATGTAAACACCATAAAAGTAAAAATATATGATAAATGTTGGTAAAATTTCTATGGAGAATAAGGCAATATGTTGGAGTAAACCATTTCATCATCATTGTAAAAATGGGAACCAAATAGCATAAGGAATACAAATAACGAATATGTTCTATCGTCAACCAAATTGTAACATCTCAAAAATAAGTATAGTATGTCAAAGTAGGGAAAAGGAAAGGGTCGGCATCTGGAGAAGTAAAATCTTTAAATTTTATTAAGAATCCATTAAAACTATTTTATCCCGGTGACCAAGCAACATCTTACGCGTTTTGAACGTAAATTGAGGTCTAAGTCATAGAGGATCTATGACTTAGGCTATGTGCGCACGTTGCGTACTGTCACTGCAGAAATTTCTGCAGCAATCTGAAGAGCACACGTGCGCTTCAAATCGCTGCAGAAAATGTCCGTAGTGAAAAAAAAAAAAAAAACGATTCAATGCGCTCTGACTGCAGCTCCTGCCATAGACAGAGCAGGGGCTGCAGGCAAAGCACACGGAAGAAGTGACATGTCACTTCTTAGAATGCGCGCTTCGGGCAGCAGCCGAAGCGTTGCGCTCTAAAACGCCACGTGCGCACGGCCCCTGCACAATCTCCATAGATTATGCAGGGGACGCAGGACGCATGCAGTTACGCTGCACTACAAAGCGCAGCGTAACTGCATGTAATTACGCAACGTGCGCACATAGCCTAAGAGCGCACCATGCATTTGGAACTGGTAAGATGTTGCTTGTCCACCAAGGTGGCATACTTTTAATGGATCCTTAATAAAATTTGAAGATTTTTCTTCTCCAGATACCGACCCTTTACATTCCTGAATTTACCTGTGGGTCAACAGGTGGTTGGCATATGGATGCCTAGGGAGCAGATTGATGGGAGTGGTTAGCATTTTTTCCTGGACTTGCTTATATGCCAAAATAGGACGTATACTGCTATAAGTTGTCAGACCCTCAATGAGCTTACATGTTATAAGTATCAAACAGATCTATTTATTGAGGGAATAATATGAAGAAAGATTGGTTCTTTATTATTGAAGGAAGTACGATAACGGTAAAAGGAGGTATCTGTTTATGGCAAAAATATCCAAGAGAAAAGTAGACTTTCTTTACTAAGGAAGATGGGCCATGACACCAGGAGGTAAATACACACTTTCAACTAAATGCTAAAATGAAATATATGAATATGTCACACCTAGATGAACTCTGTGTAGCCCGCAGAATCTGTCAGTACTTTTAAAATTGTAACTAATGAATTGTTTGATGTACAAGACTCACAAGCTAGAGTTTGATGAATTGTCAAAAGCTTTACGGGAATATATCAAATTGACTATTATTTCTAGATGTCTGCAGGTTCAGATCTTTTCCTCAAGGGAGGTGGTTGGCATTTTCAAAGAGGTCTTGGAAAAAAGATTTCATACAGTGTTCACTAATTATTTTAAAAATACTAATGGACCCTACTGACCAAAACAGACAATCAAATTAAAGCTTAAGAAGGGAAACTTAGAGAATTTGTAAAGAGAAATGTTCATCTCCTTTTCTTGGCCAAAATGCAAAGCATAATTAAGAAATATGAGAAGGCCATTATGGATGGCAAAATTATAAATTTGATTTTGAATAGTGATGGGCGAACCCGAACTGTAAAGTTCAGGGTCTGTACCGAACACATAGTGTTCTTGCACATGATCCCAAACACAAGCTTTCCTGGGAAGCTTGTGTTACAGTTCTGTTCCAGTTCGGGTCCAGGGGATGTAAAAACAAGCACATTATTAAAAACATTATGATTATACTTACAGGTCCCGTGCCGCATCCTGCAGACCCGCACAGCCACTGTCTCCTTGCCGCTTCTGCTTTTGGGTTCGATCATTAACTTCTGGGGGTATTTACTGCCCTGCTGTCACTCGGCAGTCTTTGCTTCATGAACTAGATTGAACTGTGACGGTCACTTTGTGAGTCTCGCATTGCATCACCTGGCACGGTGCACAATCTTCTGACAGGAGTGGGTTGGCTGCATGTATTTCCATGCAGCTGAGGCTCTCCTGTCAGGAGATTGTGCACCATGCGGGTTGATGCAGTGCGAGACTTACAGGAGTCATACACAAGTGGAGTCATACTCTCTGTGTCAGCTTACTTCTCGCTCTGTAGAGACACTTGTCTGTACAGAGTGATGAAGCAAAGCTGACATGGCTCTCCCTGCTTCTCGCTCTGTATAGACTCTTGTCTGCACAGAATGATGAAGTAAAGCTTATATTGCTCTCCCTATGGACTACGTTAGACTAAGGATTTTTTTTTATATAATAAAAATGGATTCTCTAAATGTTTTTTTTGTTTTATTTCTAATAAAAAAAATTCTATTACTTTCGTTTTTTTTACTGTTTACTAGAAATTCATGGTGACCATGTCTAATTTGGCGTGACACCATGAATTTCAGGCTTAGTACCAGCTGAGAATATAAAGCTGGTATTAACCCCTTTATTATCCAGTGTGCCACCGCCATCATCGCCGCTGGACAAGCCGGATAAAACACCTGCAAATGGCACTAAGAAACAATGCGCCATGTTCAGGGGCATCTGCGGGCTGTGGTTTTTAGCATGGGGGCACAGAACGCTTAGGCCTTACCACGCTGAGAATCCCAGCCCCCTGGTGATCAAAATACGGTGGGAGCCCATGCATTTTTTTTTATTATTATTATTTTTTAAAATAATTAAAAAAAAAAAAATAATAGGCTTCCTGTATTTTGATTGACAGCCAAGATAAAGCAAGGCAGATGGGGGTGGCAGCCCTTAGCCATCTGCTCTATCTGTGCTGAGAATCAAAAATACTGAGGAGCGCTACATCATTTTTTTAAATTATTTATTTTTACACTACTATATTTGTGAGGGACCTAACAGCTAATCACAGAAGCTGTCACGCAGAATAGACATCTGTGATTGGCTGTTGGAGTAACTTTGAATCTGCCCATACATTCTAGATGCTAGAATGTATGGGCTGGTTTCAGGTTACTCCAGCATCCAATCACAGACGCCCACTCCGTGACAGCGTCTGTAATTGTCTATTATTTTAACAGTAAAATAAAACAACAACACAGAGAAAAAAAAATATATTATTGGAAATAAAACAGAAGATATTTTAGGAAACCATCTTTACTACCAAAAAAAAATCCGTAGCCCAAAGGTGTGCAAGCATCTTTAGCTCTGCTATATCTGTGCGAGGAGACAAACACAGGTCTGCTCACACAGACTCAGATGAGAGCAGTCAGAGATTACACCCGAGTGTATAGCTGAGGCCGGTCAGCTGTGCCGACGGGTAACCACCACTGACTACAGGACCTTCCATGACGTCTTAGCCATGTGACCAATCTGTAACCAACGAGGTAATACAACATTCACACCAGACTGGTCACATGGCTATGACATCTTGGAAAGTCCTATAGTCAGTGATGGTTACCCGGGGGCACAGTAATGATCGGACCCGGAAGCAGAGGCGGCTGGGAGACAGAGTCTGCAGGACGCGTTGCGGGACCTTTAAGTATAATGATAATGTTTATTATTAACTATATTCTTTATTTTACAGCCCCCCCACCCTATCACATAACTGTAAAGTCCAAGTTCTGGGTTCGGATGCAAGTTCGCTTTCTCTCCAACCCCGAACACAAACTTTACAAAATGTTCAGGTGAGGCTCCCAATCCCAAACATCAGGTTTTTAGCCATCACTAATTTTTATAGAAAAATAGACCCTACAAATGGACCCATTCAATAAGCAATCAATGAACTGGAGTAGATATGAGCGAACCTGAGGTTCAGTGTTCAGTGTTCGTTCCAAACCCAAACTTTACACAATAAAAACCAGTTTGTATTCAGAGTTCAAATGCTTTACATTCGAACACCACTCATGCGAGCATTGCTGTCCTTGGATATGCTCGGTCCTCAGTCCAGTGCGAACCGCTTACATAGTTTTAGCGACTCGCACTGGGAGTAATGACAGGATGATCAGATGTAGTGTGCACCAAACAAAAAAATGGAAAAACTCTGCTCACCTGTCGACAGAATTGATCTGTTTACGGCTGACTGCATGTGGGCGAAGACCTGAACTCCCCAATTAGTGACTTCGTTTAGGGTTCAAGTAAATTTCAGGTCCCAAACCAATATTAATTTAAAGTTCGGCTGAACCTGCTGAACCAAACTTCCATGGACAGCTCAGCTCTAAACTTTAGCAAAGCTACTTACTCAGCAGATCAAATTGTTTATCCCCTTCCCATCGGATACAAACAACATGGAAGGAGGAGAGTCAGGAATAAATTATTGAACACCGGTTCAAAGCACAGGGTTCTCTCTTTAATTTACAAGGGCTTTAAGTATAACTACATGTCATAACTCAGACCCGGATCATTACTCAGAACTACGGGCCCGGTGCTCAGGTACTTTTGAACCTGTGCGGATCCAAACTTTTTGAAGTCCAGGTCCGCCCATCACTACTTACTAACTACTAACAAGAAAAAGTGGTCAGACCTTTGAAAAACCTAAAACAATAAAAATTGTAAAAGACAATCAATTTTTGAAAGTGCTAACTATTCTAGGTATCACCTCTTGAAAATCTGCATATTAGAGCCATCTACCTTCTTTATTTCCCATAGATATGTTCTACTCTTCTTTAAAGGGTATATCCAGGACTTAAAAAATAAAAAATGTGCATAAGCACTAACAGGCAAATAAATGATAACTACCTGCCTGTCATGCCTGATGCCATTCTTTTCTGGCACATACCGCTCCTGCCAGTTGTACAGTGGCTTCGTCAACAGAGCGGAGGCTTCCTTTCTGCTCTGCTTTCTAGATGTGGTGGGACAGCCGACTCACCGCTGCCTTACTTGGTGAGTCGGCTGTAAATCAGCATGATGTTGCCTGTCCCAACCTGTCTACAGGAACAAAATAGATGTGGAGCTATTACTGTGCTGCCAAAGATATGACATAAATCCAAGGAAAATTGAATGAAAGTGGTTTTATTCTACGCGTTTCGAAGTGTCTCCCCACTTCATCATCAAGAAATCCACCAATATTGGTGGTTCCTGATGAAGAAGTGGGGAGACACTTCAAAAAGCTGATGATCAACACCACAAACCCCATACATCAGGTAAAGATGTATTTCAAAATTGGTAGTTTAGACTTTTTCCTCTTAATGTTCCTCAGCACCACCAGTATCACCACCACCATCTGATGGAGAATTTTTAACCAAACATGCAGCCCATTACCTATACACATGATGAGGAAATGTATCTTGTTGCAAAAAGGTGTAAGTAGATACTTTCAGCTAAAGCCATTACACTTATCATGTTACGGTGGGTGTCGAGGTTTCTCCATCTAGAAATCTTACTACTTTATATTGTTTGTTTCATGTTAGAAAATGTTAAATCTGTACCTGATAGACCCTTCTTGTATCTCCTCAGTGTATCAATGATATAAAGCTAACCTTATGCTGCTCTTCTATTCCCTCCAAATTCTGCTATGGCAGAGTCTGCAGTATGGTGTACTGATTTATTCTTTTCTTCAATGTCTTTCTTTAGATAAATGAAAAGTATATAAAAATACACCTGTTAAAATAATATAGAAATTTAAATTTCAAATATTAATTCTTTTATTTTTTGCTTACAGCCTTGTGTGAATAGCCCACATTTTAGGTTGTAAAACCCTCTCCTGAAAATCACAACGCATCAGTAGATCTTCTTTGTACATCCTCGTATTCTTTTTAGTGCATTTATATGTTTCTGACATATTATGTTGTACGATTTTGCCATTTCCTTACCTAATTCTCTGAAAATGTTTTTACGTCTCTCTGTTTTATATTTAGGTGAATGGCCATACTATATTATTTATCAGTACCATAAAGCTTTTAAACCAGTCTAGAACTTTCATGGACACATTAAATGGATTTAATTGCGATAAGCAATGCAAACTTCTCTTTTTCTATTGTTTTTCTTTTGTTTTCTGCAGCGGCTGAATTAAAAGCCTCGGGAAACAATGTATTTTTCTGACAGAAGTGAAAGGAATAAAAGCAGCATATTCCTTCAGCCATATCTTCAGTTCTAAATCATCATGCACATTTTTGTGTGAGACTTTTTGTTGCTAGAGATAATAACCATTTTAAAACAATCTCTAACTTAACATTGAGAACAGAATACTTTATCTTCTATCATCAGAAAATACATAATTGACCTCTATTTGTCCGTGAAGAATCTTTTCTTTTGTATGTACTATATATATATATATATATATATATATATATATATATATATATATATATATAGATAGATAGATAGATAGATATACACATTTTTATCCAAGCAGCTATATGCGGAATATATGCGAAAATGCATATATCAACACTTAGAAAGGCTTCACCTTCCATATCTCAAGTGCACACATGCAAGAACCATCTTTCCCTGCAATTACTGCTGCAAGTATTTTGAGGAATGTCACTACCAGCTTTGCCCATCTAGAGGCGGAAACTTTTGCCCATTCGTCTTTTCAAAACAGCTCTAGCTCAGTGAGATTAGATGGAGAGTGTCTGTGAACAGCAATTTTTAAGATTGCCAGTGAGATTTAAGTCTGGACTGTGACTAGGGCATTCATACACATGAATCTGCTTTGACCTAAACCATTTTATTGTAGCTCTAGCAGTATATTTAGGATTATTGTTCTGCTGGAAAGTGAACCTGTGCCCCAGTCTCAAGTCATTTGCAGCCTCTAACAGGTTTTCCTCCTGGATTGCCCTGTATTTAGTGCCATCCATCTTCCCATCATCTCTGACCACCTTCCCTCTCCCTGCTAAAGAAAAACATCCACCCAGCATGATGCTGCCAACACCATGTATGACAGTGGGGATGGTGTTTTTAGTGTTATGCGAGCGTGACATGAGATGACCTAGCGTGCGATCGCACGAGCGATCGCACCCGCCACCCGTCTTTTGTGCATCACGGGCAATTAGTTGCCCATTGCACACAAAGTCGTTAAACCCCCTCACACGCACTTACCTGCTGAGTGACGTTGCTGTGGGCGGCGAACATCCACTTCCTGAAGGGGGA